>NC_137771.1:187418858-188013858 GCF_963455305.1 Plecotus auritus | reverse complement strand
GAAACTGGAAGGGATAGAACACTTTTGCGTTAGTGCTTGAACACTGTTCCAACGAGTCACCATTTTGAAGATGGGCCAGATGTGTGGCAGTATTATGGTGGGCAAGGAAGTCTCAAAATAACATGTTACAATCTGCCAGTGACTCATCAGCATATGTATATGTGTGTGTGTGTGTCCCCAAGCAATGTTTTCGGCCAAATGGTGTTTAAAAATACTGACAATATTTTACCTCAGCTTGAATCTTGTGATTATCAACTGTGAATTTTCACGAAAGATGGAAAAAAGGCAAACGACTAAAAGCATACATAACTAATTGAGGACTGCAGTCCTCAAGGAGTAGGAGTGGTTAACTAGGAGCACAAATTGGGAATATTGCTGCATTAACTTAAATAGAATCCTGTGAAGTAACCATTGAGAAAATATGTATTTGTCGAGCTCGTTGGTGTAGTTAGATAATGGAAAGATAAGCGTTGCCTTTTTGTTCTTTCTGCCGTTGTTATGATCCTCCCTGTACTGATGAGCTGCTATCCTTTTCGGGGATTACTCAGATACAGAAAAAGACATTGTCCTCATTTCCCAATCTAAAGTGCTAAAAAGACACCGGGGACACAGACGAATATAGATAGTGAAGTGTTTCAAAGTTAGAAAGATGGATTCACGTTTGTATTTTTCCAAGCTGTTACTTGAATGCTGTGACTTCACCATATTAGGACAGATCTTTATTTTCCATGTGTTCGGTTGATATTTTCACTTTTTGGGGAAAGTTACTGCTAGAGGCATGAGCTGGGTTCTGGCTTTCACAAAATAGTTCTGCGGTAACCCCTGTGGGGAGGTAAAGAGGAAGAGTCTTGAGGAAGCAGGTTAAGTTTGGGGCTCAAAGCGCTTGTGTTAGAGAACAGAGAAAATGAGGGAGTAGGTGTGGAGTAAAAGATGTGGAGCATCCTTTCTGAATGATGCTTGTGGTGCTACAATAGGAGAGATACCCTCCCCGTAAAGGTAGTGGTGTGGACCTGCAATGTGAACATGTGCCAAATGCATTTGCTCAGAAAATCCAATACATTTTATATATTTTTAAATATTTGATAGTTAAATAGATCATATAACCATATACTTCAAAATAAGCCAGACACAAAAGGACAGATATTGTATAGTTTCACTTAAGTTAGCTACCTAGGATAGTCAAATTCATAGAGACAGAAAGTAGAATAGTGGTTGCCAGAGGGTGGGGGAGGGGAAAGTGGGGAGTTATTGTGTAATGGGTACAGGGTTTCTGTTTGAGAAGGTGAAAATCTTCTGAAAATAGATGATGGTGGTTATGCAACCACGTGAATGCACTTAAGCCACTGAATCATATACTTAAAAATGGTTTATATGTTAAAGTTTATGCATATTTTACCACAATAAAAATTGCCAAAAATATGTAACAGCAAGCAACCGTATACACTAAATTTTGTAAGCATGGAGTATATCTTCTTGATAAATTCATAGGGTGTGCAAATGTATGTGCATTTTGATAGTTATTTACCTTTTCACCAATTGTCTATTAGGCTGCCTGCTTCCTCACATCCTAACATTGTATTTCATTAAACTTTTCTCTTTCTGTCAACCTGAAAGGTGAAAAATCCATTGCTTTTTATTTTTTTATTTTTTGGAACAAAAGGAAACTGTCTGTAAACTTCCTTAAGGAGCTGGAATTGGGATTCCTTTGGTCTTATGTATATGAATGGGGAATCTGAGGTACATGAGTGCTTTTAACCCACTTTCTAATGAAGCTGTGGTTAAGCTGATTGATAATGTATTACTGATTGAGTGATGCACTATTCATTAATTTTTAAATGGCTTAAGCTAGAGGAGGGTTAAAAAGTTTGCCCAAATGTTATATATGGTATTGTTTCAATCTGTATACTTTTTAATTTGGGAGAATTTCAACTTTTCCCCCAGTTATTAATTATCAGACATTTAACAATAAATAAGACATAATGCCTGCCTGTGGAGTTTACAGTGTGATAGGGGATGCTATTCAATAATAAGGCAATTGCAATTGCCATGTGAGGGTGAGGGTGGATTGATACAGAAAGATGACTGGATGGGTCCTTCCCACAGATATAGGTGGTGAGAGGCAAGGAAGGTGATCCAGAAAGGTTTGCACGTGAAGTGAGTTCTTCTTTACAAATAGGATTTAGGCAGGTGGAGTGGGGAGGGGAGGGAAGGATGGATGATTTGAGGAATCTGGAAAAGGAACAGATATATTCACTGCAAGGTCCTGAGTCGAGGCAAAGTGTGGAACCTTGAGAGCCTTCCAGATAGTTCAGGTGGCGGCAGCCTAGAACAAGAGTTTTTCTGATTAGCAATTTTTTTTTTTTTTGTATTCTTTCTAAAAGGTAGAGGTCTTGGTCAAACTTCAGACTCAGGAGTTTCTCCTGATCCTAGAGCTGACAAGGCATTTTCACTTTCACCCTTGGTCAACAACAAGGTCAATGATAATTTTTTCTCATATTTTGAAATTACTTTTACATTAAGGCTGTAGTATGTGCAGCCAGCCTATGCTGCTAACTCCCATTTCCCTACTTCCTTTTTTCTCTCCTTGACTTTCATCCTCTTCTTTTTCAAACCTTCCTGAAATCCCAACCTGTACTACCAAGCTTTCTCCAAAGTCTTCCCTATTCTGCCCACTTCTTGCCTATAAATCATTTGTTTCTTCGTCGATCATTTATCGAGCATTTTTGTGCTGGACACTGGGTAATGTGTTGAGGGTATAAGGATGAATGAGACCAGTTCCTGTCCTCAGGTTAATATTCTCTTGAGCACATTATTACCTTTATTATAGTGCTTGTTATATCCTGCCTTGTAATACAGGGCAACCTAATTACTCTGAGAGCATTTTGATTTGTGCAGGTGGCCTTCAGTCATAGTATAGTGCCTAGGATACACAAATGTGTATTGTCTAATCATTTCAATTTGGGGTGGGGTGGGAGGAGGAGGAGAAGGAGGACAAGGACGAGGAGGAGAGAGAAAGAGTTATTGAGTGTTTACTCTGTGCCAGGCACTAGGATCAATGCTTTATTGATACTATCCCATTTAATTTTTCTCAAAAACCACGGAGCAGGAATGAGTATCCTCCATTTCACGAGGTGGGAAACTGAGAAACAGAGTGCTTAAATAACGTGCCCTGGGTCACATTGCTAACAAGTGGCAGAGCCAGGATTCATCCCCCTGGAGTTTGGTTGCAGGGATCTTCCTTCTGGCCACTGTGCTAGACTGGTTTTCTTCTTGGTCTTCATTCCTCAACAGATCACACAATCAATAGCACAACTGCAGCCTACTGGTAATTTTGCTTTATTCATTTTGATGTCCCTGAGACTCAGTGGCCCCTGTCTGTATGTTCTAAATGTGAGTTCACGTCTAGGTTGTAGCGCCCAGCCAATGAGCTCCAGACATCAGGTAGCACCTATATTTATCTAGTTTTACAATGATGCTTGTAGACAGATGTCTGCATTTGTATGAGCCTTTAAATGCCATGTGATGATGATAATGAGGCTGATTTATGCTGCTTACCAGATGGATCCCCAAGGCTGCTTGGAAGCTGGCATACAGTCAAAGGCAACTTGCAGATAGCTGTGATGTGACAGTAGATCTTCAGAGCTCTGCTTGAGCAAGCTTTCAGTGTGGGTTAGACCAGGGCTTCACAAACTTGTCCACTGAAGTCTTCCCTACAGCCATGGACAGTGAAGCATGTACGTCCGTGAGCTGGTGATGAAGCATGGAATTATCAAGGCATTTCATACCTGCAGTCTCCACGTTTTATCTTAAAATTCAATGCTGATTTTTAATAATAAATAATAATTCAATAATAATTGAATAATTTATTCATGCTTATTTATTTGCCATCAAATAAAATGGGTACTGCAGGAGGTGTGGCATTCTGCAGCCCCAAGGTCTCTCTGGCACACCTTTTCATCAGACCTCACTGGGAGGAGCACTGGTTAAATGAAACTGATGTGGTTTAGACTGTTTGAGGTGTGGTCACTTAAAACAGTTATTGTCATATCACATCAGGGATGAGAAGGTGCACAGGCAGTTTTGCCCATCCATAGTCTAGGGCTGAATACCCTTTCTAATGGCTGTTTTCAATGACAGTCATCTGATATCCCTGTGTGGAGACAAGCAGTGTAGACAATGTAACGTTTCTGAGGAGACCAGTAGTGTTCCCCTGCTCCTGGGATTCTACCTTAATGAACTTGAACCCCAATCTGCAGCGGTCCCCATAATTTCTTGACATTCCTAAGGGTTTATTTTCTTTTTTTCTTTTTTTTAATATATTTTATTGATTTTTTACAGAGAGGAAGGGAGAGGGATAGAGAGTTAGAAACATCGATGAGAGAGAAACATCGATCAGCTGTCTCATGCACACCCCCTACTGGGGATGTGCCCACAACCAAGGTACATGCCCTTAACCGGAATCGAACCTGGGACCTTTCAGTCCGCAGGCCGACGCTCTATCCACTGAGCCAAACCGGTTTCGGCAGGGTTTATTTTCTTGAGGCTTCCTCTAGTTTAGTGTTTTGCACCTACAGGTGTTTTCTGTTTTGTTTTTAGTTCACATGGGTGCAAAATTCAGTGCCTCTACTAGTTTACCACCCCAAATCCACTCACACTAAGCATTTCCTGAGTTTGTTAACTTGATTGAGTATCTGAGGACTTCAGTCCCACAACAATTTCACTGGCTCTCTGCTCTTCTCCCCCTACCCCGACTTTCTTTTCTTCTACTTCTTCCCTCTTAAGAGCAAACAAATTGCTCTTTCAGTCTCATGTCTTGTAGTTTCACGCTCTTCTCTGAATCCTTGGCCTCAGGTGACATTCCTGCCCTGGCTGACTCACCTACCCCAAATGGGGCTCCTAAAGCTTTTTCCCAACAAAGGCAATTCTAATTCTCTAAGAGGAATTCTCATAGCAGCTGTCAAGAGAATTAAATGTTCTTCATCCAACCCCCCTAATAATAAAGTAACAAAGGTTGAGGGTGATCTATTTTCTTTTAAAAAATAAATTAGAACAGACTCAAGGTTATCTCAGTAATAATAGCTCTCTCTCTCTCTCCCTTGCATTCCAATATGCTGTCTTGAATGGGGAGAAAGGCATGAAGCTACAGCTTGCTCAAAGGGAATTGAGCCTGTCAGGGTGCTATCTGTGTATTGCAAGGGACAAAAGAGCTTCTCCACTTTGCGTGACTCCTGAAGAGTTATCTAGCATCTGCTTCAAACATTCCCAATGTTGGGGTTACAGCCCCTTAGAGCAGCACGCATAGTCTCTGATAGTGCTGACAATTTAGAAAATCTTCTTTGTATTGAACTATTTCAGCCTTCTGGAGCTTTCATCCTTGTTTTCTAACACAATTTACACAAATTCAGAGCTGATTAGTTTGACTGGAGTTATATTAGTCCAGTATTATATACTCTCCATCCCAAAAATATATATTGGAGTAAAAACCACTTTCCTGCTCAAAATGTCTTGGTGGCTCCCCCATTACCCAGAGAATAAAGTCTTACCTCCTTAGCAGAACAAACAATGTCCTTGATAAGTGCGATCAAACATCCCTTTCCATCTCAACCCTCTGCTTCCTGGTCTTCTGTCTCCTGCTGTCCGAGTTCCCCTAATTCCCCAAGTAGATGTGCCACTTTGTTTTTATTCCTCTTTCCCACCATTATAAAAAGCTTCCCAACCTGCCTCATCTTCACTCATAAGCATCTTATTTATTTTCCAATGGTACTTTCACCATGAAGCCTTCCTTGCTTTTTTGGTCCAATGAGTTGCTGCTATCTCTGGGTTCCTTACTGTTACGTAGACTTGTGCTATCCAGCACAGCAACCACTAGCCACGTGTGACTCTTGAGTCCTTGAAATTGGCTAGGTCAAGTTGAGATGTATTGTAAATGTAAATTACATGGTGGGTTCAAAGACTTAGTACAGAACGGGATATAAATATCTCATAAGTAGCTTTTTTTTTACATTCATTCTATATTTAAATAAGATTTTGGGCCCTAGATGGTTTGGCTCAGTGGGTAGAGTGTTGGCCTGTGGACTGAAGGGTCCCAGGTTCAATTCCAGTCAAGGGCACATCCCTGGGCTCTATCCCCAGTGGGGGTTGTGCAGGAGGCAGCCAATCAATGATTCTCTCTCATCATTGATGTTTCTATCTCTCTCTCCCTCTCCCTTCCTCTCTGAAATTAATAAAAATATATTAAAAAGTAAATAAGATTTTGGTTATATTTGTTTACATAAAACATTATTAAGTTAATTTCATATTTTCAAAAAAAATTTCTCAATGTGGCTACCTGAAAATTCAGAATTACATAAGTAGATCACATTATAGTTCTTTAGATCATTATGGGGGATCAGGTCTAAGCACCTTGCATTATTACTCTGTGTGCATTTCAGCCCCTGCTGTTAGAATTCAAGTTCCCCGCGATCAGGGACTTGTACCCTGATATTGCTCACTACTCACTCACCCAAAGATTTTTTCATTCAGTTATTGTGCAATATATGCAAATGAATCAAAATAGAAAATGTTTTATCAGAAGAGGTCAGAAATTCAAGTGCCGACAGGTAGAAACCTGGCAGGTGGTATTATTATATGAAGTGAACTGGGCTTAAAGGGATCTTGGTGTTAGGGACACAGTAGGATTTGGGAGTCGGTTAGCAGGGCCTATGGTCAACTGGATATTTTTTTTATTTTTTTAAATTTAATAAATCTTTATTGTTCCGATTATTACAATTGTTCCCCCTTTTTCCCCCCATAGCTCCCCTCCACCCGGTTACCACCCCACCTTCTGCCCTTACCTCCCACTGTCCTCATCCATAGGTGTACGATTTTTGTCCAGTCTCTTCCCGCACCCCCCATACCCCTTTCCCCCCGAGAATTGTCAGTCTACTCCCTTTCTATGCCCCTGATTCTATTGTATTCACCAGTTTATTATGTTCATTAGATTTTTTATTCACTTGATTTTTAGATTCACTTGTTGATCGATATGTATTTGTTGTTCATAATTTTTATCTTTATCTTTTTCTTCTTAAAGAATACCTTTCAGCATTTCATATAATACTGGTTTGGTGGTGATGAACTCCTTTAGCTTTTTCTTCTCTGTGAAGCTCTTTATCTGATCTTCAATTCTGAATGATAGCTTTGCTGGGTAGAGTAATCTTGGTTGTAGGTTCTTGCTATTCATCACTTTGAATATTTCTTGCCACTCCCTTCTGGCCTGCATAGTTTCTGTTGAGAAATCAGCTGACAATCACATGGGTAATCCCTTGTAGGTAACTAATTGTTTTTCTCTTGCTGCTTTTAATATTCTCTCTTTGTCTTTTGCTCTTGGCATTTTAATTATGATGTGTCTTGGTGTGGTACTCTTTGGATTCCTTTTGTTTGGGGTTCTCTGCGCTTTCTGGACTTGTAAGTTTATTTCTTTTACCAGGTGGGGGAAGTTTTCTGTCATTATTTTTTCAAATAGGTTTTCAGTATCTTGCTCTCTCTCTTCTTCTGGCACCCCCATAATTCGGATGTTGGTACACTTGAAGTTGTCCCAGAGGCTCCTTACGCTACTTTCATATTTTAGGATTCTTTTTTCTTTTTGCTTTTCTGGTTGAGTGTTTTTTGCTTCTTTGTATTTCAAATCTTTGACTTGATTCTTGCAGTCCTGTAGTCTGCTGTTGGGTCTCTGTATAATATTTTTTATTTCAGTCAGTGTATGTTTAATTTCTAGTTGGTCCTTTTTCATATCCTCAAGGGTCTCGCTAAATTTATCGGCCTTTTCTAGGAAATTCTTGAAAAACCTTATAACAGTGGTTTTGAACTCTATATCCAGTCATTTGCTTTCCTCCATTTCTTTTATTTGTGATCTGTTCCTTTGTCTCCACATTTTGGCTGCTTCCCTGAGTTGGTGGAGTAGCTTTGTGTGGTAGGTGTCCTCTAGGGCACAGTGACTCAGCCTCCCCAGTTACCTGAGGTGGACACTCTTGGTGCACCCCTTTGTGGACTGTGTGCTCAGCCTTGTTGTAGTTAAGTCTTGATTGTTGTTGATATCGCTGGGAGGAATTGACCTCCAGGCCAGTTGGGCTGTGAGGATCAGCTGTGTCTATGCTGGGAGAACTTCTGTGCTGGAGACACCCTTATGGGACAAGACTTGCAAAATTGCAAAAGCCTCTGTGCTCAGCTTGGATGGGGAAGAGTTTCAGGGCGGAGCCGACAGCCTTGGCTTCCCGTCATCCCTGCCCTATGAGGCCCCTGGGTCTCAGTGTCCCTTGGTAATTTCTGCAAGCACCTCTGAGACAAAGCCGCCCTCGAGTTTCGCCCACTGCCAGACAGCCCAGTTTCTCCCCAAATGAGTCTGGGTTCCCAGAAACTCGCCCGGAACTGGAGTTCAGCGCAGTCAGGAGCTTCTATCTCCCTCCTGCTTTAGAAAGTCAGCCACACACTCAGCCGCCCATGCATTCAGCAGTCAGTCCTCTCTGCGCACGTGCCTCCGGACCTCTGCCTTCCACAGCTCCCGAGTCTCAGTGTGCTTTCTCTTTTCCTGACAGTCCAGATTCCCCTCGAATGAATCTGGTTTCCCAGAGTCTCACCAGGGACTGGAGTTCAGCGCAGTCGGGTGCTTCTGTCTCCCTCCTGCTTTAGAAAGCCAGCCGCCCGTGCATTCAGCCGCCCGTCCTCTCCCCGCATGTCTCCGTACCTCAGCCTTTTGCAGCTCCTCTGAGTCTCAATGTGCTTTCCTCTTTCCTTCTAGTTGTAGTATTTCCACTCAGCCAGCTTTCCTGTGGTTCTGGATGGTGTCCGTTTTGTCTTTTAGTTGTAGTTTTGAAATTGTTGTGCAAGGCAGCAGTTTAGGTGTTTACTTATGCTGCCATCTTGGTTTTTCCTCGATCTCTGGATAATCTTGGCTTTGTAAAGGAGGCAACTACTTCTTCCCATCAGCTGAATTATTCCAACATGGGAACATAGGCCCAGGGTTGCCAAAGTTTTTAGTCTTTTAAGAGAGACTGGATATCTGGACTTCTATGTGAATTTAACTGGTTTTTATATGTTGGCTTTATTCTTAAAATTTTTTTGGAGCAACCAGAACAGGTTGGTGGCTTGGACACATCCTGAAAGTTACTAGTTAGTGCTTCTCATATAAAGAGTAAAATGAAATTTGCCTGCAGTGCCATGTTAAAGAGTAAAACAAGATTCATTATTGTGGCTTTGATGAAGAAGGGACTGGAGCCCAGCTGGTTTGGCTCAGTGGATAGAGTGTCAGCCTGTGGACTGAAGGGTCCCAGGTTCGATTCCAGTCAAGGGCACATGTCCGGGTTGTGGGCTTAATCCCCAGTGGAGGCTGTGCTGGAGGCAGCCGATCAATTATTCTCTCTCATTATTGATGTTTCTATCTTTCTCTCTCTCCCTCTCCTTTCATCTCTGAAATCAATAAAAAAATTAAAAAAAGAAGGGACTGGAATTTGGATCCTTAAATTTGCAGATCATTCAGAAAACTATCGATAGTGGGTATTTCCAAACATTCCCAAAAACTGTAGAATTTTTCGACTTAGGCTCTTAAGGGGAACAAGGAGGATGTGGGGTCTACAAAATAAGTTTATATGAAACTGTCCACTAAATGCAAAGGAAAATAATGTCTCTCATTCTTAAGTCTAGAGTTTGGGAAATGTCAAGAAGCTATCATTTTCTGACTTTTCAGAGCCCTGTGACTTGTGTTGACAGACGGATTCTTGTGGTTGACTTTACCATATGTGAAGTGATAGGTGAGAATGGGCAGAATGCTAAGAATAATGTTTTTAAATGACAGTGTGCTGCTTCTAAGGTAGATTAGCAGTACCCCTGCTTTGGTTTACATTTATTTGAAAAACAAAATCAGTAGACCATGTAATGCAAAATAACTCTGGCTTAGAATTGTATTGCATGTTGAACTGGTCCTTATTAGTAATTGGTAACTTTTGTTGTCATTTTGTAAAGCTCAGTAACCTGTAGTCATAACAATATCAGAATTAGCTTACCAAAGGGGTCATTATTCTATTGAGTAGGGAAATAAGTGACGATATAGATAATTTCACTTCTATTTTATTTTACATGTAAATTGAACACCTGAAAGCAAAGATTCTATTTACAGTGATGTCTTTGAAAGACATCCATCATGTATAAATGAGTATCTGAGAATTTTTAAAAATCTCCTAAGCAAATAGAAAGGAGCATGTTATAAATCAATGAATCAAGATAATAAAGTGTTCTTAGTTTTTAATACACAGTATATGGTAATTTGACTAAGTAAAGGGAACACTATACTTTATTGATTCACCGATTATTAATCAAGTAAGTATCAGTTAGTTGTAAATTCATTCTGACTTGTGGTTAGCCTTTGAGTAAGTCCCAAAACCTTTCTGTTTCTCAGTTTCCTCATTTGCAAAGTAGTTGCAATAATCTCATTTATCTCTCAAGCATAATCATATGCTGGTTTGGAAGATGGTGCTACTAACAAAGTGTTCTGAGATCTAGGCAGATAAATGTGGTTTTATTTCCATAGTATGCTGATATAGCAAACATCTATAATAATAAAAGTGTAAT
Source organism: Plecotus auritus (assembly GCF_963455305.1). Lineage (NCBI taxonomy): Eukaryota > Metazoa > Chordata > Mammalia > Chiroptera > Vespertilionidae > Plecotus > Plecotus auritus. The sequence continues at coordinate 188,003,259 of NC_137771.1, read as the reverse complement.
ATGCTAATTAGACCAGACAGCCAAAGGACCTTCTGGACGTCCTTCCTGACAAACCTGCCGTGGTGGGGGCCAAGGCAGAGGGGGTTAGGGGTGATCAGGCAGGCAGGCAGAGTGGTTAGGGGCAATCAGGCAGCCAGGCAGGCAGGCAGGCGAGCAGTTAGGAGCCAGCGGTCCCAGATTGTGAGAGGGATGTTCGACTACAGGTTTAGGCCTGATCCTGATTGGGCCTAAACTGGCAGTCAGACATCCCCTGAGGTGTCCCAGATTGTGAGAGGGTATAGGCCGGGCTGAGGGATCCCCCTCCCTTGCATGAATTTCACGCACTGTGCCTCTAGTGTTTTATAAGAGCAGCCTGGATTACTTTATAGTATCTTATTGTTTAGCTCCACAAACATGTTATGAAGAGAGTAAATAGCCATACACATTAACTATTACAAATGATATAATAATAACATGAATGGAAACCTCTTAATGGGAAAAAACACCCAGAATTCCAAATAATAACAACAAAAAAAGCCCCTGTCACTTTTTATATTCTCTTTCAATCCTAGTCCTAATGCATTTCACCTTTTTACATAATTATAATCACAATAAAGATAAAATTTAGTTATTGTCTTTTGTGACAATATACTCTATTTTTCCATATTTCTGCATAGTTTCAAAATCATTCATTTTATATGGCTGTGTAATCCTCCATTAAATATAGGTAGTATAATTTACTTAACTGGCTTTTTTTTTTATTGCTGATAATCTGGCTTTATCAAGTCTTTAAAGTAGGTATTCCAGCAAGAAAGAGTGAAAAGTTAAAAATGTTTCTCCTTAATTGGTGAGAAATAGGTTGATGATGAGGAAGCAGGCTGTTGAAGAGGAAAGGTATCTGTCACCTTGCTCAGTCTAGGATTATCTGTGCAGCCTAGTGATCTTGTAAATCAGAGTGCAGCGAGGACAGTGATGAAGATTTGGCTCAGTGGATAGTGTGTGGGCCTGTGGACTGAAGGGTCCCAGGTTCGATTTCAGTCAAGGGTACATGCCCAGGTTGTGGGCTCGATCCCCAGTATGGGGCATGCAGGAGGCAGCTGATCAATGATTCTCTCTCATCATTGATGTTTCTATCTCTCTCCCCCTCTCCCTTCCTCTCTGAAATCAATCAATCAATCAACATATATATTATATATTGGAGGCCTAGTGCACGAAATTCGTGCATGGGGGGCGGTCCCCTCAGCCCAGCCTGCACCCTCTCTAATCCGGGACTGCTCGGGGGATGTCCTGGGGATCGGGCCTAAACTGGCAGAAGGACATCCCTCTCACAATCTGGGACCACTGGCTCCTAACTGCTCACCTGCCTGCTTGCCTGGTTGCCCCTAACTGCCCCCCCCCCTGCCAGCCTGGTTGCCCCCAACTGTTCCCCCCGCCAGCCTGGTCACCCCTCACTGCTCTCCCCCTGCCGGCCTGGTCACCCCCAACTGCGCCCCCGTGGGCCTGGTCACCCATGCAGCCTGCTGCTCAGTCGTTGGGTCGCCCCTCACTAACCCCCCTGCTGGCCAGATAGCCCCACACAGCCTGTTGGGTCGTCCGTTCAGTTGTGATGGTCGCTTAGGCTTTTAATATATATATATATGTGTGTGTGTGTGTGTGTGTGTGTGTGTGTGTGTGTGTAAATGGAACTCTGATGAGATGTGCCAGGTTTAATGTGCATAGTTTGAAGAGTAACCGAGGACAGGACTCTAAATGATAGTCATATTTAAAGGACAAACAGAAGGAACAAAATGCGAAGGGGACTAAGAAGGAATGGTCAGAAAGAAACAGAAGTGTCCTAGAAACCAAGAGAAGCTGAGGGTGGCAGTAGTGTTATGACTAGAACAAGGGCAGAGCTGACTCTGGAATCTAGGGCTTTAGATGTGTATGTCCTACAGGCACAGCTCCACCATCCCATGGGTAGGCACAATTGTAACCTTTAACACTGTGGGTTCTGCCTATTCCCAGTCAAGGACAGGATTCCTCCATTTACCTAGATCTATTTGATTCTTTTAAATTGAGTTCATTTCTCAGTCTGAAAACACTAAAATCTAAGAATAGAATAACTTGGTTTATAAAAATGTTTTATTTATTTCTACTGTTATATTATAACAGTAGTTCCCAGACACTGGTTTAAGAACACTAGAGCTTCTGTTTCAGTAGATTTAGGGGGCCCCAAGGTTTTCATTTTTAATAAGCTTCCAGGTAACTCTGATGAACCTTCAAATTTGGGAACCCTTGATTTATTAATCAGAAATATGGGGTGGAATCAGAGAAAGATAAATATCACATGATCTCACTCATTTATGGAATATAATGAACAACATCAACTGATGGACAAAAACAGATCCAGAGACAGAGAAACATCGATCAGACCATCAAACCTCAGAGGGAAGGTAGGGGAGGGTGGGGGTAAGGGGGAGAGATCAACCAAAGGACTTGTATGTATGCATATAAGCCTAACCAATGGACACAGAGAACAGGGGGGGAGGGCATGAGTGGGCGGGATAGGGAGGGTAATGGGGGAATAAGGACACATATGTAACACCTTAATCGATAAAGAAATTTAAAAAAAAGAAATATGGGGTGGGCAAAAGATCTACAGTTGTTCACATGGAAAATAATACAATAATTAATAAGTAATAATATAGGAATAAACTGTGTTTTGTGTACTCACAGCTGTAAACCTACTTTTGTCCACCCCATATATAAAAGCTTCACAGAGATTTTAGAATGGGACATCTAGCAGTTTGCCATACAGGGTATAAATAAATGACAATTTATTTTCACAGAGAATAGGTCCAGAGCACGTATATATCTGTTGAACTTTTTCTCCATTAAGAATATGAGGAAATTAAAAACACGATAGCGTGAATGAATAATTGGATACGCTCAAAATCTACAGGGGGAATGAGATCTCTAGATCAATTTTTGTGAAGAGGAATGTGCTTCAAAGATAATCCCAGCCAATGGGAAAAGAGGGTGGTATCGGAGGAAGCTTCTTTCCAAGGTCCCTCACCTGTGTGCTGCTTCACTTCTCGGCCTCTCCATGGGAACTATGTGTTGCAATAGAAAGTGCCTTGGACTTGGTATGAGATGCATTGGGTTGGAAGTCTGCTCTGCTCCTTGCCAGCTGACTGACCTTCAGAGAGTTCTGTAACCTGGGATTCTGTAACCTGAGAAATGTTTTTTAAAAATATATTTTTATTTATTTTAGAGAAAGAGAGATAAAGAATCATCAATGATAATCATCATTGATCGTCTGCCTCCTGCACACCCCACATTGGGGATGGAACCCACAATCCAGGCATGTGCCCTGACTAGGAGTTGGATCGTGATCTCCTGGTTCACAGGTCAATGCTCAAACACCGAGCCACGCTGCTGGGCGAGAAAATTTTTTAAAAATATATTTTTATTGATTTCAGAGAGGAAGGGAGAAGGAGAGATAGAAACACCAATGATGAGAGAGAATCATTGATTGGCTGCCTCCTGCATGCCCCAATGTTTTGACAATGTAAACATGAAATAATATTATTCATTATTAGCTCTGAAAGGTGCAATTTCTGGTGTGCCTGCTGTCATGAATATTTGTGAAATATAAACATTTAAGATATTTAAAATGATTGTATTTTAAATATTCTTATATTGTTTGGGTGTGTTGTGTATGTCTTTAAGTTGATTCCTAAAAGGTGTGTCAAGGGTGCCAGGGGTCTAGCATAGTAGAGCTGAACTGGGACCTTTTAATCTATACTTTTTCTTAACAAATACAAAAAATTCACTCTCTTTTTTATATGTTACATGAAATTTACAGATAAACTTAAATTCAAACTAAATATTAATGATCAGTTTTTCAATATGCATTTAAAGTTTTACCTCCCATTCTTTGTCCTGCTGGACTTTAAATTTGCTTTTTTTTGGTAAGCATACTTGCCTTTTAAAGTCTTTAGTGAATTATTTACTTTCATTCACATTTATTCATTTTAGCTAAGCTAAAAATATGACCTTTTAATTGCCAATTAAAAACCTATTTTTAATTTTTTTTGTTCTAAAAGGTGGTTTTGATTCTATTATAAAAGCTTGTATGCTTTTCAAAGTCTTATCATTCACTTTACGTGGCCTCTTTGAGACAACAGGTGTTTCTTTGTTACAAGATTTGACTTAATTAAAACTGAGTGAAAGGAGAGGAAGGAACCCTGTTCCGGCGGGTTTGCGCACTCAGGAGGCTCTTTAGCCAGCATTGTAATGAACGGGGCTTATCTTTCTTTAGGGACTCCGCTAGGTGGGCAGGAAGAGTAATACTGAAGGACTTTAGACGATGTCTTAAAGCTAAAAAGACCAATTTGAGTAACTGGTCTTTGCCCATTGACTTAGGGTTTAAATTCATGAATACTTGATCTGCATTTTTTATTGTTTGTGATTTCCTCGAGACTCTAGATTTATTTATTTATTTATTATTATTTTAAAAAATATATTATTATTGATTTCAGAGAGGAAGGAAGAGGGAGAGAAAGATAGAAACATCAATGATGAGAGAGAAACATCGATCAGCTGCCTCCTGCACACTCCCCATTGGGGATCGAGCCCGCAACCCAGGCATGTGCCCTTGACCGGAATCAAACCTGGGACCCTTCAGTCCGCAGGCCGATGCTCTATCCACCGAGCCAAACTGGCTAGGGCTTAGTTCTGTCATTTTTTTCTTTTTTATACATATATATATATATATATATATATATATATATATATATATATATATACTGAGTGGCCAGATTATTATGATCTCTGAATGCATAATAATCTGGCCACTCAGTGTGTGTGTGTGTGTGTGTGTGTGTGTGTGTGTGTGTGTGTGTATATATATATATATATATATATATATATATATATATATATTAGAGGCCTGGTGGATGAATTCATGCATGGGTGGGGTCTGGCCAGCAGCCTGGTCAGGGGGAGGGGACATGGGTGGTTGGGCGGCCTGCCTGCTGGTTGAACTCCTGGTGGAGGGGACAATTTGCATATTAGCCTTTTTTATATAGGATATACACTGAGTGGCCAGATTATTATGTGTTCAGAGATCATAATAATCTGGCTACCCAGTGTGTGTATATATATATACTAGAGGCCCGATGCATGAAATTCATGCATGAGTAGGCCTTCCTTTCCCTGGCTGCCGGCACTGGCTTTCCTCTGGCACCCAGGACCTGGGCTTCCCTCACAGCCCCAGCTTCATCCAGAAGGATGTCCAGAAGGACATCTGGTCTAATTAGCATATTACGCTTTTATTATTATACTAGTGACCTGGTGCATGAAATTTGTGCACATAGAAAGGGGATTAATTAGAGGAAATAATTTAATATTGCTATTTGCCCTTTCTCTATAATAGAAATGTCAGAAAGAAAATTAGTAAAATGTATATGAAAACCTTCCTCCTGTCAGAGTCTGGGGCTCATTACGGGACCCAGAGTCAAGTCCCCACCCACCCACATGCACCTCAAAATTGTGTGAGACCCAGACCCAGCCTACCCCCCCCCCCCATTGGGTTAGATCCAGACCCGGCCAGTCCCACCCTTGTCAAGCCCTGCCAGGCAGGGGGCATAGTCTCAGGTACCCTGGCCTGGCGCCAGGATGGGGGGTGTGGCCTGAGGTCCCCCAGCCCAGACCGGGGCCGGGTGCATGCCTTTAGGTCCTCCATCAAGCCCCGCCAGGTGGGGGACACAGCCTGAGATGCCCTGACAAGCCCCACTGGGTGGGGGGCATGGCCTGAGATCCCCTGTCAAGCCCCACTGGCAGGGGGGCACAACCTCAGGTCCCCTGTCAAACCCCGCTGGGCGGGGGCACGGCCTGAGTTCCCCCGACCCAGCACTGGGGGTGCACCTCGAGGTTCCCTGCCAAGCCCCACTGGGTGGGGGGTGCAGCCTGAGGTCCCCCATCAAGCCCCGCTGGGCAGGGGTTGCAGTCTGAGGTCCCCTGGCCTGGTGCCGGGGTGGGGGGCGCTGCCTGAAGTCCCCTGTCAAGCCCCACCTGGTGGGGGGCGCAGCCTGAGGTGCCCTGGCCTGGTGCTGGGGCTGGAGGAGCAGCCTGAGGTCCCCTAGCCCAGCACCAGGATGGGAAGCGCACCTTGAGGTCCCCTGTCAAGCCCCACCAGGCGGGGGGGGGCGCGGCCTGAGGTCCCCTGTCAAGCCCTGCTGGGTGGGGGGTGCTGCCTGAGGTCCCCTGTCAAGTCCTGCAGGGTGGGGGAGGGTGTAGCCTCAGGTCTCTGCTGATTGCTTGTTAAGGCTCTTTATGGGAACTTGGCCTCAGCTGTGGGTGCAGCCATCTTTGAGATGGAGTGATGGTCAATTAGCATATTCCCTCTTTATTAGATAGGACTAGAGGCACGGTACATGAAATTCGTGCACGGGGCAAGGGGCTGTCCTTCAGCCCAGCCTGTACCCTCTCCAATCTGGCACCCCTCGAGGGATGTCCAACTGCCCATTTAGGCCCGATAAACGGGCAGTCAGACATCCCTCTCACAATCCAGGACTGCTGGCTCTCAACTGCTCACCTGTGTGTCTGCCTGATTGCCCCTAACTGCTTCTGCCTGCAAGCCTGATCACCCCCTAACCACTCCCCTGCCAGCCTGGTCACCCCTAAATACCTTTCCCTGCTGGCCTGGTCCCCCCAACTGCCCTCCCCTGCTGGCCTGGTCACCCCCAACTGCCCTCCCCTGCTGGCCTGGACCCTCCAAACTGCCCTCCCCTGCTGGCCATCTTGTGTCCACATGGGGGTGGCCATCTTTGACCACATGGGGGCGGCCATCTTGTGTGTTGGAGTGATGGTCAATTTGCATATTACCTCTTTATTATATAGGACTAGAGGCCCGGTACACAAAATTCGTGCACGGGATGGGAGGGGGGGGGTCCCTCAGCCCGGCCTGCACCCTCTTGCAATCTGGGACCCCTTGGGGGATGTCTGACTGCCAGTTTAGGCCCGATCCCGCAGGGATCACCCCTAACTGCTCGCCTGCCTGCCTGATTGCCCCTAACCGCCTCTGCCTTGGACCCTGCACCCTTGACCTGGGCTTCCCTCCCTCCGGCTGGCCGCAGGCACCTGGAAACTGGGCCGGCTTCACCTGGGCTGGCCGCAGGCACCTGGGACCCTGGGCTGGCTTCGCTTAGGCCAGCCACAGGCACCCGGGACCCCAGGCCAGCTTCACCTGGGCCCCAGCTTTGTCAGAAAGGACGTCCAGAATAACGTCCTGTCTATCCGGTCTTATTAGCATATTACCCTTTTATTAGTATATATATATATATATATATATATATATATATATATATATATAGTAGACATATATATTGATTTTTTTTTTTATAGAGAGAGTGGAAAGGAGAGGGAGGGAGAGAGAGAGAGAGAGAGAGAGAGAGAGAGACATTGATCATCTGCCTCCCGCACGCACCCCAACTAACAATCTTTTAGTGCATGGGATGATGCTCAACCAATTGGGTCACACCAGCCAGGGCTAGTTCTGTCATTTTTGAAATATCTGTCAATTTGTCTAATATACACTGAGTGGCCAGATTATTATGATCTCTGAACCCATAATAACCTGGCCACTCAGTGTGTATCCTATATAATAAAAGGCTAATATGCAAATTGTCCCCTTGACCAGGACTTCGACCAGCAGGCAGGCCAGCCAACCACCCATGTCTCCTCCCCCTGGCCAGGCTGGCCGGACCCCACCCATGCACGAATTCATGCACCGGGCCTCTAATATCTCTATCTCTATCTCTATCTCTATCTCTATCTATATATCATCTATATCTATATCTATCTATCTATCTATCTATCTATCTATCTATCTATATACTGAGTGGCCAGATTATTATGCATTCAGAGATCATAATAATCTGGCCACTCAGTGTATGGTTAGTGACAACACTTTCAAGCTTAATTTTAAGTGTTTTAATGTATGAATAATTTTCTAATTTTTTTCTTGAAAAACTCAACTTCAGAGCCTTTAGTGGCCCTCACTTCCCACAGGCTTCGGTGCAGAGCCCTTTATTTCATTCTGCCCAGAACTACACTTGCTCCTGTCCCTCCTGATCCACTGTGTGCTTGGTCACTCCTCATACATTTGGAAATGCTTTGCTTACCTGTTTTTGTCCCCCTCTCTCCACTAAAATGTGAATGCCATGAGATCATAGACTTTTGTTCACTGCTGTATCCCTATGCATAAAACAATGGTTAGTACTAAAAGATAATTTATTGAATGAATATATGATTTATTTTTTTAATAACAGGACACACCTGTATTCTGGGTTGTGTGCCTTATTTTTTGACTAGAGTTGTTTTTTTTTCCTTTTTGTAATTTGGTAATCTTTCTCCATTTTTAAGAGCCTTACCATCTACTAGGGTTGCTAAAATTCTGATTTTCACCTACATAGAAAGGCCAGCAGGAAGCCCTATTGGGCGTGTTGTCAGTAATATAGCTCCAGGTGTTAGAGCAGTGGAGTCAGACAGGACCTTGGTTCAGCAACCTCGGTACTTGAGTTCTGACTAAGAAAGAATTCAGAGCTAAGATTCAAACAATAAGAGAAAGTTTAGTCACAGAGGTAGAGGACGTGAGCTGTAGAAGGAATGGGCTCAGGAAACAAGTTACAGAGGCAAAAGAAAGGCCCTCAGAGCTCAGGAGAAAGAGAGATGCAAGGAAAAGGTGCCTGGAGGAAGAGGGTAGGGAAAGACTGAGAGAGAGAGAGAGAGAGAGAGAGAGAGAGAGAGAGAGAGAGAGAGAGAGAAAGAGAGCGCCGTGCTGGGTCCTCTGTCTTGAAGGTATTTACCTGGAGGTCTCCGGGGAGGCTCCCAATGGAATATTCATTAGCTTTTCAGGTATGTCCTTTCAAGTTCGTGGTTTCCACTGATTGGTAGGCACCAGGGCAGGGAGTCTTAGTCAGTGCAGCTGGTCCTGATGTCTGGTTTTGCTGCTTGTCTGGACCTGGAGCTGAAACACAACTGAGGCCTGGATGTTATCTCTAGGGGTTAATGCTTAAGGGAGTGGCTGTGCAAGGGCCCTCATGGGACTTGCATGAGGTCACTCTTTAGCCCCTTGTTCCTCCTTCAATAGGGCCTATTGAATGACTAGCAACATGTCAGGGGAGAGTCTGAACTACATGACCAGTGATATAAAAGGTCAGGGGGTCTACACTGCATGACCAGTGATACGCTAGTGGAGGAAAGGTTACCCTGGGGGTGAAGTCCTTGTTTTCCCAGTTTTGCCTATTGCTAAGCACTGGGGGCTTTCCGTCCTGGTGACCTGTACCTGACCTGGCCCATTATTCGTGGTCTGCCTACTACAGGTGGAGTTCATTACCAAGGTTGGCAAATGCATTAGTCAATAGAGCCAAATATCAACAGTACAACGATTGAAATTTCTTTTGAGAGCCAAAAACCGACTTCTGAGCATGGGCCACGAAGTTTCAATGGCACTGTACGTGCGCGCCTGCCCGTGGTATTTTGTGGAAGAGCCACACTCAAGGGGCCAAAGAGCCGCATGTGGCTCGCGAGCCGCAGTTTGCCGACCACCGACCAAGGGTATTTCCCTCTGGTGTGAGCCTTGGTCCTCAGGTGCGTAGTTTCAGAAGCTTGAGTTAGTTGTCACACTGGCAGCAGATCCATCATTCAGGAGTAAACCTTAGCCAAGCTGTGACACTGATGTATAATACTAGAATGCCAATTTGTTATCATGAGAAATAGAGAACTAGAAATCTATGAGCCTATCCTTTCTATATGCTCCCTCAGCAAACAGTTTTCTCCTCAATCACAGCATTTGTTACTTGCTGTATTTTAATCATCTGTTTACTTATCTCAGACCACAGTGCAAGGTCTTTGAGGGCAGAGGCCAGGTCTATCTTGTTTGCTATTGAATATTCAGGACATAGTACAATGCTTGACACACAATGAAGTGCTGGATAAATAAATGGAGGGGTTAAGGGACTAGAAAGGGAACTGGGACTAAAACAGGACATATGCACCCCCTGTGATCAGTACTGGGTTCTCTTCTATGTGGAATGCTCTCCTAAAAAATATAAACATGTATATGTATGTGCATGTATGTATACACACATATTAAAGTAATACATGCTAACTATAAAAAAACTTTTTGAGACAAACTGGTCCTGATGTCAGCCAAGGCATCACTTGTCTGATTTTGCTCCTTTAGAATAGATATATTTAAAATAAAAGTTAAAATCACTTCCCAGCACCACTCTTTCCTTTAGGCTCAATCCTAATTCCCAGAAATAGTCACTCTAAATGGTAGGGTATATTGCTTTAGATACTTTATGTACATGACACTGAGATGTGTGTGTGTGTATGTGTATGTGTGTGTGTGTGTATTTATACATTTTTTAAAAATATTGTCATAGAACTTCCTTACTTTCACTTAACAGTCTTGTGGTCACATACTGGGCAAATAATTAGAGCATGTAGATTTACCTATTTCTTTTAAACAGTTGGAAAGTATTTCTTTGTATTGACATGACATTTATTTATTAAAAATATTTATTAGGCTTCAGTTATGTGCCAGAAACTATAATTCTTTAAACCAATCCCTCATTGATTGATTCATATAATTTCTAGTGTTTTTGGTGTATAATTTTGCAATTAAATATACACATACACACATTTATGGCTCTATGAATTTTTTGCCAATCTGACAAAAACAGGTATAATTTTTATTGCTTTAAAAAAATAATAATAGCAATTACCTACCCTTTTTCCTCCAAAGTGACTTTTTAAAAAATCGGGTGCCTATACTTGCATATAAGGATTTCTGGTACCAATAATTAATCAGAAGCAACCCGATTATACAATGTGACTAATAAGATGCAACTCTATGATCTATATATTTATAATTCAAGACAGGGCATTCACACCAGTCAGCTATTGTTGTGTTGGCTGTTGTCATTTTTATTTGACAATCTAAGGGAAAGAAGGTCAGTGCCCTGACTAAATAGTCAGGTACTGCATGTTTTAAAAATTCTTGTGGTACCAGTTGAAAAATGCTGCCATAAACCATCAAGGTTTATCTTGTACAGCTAGTTGACTTTCTTCTTAAGTTTTTATATGGTCCTTTCTATTTAGCCTTAATCAGATATAGCAAGTTGTATTAATGAATGCATAGACTCCACCCAGGCCTGCAAGGAGGAATTCCAGGGCAATTTTATCACCCATGACAACCTAGGCCAGTGAGTTGAAGCTGATCTGAATTCAGAGCCAAGATGATGTCATTTATCATTTCAGCTCAAGTCAGGAACAGATTTCTCACTGGAGCGCTCCCATTATAGGAAAAACTACTTGTAGGGTGGATATAAATAATGAGTCAGTTATTCCTTTGGAAACTCCTCAGAGCAACCAAGAGAAGTCTCATTTTGGAAAGATATCTTCAGTCATCTGAGGGCTACAAGATCTATTATTGACATTTCTTTAAATACTTGAAATTCCCTTACAATTTTAGGCATAACTCTCTGTGTGAGAGGCAAATTACTACTTGTCTCTTGCACAAGAAATACAGTAGTGCTGGGGACTCACATGGTACCCCTGGGAAAAAGTATTGTTTACGATTGTTGCTTCAGGTGGCAGAGTGGGGATGAGGTTTCTCCCCGAGGGATAGCTAGCACTTTTTCATGTATCGTTGTGAAGCAGCAATAGGCTTGAATATACCATTTCCAGTTGACATGTGAAGCTTGTTTGGGTTTTTGCACCATGTTAGGCATTAAGTCTGAGTTGACCCAACCTCAAAAAGAGAATATCAGGCCGGAGTCACAAGACCTTCATGGGTGAGAAGTTCAGTTTTGACAAGATTCTAATGGCAAGCTAACAGCAGCTTTTCGAAAGCATATACAGACAGTCCTCGGGTTACGTCGAACTCGACGTACGTCATTTCGTGGTTACACCACCATCTCCCATTTACAGTATTTATATAAAAAAAAAAGTTCTGTCATTTCGACGTATGTACATATGTGCTTTATGTTTTTGATTATTTATTTACCACAAGTAAAGGTCAGGAATTGTTATCTTTCTTTAAAATTTTTTTCACTGTTTCACTTCATTACTGCTGTGTAAGTGCTCCATGTGAGTGATGTAGGTGCTTATGTAGGTGGGTTCGACTTACAAAGAACATTGCGCCGTAGGAACGGATCTCGCCGTAACCCGAGGACCCACTGTACCTGTGATCTGTGTCAAGGAGGCAAGGAGTTCAAACCCCAGGTGGTACCTATGAATTCAGGCTGCCTCCCTTGCTTGAGACTCCAGGAGACAGAATCGTCAGCCACAGAGCACTGTAGCCCAACAGGTTCAGGAGGGTGGCGGAGACCCAAAGGTAGAGAGTGTGCCGCGGCTTCTCTATTCCTCAATCTCAGTTTTCTCAGTTTCTGGGTTGGGTAGAGAGACAGGTGAAGATATTTGCTTTTTCATTGAGGTCTTAGGCTGAGTGATAAGGTACAGAGAGCCAAGACCAAATGGGACCCTAGAAAAGGGCATGGTGCTGGCAGCTTAGATGACTTCTGGCTTACATCTTAAGTTAAAGGTGCAAAATAAGTCATTGGGTTGATTTCAAGTCCAGGCCTTCAGGATTGGAGAAAATATGTGCCCTGGGGTCTAATCCTCCTGCCTGGATGAAATAGGATGGTGTTATTTGCCTGAGAGGCTGCTATTCCTCTCTTTCCTGGAGAGATCAGGAAAGGAATCATGTCAGTCAAATTCCTTTTTTAGAGTAAGCATGTATGCAATAACTTTTTAAATTGTAAAAATATATTTGAGATAAATATATAGGTTTCCAGCAGAGAAAGAACTTTCTACAGATTGCATTTTGAAAATGCATTAATGAACCTCTTGCTCGTAATAGATCTTTTAATTTTTATTAAGTGGTATTTCAGTTATAAAAGTGCTTTCATCCTTCTTCCTTTGAATTGTTCAGAACTTTAGTGGTGTATTACTTAAATGGATTATTAAAAATATGTTTGGGGTTATCAACCTTTTTACCAGCCAAAAATGTACACACAACCAATTTCTGGACAAGCAATGGTATTGTCATACTACTTCCCATGTCACGGAAAACTCAGTTTCATTTATCTCCTTTTTGCTGATGCCTGGTGAATATCCTCAGTCCATGGTTCTCTTTTTAGTTGCACACCATTATCCAACTACTTACCAGTCATTTAAATCAGGACAGGTATCTTAAAGATGACATTATCAAAATCAAACATACACTTCTCTACCTCCTCCCCCAAATCTGCTCCTCTGCCTTCATTCCTTCTCATCAGCATCATTCACTTCATTACATTAGAAGTTGGGGGTGATCAAAGTACTTCTATGTCCAAATTGGCCACTGATTCTTTTTTAAAAAATATATATTTTATTGATATTTTACAGAGAGGAAGGGAGAGGCATAGAGAGCTAGAAACATCGATGAGAGAGAAACATCGATCAGCTGCCTCCTGCACACCTCCCACTGGGGATGTGCCCGCAACCAAGGTACATGCCCTTGACCGGAATCGAACCCGGGACCATTCAGTCCGCAGGCCAATGCTCTATCCACTGAGCCAAACCGGTTTCGGCTGGCCACTGATTCTTGCTAGTCCACCCCCTCCCAATAATCTCTCAAATTGATCCCCTCCTTGTCATTCCCATGGCTTTCCTTAATTCACATTCTCATCTGGATTATCTAATAATTACCAGGATTGCCCATCCCCATTCCATTATCCACTTTTCAACCCAAGCGATCTTTCTAAATATATAACTGGCAATTTTACTTAACTACTTAAAATGCAATGACTTCATGTCAATGGAAACATTAGACTTTAATTCCTGGCATGGAGCACCTGGCCCTTGTTCAATTTATATGCTACTATGGTGCCTAATGCTGAACATTCTCCTTTACCAAGTATACAACTAATATGTTTGAAATGAGTTTGATTTGTGAGAATAGGATACTAACTTATGTTTTTACATTTTAAATGGAGGAAATAGAGCTGATTGAGAGATCATTTGAAATGATTCAAAAGTCTGGTAAAAGGAACCAAAATGACTGCTATTTTAGAACTGAATATAGGATATATATCCTGCAAAGGAATATTTTTCTTGTTTTTGTATGCATTTGTATAAAAACTATTGCTAAAGTATATCATTATTGTTTGAAGCAAATATCTTTCATTACAATGATAAGAAACTGAAATTATTCTTCCTATGAAATTCAAGATCTATCATTATAAATACTGAGGAAAGTTTAAGGATTTAAGGAAATTTAGTCTGGTTGGAAGTATAAAACATAATTTGGTAAGGATTTATCAAAAGGAATGATCAAAAGAAATGTATAAAATTCACATTTGTGTTCTGATTTCTTAAGGAGGACTTACCTAATTGATGTTTCTTATAGTTAGCCTAATGAAATCTATAATTCCTGAGTTCATGTGGAATTTAATGTAGTTCAAAATTTCAAGGTATCATATATACAATTTAAAAAATAACTCAATTGATTTTTAAGAATGTATTTGAATATGTACATATGTTTCAAAATCAAAATATGTAAAAACCTTTGTCATGAAGTCTTCCTCTACCCTGGGTTTCATCTGCTCAGTCCCCTCTCCCAGCTTCAGTCAGGAAACCAGGACTATTCGCATCTTATGCCCCTTTCCAAAGTCTCTATGCATATACAAGTAAATGCAAGTACCTATTTTTATTTTTATCCATTTCCTGTAGTATAATATATACATGGTGTCATGCATTCTGTGCTGACTTGTTTTCTGCATAGGAACCTTGGGAAGTAAATTATTACTGGAAGATTTCATGCAAGTATTAAGGATTTCTGGAATATATGTTCTTAATATTTTCTTATCTATTTAAGGATTATCCGAGGCAAATATTGAATCTGAGGTCCCTGAGCAGGCTTTTAAGACTTTCTCTCCTCTCACAGACTTGCTTACATTTCTTAAATAGAGATTAAGTCTAATACAGACTCCAGGAATAAAACTGAAAAGGTAAAGCTATAACTAAAAATAGCAAATAACCTTAAATATGAATGACATTTATGTTACCTGTGACAGAATGCAATTGTGGGTACAAGTAAGAATGTTCAAAATCTAATCATATCAGGATGAAGTTTACAAAAGTTGGCCATAATCATTCTTCCTCCAGTGCCACCGCCCCCACCCCCCTCCACGCTATCCCCCTCACCTTCCTGCCCCAACCTGTGCTGCTTTTCAGGACTTTAATGTGGAGGAGCCACATTTGTTCACTCAGAACTGCCCAGGCACCCTCCCAGCACAGGGCCCTGGAGTAGGTCACAGTACAGTACAGGGTAGAGAAGAAGGCTCTGGATTTGGAGTCTGAAGCATGGGTTCTCATCCTGGCTCCCCCTTTGTTAGCTGGGTAATCTTGTCAACTCATTTAGCTTTTAAAGAGTTTTGTAAGGACCCAATATTTTCATGTATAAACAAGGCTGATAACTTCCATCCTATTTCCCTGCCAGATAGTGGATAATACCGAGCATGAAATGTGGGCATGCCTCACAACCAGCATAGTGAGATGCAAATGTTGCTGCTATGGCCTCACTGGGATTTCTGGGGAGTGCAAGGTTTTTGTAGTAGCTTTGTAAATGCTTGTGCCCAGCAATGGGACAGTAAGACATTTTCAGGAAGATCAGCCTCAGTGTTTGCCATCAGTTTGTTTGTAAGTTAGTAATATTTGTTCTACTGTTGTCCTTTAGTGTTTTCTTAGGCACATGCTGATCACTCTTTAATAATATTGTGGTGGCAAATTTACCTTGTTTTGTAGGTTTTTAAAAATAGCCTTTTGACAGGTACTCCAAAATGTTTAGGTTTCTTCCAAAGGCTACTTCTCTCCCTGTAAGACATGATGCAAACCCTCAGGTGTGCCAAGGGGACCTAATATTTGGGAATGCAGCCCCAAATGGGGGTAGACTTCATCTAAGGCTAAGACTGATGGTCAGAAAGTACCATAAGGAAAGTTGAAAAAACTCTGAAGAGTGTGCTCAAGCCCTAACTGGTTTGGCTCAGTGGATAGAGCATCGGCCTGCGGACTCAAGGGTCCCAGGTTTGATTTTGGTCAAGGGCATGTACCTTGGTTGCGGGCACATCCCCAGAAGGGGGTGTGCAGGAGGCAGCTGATTGATGTTTCTCTCTCTCATCGATGTTTTTAACTCTCTATCCCTCTCCCTTCCTCTCTGTAAACAATCAATAAAATATATTTTTTAAAAAAGAGTGTGCTCAATCCATATGTTTGTAACTATCCTATATAATAAAAGCCCAGGAAATTTAACCCTTTAGAGCAGCGATTTTCAAGTGGTGTATTGCAAGAATTTTTAAAACATGCACTACCTGACTATTTAGTCAGGGGCATTGACATCTTTTCCCTTAGATTGTCAAATAAAAAAATGACAATGGCCAAAACAATAATGGCCATTTGGTGTGATTGAGTCTAAATCTTGTCAGATTGGCAAAAAATATAATATTTTGGTGTGCTGCAGAATTTTATAATTAGTTTATGTGTGCCATGAGATGAAAAAGGTTGAAAATCTCTGCATTAGAGACTGGGATTCTAGGTCCATGAAAATGTAGGGAGCAGTGGGGTTGGGAGTCAGGATAGCTCTAAATGAATTCTGAAATTTCAGGACATTTGAAACTTGCTCTTACAGACACTTTGAACTTCTAGCTGCTACCTTAACTTTGGAGACACAGAGCATTTTCAGAGGGTCTTCGGACAAGTTGAAGCTCCTCAGGACAGCATCGTGGAACCAATGTGGAGTCCTGTGTCCACCTAAATTTCAGTAGGGCTCTAAGTGTGGAGCTCTAAAGCAGATGTTGTAGATGTGGCGTTAATGAAGTTCTCTGATTTATTTATTTTTTGTAGGCCACAATAAGATCATTCAAGTTGTGTGGTCTGAGAAGTCACACTGTGGGCTCAGTGACTTTGTCTTGGAACTGTGCCACCAAGTCACAGGCTTTTTGAGGTCTAGTGAAATTGTGGACGGGGAGGGTCCGTGTAAACCTCAAGATGGGTGTTCTTATTCCTAACAAATGCTATTCCAGGGCTGCATTTAGGGGAAGGCAGAGTTCAGGGCCATTCAGCAGGGGACAGCGGGCTGGCTCTGTGTCTATCACTTCCTTATAGAATCAGTGCAACAATACTTCTCCTCAATATTTCTCCTCAGTCTGTGGGAATGTTTTGCATAGCTAGTCTTGAAAAGAATCCACACTATCACCATTTACCTGGCAGCCCTGACGCAACATTTGCATTGCTTTTGAAGTTCTAACAAATGAAGTCAACGTTCCTCAGTAGGCATTTCTCCCTGCATTGCGTGTTTGCTCTAGCTGCACCCCCTTCTCACTGGACACCATGTCACTGCTTTCACCACATGAGTGGACTTCGCAGGCCTCTTCTCTACACTGGCCCTTTAAGGAGACATTTACAGCAATTATTCTATTCAGTCTCATTGCCCTGCTCTCTATAGGAATAGCTATCTTGAAGGAGAGACTGGTTATGTTGAATTTTGTGTCTGTTTCCTGGTTCCTGGAATGATACCTTCACTCCCTCTCCTCTCTGCTCTCATATCCTGCTAGGGATGGCATGAGGAATTCCGATAACATTTACCTTACCTCTCTTTCTGTGGCAGGAAAGGAAATGAAACACCAAAGGCCAGATATTCCAGGTGGAGTCATTCTGTCAGTGTAATCAATTTTCAATTAATAACCTACTATTTATAAATATCATTGCAAAGAAAATTGAGACCATTCATTTTCTCTAAAACATCTTTTGTGTTCTAACAAATGTCCCATTTCTTAGTACTTTATACTTCTGATTGATTTTGATTATATATTTGTAGAAGGTTTATTTTTCCCCTGAAGAGAAATAAAAAGCCCTTAAACATTTTTATTTTGTCTCTTTGTTCAGGGAGTCTCTTAAGTAGTCACACTTGCACATAAATGAATGAATGCTGAGAATGCTTGCCCCATGTGGGAGGCTACTGGAATTTTCTTGCTTTTCCAGCTGTCTCTACTTGGGAGTATTCTTTCTATCTTCCACTGTTGACCCCAAAGCTACTTGTGGGCCTTCCCCATTCTGTGGGAGGCCAGCTCCTGCTTCCTGGTCTAACTTTAATGTAATCTAGGGCAGGCTTGGCGGGGGTGGAGGCCTGGTTAGCCTGACAATAGCAAGGATGAGGGGAAGAACAAGAACTTGAGCTGCTGTGCCTGCTTACCTGCTGATCTGGCTCCAGCACAGTCTTATTCTGATTCTCTCCTTCCACACAGCCCCCTTCCTGGAAGCCCTACCCCAGTGCTTGCCACAACAAGGGACATCTGGTGCTTTGTGGACTCACTCTGCAGCAGAAACTGTCACTCCATTCATGGTGTCTCGAATGGCCTATCAATGACACCTAAGCAGTCTAAGTATCCTTGTGGGGTTAGGTGGGCAGTCTTCTGTAAGTCCAGAGACCAGCTGAAATTATACAGAAGAATTTTGTTTGAATGTGCATACATACATACATTCCTGTGGAGAGATCATAGCTTTTATCAGATTCTCAATGAGCTATATGACACAAAGATATTTTAAAAGTCCAATAAATAACTACTGATGTAGTGGATGACCTGGAGGCAGTGTTTAGTTCAACAACAAATGTTTATTGAGCACCTACAATATGCCAGGTACAGTTCTAGGCTCTGTGAACACCCTCCCCGCCCCCCCGCCAACTCTAATCCTTACCTTATGATGTTTACATTTCAGTTGGGAGGAGACAGATAGCAGACAGTATACATAACACATTCTAAAGTACATTAAAGGTTGTGAGTGCCATGGGAAAATAAGCAGAGTAGTGGAGATCAGGGATGTGGTTGGGGGAGAGGTGTTGCTATGATTTCAGGGTAGACCTCATTGAGAAAGTGACAGTTTAATGAAATCGTGAAGTGGGAGGAATCACGTCAGGGAAGAGTGTGTCAGGCAGAAGGAACAGCTAGTGTAGTGACTCTGAGGTAGGAGTAAACCTGGCATGTTCAGAGTGGTGGACTGGAATGAGTGAGGAAAAGTGGCAATGAGTCAGAGGGTTATAGGGTGTGTGAGTGTGTGTGCGTGTATGTGTGTGCGTGTGCGTGCGTGTGTGTGTATATGAAAGAGGAGGAGTCTTGTATGTCTCTGTGCATGACTTTGGGGAGACCTTGGAGAGTTTTCAGCAGAGGAGAGATATAATCTGACTTAGGTTATAAGCTGATTGCTTTAGCTAATGTGTTAAAAACAGACTGAGGGTGCCCTAACTGGTTTGGCTCAGTGGATAGAGCTTCGGCCTGTGGACTGAAAGGTCCCAGGTTCAATACCGGTCAAGGGTGTGTACCTTGGTTGCCGGAACATCCCCAGTAGGGTGTGTGCAGGAGGCAGCTGATTGATGTTTCTCTCTCTGTTTCTAACTCTCTATCCCTCTCTCTTCCTCTCTGTAAAAAAATTAATAAAATATATATATAAAAAAAAAGACTGAGGGGGCAAAGGAACAGAGAGACCAGGCTGCTGTTCAGTCATCCAGGAAAGAGAGGATGATGGTGTGGGTCAGGTTGCAGCAGAATGCTGGAGCTGGTTGCATTTTGAATATATTTGGAGGTAGAGCCAACAAGGTTTGCTGACAGATCACTTGTAGATTGTCAGAGAAAGAGCGGGTCAAGGATGACTCTGAGGCTTTTGGTCTGAATAACTGAAATGGTGCAGTTCATAGGAAAAGGTAGGGCTTTTAGATGAGACAGGACTTGAGTCTCAGTTCTGCTACTTACCAGCTGTGTTGTGACCTGACTCATGGGCAGTTAACCTGTGAGTCTCAGTGTTTTCATTTGCAGGATGGGGACAATCATATCTATGTCATAGGGATGGCATGAGGAACTCCGATAACATGCCTGTTGTACATTGCATTCAATAGATGCTAATCCCTTTCCTCAACTGTTTATTAGAAAGAGGAATGAAGGGAGAGAGAGAGGGGATGTGGGTGAGTGGCGGCCCCATCTTACTGGTAATGGTTGCTGAACAGGATCCTGCCTTTTTGGCTCCATTGTTTAAATATGTTGTGTAGTCTCTGGGGGTTTAGCCTTATATCAGCCCCACAGTTTCTTCTGCCAGGTGCCTGGGCCTACTAACTTGGGGTTCACATTAGATATTATCTTTAATGCATTATTTTATTGTTATTTACATTAAAAAAGATGTTCCTTACAGTGAAGAAGGAATTCTTATCTGATACTGTCTGTTTTCTATGTGTATTGTCCACAAACAGGCCTAACCAATAGGGATTTTTGTTTTGATGATTAGGTTATTAGTGTATTTAACATTTTATGTTATGCAGAAATCCTTGGTGAGTTATTATAATAGTATAGCCAATAAAATGATGTTTTATTGATATTTGAGGTGATTAGTGAGGATTTTTGCATGGGTTGGGCATGCATTATCATTTTTCCCACTTAAGACAATGAACTATAGTCTACTGCTATCTGATTATTAGTTATTAAGCCTGCTTTCAACAGTGGCTAGGTTTTGGATAAGGGATGCCAGATTAGGAATTTAACAGACGAGGGAGGAGTGAGTTTGAACTGTTTGGTTATAAGGATACATCCTGTTTCCTTTATTTAAAGATCCTCACTCCCAACCATTTTAAATTTTCTGAAATTAGAGTGTGTTTTGTGACCAAGATATACATTTAATATGATAATATATCTGTTAGGGTTTTTTATATCTATAATAATAAAAGTATAATATGCTAATTAGACCAGACAGCCGAACGACCTTCCGGACGTCCTTCCAGATGACCTTCTAGACTAAGCCGCGGCTGCGAGGGCCGAGCCCCTTGCGTGAATTTTGTGCATCGGGCCTCTAGTATTTCAATAAATGGCACCCCTCCTCTCTATTCCAATTTAAAACCAATTGAAAAGTGAGTCAAGAGAATATGCTAGTAGAGAGTAATGCTGTCAGTTTTGTTGGTGATAGATTGGGGAGGTAACTTACTTTGTGTATTCTAAACGTAGCAGTTTCTAGGTTGATGTTTCCTATTGATCTGGGTGGAGAAAGGAGACTGCTCATACCTGGGACTGTGATTAAATAGCTACACTAAACTGAGAAATGAGGTCCAATGGCTCTGGTCCTCCAACTGACTAAGTCACCCATCTCCAGGGTGGGAAGTGAGAGGCAGTGGCAATCTAGGGGTATCAGAAATTTTCTCTCTAGCATTACAGGATAGAGAGTCTAAGTGTCCTTAAGAGACTATCACAACTCCCTTTCAATGGGGAAATGGTGTAGTGCCTCCTAGAGGCCCTAGGTTAGCCAGTTTTTGGCAGAGGGGTGGTTAGGTGCCTCTTGTCCAGGAAAAGGATGTAATTCCTATTTTTACATTTTGAGTTTCTAAAAGGAGATACAATTTAAGGAAGCTCTGAGAGAGAAGTTAGGGATAGGTAAGTACTTGATTGTCCTTCTGTCCTTTTAAAAACTAGTCTCATTGCCAAAATATATTTATTATGCTCCTGTATGTATGTATGTTTGGGGAGGGGTTGGTGGTTGAAGGGTGAGATGGAGAAAAATATATAAATATTTTATTTTTTATAAAATGTAAAATGAAGGTGTAAATAGATGTGGCCTTAACTATTTTTAATTATTTTTTTTTAAAATAGGAGATATATACTCAAACAGTTCAAAAGAGGATAAAAACAGTCTTTCTCTTTTTCTCTCAAAGTTCTCTTAGAGGCAACTACTATTACTAGGTTTTTGTGAGTCCTTCCAGAAATACAGGTGGGGCAAAAATAGGTTTACAGTTGTGAGGACATGAAACAGTTTATTGTATTATTATTAGTGATCGTATTATTTTCATGCAACTGTTGACCTATTTTTGCCTCACCCTGTATCTATGCATGAAAAATATTTTGTTTTGTACAAATGATTATTACAGATGCTTCCAGAGAAATACATTGGATGTGCTTTATTAATCTTACAGACATTTATGACATATAACCTATGTGGTACCTGCCAGTAGAAAAAATCCTTTTAATTAAATATGCAATTACTAATTGATAGCTTAAAATCTGTTAAAGAGGAAAGAATCCAAGTAGAATTATTGAAAGGGGCATCAGTTGTACCAATGTGTTTCAAAGTGTATGTTACAGATTTGTTTTTCCTGCAGTGTCTCTGTGATATTATGCTTTTACGGTTGCCAGGTAATAGAAATAGTAAGAATAAAAATGCATAGAGACCTGAAATGGAATTATTATTGCAGATTTTCTCCACAGAGGACATTCATTGTTACCACTGTCTCCTTAGGTCCTAAGGCTTAGGGTAATTTGGAAACTCAGGCTCCAGATATAAAAGGCAGATAGATATATTCTTGTTGGTTCACTGATACTTTTCTCTCAGTATGCCTTTACTTACTTGGGAATTACATTATACTGTGTCCTAAAAACTGAATTTGAAAGCTAAGCACTGGAGTGAATTTCTAAGTAATAACATTTGTTGCATTCTGGCAGAAGTGCTGTGAGAATGAGGTACAAATGTAGTCACATTTTAAGAACATTTAGACCCTGTTCATAAGAGTAAATCAAGACAAAAGTTGCATAAATCCCTACTTTTAGTATTCTTAGGTTTCAATTTTTTTTTCAACCATAACAATCAAAGCAGGTGTTGGTAGGGAAGCAGCCTGGAGAACTGGATAATGTTCTGCACTAGTAATAGATGTGAGTTGTTTCCCAGCTCTACCCCTCATAGATAACTTTGATTTGACCAGTCATTCAAACTCTCCAGGTGTCAGGTTTTTCATTTGTCAGATTGAGCAGGTAATCTCTCATGTTGCTTTCAAATATAACATTCTATTGTGTTAGAAAAGGACTTAAAATAATTCATACTCTCCTCATCTCATTAAAAAAACCTATGAGTTCTAGAGTAAGCTTCTTGCCTGATAATTTAAATTACTGCATCTCTCTCAAAATGCTTAGCAGCTGGGTAGTCATAGTCATAACAGATCTTATTTAGTTATTCCTCAGTAGCACAATTAGATAACCACAACTAATAGCACCTGAAAGCTTTTGGGTTACCCACTAAAATCACACAACTTGTATGACTTTCTCATGTATTATGTATTTATCTTTTTAACTTATTGCTTCCCTCATCAGCCACAGACTTACTGAGATTAAGCCGAGATTTTAGGAATTAGTTTAGGAATAATTTATTATTATTGCTGAGCACCTTTTTAATCAATGACAACTACATTAAAAATTTTTTAGTGAAATATAACACAATACAGAAAAGAGCACAAATCAAGAGTTTAGAGCTCAGTGAGTTATTATTAGGTGACCATGCCCATGTAGTCACTACCCAAGTCAAGAGCTAGTACATGCCCCAGAAGCTTTCTTCTGTACTCTGTGCTCTTTCAAATAAGACTAAACTCTCTTAGGAGGATTAAATGGCAGAGTGGTCTTGCCTGTTTCCGGACTTTATATAAGTGAAAGCCATATAGTCTGTATTTTGTATCTAACTTCTTTCATTCAACTTGTTTGTGAGAGTCATTGTTGCTGCATGTACTTGTAGTTCTTTCATTCTGGCTGGTGTTCTATTGTATGGCATAGTAATTTATGAATTGATTCCACTATTAATAGAGATTATGATTGTTTTAGTTTGGGGCTATTAAGTATAGTGCTGCTACAAAAATTTTTGTACATGTATTTGGGCCACATGTGCACACTTGTATAGTAAGCATATACCAAAGTGGAGGGTTGTTGGATCATAAGATACATGTATGTTCAAATTTGATAGAATCTCAGTCAGTTTTCCAAAGCGGCTGTCTTGGTCAGTGTGGGTTGCTATAACAAAATACTGTAGCCTGGGTGGCTTATAAACCATGCCAGCATGGTCAAGTGCTGGTGAAGATATAGACTGGTAACTTCTCGACATACACTTACGTGGCAGAAGAGAGCAAGGGAGCTCTTTGGGGTCCCTATTGTAAAGGTACTCATTTCATTCACGAGGGCTTCAACAACAAGACCTAATTACCTCCCGAAGGCCCCTACCTCCTAATTCCATCACATTGGGGGTTAGGATTCAACATGAATTTTGGGGGGACACAAACTTTCAGTTCATTGTAGTGTTTGTGCTAATCTACACAATGATAGGCGGTATATGAAAATTTCCATTGCTCCAAATTCTTGCCAACATTTAGGATTTGTTGTCTTAAATTTTAGACATTCCTGTGAATGTGTAGATCTTGTGATTTTTAATTTGCATTTCCATGATTACTGGCAAGGTTAAGGTATTAGTAAGGGTTCTGCAGAGAAACAGAACCAGGAGAGAATATCCTATACATTGAGTGGCCAGATTATTATGATCTCTGAACGCATAATAATCTGGCCACTCAGTGTGTTGTGTGTGTGTGTGTGTGTGTGTGTGTGTGTGTGTGTGTGTGTGTATACACACACATACACACTAGAGGCCCGGTGCATGAAAATTCATGCACTGGAGGGGGGTCCCTCAGCCCAGCCCCCTCACAGTCTGGGAGCTCTCAGGGGTGGGAGGTGACCAGGTGATCAGGGGAAGGTGACACCCCATCACACCTCTGCTGTTGCCAGTGCCGGCAGTGCAAGCCTCGGCCGGCCCTGGTTACCTGAGTCTCGGGTGGCACTGGGTGGCTCGGCAGCTGCCATCCAAGGCTTGCCTGCGCCTCAGGCTGGGGGGTCGAGAGGACTGGGGGACTCTGGAGGTAGGCCCGGGCGAGGCTGCTCACCCACAGTCCCCTGTGGCTGTGGCTGGCCCAGGCGAAGTCAGCCCAGGTCCTGGGTGCCTGCAACCAGCCAGAGGGAGGGAAGCCCGGGTCCCGGGTGCCTGTGACTGGCTGGAGGAGGGAATCCTGGGTCCTGGGTGTGGGGCGAGGCAGAGGTGGTTAGGGGCGATCAGGCCAATAGAGGAACAGTTAGGGGCGATTAGGCAGGCAGGCAGGCAGAGGTGGTTAGGGGCAATCAGGCAGGCAGGCAGAGTGTTTAGGGGCAATCAGGCAGGCAGGTAGGTGAGTGGTTAGGAGCCAGAGGTCCCAGATTGTGAGAGGCAGTCGGACATGCCCTGAGGGGTCCCAAATTGGAGAGGGTACAGGCCGGGCTGAGGGAACCCCCCACCCCCGCATGAATTTCATGCACTGGGCCTCTAGTTTCATATAATACTGGTTTAGTGGTGATGAACTCCTTTAGTTTTTTCTTATCTGTGAAGCTCTTTATCTGGCCTTCCATTCTAAATGATAGCTTTGCTTGGTAGAGTAATCTTGGTTGTAGATCCTTGCTATTCATCACTTTGAATATTTCTTGCCACTCCTTTCTGGCCTGCAAAGTTTCTGTTGAGAAATCAGCTGACAGTCATATGTGCATTCCCTTGTAGGTAACTAACTGCTTTTCTCTTGCTGCTTTTAATATTCTCTCTTTGTCTTTTGCTCTTGGCATTTTAATTATGATGTGTCTTGGTGTGGTCCTCTTTGGGTTCCTCTTGTTTGGGACTTTATGTGCTTCCTAGACTTGTAAGACTATTTCTTTCACCAGGTAGGGAAGTTTTCTGTCATTATTTCTTCAAACATGTCCTCAATATCTTGCTCTCTCTCCTCCTCTGGCACCCCCACAATGCGAATGTTGGTATGCTTGAAGTTGTCCCAGAGGCTCCTTACACCATCCTCACATTTTTGGATTCTTTTTGCTTTTCTGGTTGGGTATTTTTTGCTTCCTCATATTTCAAATCGTTGATTTGGTTTTCAGAGTCCTCCACTCTACTGTTGAATCCCTGTATATTATTCTTTATTTAATTCAGTGTATGCTTAATTTCTAACTGGTCCTTTTCCATTTTTTTTTTTGGAGGTTTCTAGAAGATTCTTGATTAACCTATAACTGTAGTTTTGAACTCTATATCCAGTAGTCTGTTCTCTTCCATTTCTTTCATTTGTGACATGTTTCTTTGTCTCTGCATTTTGGCTGCTTCTCTGTGTCTGTTTATATGTATTGGGTAGATCTTCTATGTCTCCTTGAGTTGGTAGAGTGGCCTTCTGTAGTAGGTGCTCTGTATGGCCCAGTGTCTCAATCTCCCCAGTCACCTGAGCTGGAAGCTCTAGATGCATCCCTTTGTGGGCTGTGAGCACAGTCTTGTTGTAGTTGAGACTTGATTGCTGTTGGTGTCACTGGGAGGAATTGACCTCCAGGCCAATTGGCTGAGAACCAGTTGCAACTACAGTGGGAAAGCTGCTGTGCAGGAGACACCCCTATGGAGCAGGACTTATTTCAGTGGGGCTTTGGTGCTCATTGAGCCTGCCTCTTGAGTGTGTCGCTTATGGATGTGTAGACTTGTAATCTGGTATAGTCTCACACTGACCACTGGATACACTGGCTCTTGGGTCTCTGGGGAGGTGCAAAGTCAGCCACTGCCTGGGGCCACCCAGCAGGAGCTACAGAGAGATCTACAGATTTCTTCTCTTTGTATCAGGTTTGGAAGTGCCCTGATGAGGCCCAGCTATGAAGCAAGGCAGGCTGGTGCTGGTGCTGGGTTGTGGGCTTTTATTGATAGGTTTGGGACTCCCTGACCTAGCTGCAGTTTGTTTGAGAGATTTTACCCTGAGCAAGGACAGGCCATTCATATGCAAAAGCTGTTGCAAACAGCTTGGGTGAGTTGTAAATTGGATGAGGTAGGGTCTTAGGGAGTCATTAGAGGTGGGGTGGGGGTGCCCAGCACAAGAACAATGATCCCTGTGAGCACCTCCATTTGGGAGAAAGCCACGCCTGAGTTCCTGCTCTGATACCAGATAATCCAGTTCTTCCTAGTATTTGTCTGTGCCCCCCAAAGCCTTGCCTTGGTGCTGCAGTTCCGAGGAAGCAGGACCTTGTAAGTTCAGTTTGTGGTGCCAGTCTTTTAAGAGGAACAGCTGTGTCTCCAGCAGACTCTCTGTCACTGAACCCAAATCCTCACTGGTTTTTATAGCCCATAGTTCTTCCCGCTCGTAGGAACTTCTTTTCACAGTTCTGGGACCCTGGGCTGGGAATCTGGTGTAGGGCTGGGACCCCTTGCTCCTCCCGGCAGCTTCCTCAGAGAGAGGATCTCCCTCCTGATTAAAAAAGCGGCACATGTGGGTGCGGGAACAGCCAGGTCTGTGCCTGCACACCTCCTACCAGTCTCAGTGTGCTTTCTTCTTTACTTCTCTAGTTGTAGGACTTCCATTTAGCCAGCTTTCCAGAGGTTCTGGATGATGGTTGTTGTGTATTTTGGTTGTAATTTTGATGTGGTTATGGGAGACGTCGAGTACAGGAGTTTACCTATGCCACCATCTTCCTGTAAATTAAGATATGTCTTTTGTAAGAAGCAAATATTTGGCCGAAACCGGTTTGGCTCAGTGGATAGAGCGTCGGCCTGCGGACTGAAGGGTCCCAGGTTCGATTCCGGTCAAGGGCACGTACCTTGGTTGCGGGCACATCCCCAGTGGGAGGTGTGCAGGAGGCAGCTGATCGATGTTTCTAGCTCTCTATCCCTCTCCCTTCCTCTCTGTAAAATATCAATAAAATATATTAAAAAAAAAAAGAAGCAAATATTTGTGTGTGTGTTTTTTTTGGAAGTCTAGTATGACATCTTTTGTCTTTTAATTGAATGATTTAGCTTATTTATATTTTTGTAATCATTTATATAATTGGGTTTAAATCTACTATCTTACTGTGTATTTTCTATTTGTACCACTATGCTAAGTTCCTTTAAACTCTTTTTTTTTGTGTGTCTCCTTTTGTATTGTTTTTATTAGTTTATTTTTTCCCCTCATTATTTTAGTAGTTAAACTCTCTCTCTCTCTCTCTCTCTCTCTCTCTCTCTCTTTTACTGGTAAATATCTGTATTATATCATGAATCTTTGACTGAATCTCTAATTTAAATTTGTGCTTTTACCACTTTCTAACAATGCAAGGATCTTAGTATATTTTAACTCCAGTAACCCTCCTCTCAATTTGCCCATATATTTTCCCCTTTCATTGTTGCTGTGTCTGAACCTCTGCATTTCCATTTGCGATTTTATTTCTCTAAAGAATACCTTTTGCCCTGGCTGGTTTGGCTCAGTGGATACAGTGTCGGCCTGCAGATGGAAAGGTCCCGGGTTTGATTCGGGGTTATAGGCTCCATCCCCAGCTGGGGGTGTGCAGGAGGCAGCCGATGTTTCTCTCTCTCTCTCCCTCTCCCTTCCTCCCTGAAATAAATAAAAATATATTAAAAAAAGAAAAGAATACCTTTTGGTATTTCTTTTTTAAAAAGTTTGCCAGTGATAACTCAGTTTTTATTTGTCTGTTAATATCTATATTTCACTTTATTCTTGAAGGATATTTTGCTGGCTATAGACCTCTTGGCTGGTAGTTAATATTCTATGCCCCAATTTACAAAGTTGGGGGCAAATGTAGTTGGTTTAAGTTGTACCAGGGAGGTTAAGGAAATATTCTTGATAAAGAAGTTACTGACCATGACACAGTATGTCATACAGTATATTCTTCAGACTGCTAATTCCATGGCCTTCTTTAACAAAAAAGTACTTCAAGATCTCATAATTTTGTGATTCCTTTATAGCTTTTATTAAAATTCACAGTACATTTTAGACCCGGAAGAGGCCATTGTAATAAAATTCATTCAACTTTGTTAAA
This sequence comes from Plecotus auritus, assembly GCF_963455305.1. Lineage (NCBI taxonomy): Eukaryota > Metazoa > Chordata > Mammalia > Chiroptera > Vespertilionidae > Plecotus > Plecotus auritus. Next base: position 187,974,568 of record NC_137771.1, on the reverse strand, counting down.
TTCAACATCCCCCCAAAATATTTTGTCAGTAAATAATTGTCCTGCAAAATTTCTGGTGAACATTTCAAGCATTTGGTGATGCGAAGCATGTAATTTGGGAGAGCCTTTTTAAGGGCTACATGGTCCTGGGATGCAAATAAAAATTTCTGTGTGAGGTTTTGTTTTTCTAAGGTTAGGCTATTCTCTGTCACCAGAAATACTCTTAAATCTGTTGTTCCAATTTCTGGCTATGGACAAAGTTTTTCATGGAACTCAATTTCATAACTGTACTCATGACGTAGCGTGGCTAGTACATAGAAGCAGTTCTGGTGCAAATGGGTAAAGTTCCTATAAATCAAGATTTGCTCTGGGTTAGAGATATACATACTCTGCGAGAGAGGGGCATCCTGATAATCCTCATATCACATTTTTTGTAAAATAAGGCAACAGGCAATTACTCATTGCAGCCTGAAGACTTCAGAAATTCAAGAAGGGCCTGGAGGAAGCAGCAGGTCAATCTTATGTAGAGATCTGGTGGGATTTATTTGTAGAGCAATATATTGTGTCTCTGATTTCTCTTTTCAGGCACCAGTGACCCTTTCATTTAAGCCTTTGTGCAAACAGGACATTATTTCTGTCATCTTCAAGCCCAGCTGGCATTAAGATCTGATACTAGAGATTACCACTGAAACACCTCAAAGTGGATGTATCCATCAGATTCCACAGAGAAAGCGGAGGCTCACACTGGGTGTACGTGGACAATGTTGCTGGTGGCCTTGAGTGATTAACGGACCAAGGGATGGCTTCTGGCTAGTCAGCTAACAAAAGAGCTGCCTCATGTGTTACGTGTGCCTGTGTGACAGCTCCCAGCTCCCATTCCCTCTGCTTTCCTTGTGAATTTTCAAGGAACTCAAGAAGCAAACCCTGTTGCAATCCCCTCCTTATCTTCGATGCTGCACACATGCAGCTCTGACACGCATTATATTATTAGTTCCTACTTTCTCAATTTTAATTAAAAACAGAAATGAATTATTTTAATCTACCATTTTTGAGAGTCAGCATTATTGTATGTGATTATCCATTGAAATGGGGTTGGCACAGAAAATTAATGATATTTAAAATATTATCTCTACTATTTTAGTTTGCTCTCCCAGAAAATCTTAATTTAGTCCCCAAACTGTCTCTGTGTACATGATCCTAAGTAAGTAGGCATTTATCCAGTGAATTGAGAATCTAAATGTTAATCTTTCAAGTATTAACTGAACTCTTTTCTGACATTAAAAACCTCAGCATACCCTAGAATATATAACTATACACTCTATAAAAAAACCAACCAAATACAAATTACATAGTTAAAAATACCCTCTATTTGGCCCAGGGTAGTCCTGGCATTTTCCTGTTGACCTGGGCCAATCACAGATAATAACACTTTCACTTTCAAAGGTGTCTTTATTTAGAGAATACATTATTTGATGACTCTTTATTTATTAATCCAATTATAGAAATTATTAAGAAACATTTATTTTGATATTTAAGGAAATAGGAGTTTTTGGTTGATCTATAAATATCCTCTCGTAGTTTTCTTAACTAGGGTCTCTGGGTCTAGTTGCACATCAGAATCACATTTAAATCATACATAAACCAATTAAATGAAAATCTCTGGAGGCAGAACACAAGCATCACCATTTTTTTAAAGCTTCACAGACAATTTCAACGTGTAGCCAAGGTTGAGAACCACTGGATTATATAGTTTGCGCATTTAAATTTTTGCAGGATTATTCAAAGAAATTTTAAATATATATATTTTTAGCCATCATGTCTAGCTAATATTCTAATTCATTGCATTTGAAACTTAAGTATATGCAATAAACCATGTGAATGCCTTTTTTCTTTTTCAAAAAAGTATAAACATTTTTTTCCTATTACAGTTGAGATGTAGTGTTAGTCTGAGGTATATAGCATAGTGACTAGACATTTATATAACTTACTAAGAGATCACTTCAATAAGTCTAGTACTTAAATGAATGATTTTTGAACCAACTACCATAAGCAACGATCAAATACAGTAAGTCACTGGCCAATTTAATCAATCTAATAATTGGGAAAATTTTCAGTTTCTTTTCTTTCAGCTTAATAATTAAATGAACTTTTGAGTGATGAATATGTAGCTTGGAACTCAGCTTGTAAATAGCTAATGAAATTGATCTTTTATATATAGACTAGAGGCCCAGTGCACGAAATTCTTGCAAGGGGCTCAGCCCTCGCAGCCCTGGCTTCGTCCAGATGGTCATTCTGCTGTTCGGTCTAATTAGCATATTAGCTCTTTATTCTATAGGATAGAATGTGGTTCTTGAGAGAATATTATCTTGGGAATTATTAGTGTCATTCATAAGGAATTCAGGGATAGCTGGTGGTTTAGAAGATTTCTTAGAGAAATATACAGTGATATATCCTGGACATGAACCTGCATATTCACCATAGTATAAGCATCATTATCCCATAGGAGTGAGATCTACAAAATTACAAACAGTTTAGGGGTTTCTGACTGTGGAGTTTAACAAAAGCAACATGGTGAGTTTCATCCAGATATCTACATTATAAAAGTCCAGGGTCCAAAACATCCAAAATGACTGAAAAGACAGACCAAACACCAGGAAGTGCATGGAGCACCTCTAGGTCCCTCCCGTCCTCCCTCCTCCTCCCGCCCCCAGGCTCCCATCGCTGGATGGCCAACGGGGAACCAAGGGGAACTGGGCTGGGTAGCAGCAGAGCGGGACTGGGGACTGGAGAGCGGGCACAAGGCAGACCACCTGGTCCCTCCCTGCAATGGGCAGGCTCCAATCGATCCTCAGTTTCTTCTGAAAGGAACATGGTGCCTCCACTGCGTAGCCTCCTGGGACGCAGACTCACCGCTGTGAGAGGCTCTGGAGCAGAGACTTCAACAAGGACTTCAGCGTCAGCAGCGACTCTCAGCTTTCACTGCTGGGAGGTAGACGGAGAGCATCAGCTTTAAAGCACAAACACCCTCCTTGGGAAAAACAGCCACCTCCCTACTCCACAGGTGCTTCCATGTCTGCAAGAAACTGTGCATGCTCCTCCCTGTGGGATGGGCAGGGCCAGAGCCTGAGTTGAGTGGTTCCGCGATGGGGTAGGGGCCGAGCCAGGCGGCTGGGCCAGTGCAGGGATGGAGGGAGGGAGGGGCGGGCAGGAGCATGGGGGCAGCCCTGGTTCCCTGCACCTCCTCCCACAGGCATAGCCCTTCCTGGTGTTATGATAAAAGGAGTTGTGTTTTTCTAACTCTGTCTGGGTAAAGGAAACAAGTGTCTGTTGACTTCTGATCTTACTCTCCCAGCCACCAGTTAATCCCTCTGGATGCATCATATTCAGCCTCCAAAGGATCTGAGGGGCAGGTTCAACCTTCGTTCCATAGTTGAGGAAACTGACCAGTAAACATATGTGTCTCATGCCTCAGTGTCAACTCCTGCGGAAATCTCTGGGTAATAACTCAGATTGTATATCTAAGGGTATATTTTCTTCTGTTTTCATGTTTAATTCAACCCCAGGAATCAAATAATACAATAAAAAATAAAATAAAATGAGTTCAGAGGGCTCAGCATTGTATTCCCAGGGCCTTTAGTCCCACACAAACCGCAGAGCTCAGTTATCCTGAGATGAAAGAAAAGGAAATAGAAACGTGAAAGGTTTCCCAGCTCAGTCACAGAGACATCTGTTAGCCACATACTAAGGACACAACATTAACTGAGGGGTGGAAAGGACACAAAAGGAATAGGAGATGGAGCCATTTCCGTTCAGATTCAAACCAAGTTAATGAGGCAGAAGAAACACTGGACGCCATGGAAGAATAAGATGAAATGGTCCGGTTGGGAGTGTCACAGACCTCGCAGGGACAGCACCTGGGGCTCCAGACATGATGGGAGGAGGGAGGGGGCTGGGTGAGAGGAAGTGCATGGAAAGGCCTGGGAGTAGGAATAAGAGGGTGATATGCGGAAGGTGGGCCCCACCAGGTGATGACAGGGGCCAAGCCTGCAGGAGGTGGCCAAGTGCCCCCACCTCTGCTGAGGGGTGCATGCGTCTGTCCTGGGAGCTGCGGCTGATGGAGAGGGAGACTATGGCTCTATGTGGATGAGTTGCCCATGAGAGCCTCCCTGCAGCCATAGTACTCGGTGTTCTCAACACAGCAGGAGCATAGGATCATGTACACAACGTCATGAAAGAAAAAGCATCCTATTCCCAACTTGTTCACAGACTTCTATTTCTGGTATCTATACTCCCAATGTGTCCACAAGTACATTTGGAAAAAGAAAAAAGATTTGTATGTGATATGACCACATCTTTAGAAAACCCAAGTGATCACAACCAGAGCACTTTTAACACCTAATGAGCCAAATACACTGATGAACAAAAACAGACCCAGAGACACAGATACATGAAAAGACTATGGAACCTCAGAGGGAAGGCGGGAGAGGAAGAGATCAACCAATGGCTTTATGTGCATATATGCATCACCCCTGGACACAGACAATGGGGTGGTGAGGGCCTGGGGGGGTAGTAGTCTGGAATAGGTTAATGGGGGGAAAGGGGACCTATGTAAACCATTCAACAATAAAGATTTAATAAAAAGAGTAAAAAATAAAAGAAAATAAAAAAGTAAAAGGCAATAAAATAAAAGCCAAGAATAACTGCCCTGGCCGGGTGGCTCTGTTGGTTGGAGCTTCATCCTGTACATTGAAAGGTTGCAGGTTTGAACCCGGGTCGGGGTGTGTGCGGGAGGCCACTGAGCAAGTGGTGCCTGGAGGAGGGAGGCTCCTCAGACCTAAACAGTCCAGGCCTCGCCCATGATCCAAGGCCCATCCTCTGCTGAGTGAGACCGGACCTCCCAGGTTCCTGTCGAGTCCCTGGTCTCTGAGTCATAGGGCCGCTTCCCCATGTTCCCCAGAATGCACTGCTCAGTAACCATCTATATTAATAAAAGGGTAATATGCTAATTAGACTGAACATCCCTCCAGACAAAGGCACAGTGGCAGGGGCTGAGGCAGAGGCAGTTAGGGGCGACCAGGCCAGCAGAGGAGGGTGGTTAGGGGCGGTCAGGCTGGCAGGGGAGGGTAGTTAGGGGCATCAGGCAGGCAGGTAGAGTGGTTAGGGGTGATCAGGCAGGTGAGCAGTGAGGAGCCAGCAGTCCTGGAGAGGGATGTCTAATTGCCGGTTTAGGCCCGATCCCGCACCAATCCCTGCAGGATCGGGCCTAAACCGGCAGTCAGAGATCCCCCAAGGGGTCCCGGATTGGAGAGGATGAAGGCCAGGCTGAGGGACCCCCCTCCCCCATACATGAATTTTGTGTACCAGGCCTCTAGTCTATAATAATCTATAATAATAAAAGCATAATATACAAATGGACCAAACAACTGAATAGCAGAATGACCCTCTGGATGAAAGGGTCAATTCAAATATACTTTAAAAAAATGAACTTTGAAGAATTTATCCAGATGACCATGCCATACATGCACTGGTGCCAGGCCAGCCAAGGTGGGTGTGATGTGATTGGTCGGGGCGGGGGGGGGGGGACACCAATGCCCCACGATCGCCCTGCGGTGGGAGGCCCAGGCCAGCTAAATGATTGCACCCCATGCCTATTGCCCACAGAGGGAGGCGACCGGTGGCAGAAGAGGGGGGCAGCGCCGCACAGATGGCAAGCAGTGGCAGTGGCAGGGGCGGGGCCAGCTGCTGGCAGCCAGGGGAAGGAAAGCCCCAATAGGCTCTGGTCGCCAGCCAGGCCTAGGGACCCTACCCGAGGGGTCCTGGATTGTGAGAGGGCACAGGCTGGGCTGAGGAACACCTCCCCCCTCCCCCCACGCACCAGGCCTCTATTGTCTTATAAGACACCAAAGTTGAACCTGCCCTCAGGAGAGTCCCTGCAATTAGTTGGGACAGGGGAGTTCTGTGCTTCCATACAAACGCAAGTTAAATAATTCAGAAGAAAGCGAGAGTCTCCAATGTTAACAAAATGTTCAATAAGTTTTTAATGTTTAAAAGTGCTTTTGTTAAATTTACTATCACTTCACAGCCCCTATAAATGACCACCTTTATCCTGGATGTCTTTATTGTTACCACTTTCTTATATTTTGGTTTAAAGATGAAATCCTTTCCTAACGCTATCCAATTATTATACTTCGAAGGAACTTACACATTATGTGAAGCTCTACATAAAGAAGCCAAGGTCAATTGGTTCTACAATTTTTTAGAGTAGTTTATGTTCTATAATAAAATTTCATCTGAGTCTGTAAGGTGAAAATATTTAGCTGTATTAAGATTACATGACTTCAAAAAGACACAAACTAAGCATTTGAAAGATCTAAAAACTCAAGACAATGTGTCATGTTAGAAGGAATTTATTTCAATTCAAATATATTTAAAAAAGTGAACTTCTTTGAAGAATTTATTTTAGCAAAAGGTACTTTTGGAAGATCAGTTTTACCAAAGCATATATGAATAAGCTGTTTTTAGCCTTTCCCACATCTGACATACTATTCATATAATCAAATACATAGGCCTCAGGATGATTTACTGGGCTCTCAGATTTTGAAAATGAATGTGTGTTGAAAAATGAATATTCTAGGGCAGAGGTTGTCAGCGTGTGGTCCCTGCACCAACAGCATCAGGATCACCTGGGACGTTATTACAAATGTAAATTCTTGAGTCCCACCCAAGACCAGCTGAATCAGATCTCTGGAAGGGCGTCAGCAATCTGTAGTTTATCAGGCTCTCCAGGTGATTTGGATGCACCCTAAAGTCTGAGATTTCCAGGCATTGAAGTGTGAGGTTAATGAGATAAGGATGAAATTGTTTGGTATGGAAATGGGCATACCCAGTTTTCACTCCTGCTCTAGGCTCCTTGTGTGTACTTGGATAAGGGGGTGGCTAAGGATGTGGGGGTGAGGACAATATAGAGTTAATAATTACAGAGGTCCTAATGTCTGCCCCTGGAGAAGGACGGGAGAAAGTATGCCTCCCTCAGCTCCCTCAGTCTCCTGGAATAACAGGGTGTTGACTATTGGGCCCTTTGCTGGAAGCTTCTTTCTGACTATATCTGCTTTTTACTCAATCTCTCTTCTAAAATTTTCACCTGCAAGAACCACGATTAGGGGTTTTATTGTATTTTGTAGCTATAAGGGGATGGATTATTTTATTTTATTTATTTATTCATTCATTTGTATTGTTTAAAGTGTTACCTATAATATTACATATGTCTCATTTTCCCCCCATTGGCCTCTCCCCGTCCACTCCCATCCCCCGGCAGATGCCCTCACCCCACTAGTGTCTGTGTCCATTGGTTATGCTTATATGCATGCACACAAGTCCTTTGGTTGATCTCTTACTCCCCCATCCCGGCCCGCCCTTTCCCCCCCCCCCCTGCCTTCCCATTGAAGTTGACAGTTTGTTTAATGCTTCTTTGTCTCTGTATCTATTTCTGTTTATCAGTTTATGATGTTCATTATATTATACAAGTGAGTGAGATCATGTGATATTTATCTTTCTCTGACTGGCTTATTTCACTTAGCATAATGCTCTCCAGGTCCATCCATGCTGTTGTAAATGGTAAGAGTTCTTTCTTTTATACAGCAGCATAGTATTCCATTGTGTAGATGTACCACAGTTTTTTAATCCACTCACTTGCTGCTATGAACATAGGGGTGCTGGTTTCTTGGGATATATTCCTAGAAGTGGGATTTCTGGGTCAAATGGGAGTTCCATTTTTAGTTTTTTGAGGAAACTCCATACTGTTCTCCACAGTGGCTGCACCAGTCTGCATTCCCACCAGCAGTGCATGAGGGTTCCTTTTTCTCCACATCCTCACCAGCACTTGTCGTTTGTTGATTTGTTGATGATAGCCATTCTGACAGGTGTGAGATGGTACTTCATTGTCGTTTTGATTTGCATCTCTCAGGTGATTAGTGACTTAGAGCATATGTTTTCATATGTCTCTTTGCCTTCTGTATGTCTGCTTTTGAAAGGTGTCTACTAGTAAGTCCTTTGCCCATTATTTGATGGGATTGTTTATCTTCTTTTTGTTAAGATGTATGAGTTCCCTATAAATTTTGGAGATTAGACTCTTATCAGATATAACATTAGCAAATGTGTTCTTCCATGCAGTGGGCTTTCCTGTTGTTTTGTTGATAGTTTCTTTTGCTGTTCAGAAGCTCTTTATTTTGATGTAGTCCCATTTGTTTATTTCCCCCTTAGTTTCCATTATCTTAGGAGATGTATTGGTAAAGATATTGCTACGAGATGGAGAAACCAAGATGGCAGCATAGGTAAACACCTAAACTGCTGCCTCGCACAACAATTTCAAAACTACAACTAAAAGACAGAACGGACACCATCCAGAACCACAGGAAAGCTGGCTGAGTGAAAATTCTACAACTAGATGGAAAGAGAAAAGCTCACAGAGAATTGGAGGTACGGCAAAGGGGCTTTGTGCGCGCAGAGAGGAAGGGCGGCTGAGAGCCTGGCTGACTTTCTCTGGCGGAAGGGGGAAGGAAGCCTGCGACCGCACTGAACCCCAGTTCTGACTGCACTGAACCCCAGTTCCGGGCGAACCCCTGGGGACCCACGCTCTTGTGGGGGGAGTCTGGACTCTCGGGCGGAGACTCGAGCTGGGAAAGGCAGAAGTCTGAAGGCGCACGCGGGCCAGTGCGCACAAAGGCTGCGGAGGTTGCCACAGGCTTTCCCTAGTGGAAGGGAGTCAGAGGATCCTGATTGCACTGAGCCCCAGTTCTGACTGCAGTGAACCCCAGTTCCAGGCGAGCCCCTGGGGACCCACGCTCTTGTGGGGGGAGTCTGGACTCTCGGGTGGAGACTTGGGAGCCGGGGAAGGCGGAGGACTGAAATCGCACATGCGCGCAAGGGCAAGGCTGACAGGAAGCCAAGACTGAGACTCCACCCCATCCAAGCTGAGCACAGAGGCTATTGCAATTTGGCAAGTCTAATCCTATAAGGCTGTCTCCAGCACCGAACTTCTCCCAGCATAGACACAGCTGATCCTTACAGCCAACTGGCCCGGAGGTCAATTCTTCCCAGTGATACCAACAACAATAAAGACTTAATTACAACAAGGCTGTACACACAGTCCACAAAGGGGTGCACCAAGAGTGTCCACCTCAGGTTAACTGGGGAAGCAGACCCACTGGGCCATATTGGAAACCTAGCACAAATATCTACCTTACCAACTCAGGGAAGCAGTGAAAATGCGGGGTCAAAGAATCAGATCACAAATGAAAGAAATGGAGGAAAACAAACGACTGGATATAGAATTAAAAACCACCGTTATAAGATTTTTTAAGAATATCCTAGAAAAGGCCGATAAATATAACGAGACCCTCGAAGATATGAAAAAGGACCAACTAGAAATTAAACATACACTGACTGAAATAAAAAATATTATACAGAGACCCAGAAACAGAATAGAGGAACACAAGAATCAAGTCAAAGAATTGAAATACAAAGAAGCAAAAAACACTCAACCGAAAAAGCAAAAAGCAAAAACAAAATCCAAAAAGTTGAAGATAATGTAAGAAGACTCTGGGACAACTTCAAGCGTACCAACATCAGAATTATGGGGGTGCCAGAAGAAGAGAGAGAGCAAGATACTGAAAACCTATTTGAAGAAATAATGACCGAAAACTTCCCCCACCTGGTGAAAGAAATAGACTTACAAGTCCAGGAAGCCCACAGAACCCCAAACAAAAGGAATCCAAAGAGGACCACACCAAGACACATCATAATTAAAATGCCAAGAGCAAAAGACAAAGAGAGAATATTAAAAGCAGCAAGAGAAAAACAGTTAATTACCTACAAGGGAGCACCCATACGACTGTCAGCTGACTTCTCAACAGAAACTATGCAGGCCAGACGGGAGTGGCAAGAAATTTTCTAAGTGATGAATAGCAAGAACCTACAACCAAGATTACTCTACCCAGCAAAGCTATCATTCAGAATTGAAGGGCAGATAAAGAGCTTCACAGATAAGAAAAAGCTGAAGGAGTTCATCACCACCAAACCAGTATTATATGAAATGCTGAAAGGTATCCTTAAAGAAGAGGAAGAAGAAAAAAGTAAAGAGAAAAATTATGAACAACAAATACATATCTATCAACAAGCGAACCTAAAAATCAAGTGAATTAAAAACCCGAGGAACAGAATAAACTGGTGAATATAATAGAATCAGGGGCATAGAAAGGGAGTGGACTGATAATTCTCAGGGGGAAAGGGGTATGGGGGGTTCATGAAGAGAATGGACAAAAATCATACACCTATGGATGAGGACAGTGGGGGGGAGGTAAGGGCAGAAGGTGGGGTGGGAACTGGGTGGAGGGGAGCTATGGGGGGAAAAAGGAGAAATAATTGTAATAATCTGAATAAAGATTTATTTAAACTTAAAAAAAAAGATATTGCTACGACATATGTCTGATATTTTGCAGCCTCTGGATTCTTCTAAGATTTTTATGGTTTCTTACTTTTAAGTCCTTTATCCATTTTGAGTTTATTTTTGTATATGGTGTAAGCTGGTGTTCTAGTTTCATTTTTTTGCATGTATCTGACCAATTTTCCCAACACCATTTATTGAAGAGACTATCTTGATTCCATTGTATGCTCTTGCCTCCTTTGTCAAATATTAATTGAGCATAATTGCTTGGGTTGATTTCTGGGTTCTCTGTTCTGTTCCATTGGTCTATATGTCTGTTCTTCTGCCAGTACCAGGCAGTTTTGAGAACAGTGGCTTTGCAATATAGCTTGATATCTGGTATTGTGATCCCTCCAACTTTATTCTTCTTTCTCAAGATTGCTGTAGCTATTCGGGGTCATTTTTTATTCCATATGAATTTTTGGAGAGTTTGTTCTAGGTCTGTGAAATATGTCATTGGTATCTTAATGGGGATTTCACCAAATCTATAGTTTGTTTTGGGTTGTATGGACATTTTAATGATGTTGATTCTACCAATCCATGAGCATGGTATATTCTTCCATTTGTTTATGTCTTCCTCTCTCTCCTTTTTCAATGATCTGTAGTTTTCCGAATATAGGTCTATTACCTCCTTAGTTAAGTTTATTCCTAGGTATCTTAAATTTTTTTGGTGCCATGGTAAATGGGATTTTTTTTTCTCTCTTTCTGTGATTTCATTATTGGTGTATAAAAAAGCCATAGATTTCTGTGTGTGAATTTTGTATCCTGCTACATTGCTGAATTCATTTGTTAATTCTAGCAGTTTTTTTTAATAGTCTTTAGGGTTTTCTATGTATAATAGGAATTTGCATGTCATCTGCAAGTAATGACAGTTTTTCTTCTTCTTTTCCAATTTATTTCTTCTTCTTGTCTGATTGCTATGGCTAGCACTTCCAGTACTATGTCAAACAAGAGTGGTGAGAGTGGGCATCCGTGTCTTGTCATGGGATGGAATTCTTTACAATAGGTCTATTGTTTGAGTTTCAGATTCAACTTTTAAACATCTTCCTAGGAACATATATAGTAACCTATAGTACTGCCTGTTTAACAGTTAATATGAGGATATTCAGATATCACACAAGATAGCTGCAAGAGGAACCAAAACTCACTTTATTTTAATCTAATTAGTAAGAGGACAATTTTCCAATTTCTTGCCTAATAGGAAAAAAATCTATAAATGGGGAGTGATGCATTTGGGAGAGTAGTTTTATTTTGTGCTCTGACACTTAGACAATATTAGATTATGAAGTGGTTTCTGTGAGTTGTGTGTAGTTGTGACAGAGATTCTGAGCGTAGTAGAATTGTAGGATATTTTTAGAGCTAGATGTAAATTCAGAGATTACTTAAATCAATCATCTCACTTTTCATATTAGCTATTTTAGCTGTGATTTATTTTTCTAAATACTGATAAGAAAATGACCCCAAAATGAACATCTGCCCAATTGTATACCTACTCTTAAAATATTCACCTGGGCCCTGGCTGGGTGGCTTAGTTGGTTGGAGCATCATCTGGTACACCATAAGGTTGTGGTTTGATTCCAAGTCTAGGCACATACTTAGGTTGCTGGCAGATTCCTGGTCAGAGCGTGTATGGGAGGCAACTGATCAATATTTCTCTCTTACATTAATGTCTCTCTCTCCTTCAAATCAATAAACATATCCTCACTGAGAATTAAAAAAATATTCATCTGGTAGAGTAAATTGAACATTGCATGTTTATCAGATATTGTAGTAGTATACTTTAAAATATTTTCTTGAATTCTTCCTAAAAAAAGCAAGTTTTATTATTCCAATTTTACAGAACGTACTTGTTTAGATATCTTTGGAAACAACTTACTCTTTTTATGATATACTAAGTTAGAATTATAGAAAGTCCCTCTATAAAAGGGCCATAATTAAAAACTATTTAAATTCTGAATGCAGTTCCTTATAGGAACAATATTAGAAGTAGCAGAAATTCTCAGATTAGCCTACAAATTTCCAAACTCCCATCTGTGACCTGGCTGCAATTTTGCTCATTTCTAAAGAGAAAGCAAATTGCTGCCATCCTAGGACTTAGTAAGAGATTTTTCTGTTTGACATTTTGTTACTTGAGTAAATTAAGTAAATGAGGGGATGAGGCAGTGGAGGGAAATGTTTGGTGAAATTTCTGTTGTTATTCTTTCTTAATGTCTTCCATCTCATGACTTTTCTTTGTTACAAATATATGACTGGAATTTTCTTCTTATGCTTATTTAAAACAGGCTGGTGTGTTTATTTATTTATTTTTCCCAGAAATTGGACAGAGAATAGATAAGGTAGGAAGAAGAAGATAGATCTGTATGAAATAGGAGGGCAAGAATTGGATAAGTGTAGGGAAGGAAAATGTGAAAACGATACTGCCTGAGATAGAGAACTTGAAGAGACACGACCTTTAACAGATTTGTAAACTAGCCACGAGGTGGCGCCATCATCTAAGGACAGCTTAGTTGCTTTTCAGGCTGTGCTGAAAGCTTGCTCTGGGTGCAAGAGTTATCATAGAGTGAAAAGAAGAAGGTAATGACCCTTTCTGTTCATATGTAAAGATGTGAAAATCTTAAGACATGCTTAGTGAATATTTATTAAATTGATAAGTGATGACTTATAAGTAAGTACCTTTATTTCACCAACTTCAATTAGTCTTTTATTTTTCTTCCCTTTGAAAGGGGCTTCACTGTTTTATTTTTTTTCACTGTTTTAATTATTGATACATGAGTAAGATAAAAAATGTATAGTTGAAATCTCAGTAATTATTTTTATTGGATTGTTATTTTTATGAAAGTTTATAAAAAGTAAAGGAGCTTCATATCTAGAGAATACTTTTGTAAAAAACTGGGACACCATACAAAAAGGTATAAGCAAAAAGAACAGAAAAGAAAATGATGTAAAAATTAGAGATAACAAGAGGAAGAAGCTATAATTCTTGAAACTCAGATGGAAAACCAGTAGAGAGGTTTAGTGGTTGAGAGAGACTTAGTAAAAATGTGATTGTTGGTGCCATTGGCCCTTAAAGCTAGTGAAACTTGGGAAGACATGAGAAGATGTTGCAGGCTATTAAGAGGCAAACAGATTTTTCTAATGTGACAAAAGAGAGTGGATAGATCTGGACTCATATTTAGAAAAAAAAATGTAAGTACCTCTTTGTAAGTCTCCAACTTTTTTGCTTAACAGAATATTGAAAATTTGTGTTTATTTTCACTGTAATTGGTGTGAGACATATGGAAATACAATGTAGAAATAATTTATTTTGTTTGTAATTTCGTGATGCAGAGTTTAAATTTGGCAAATGTTAACTTTTGAGCATTAATCTAACACTGAATCCTGCTTTACAAGTCAATGGGTAAATAGCAATTATAGTTAGAAAATGATGACAAAGAACTTTCAACAAAGGAAATAAAAGCTTTTGTTAGCATAAGGCACTGAGTTTGTAGCTACTTGCCCAGACAAAGGATGAGCCCTCATTTAGGTTTCAATTGATTGCAGAGCAGACCATCAAAAAAAAGAAGGCCTTCTAAGGCAAGATAATACAACAGCAGGAAAAATATAATTTTGTTTTCTAACCTCAAACTTCCTCTACATTAGTGGCAACTCTTTAATAAAAACCACCAAGTATTCCCATTGCCTTCCAACTAATGTATTTCTTAAGAGTATTGTGATGAAGAAAAGACCACTGGATAAATGAGAAAGCTGTATGTCTGAACCTGACTTTTCTCCTGGGCCGCAAGCCCATCTATGCCCCTGTCTATTTCATAATCTCCACTTAGATGTGGCATTTCAAACATATTATATCTGATACATCTTTCACCATCAAGGGTTTTGTTTTTTTAAAATATGTTTTTATTGACTTCAGAGGGGAAGGGAGAAGGAGAGAGAGATAGAAACATCAATGAGTCAAAACCGGTTTGGCTCAGTGGATAGAGCGTCGGCCTGCGGACTGAAAGGTCCCAGGTTCGATTCTGGTCAAGGGCATGTACCTTGGTTTCGGGCACATCCCCAGCAGGGGGTGTGCAGGAGGCATCTGATCGATGTTTCTCTCTCATTGATGTTTCTAACTCTCTATCTCTCTCCCTTCCTCTCTGTAAAAAATCAATAAAATATATTTTTAAGAAAAGAAACATCAATAATGAGAGAGAATCATTGATCAGCTGCCTCCCACTTGGGATCAAGCCAACAACCAGGGTATGTGCCCTGACTGGGAATTGAACCATGACCTCCTGGTTCTGGTTCATAGGTTGATGCTCAACCACTGAACTATACCAGCTGGGCATGAAGGTTTTTTCTTAATTGAATTTTGTGGTTATATTGACTTATTTTTCAGCTTTTTAGATGGACAGTGTTTCCTTTCCTTTTTTGTGACTTTGTGCATGCCCTTATTTTTCTCTGAACTATCACTACCGAGCCCCACCACACCCAAGTGCACCCTGGGGCTTCCATTTTCTAGGTTTAAATGCTTTTGTAGTATCCTATATTTCTACCTGTACAGCTCTTATCACATCAATAACTTGTGGATATCACCCACTAGAATTTAAGGTCTGTGATGGGAAGCCAAATTTACTTTATTTATTACTGTATCATCAGCAACCACCCATGCCAGTCATATGTTAAAATCAATCATATTTGTTGAATAAAAGAGAACTCAAGTTTCATACTTAAGGGAAAGAATGAGCATAGAGGAATCCAAGATGGCAATGAGTAGATGGATGTTACACTCACCTCCTCCCAGAACCAAACTGGAATTGCAATGGAAGCATAGAACAATCAACCCGAGTAACCAACTGAAGACTAACTGAAGAGAAGTCATAACCAAGGATTCACAGAAGAAGCCAAACTGAGACGAGTGAGAAGGGGCAAAAAGGCGTGGGACCAATCCCAGGGGCAGTGGCTGAGATTTTGGAGGGATAGTTTAGCTGCAAAAGTTCCACCTGAGGAGCATGGGGTTTCAATCCCCACATCAGGTTCTTCAGTCCAGAGCACCAGAAATGGGAAGAGATGCCCACATAACATCTGGCCGTGAAAATTAGCAGGGATTCTATCCATCAGGGAGAGACAGGAGCCCAATGCATAAAATCTCATTCACAGGTACTCACCTTGGCTTTGGCAGAAGGAGAGCAGAGTGGACTAGAGGCATGCAAGGAGATAATGGGGTTTGTGGCTCTGGGGAGAGAGCTAAAGGGATAGCTACCAAGAACCCCCTTCCCCCCCCCCCCCCCCCCCGCAATGCTGAGTCACTCTCCTGTACCACAAATAGCATCACTTTTTTAAAAATGGATTTCAGAGAAGAAGGGAGAGGGAGAGATGGGAGAGAATTATTGATCCACTCCTCCTGCTCACCCCCTACTGGGGATTAAGCCCACAACCCAGGCATATGCCCTTGACCAGAATCAAGCCTGAGATATGCCCTTGACCAGAATCAAGCCTGAGACACTTCAGTCTGCAGACTATCTATCCACTGAGCCAAACTGGCTAGAGCAACAATATCATTCTTGAGTGGAGCCCCACCCCTCCATATGGCATCAGCCTGGGGGAATGCAATAGCCCCACCCTCTGAACCCCACTCTGCAGAGGCAGCTGCCTGGGCTGAGGTACAAAAGTCTGAGCAGACTTAAGAGATGTCAATGACTGAGTTGTGTGGCTTTGGGATGGGACAATTTACCTCACTTACTTGTAAATTTGACTGGGGCCTCTCACTCATGGGAGATCTGCTATTTTCACTCTCCAGGCTCCTGGCTGCCCCACCCTCCCAATGATTGGTGGCTCTGCTCTGCCAAGGTCTGGGCAGAATCTGGGACATAATTGTATGGCTCTGGGGGAGGGGCCAGTCCCTGCACCTACCCCCAAGCCTGACTGGCACCTCCCCCTCTTCCAACTCCTGGTGGCCCTGCCCTGATGAGATGGGGCTCCTGATAGAATCTTGGAGAGTTTGAATTGTGTGGCTCTAGTACAGGGCAATTTTTTGCCTTGTGCATATGACCAATGCAGAGTCCTCCCTTCACTTGGTCAAATCTTGGTCTGTTTGGGCCTGATAAACTCTTCTGGCCTCCCTTTGACAAACTTCCTAAGATTCCGTCCTACTACAAAGGTGGGTGAGCACCCAGCAGGTGGCAGCTAGACTTGGCATTCCCTGGGATATTTGCTGAGTGACCTCAGACCCAGCACTGGCACTGAGATTGAACCTATATGGATCTGGTAAAAACCACTCACCCTTACCTGATGACTCACTGAGAATCTACCTTATACAACTTGAGTACCACCAGAGGCTCTTTCAGTGATTGAACCTAACAGGCAGCTGGCAGGCAGAGATAGGAGCAGGTGGGCCTCAGGGTTCCTTGGGACGTTTGCTGACTAGCCCTGACCTGGCACTGGTAAAAGCCAGTGTTGGTGTGCAGCTTGGTCCTTCCTATGCATACCCAAGTCCAGCAGAGGCAGCCACAAACTATGGATCACTTTGTAGCTCCAGATAGGTTTCCCAGGCTCAGTCACAGGAGGCATCTGACATTGGCCTGCAACAGAGTCTCTCCCAAGAGGCCCAGAATCAATACACCCAGTGGCCAGCTTCAAACATCAGAGCAGGGTCCAATTAACTTCACAAGCAGCATACCCAAAGGGAGCTCTCAGCAGGCACTAGACCTTGCTGAGGTGAATTCTACTTTTTGTGGTCAGCACCTGCATAGCAGCTCATACACTGTGTTTGGGGTTGATCCTCATAGTCAGTGAGCCTGAGTGATGACTCCCTGCACAAATGGGCCAATAGCAATCAAGATACAATTACAACAGAAGGGCCCACATAACCCACACAAGGGACATTCTTGGAGCATCCAGCTCAAGTGATCAAGGAGACTGCACCACTGGGTCCCACAGGACATCTACTACAAAAGGTGACCCTATCAAGATTGGGAGTCATAGCAGATCTATTTGATACATAGAAACAAACACAAAAAGGCAGACAAAATAGGAAGACAAAGAAACATGCCACAAATGAAAGAACAAGAGAAATCTTTATAAAAGGAGCTAAATGAAATGGAAGCAACAATTTACCAGATAGAGTTCAACTGAATGGCTATAATGATGCTCAGGGAACTTAGTGAGAACTATAACAGCATAAAAAGGACATAAAAACCATAAAAAAACACAGTCAGAAATTAAGAATACAATACTTGAAATGAATACACTAGAAGGAATAAACAGTAGGTTGGTTGAAACAGAGGATCAGTTAAGCAGTTTGGAAGACAAGGTAGCAGAACATGTCCAATCAGACCAGAAAAAGAAAAAAGAATTAGAAAAAATGAGTATAGCCCGACTGGCCTGGCTTAGTGATTGAGCATCAACCTATGAACCAGGAGGTCACAGTTCAATTCTTAGTTGGTGCACATGCCTAGGTTGCAGGCTTGATCCCCAGTGGGGGTGTGCAAGAGGCAGACAATCAATGATTCTCTCTCATCATTGATGTTTCTGTATCTCTCTCCCTCTCCCTTCCTTTCTGAAATCAACAAAAATATATTTTAAAAAAGAAAAATGAGGGCAGTCCTGGCCAGTGTGGCTCAGTTAGTTGGAGTGTGTCTTATACATCAAAAGGTTGTGAGTTCAAATCCTGGTCAGGCACATACCTCAGTTGCAGTCTTGATTACTTGTGCAGGAGGCAACTGATTGATGTTTCTCTCTTTTTCTCTCTCTCTCAAATAAATAAAAAGATGACAGTTTAAGATAACTTTGGGACAGCATGAAGTGTACCAATATTCGTATCATAGGGGTACCAGAAGGAGAATAGAGCAAGCAAGGGAACAAGAGCCTATTTGAAGAAATAATGACTGAAAACTTCCCTAACCTTGTGAAGGAAAATAACACATAAACCCAAAAAGCACAGAGTGTCCCAAACAAGATGAACCCAAAGAGGCCCACACCAAGACACATCATAATTAAAATGTCAAAGGTTAAAGACAAAGAGAGAATCTTAAAAGCAGCAAGAAAAGACAGTTACCTACAAGGGAGCTCTCATAAAACTGTCAGCTGATTTCTAAACAGAAACATTTCAGACCAGAAGTGATTGGCATGAATTATTCAAAGTGATGAAAAGCAAGGATCTAAAACTAAGAATACTTTACCCAGCAAGACAATCATTTAAAAATCAAAGGAGAAAAAAGAACTTCTCAGATAAGAAAAAGCTAAAGGAGTTTGTTACCACCAAATCAAAATTACAATAAACGTTAAAGGGACTTCTTGAAGAAGAAGAAGGAGAAGAAGAAGAAAAAGAAGGGAAAAAAACCCCAGAGGAACATGGTTAAAAGAATAAAGTGGCAATAAATACGTACATATTAATAATCACTTTAAATGGCCTCTGTGCTTGAATCAAAAGACATAGGGTAGCTGAATAGATAAGAAAACAAGACCTATATATGCTGTTTAGAAGAGATCCACCTCAGTATGAAAAATGCACACAAACTAAAAGTAAAAGAATGGAAAAAGATTTTTCTTTTCAAAGAATCAAGAGCTGTTTTTTTTTTTTTTTAAATAAGCAAGATTAACAAATTGAAATAAGAAAAAACTGGAGTAGCAATACCTTATCTGACAAAATAGACTTTAAAACAAAGGCTATAGTAAGAGATAAAGAAGAACATTATCCTATATAATAAAAGGCTAATATGCAAATAGACCCAACAGCAGAACAACCAGACAACCAAACAACCAGTTGCTATGACATGTGCTGACCACCAGGGGGCGTGTGTGTAACATGGCAGGCGTTGGCCACAGCGGGATGGTGGAGCAAGTGAGTGGGAGCACCAGACCAAGGTGGGGTGCCAGTCGCTGTCATCGGGGCAAGCCTCTGGTGGTTACTGAAAATTCTTTGCTCCTACGCGCTGCGGTCCTGCAGGGCGCGCACCTGCTGCTGCTGCCAGCCCTGCTCTCATCCACTGCCAGTGGCAGCCCTGCTGGTACCCACAGCCAGCACTGGAGCCACCGCTTGCACCCTCTGATGGTGCCCAACTCCAGTCCCGATCACTCGGCGCCATCAGCAGGTGTGAGTGGCAGCTGCTGGTCCTGATCACCCCTGAGGGCTTCTCCACCTCCCCCTGTTCCTGAGGGGTGATCGGGGCAGCAGTCACCATTCGAACCCACTGACAGCACCAGTCCAGCTCACACCCGCTGCTGGTGCTGGCCCCGATCGCTCTGCACTGTTAGTGGATGCGAGCGGGGCTGGCGCCATCAGCATGTGGGAGCAATGGCGGTGGTGGGAGTGGGGCTGCCAGCAGACAGGGGACCAGGGGCTGCGGTGGGAGGGGCTGGGTGGGGGCACGGAGGATGGGCGAAGGCCCGCCCCTGTGCCTACCGAAGTCTTGCGGCCCACAGTTCCTTTCAAGGTGCACGAATTTGTTCACTGGGCCCCTAGTATAATGATAAAGGGATCAATCCAACAAGAGCATATAACCCTTATAAACATTTATGCACCCAACATAGAAGCACCTAAATATATAAAGCAAATCTTGATGAACATAAAGGGAAAAATCAACAGTAATACATAGTTGGTAATTTTAACACCCCATTGACATCAATGATAGAACTTCCAAACAGAAAATCAATATGGAAACAATGGTCTTAAATGACATATTAGGTCATATGGATTTAATTGATATCTTTAGAGCATTTTACCTTAAAGCAACAGATTATATATTCCTTTCAAGTGTACATGGAACATTTTCTAGGGTAGACCACATGTTAGGATACAAGTTTCAATAAATTTAAGAAGCTTGAAATTATATCAAGCATCTTCTCTGACCATAGTGGTATAAAACTAGAAGTCAATCACAAGAAACAAACTGAAAAACACAAAGATAAGGAAGCTAAATAACATGTTACAAAACAATGAATAGGTTAACAATTATGTTAAGGAAGAAATCAAAAGTTACCTTGAAACAAATTAAAATGAGTGCACAACAACCCAAAATCTATGGGATACAGCAAAAGCAGTCTTCCAAAACGGAATCAAGAAGAATCAGAAAATCTGAGTAGAGAGGTTAAAACTACTGAAATTAAGGTGGTAATTAAAAAAAAAAAAAACTCTCGGTAAAGATACTGCTATGACATATGTCTGATATTTTGCTGCCTCTGGGTTCTTCTAAGATTTTTATGGTTTCCAATCTTAGGTTTAAGTCCTTTATCCATTTTGAGTTTATTTTTGTGTATGGTGTAAGTAGGTGGTCAAGTTTCATTTTTTTTTTGCCTATATCTGTCCAATTTTCCCAGCACCATTTATTGAAGACACTGCCTTGACTCCATTGTATGTTCTTGCCTCCTTTGTCAAATATTAATTGAGCATAATGGCTTGGGTCAATTTCTGGGTTCTCTGTTCTGTTCCACTGGTCTATATGTCTGTTCTTGTGCCAGTACCAGGCAGCTTTGAGAACAGTGGCTTTGTAATATAGCTTGATATCTGGTATTGTGATCCCTCCAACTTTGTTCTTCTTTCTCAAGATTGCCGTGGCTATTTGGAATCTTTTTATTTTATTTATTTTTGATATTTTATATTTATTTTATATTTTATGAGTGAGGACCATACTATATATTGCAAATAATAGGCTACATTTTAATATCAGGTTCTTTTTTTTCTTTATTGATTAAGATATTACATATGTGTCCTTATCCCCCAATTCCCCCCCCCCCCAATGTCTGTGTCCATTATTTGGGGTCTTTTTAAATTCCATATAAATTTTTGGAGAGTTTGTTCTAGGTTTGTGAAATATGCTGTTGGTATTTTAATGAAGATTGCATTGAATTTGTAGATTGCTTTGGGCAGTATGGACATTTTAATGATGTTGATTCTACCAATCCATGAACATGGTATATTCTTCCATTTTTTTTATGTCTTCCTCTATCTCTTTATTTCAATGTCCTGTAGTTTTCCGAGTACAGGTCTTTTAGTTCCTTAGTTAAATTTATTCCTAGATATCTAAATTTTTTGGTGCAATGGTAAATGGGATTGTTTTTTTTTCTCTTTCTGTGAGCTTATTATTGGTATATAAAAAAGCCATAGATTTCTGTGTGTTAATTTTGTATCCTGCTACATTGCTGAATTCATTTATTAAGTCTAGTAGTTTTTTGATGGAGTCTTTGGGGTTTTCTGTGTACAATATCATGCCATCTGTGATAATGACAGTTTTACTTCTTCTTTTCCAATTTGGATGTCTTTTATTTCTTCTTGTCTAATCGCTATGGCTAGCACTTCCAGTACTATGTCAAACAGGAATAGTGAAAGTGGGCTCCCTGTCTTGTTCCTGTTCTTAGGTGAAATGGTTTTAGTTTTTGCCCATTGAGTATGATGTTGGCTGTAGGTTTGTCATATAAGGCTTTTATTATTTTGAGGTATGATCCCTATATTCCCATTTTGCTGAGAGTTTTTATTAAGAAAGGGTGTTGGATTTTGTCAAATGCTTTTTCTGCATCAATTTTTTCTCTCAATTCATTTATGTGATGTATGACATTTATTGATTTGTGGATATTGTACCATCCTTGCATCCCTGGAATAAATCCCACTTGATCATGGTGTATGATCTTTCTAATGTAATGCTGGATCCGATTTGCTGGAATTTGTTGAGGATTTTAGTATCTATGTTCATCAGGGATATTGGTCTGTAATTCTCTTTCTTTGTAGTGTCTTTATCTGGTTTTGGGATTAGGATAATGCCAGCTTCATAGAAAGAGCTTGGAAGTGTGCCATCCTCTTAAATTTTTTGGAATAGTGTGAGAAGGATAGGTTTCAGTTCTTCTTTGAATGTTTGGTAAAACTCCCCTGTGAAGCCATCCAGACCAGAGCTTTTTTTTGCTGAAAGTTTTTTTTTATTACTGCTTCAATTTCACCAGTAGTTATCAACCTATTCATGTTTTTTGATTCTTCCTGATTGAGTTTTAGAAGATTGTATTTTTCTAGGAATATGTCCATTTCATCTAGGTTATCCAGTTTTATGGAGTAGAGTTGTTCATAGTATTTTTTAAATAATCCTTTGTATATCTGTGGGGTTGGTTGTTACTTCACCGCTCTCATTTCTGATTTTGGTTATTTGGGTCCTTTCTCTTTGTTTCTTGGTGAGCCTGGCTAGAGGCTCATAAAACCTGTTTATCCTTTCTTTACCAATACAGCTCTTAGGACAATGGAAACTAAGGAGAAAACAAACAAATGGGACTACATTAAAATAAAAAGCTTCTGCACAGCAAAAGAAACCATCAACAAAACAGCAAGAAAGCCCACTGCATGGGAGAACATATTAGCCAATGTTATCTCTGATAAGGGGTTTAATCTCCAAAATATACAGGGAACTCATACAACTTAACAAAAAGAAGATAAACAATCCAATCAAAAAATGGGCAAAGGACCTAGACACTTTTCAAAAAGGAACATACAGAAGGCCAAGAGACATATGAAAACATGCTCTAAGTCACTAATCATCTGAGAGATGCAAATCAAAATGACAGTGAGGTACCATCTCACACCTGTCAGAATGGCTATCAACAAACAACAAGTGCTGGCGAGGATGCAGAGAAAAAGGAACCTTTGTGCACTGCTGGTAGAAATGCAGACTTGTGCAGCCACTATGGAAAACAGTATGGAGTTTCGTCAAAAAATTAAAAATGAAACTCCCATTTGACCCAGAAATTCCACTTCTAGGAATATATTCCAAAAAATCAGAATTACCCATCAGAAAGAATATATGCATCCCTATATTCATAGCAGAACAATTTACAATAGCTAAAATTTGGACACAGCCTAAGTGCCCATCAGCAGATGAGTGGATTAAAAACTGTGGTACATCTACACAATGGAATACTATACTGCTGTAAAACAAGAAGGAACTCTTACCATTTGCAACAGCATGAATGGACCTGGAGAGCATTATGCTAAGCAAAATAAGCCAGTCAGAGAAAGATAAATATCACATGATCTCACTCATTTGTGGAATATAATGAACAACATAAATTGAACAAAAATAGATCCAGAAGCATCAAACAGACCATCCAACCTAAGAGGAAAGGTGGTGGCATGGGGGTGGTAAGAGATCAACCAAAGGACTTGTATGTGTGCATATGAGCATAGCCACTAGTGGGGTGAGGACATGTGCAGGGGGGTGGGAGTGGCCAGGGTGAGGTCAATGGAGAAAAAGGAGACTTATGTAATACTTTAAACAATAAAGAATTTAAATTAAAAAAATAAAAATAAAAAAAAGAAAAGAGGGAAAAAAAACCCCAAACAAATCTCAACAAACAAAAGTCCTGAACTGGATTGCAGAGAAGACTTCCAAGCTCTTTTTATAAGACCAGCATTGTCTTAATGCCAAAACAAGATAAAGACACTACAAAGAAAGAAAAGTATAGGCCAATATTCCTGATGAACACAGATGCTAAAATCCTTAACAAGATATTAGCAAATTGGATCCAGCAATAGATGAAAAAGATCATACATCATGATCAAGTGGGATTTATTCTGGGGATGCAAGGTTGGTACAATATCTGCAAATCAATAAATATGATATACCCCATAAACAAAATGAAGGATAATATCACATGATTATATCAATAGATGAAGAAAAAGTATTTGATAAATCAAATTATTATATCAATAGATGAAGAAAAAGTATTTGATAAAATCCAGCACCCATTTGTGACAAAAACTCTCAGCAAAGTGGGAATAGAGGGAAAATACCTCAACATAATAAAGGCCATATATGACAAACCTACAGTCAACATCATATTCAATGGGAAAAAGCTAAAAGCATTTCCTTTAAGATTGGGAACCTGACAGGGATGTCCACTTTCACCACTCTTATTCAATACTAGAGGCCTGGTGCATAGATTTGTGCACCAGTGCAGACTCTCGGCCTGGCCTGCAGGGATCAGGATGAAACCAGCCTGGTATATGGCTGAAACTGGCAGTATGACATCCCCCAAGGGGTCCCAGATTGCTAGAGGGTGCAGGCCAGGTTGAGGGACCCCACTGGTGTACAAATCCATGCACTGGGCCTCTAGAATGTATATAAGATCTTTGGTTAATCTCTTCCCACCCTCCCCCCTCTCCCCTTCCCTCTGAGATTCATCAGTCTGTTCCACGTTTCCATGCCTGTGCATTGAGCTTCTTCTCCCTGGTGGTCAGTGCGTGTCATAGCTACCGGTCAAACAGTCGAACGGTCAAATGGTCAGACGGTCACTTAGGCTTTTATATATAGATAGTACTGGAAGTCCTTACTACAGCAGTCAGACAAAAAGAAGAAATAAAAGGCATACAAATTGGAAAGGAAGAAGTAAAACTGTCATTATTTGCAGATGACATGGTACTGTATGTAGAAAACCTTAAAGATTCCACCAAAAAAAATACTAGAATTGATAAAAGATTTCAGTAAGCAGGATACAAAAAAATATCCAGAAATCATTTGCATTTCTATACATCAATAATGAACTAACAGAAAGGGAAACTAAGAAAACAATCCCATTTACAATTGCATAAAAAAACAAAACAAACAAACAAACAAACAAAAAAAACCTACCTTGGAATAAATTTAACCAGGGATGTAAAAGACCTATACTTGGAAAATGATAAGACACTGAAGAAATAAATTGAAGAAGATACAAATAAGTGGCAGCATACACATATTCATATGGATAGGAAGAATTAACATCATTAAAATGTCCAAACTATCCAAAGCAATCTATAGATTCAACGCAATTCCTATCAAGATACCAATGGCATATTTCCCAGAACTAGAACAAATATTCCAAACATTTATATGGAACCACAAAGGATCCCGAATAGCCACAACAAACCTGGGAAAGAAGAACAAAGTTGGAGGAATCATGCTACCTAATATCAAACTATACTGCAAGGGCATAGTAATAAAAACAGCATGGTACTGGCCTAAAAGCAGACATATAGATAAATAGAACTGAATAGGAAGCCCAGAAATAAACCCATGCCTTTATGGTCAATTAATATTTGACAAAGGAGGCAAGAACATAGAATGGGTAAGACTATTCAATAAATGGCGTTGGGAAAATTGGACAAATACATGCAAAAAAGAAAGAAAGAAAGAAAGAAAGAAAGAAAGAAAGAAAGAAAGAAAGAAAGAAAGAAAGAAGGAAGAAAAAGAAACTAGACTACCTTCTTACACCATACAAAGGATAAACTAAAAATGGATTAAAGACATAAATTTTAGACTGCAAACCACAAAAATTTTAGAAGAAAACATAGGCGGTAAAATCTTGGACATTTCTTGTAAAACTGTTTTTTTCTGATATATCTTTTCTGGCAAAGGAAACAAAAGAAAAATTAAATAAATGGAACTACCAAACTAAAAGTTTTTGCACAGTAAAGGAAACCATCAACAAAATGAAAAGACATCCCACTGAATGGGAAAACATATTTGCCAATGATACATCTGATAAGGGGTCAATATCCAAAATTTATAAAGAACTTATACAACTCAACACCAAAAAACCCCCCAAAAAAACAAAAAACAAAACCCCCCAAAAACCAATCCAATTAAAAAATGGGCAAAGGACCTTAATAGACACTTCTTCAAAGAGGACATATAGATGGCCAATAGATATGTGAAAATATGCTCAACATCCCTAATCATCAGAGAAATGCAAATTAAAACCACAGGGAGATATCACCTCATACCTGTCAGAATGGCTATCATCAATAAATCAACAAACAACAAGTGTTGGCAAGGATGTGGAGAAAAGGGAACCCTCATGCACTGTTGGTAGGAATGCAGACTAATGCAGCCACTGTGGAAAGCAGTATGGAGTTACCTCAAAAAATTAAAAATAGAACCATCTTATGACACAATGATTCCACTTCTGGGAATATAACTGAAGAAACCTGAAACACTGATTTGAAAGAATAGATGTATCCCTATGTTCATTGCAGCATTATTTACAATAGCCAAGATTTGGAAGCACTAAAATATGACTGCTTTAGGTTCATTACATGTTATGCAATTTTACCATGAGATGAACTACCAATAAAAATTTTAGTTAACACTTTAGGAACAGCTTTTTGTCCAGTACCATTAATTTTTCTAGAATATTCGCTTATTTCACTTAGCCAATTTAAATTAGTGTGAAAACTTGACTACTATTTTACTGTCAAATTTAATACTCTAATTAAAATTTAAAAGCTATCAAGACTACATTATAAAATTTCCAAAAGCCTCCTAATATTTAAATAAAAAACGGGGGGATAGTAGAAGAATATCATGTAAGGAAAAATATCCTGTAAGTAAATTACATCTAGAAAATTTTTACTTTAGAAAATTAACTTTCATTTGTAATGCTAACAGCAAGACACCCATGAAAAACACACATGGTGTCAAAACAAGCCAAAGGAAAATCGTTTGGGCAAAAAATGAAAAAGGATCCCAAGTCAAATTTATAGAAAAGATTCCTTTATTAACTTTTGGTCGAGAATATGTTTGTATATTTTCAGAAAACAACTCCAAGACCATGTGGATTCCTGCAACAGAGAGGAATTGACAGGACTGCTCCAGCCATGAAGACAGAAGAGAAACAGTCCAGAGATGGAAGACACTGATGACGCCTTGCCATACTAGCAGTCAGCAGCTGTGTGTCGTGGCAGGTTGCCCAGGACCAAACCAGAGAGGGTCGGACCTGCATTACCACCATCTGTCCACCATCCAGAACTGAAATATCATCGCTGACATGTACACATAAGGAACTGTTTGACATTGAAATTGGGACTCAAAAGAACTGTTGGCCAGAAAGAAACTCACTACAGACTGATTCATTTGCCTCTCAGCATAACCATTATTGTTTGTCTCATTTTCGGTTCTTATAAGTGTATTTCTAGTATCACATGATCTCACTCATCTAGGGGAAATAATGAACAACATAAACTGATAAACAAAAACAGACCCGGAGACAGGGAAGCATCGATCAGACTGTCAAACCTCAGAGGGAAGGTAGGGGAGGGTGGGGGTCAGGGGGAGAGATCAACCAAAGGACTTGTATGCATGCATATAAGCCTAACCAGTGGTCACAGACAACAGGGGGGTGGGGGCATGTGTGGGGAGGGGTCTGGGATGGGAATGGGAGGATGAGGACAAATATGTGATACCTTAATCAATAAAGAAATTAATAAAAAAAGAAGTATATTGGATACAGAGGCAGTAAAGCATAGAACAGACTGTCAAATTACAGTGGGAAGGCTGGGGAGTGTTGGGGAGAGGGGGAAAGAGATCAATTGAAGGACTTGTATGCGTGCATATAAGCACAACCAATGGACACAAGACACTGGGGGAGTAGGATGAGGGCATGCAACAGGGGGTAGGGGACGCTGGGGGAAAGTCAATGGGGAAATAAAGGAGATATATGTACTACTATGTGTAATACTTTAAACAATAAAAAAGAAAAAAAAAAGAAAAAAAAGATTTGGAAGCAGCCCAAGTGCCCATCAGTAGATGAATGGACTAAAACGTTGTACATTAATACTGGAGAGGGTTGTGCTAAGTGAAATAAGCCAGTTAGAGAAAGACATGTACCACATGATTTCACTTATATGTGGAATCTAATGAATAAAATAAGCTAACAAACAAAATAGAAACAGACTTTTAGATACAGAGAACAGACTGACCGCTGTCAGCGGTCAAGGGGGCTGGGGAGTTGGGTGACAAAAGTGAAGAAAGTAAGCAAACACCGACAACAAAAAACCCATCATAGACAACAGGATGGTGCTTACCAGAGGGAAAGGGGACTTGGGGGAGGCAGAAGTGAATAAAGGGGGTATAAATGGTGATGGAAGGAGACTTGACTTGGAGTGGTGAACACACAATGCCGTGTATAGATGATGTATTATAGAATTGTACACCTGAAACCTATATAGTTTTATTGGTTTTATTAACCAATATTACCACAATAAATTCATACAAAGAACTTACACCACACACACAACAAAGAATCAGCATAAACAGCATAGCAAATGCAAGTTAGTTCAGATTAACCTCGCTGTACCACCAGCCCCTCATTGCCCATGATGAAATGGTGGGATGGGTGGAGACATGAAAAGAGAGAGGTTTGAGATGATCATGGTGTGCATACAAATGAAATAGAAAATCAGCTTCTTCCTGGGGGGTAATGGAGCTCTCCCCAACTGCTCCCCCCTCTGCTTTCTCTCTCCGATTTCTCACCAGTTCTAATTATCACCAGCTGGAGCCACTTACTTCTAACCGTTTACATATTACTAAAGCATCTGTGAGAATGAAGCACTATAAGCTTCATATAATCCCAAACCAAATAAAAATATTTCCTGATTTCTGCTGCTATACCTTTACCTTTTACAATAAATTACTTGGGGGTGGGGGATGGGAAGAATGCCACAGATCAGATTATTTATCAGGTTATAAGAATCTACCCCCTGTGTCACACCCCAGGAACTGACCACATCTGGACTCATCCTGAATTGCATTTGCTACAGCATCATTACTTAATTTATGGATTTAAATTCGAAAAGGTTAAGGACATATGTCTGCTATCTGTCCTGGAAGAAAACAAAAGGGGGATTTATGAGGACCTAATTCATGCTAATAACAGTTTTGTGAATTAGAGAGCTAGTGTCCAGCTTGTAGATTTGGACATTGGACATTGAAGATATTAAACTGTTCATTTATTAATTTTGGAGGGCTATTTAACACTTTTCCACAGATTTTGAGCTCTGTAAGCGTCTTAGTTAGCTTGGGCTGCTATAACAAAAATACCATCAATTGGGTGGCTTAAACTACAAACATTTATTTCTCATAAAAAGTCTACATATTATAATATGTAAGTACATATCTATCTATGCCACCACCAGACTATATATATATATTTAGTCAAGCACTGCATAATGATATTATGTTTTGGTCAATTATATACTGCATATACTACAGTGGTCACATAAAATTATAATGGAGCTGAAAGATTCTTATTGCTTAGTGATGTCACAGCTGTCCGAATGTCATAGCACAATGAATTACTTACGTGTCATGATGTTGGTCTAAACAAACCTACTGCGCTGCCAGTCTTATAAAAGTATAGTGCATACAATTTTGCACAATACACAATAAATGCATACAATTTTGCACAATACACAAAAATGATAATAACTGACTGTGTTACTGGCTTATGTTACTACTAGAGGCCTGGTGCACGAGATTCGTGCACTGGGGTGGGGGCGGTCTGGACTGCACTCTCTCGCAGTTCAGGACCCCTCAGGGGATGTCTGACTGACAGGACCGGGCCTAAGCCGGCAGCCGGACATCCTTAGCACTGCTGTGGAGGCAGTAGAGGCTCCCACCATCACTGCTGCACTCCCCATGAGCCGGCTTCTGGCTGAGCAGCGCTCCCTCTGTGGAAGCACACTGACCACTCGAGGCAGTTCCTGTGTTGAGCTTCTGCCCCCTGGTGATCAGTGTGCGTCATAGTGACTTGTTGTTTCACCATTTGGTCGATTTGCATATTACCCTTTTATTATATAGGATAATATACTATTTATCATTATTTTGGACTATACTCTTTCTATTTATCAAAAAAGGTTACTCTAAAGCAGTATGCTATATTATATTGGTAGCAGCCTCATATATCTTGTGTTTACCGAATCTCTTGATTGCATCATTTTATCCTATGCTTGATTTAATCTCGTGTTGTTTTGTTCATTGTAGCACTTAAGCTTACAAAATTCACTGTTAATGTTGCCAGTAAGAGGCCATGTCAAGTGATTGACCTGGAAACAATATTAAGAGTGATTAAAGACCATGAAGGTGGAAAATCAGTTATGGTAATTGCTCCCTAGTCAGGAATGTCTCATTCCACCATAGCTAACATCTCAAAGATCAAGATCAAAGTGATGAAAGCTGTTAAAAGATCTGCTTCATTGAAGGCAGTGAAACTAACATAAATTAGAGAAGTGCCTACATCAGATATGGAGAAACTTCTAATGACCTGGATTGAAGACCAGACACACAAGCAAATCCCTCTGGTGGTTTAAATGATTCAAGAATTGTTATCTACACTAATAAAAGAGAAATATGTAAATTGACCATACCCCCATGACACCCCCCAGCCAGTCAGGAGGGAATATGCAAATTAGCAGGACAAATATGGCGGCAGCCCCGCCCCTCAGCCCCTCCAGGCCAGGAGCGGCAGGGCGGGGCAGGATGCCTGCTATGAGGAGGAGGTCGGGGGGCGGAGGGAGCTATAGGAGTGGCACTCCGGCTGGAGCAAAGTGAAGACTCTGGCCAGAGTCAGCGAGAAGCCTGCAGACTTCAGCCTGAGTCAGCGAAGACTCTGGCCAGAGCAAAGGCAGAAGGCAGTGGCCAGAGCGAAGGCCTGGGTCCTGGGTGCCGGAAGAAAACCGGTGTCAGCAGCCAGGTGAAGGAAGGCCTATTGCACAAATCTTCGTGCAACGGGCCTCTAGTTCATTACATAATGTGAAAGTGGGTAGTGAGTCTTTGAGTGCTGATGATGTAAAGGCAGTTGAAGAATTTTTGGATACCATAGATAAGCTGATTGTGGAGGAAAATTGCTTGCCATAACAAATATTCAATATGGATGAAAACTTCGTATTCTGGAAACAGATGCCTGAAAGGAACTTTATAAGGAGGCCAAGCCAATACCATATTTCAAGGCTTTTAAGGACAAGAAAACAGTTTTTCTTGGGGGCAATGTTTCAGGCTACAGATGGAAACCCTTTGTGATATGGCATAGTGAGAACCCCAGAACCTTAAAGCATATCAATAAGCACACACTGCCATTGTATGACAGGAGCAATAACAAGTCATGGATGACCCTCTTTCAAGCTGCCCTCCTGCACTGCTGTGCCATGGAATGAAGAATTACTGTTTTGACAATAACATACATTTCAAGATTTTGCTTATTGTTGATAATGCTCCTAGACATCCTCCTTTAATTGGTGATCTTCATCCCAATATTAAAGTGGTGTTTTTCCCTTCCAAACACTACCTCTTTGATCCAACCACAGATCAAGGAGTATAGTATCTTTTAAGGCCTACTACCTTAGGAGGACCTTTGCCCAGGCTTTTGTGAGGAAGACATTGAGAAGACACTGATTCAATTCTGGAAGGATTACAACATTGATAACTGCATCAAGAAACTTGCTTGGGTTTATGTCACCAAGGTGTGTAAGAATAGCATCTGGAAGAAGACTCTCAAGAGGTTTGTCCATGACTTCAAAAGATTTGCTAAGGATGAGGTGGATGCAAAAGTCAACAAGACTATGATTGAGATGGCAAACAACTTTAACCTGGGTATGGATGAGGGTAACAATGAGGAATTGTGGTTCCTGAGGAATTGAGTAATGAGGAGTTGTTGGAACCAGAACAGGAACACATAACTGAACAACAGGCAGGAGAAAAGAAAACAGCAAGAGTAGAAAAAGAACCCCCAAGAAAATTCACAGTGAAGCATTTAGCAGAAGCTTTTGCAGACCTTAACAAGCTCCTTAAAAGGTGTAAAAGCATAGATGCCCCAAAAGCAAAATATTTCATTAATAGAGAAGAATGTTCATGGTGTATTATCTGCTTCCAAGCAAATCATTGGGGGAAAAAAAAGAAAGGAAGAAACCAAGCAAACCACCATGGACATACTTCTGAAAGGAAGGATAGATAACGCTTCAAGAACAGCCTTGGGCAGGTCCTTCAGGAGGTGTTCCAGAAGAAGGCGTTGTTATAGGACAGTGGTTGGCAAACTCATTAGTCAACAGAGCCAAATATCAACAGTACAACGATTGAAATTTCTTTTGAGAGCCACATTTTTTAAACTTAAACTTCTTCTAATGCCACTTCTTCAAAATAGATTCGCCCAGGCCGTGGTATTTTGTGGAAGAGCCACACTCAAGGGGCCAAAGAGCTGCATGTGGCTCGTGAGTCGCAGTTTGCTGACCACTGTTATAGGAGATGACAGCTCCATGAATGTTATTGCCCCTGAAGACTTTCCAGGGGGACACAATGTGGAGGTGGAAGACTGATATTGATGATCATGACCCTGTGTAGGTCTAGGCTAGCTAATATGTGTTTGCATCTTAGTTTTTAACAAAAAAGATTAAAAAGTAAAAAAAATTAAAAATAGAAAAAAGCTTGTAGAATAGGATATAAGGAAAAAATATTTTTGTACAGTTGTAACAATGTATTTGTTTTAAGCTAAGATCTATTACAAAAAAGTAATAAAGTTAAAAAGTTCAAAAGTTTATAAAGTAAAAACATTGCAGTAAGCTGAAGTTAATTTATTATGGAATGAAGAATTTTTTTAGTAAATTTAGTATAACCCAAGTGTACAGAATTTATAGTCTACAAGAGTGTACAGTTAAGTCCCAGGCATTTACATTCACTTACCACTCACTGACTCACCCAGAACAAATTCCAGTCCTGCAAGCTCCATTTATGGTAAGTGCCCCATACCAGTGTACCATTTTTAATCATTTTTTTTAAACTTCATTTTTGTTGTTGACACTATTACAGATGTAGAAAAAGAACCCACAAGGAAATTCACAGTGAAAGATTTAGCAGAAGCTTTTGCAGACCTCAACAAGCTCCTTAAAAATTTTAAGAACATAGATATCCCAACACCGAAATATTTCATTAATAGAGAAGAATAAGACAAAAACTGGGAGGATTTATTATATGTCCTTTTTACAAAAAAAAAATTGCTCCTGTTTTTATCTATTTATTTATAAAGTATTTTATAATTTTATTTTTAACTAGAGGCCTAGTGCACAAATTCGTGCACGGGTGAGGTCTGGCTGGCCCGCCCTGATAGGGCAGGCAGGGGGGAGGGGCTGTTGGCCAGCCAGCCCTGCCCCCAATTGGGGTGGGGGGCCGATCAGGGGCCAGGCCAGCTGGAGGGAGGGGCCACAGGAGGTTGGGGAGGCTGATTGGGGCCCTGATGGGGCTGGTTGGCCACCACAGTGCGTGTCATAGCGACCAGTCATTCCAGTCATTCTGGTCGTTCTGTCATTCTGGTTGCTTGGCTTTTATATATATAGATTACAATTGACATACATTATTATATTAGTTTCAATGGGCACACCAGTGATTAGACACTACATAACTTAAGTGATCATCCCAATAAGGCTTGCACACATCTGACACCATACATAGTTATTAGAATATTCTTGACTATATTTTTGACTGTATTCTTAACTAAATCCATGGGGATGCTGTACTTTACATCCCCATGACTTTTCTGTAACAATCAATTTGTACTTCTTAATGATGTCATCGTTTTTGCCCATTCCCCTAACCCTCCTTCCATCTGGCAACCATTAAAACGTTCTCTGTGTCTGCCCTGGCTGGTGTGACTAAGTAGTTAGAGCGTTGGCTGGTGCACTGAAGGGACTCAGGTTTGATTCCTGGTCAAGGGTATGTACCAGGGTTTTGGGTTCCCTCTCTGCCCCTGGTTGGGGAGTGTTGGGGAGTGATGTTTCTCTCTCTTTCCTCTTCCCTCCATCCCTTCCATTTTCTCTGAAAAGCAATGGAAAAAAATTCTTGGGTAAATATTAACAAAAACAAACAAACAAACAAACAGAAATGTTCTTTGTATCTATGAATCTGTTTCTGTTCTGCTTGTTTTTTTTTTTATTTTGTTTTTAGATTCAATTGTTGATAGATACTTATTTATTGCCATTTTATTGTTCTTTTTTTTTCTTCTTAAAAAAGACCCTTTAATATTCATATTATACTGCTTTGGTGATGATGAATTCCTTTAACTTTTTCTGATAGCTTTGCTGGGTAGAGTAATCTTGTTTGTAGGTCTTTGCTTTCATCACTTTGAATATTTTTTGCCAATCCCTTCTGGCTTGTAAAGTTTCTCTTGAGAAATCTCCTGATAGTCTTATGGGAGTTCCCTGGTGGTGACTAACTGCTTTTCTCTTGCTGCTTTTAAGATCCTCTCTTTGTCTTTAAAGTTTTGCATTTTAATTATGATGTGTCCTGGTTGGGCCTCTTTGGTTTCCTCTTGTTTGGGACTCTCTGTGCTTCCTGGACTTGTTTGTTAATTTCATTCATCAAATTAGGGAAGTTTTCTGTCATAATTTTTTCAAATAGGTTTTCAATTTCTTGCTCCCTCTCTTCTCCTTCTGGCACCCCCATGATATGAATGTTGGTATGGTTGAAATTGTTCCAGAGGCTCCCTACATTATCCTCATTTTTTTTTATTCCTTTTTATTTTTTGCAGGTCTGATTGGGTAAATAGGAAAGAAGTTTTGCCATCAAGTGAAAAAAGGACTTATCCAGGAATTTAAAAATATTATGATGAGTATTTTTAAACCTTCTGTGTGTAGCACACAACTACCTTGAAAGGGAGTCATTAGCCAAGGAAGAACTCATCAGTGATTCTCAAATTTTTGATAATAGGATAAAGGAAACTTAAAAAAATATTAAATTATAAGTGAAAATATTTGTGGTGAATACAGAAGAAGATTTGAGGCACTTGAGAATGAGTGCAAAAATAAGGAGGTTCTGTTTATACACAAGTTTTTCTTTTTACATTTGGTATTATCCCTGGCAAAATTTATTTTTTAAAATGTAACTTTATAAACCATTATTGAAGTCAGTTTCCAAGGCTAAAGTGTAAGGGACGATTTTCCTGTCATTTGTCATGCAGGAGCCTGCACTTCCAGGGCTGTTATTATTTCAAGGTGAAAGGTGAGGAGAAATGCTCCTTACAGTTTATTCAGCTGGGATGTCAGTAATGGTAATCTCAGTCGCTATGGTACTTTAGCCTGTTGGTTCTGAAAGGATTTACTCTTTTGTACAAAGAGAGAGCTGAATGGTGGTGTCAAAGATAAAAAGAAATGAGATTTAGAAAAAAATGGATTTCTGTGTCCACAAAATAGCTTTTTATTCAGGGAAACTTTAATAGGAATTAGGAGTATTGTTTCACATAAAGGGCTAGATTAATGCAGTGTGATGAAAGGTAGATGTATTTATAGTTTAAAAATTTATACTTCTCTGTGACATCATTTGGTAAATTAAAAAATGAGAGATGAGGATAAGCCTATTTCCTGTGTTAGTATTAAAACATTTTATATTTATAAACATATATATTTAGTTTAAATATTATATTTAGAAGGTCCTGTTTATGTATCTGAGATGGTAAAAGAGAGCAGATTATTCCAGACATTCAGAAACTAGAATTAACTTCCTTTCTGTAATTTCAGTTAATGGCCAAATCTTTATTTGACTACAACTTCTGAAAATGACAGCATTAGTCAGGCTTTTGGAAAAGTTACAATGCACACGAAGATACACTACAGCCTCCCTAGGAGTTGACAGACTTAGAGAAAATCAGTAGCCTTAGAAATAAATAGATGTTATTATTTTATTATTATTATTTTTTAATCTTTATTGTTGAAATTATTACAGATGTCCCTCTTTTTTCCCCTCATTTCCCCCCTCCACCCAGTTCCCAACCTCCCTCCCACCCCAGCCTTCACCACCCTGTTGTCTGTGACCATAGGTAACGCATATATGCATATGAGATCTTTGTTTAATCTCTTCCCGCCCCCACACCTCCCTTTCTTCTGAGAATCATCAGTTTGTTCTAATTCCATGCCTCTGATTCTATTTTATTCACCAGTTTATTCTGTTCATTAGATTTCTTATTCATTTATTTTGATTTTTAGATTCACTTGTTGACAGGTATATATTTGTTGCCATTTTGTTGTTCATATTTTTGATATTTTTTTCTTCTTCTTCCTCTTCTTAAAGAATACCCTTCAACATTTCATACAATACTGGTTTGGTGGTGATGAACTCCTTTAGCTTTTTCTTGTCTGTGAAGGTATTTACCTGAC
This sequence comes from Plecotus auritus, assembly GCF_963455305.1. Lineage (NCBI taxonomy): Eukaryota > Metazoa > Chordata > Mammalia > Chiroptera > Vespertilionidae > Plecotus > Plecotus auritus. The sequence goes on along the minus strand of NC_137771.1, from coordinate 187,938,212 downwards.
CTTCAATTCTAAATGATAGCTTTGCTGGGTAGAGTAATCTTAGTTGTAGGTTTTTGCTATTCATCACTTTAAGTATTTCTTGCCACTCCTGTCTGGCCTGCATAGTTTCTGTTGAGAAATCAACTGACAGTTGTATGGGCATTCCCTTGTAGGTAACTAACTGCTTTTCTCTTGCTGCTTTTAAGATCCTCTCTTTGTCTTTAGCCCTTGGCATTTTAATTATGATGTGTCTTGGTGTGGTCCTCTTTGGGTTCCTCTTATTTGGGACTCTCTGGGCTTCCTGGACTTATAAGTCTATTTCTTCACCAATAGGGGAAGTTTTCTGTCATTATTTCTTCAAAGAAGTTTTTTAAATATCTTGCTCTCTCTCTTCTTATGGCACCCCCATAATTCGAATGTTGATACTCTTGAAGTTGTCCCAGAGGCTCCTTACACTATCTTCACATTGTTGGATTCTTATTTCTTTTTGTTCTTCTGGTTGGGTGTTTTTTGCTTCCTCATATTTCCTCATATTTTTTTATTTGATTCTAAGAATCCTCTACTCTATTGTTGAATCCCTGTACAGTAGGTTCTTGGGTTATGTCAGAGATCCGTTCCTACAGCGCGATGTAATGCAATTTCTGCCGTAAGTCTGAACCCACCCACATAAGCACCTACGTCACTCACATGGAGCACATACACAGCAGTAACAAAGTGAAACAGTAAAAAAAAATTAAAAGAAAGATAACAATACCTGACCTTTACTTGTGGTAAATAAATAATAAAAAACATAAAGTACATATGTACATATGTTGAAATGGCGGAAATTTTTTTTTTTATAAATAAATGGGAGATGGTGATGTAACCACAAAACAACGTACATCGAGTCCGACATAACCCGAGTACTGCGTGTATATTATTCTTTATTTCAGTCAGTGTATGCTTAATTTCTGACTGTCCCTTTTCCATTTTTTTTGGCATTCTTATTAAGGTCCTTGAAAGTCTCAATAAGTCCTTTGGAGGTTTTTAGAAGATTCTTGAGTAACCATATAACCATGGTTTTGAACTCTATATCCAGTAGTTTTCTTCCTTCCCTTTCTTTCATTTGTGACATGTTTCTTTGTCTCTGCATTTTGGCTGCTTCTTTGTGTTTGTTTCTTTGTATTGGGTAGAGCTGCTGTGTCACCTTGAGTTGGTAGATTGGTCTTGTGTAGTAGGTGTCCTATAGGGCCAGAGGCTCAGCCTCCCAAGTCACCTGAGCTGGGTCCTCTAGGTGCACCCCTTTGTGGGCTGTGAGCACAGTTTTGTTGTAGTTGAGGCTTGATTGTTGTTGGTGTCACTGGGAGAAATTGACCTCCAGGTCAATTGGCTGTGAGGACCAGCTGCGACTACAATGGGAAAACTGCTGTGCAGGAGACACCCCTATGGAGCAGGACTTGCTTCAATGGGGCTTTGGTGCTCACCAAGTCTGAGTGTGTCGCTTATGTGTGTGTAGACTTGTAATCTGGTATTGTCTGACACTGACCACTGGGTATACTGGCACTTGGGTCTCCAGGCAGGTGCAAAGTCAGCCCCTGCCTGGGGCCACCCAGCAGGAGCTACAGAGAGATCTACAGATTTCTCCTCTTTGTATCAGGTTTGGAAGTGCACGGATGAGGCCCAGCTATGAAGCAAGGCAGTCTGGTGCTGGTGCTGGTGCTGGTGCTGGGTCGTGGGCCTTTTATTGATAGGTTTGGGACTCCCTGACCCAGCTGCAGCTTGTTTGATTTTAACCTAAGCAAGGACACGCCATTCATAGGCAAAAGCTGATGCACACAGCTTGGGTAAATTGGATGAGGCGGGGCTTAGGGAATCATCAGGGCAGAGCAAACAGAAATGGCTGCCAGTCAGCCCTGCAACCTGGGAGGTCCCAGCATAGGACAATGATCCCTGCAAGCACCTTTATCTGGAAGAAAGCCACCTCGGAGTTCCTGCCTCGATGCCAGACAATCCAGTTCCTCCTTGTAAGTGTCTGTGTCCCCCAAAACCTTTTCCTGGTGCTGGAGCTTAGAGGAAGCAGGAGGAAGCAGTACCTTGTAAGTTCAGTTTGTGGTGCCGGCCTTTTAAGAGGGACAGCTGGGTGTCCAGCAGCCTCTTTGTCACTGAACCCAAATCCGCACTGGTTTTTACAGCCCGTAGGTATTGGGACTTCTCTTCCCAGCTCTGGGACCCTGGGCTGGGCGTCTGGTGTGGGGATGGGACCCCTTGCTCCTCCGAGTGGCCTCTACAGAGGTGACCTCCCTTCTGATTAAAAAAGCGGCACACATGGGTGCCAGACAGGCCGGTTCTCCTGCCAGTCTCAGTGTGCTTTCTTCTTTACTTCTGTAGTTGTAGGACTTCCTTTTCGCCAGCTTTCCAGCAGTTCTAGGTGATGGTTGTTCTGTATTTTAGTTGTAATTTTGATGTGGTTGTGGGAGGCGGCGAGTACAGGCATTTACCTATGCCACCATCTTAATGAAGAATCAATAGATACTGTTTTTATTGCTTAACATCTTGGAGATGGAATTTTAGAGATCCCATCTAACCCATTTGTTTAACAAATAAGAAAACAAAGGCCTAGAGATGTTAAGTAACCTATATGAGGTCTCATAGCCAGTCCACGGAAGAGCTAAAGCAATTTACTTTAAGCCCAATGCATTTTTTGGGGTACCACACAGTTCACTTTGAGCACATCAGAGGAAAGTGAAGAAAATAGGGGAGAGGGGGAGCCACTAGAGCCTTTGGGCTTCTAACAGTTAATGTTCTTACTTACTATTTTCTCAGTGCAGAGTTTACTGTCTATTTCAGTGTGGAGGTTAAAGGCAGAAAATTAGATGAGTAGGATGAAAAGAGAAGAGGAGTGGAATATGAATTAGAAGCTTGGGCTTACTTTGACCCTCACGTCTATGGGCAAGTCAAAGGTGAAAGTTGTAGGTATTCCTGGGACCTGGGAGTCAACCTTGGAAGGCTGTCCATTTCCATTCAATAACTGCCTATTATCATGGAAAAATTAACAACCTTGTGCCTAAACAATGGAGTCCTGCCCCAGCCTGCATTGCCTACTTCCCCATGTCTAAAATAACCATTTTGCATACCTGTTCTTATTCCTTTTGCCTACTTCCCAATGTAATCTTTGTCCTACCCAATAAAAGCAACCAGCATATGGGGGGTTGCAGAGCAGATTTTTGTGGGTGACCTGCTGCTCTCCCATACTGCTGGCATTATTAGAATAAATGCTCATATATGATTCAATCCTGTTTCTACTTAATTGGCTCAAGCAGTGACAGGCAGCTTGGACCCCTTGGTTGTCCGGTTTCACTTGTTCCTGTCTCATCCCAGATGAACAGATGTTTCTTCTCCAGTCTTGCCTTCAAGTCATTGAGTTGATTAGGATCTTTCTAGTTCAGTTTTCTGCTTAAGTTAACTAGATTCAATTTCTATTGCTTATAACCTTGACTGATATACCCATAGACTTATGAGGCTAAAATAGAAAATAAGCCTCTAGTCAGATGGATGCTTACACATATGTATGTTACTCCTTTCATTCTTCAGTGTTTGCTAAATTCCATGTTTAGAGATTCCGATGTTCAGTTCGTTTGTTGTTATATGTCTCAGCCAACTGGGTATAGCACATGCCTTTGGAGTCTGGGAATTTTGGGAAAGAAAGTAAATACCCTCCATATTAATATTTAAGGTTTAGGAGCAGATGGAATCTTTTAAAAAATATTTTTATTGATTTCACCGAGGAAGGGAGAGGGGGAGAGAGAGATAGAAACATAAATGATGCGAGAGAATCACTGATCAGCTGCCTCCTGCATGACCCCCACTGGGGCTCGAGCCTGCAACCCAGGCATGTGCCCTTGACTGGAGTTGAACCCAGGACCCTTCAGTCTGCAGATCAATGCTCTATCCACTGAGCCAAACCAGCTGGGGGGGGGATCTTAATTCTTTAGGGAGGGAAGAAATATAAGAAATAAAATGTTCATGAGGTCTCACAGCCAAGAATAATCTTGAATGGTGAAGGGCAGGCAGGTGTGTGGAAGTAGGGACTCCTCTTTCTCATTTCAGATCATGCTGGGCCAGCGGCCTGGAGCTCTGATGGAGAGTCTGCTCAGAGCTTTCAGAAATGTGCTCCCCAGTTCCGTCACATTTGTGTTGCTTGTGTCCTCAGGTTATCCCATGTGTTCCTCTCCCATCCAAATGTCATTACTCCTCTGGGAGAATGAAGCATTAAACAGGAAAAACTATGGCCAGAGTGACCCTCCTAAAATGACACTGTGATTTCTTCAAGGTTGGCGAACCCTGTGAGAAACAAATTATATACCCCTTGATCATGTTGAAGGAGGATCTTTTATATAAATGCACATAAGGCAAGTGGTTCTCAAACTTTAGCATGATCCCTAGGGGGCTTGTTAGAAAGCAGATTTGGGGGCCCCATCCCTGCAATTTCTGATTTAGTTGGTCTAGGAAAAGTCCAAGAATCTGCATTTCTAACAGTGCTTATAACCTAGAGATCATACTTTGAGAACTATTGATCTAGGGTAATAATTTTAAAAAGTAATTAATATATTTATTGCTTACATTTTGGGGTACATGACCTTGAGACAAGGGATGGGATTCAATTAGGATTGTAGCTTCAACGATGCAAAGAGAAAGAAAGGTTTAATCATCAGCTATTACCAAAACAGATTTTTTCAAGCATGTAAATTGACAGGCTTGAAAATGAAACTAGATTGATAAAGTATTTTTAAACACCTATCTCCTTCTCTAACAAATAAAGAGGCAAGCCAGTGAACCTGATTGTGTAGTTTGTTTTGCTCTTCTGATCATAGAGTTTTAAATGTGGGAGGTGTTGGTAAAACTGGAAAAGGGGGAAAAGTAGGGGGAAAGGTAGTCTTTTTTACCCTCCTTGTCTAAGGGTAGTGTTAGGTCTGATCAAATAATTGAATCAGTATCCCCTCCCCTGGGAACTTATTTTTAGACCACTTCACAACCAACATTCCCTTTTGCTTAGACCACATTCCACTTGCTAAAACCATTACCTTTCCCCTCTGGACCCGTCCAGAGAATTCTCCACCCAGAGAATTCTCCGCTCAGTAAAAGCCTGCCTAGAGTCCTTTAAAATTTCTGACTCCCTGTCCCTGGGGGCTGGCGCCATTTTGGGGCTCCCTCAACCCATCTGGTTTTCCAGATAACCTAATAAATTTATAATTCGTTACCACTTTTGGCCTTATGCATACCTCCTTCGGTGACCCTAACAGGTAGGAAAACCGATTATGAGATGGGTGTCTCTTTCTATGCTGAAGGCTTAGATGAGGGTTGTGTGGGGTAGGCTATAGATATAGGGACTCCTGGCCTAGTTTCCTTTTAGTCTGGAAGCAGATAACCTTAGCAGCCTGCATAACCATACCCAAGTTACTTTTGCTCGAATGGTTAGATGGAGAGAGAATCTGAGTTTAGGTATGCCGAATCTCCCGTAGATTCCGTGTAGTGTGGGAACAATCCAGTTCAGTTGTACTCTATGGAGGGATGGGCAAGGTAGCTGAAGCTGCTGATGAATTTATCTAAAGGGTGTTTCCTTGTGATGGAGACCAAGTCCACAACCAAGAGCTGTAGTGTTGCTACCTGAACCAGAGGTAAAGCGGGTGCCCCAGTCTACCTTAGGGAAGAACCAAGGTAGCTCTAGTGACCAATGATCAGGACAGCATTGCCTCAGCCAAGAGAACACCTGTAACCAGCAGCAATGATCAGGATGGGACTGGCTGTACCTAACTGGTCAGCAATCCAGGGAGTAGCCAGACCAACCGTTCTGCTGATGAACATGGGCCCACAGAACAATTTGTGAGAGAACCTAATCCCCATGCCCCAAACCCCACAGGCCATATTCCTCTTTCACACACTTATGTGCTTTCTTGAAGAGGAGTGGCAAGGCACAGAACTTTGAAACACTAACATTTACTTGAGTCTTTTAAGCAGAGTCCGAGTTAGGTTATTGATGTTAACTTCGATGACTAGAGAGCACTAGTGCTTCAACCCCCCACCTCCTCCCACCTGCTACTACTACGCAATTACAGAGAAATAAAGATACTTTCTTTGTACAACAGAGAGCGGAATTGTTAGCCTGTGTAGGGGGAAAATCTAATAGAATCAGGCATTTTTGCATACAGGGATTCAAAGAACATCGGTAGGAGTCTCTTTCCATCTCTGAGGTCTGTGTTATTTTTTATTGACTTTATCTTTAGGCAGGATTTTAAAAGTGGTGGAAAAGAAGATCACTAGCAGCTCATTATGCTTAGTGATATCCTAGCATACTGATCAATCCTCCCCTAAGGACTCTGGCCTGCTGCGTCACATGCTATCCCATATGGGAGGGGTTGGGTGATGTAATTGATGTCCTCTCCTGGTTTGGAAGGAGCCTTTTCTGAAAGAAAAAGTGCTGGACTAACACAGGTAAAATTTTTTTTAGAATTTAATTGTGTCTATAGGCCCTACTGTGATCATGATTCTACCTGATGTCTGACAGGAAACAGTCTATGAGAAGTTATGAAGTGCCCAGTGTCATTTGTATATGTGCTTCTGGAATTTGGGATCTGTGAGAAACTTAGTAAGGGAGTTTGAGGAACCAGGGTTCTCCACAAATGTGATATTACATTATTTGAGTGCAAGGTTTCCTGTGTTAGGAAAATAGTTGACACAGGATGCCATTAGCTCAATTAAAGTGTCCACTAGGTCTTGGTCCCCCTTCTTCACTTGGTTGCCTAATTTATCCTTTATGACTAACTCAGGCAGCACCTCCTCCAGGAAGCCTTCCAAGTGCTGGAGTAAGGGCCTTTCCATGGCTCCCATAATATTTCTATAAATATGATCACATAATTTATTATATCATCTAAACTAGGACACACTTGAGATTAAAATTATTAATACTAATTTTTAAAAGCATGCTAAAATAATAGGTATAAATGAAATAGTCTCATGCAATGAGACATGTGGTCCTCCTATCTACTAGGAGTATGTAGGCCCCACTATGATACTTACTTACTTGTCTTTCTTCCCCACTAGCTGGTGAACCTTTTGATAATGGAGATTATTTTTATCCCAAACACTCAACACAGTGGTTGATAAATGCTTTTTGATGTTGAACAAAGAAGCTCCCCTTAGTTATTGGGGGCTGGCACATTTACTCAGTCTGTTTAGAGGTAGAGGATTAATACATTCTTCAGGTACATTTGATCAATTCCCTTCCCCTATTTATTCTTAGAATGTTGGTACAGATTTTATATATATATGGTCTTCCTTCTGTATCTTTTCAGTGTGGATGAGGCTAATTACATGATTCTACTTTATGCAATCTGAACCACCAACAAAAGGAAATCAGGCTGCTTCTACTAGTGTTTAGATCCAGTAACCAACCCCTTCCTTTTGCTTTATTTGAAAATTCTTACTTCATATACATCACACTATAAACCAACATCCTAAACATAGTAATAGCTTAATTTATTTTGCTTTTTTATGGAAGGTTTGTATATAAATGCATTTCAAAATATAATCTTCTAAGCTCGCAGATATTCATAATCATTTAGAAATGATAAGAAAAGTTTCAAATACTTGTAATTATAGAAATTGTTACTTAAATTACAGGAAGCTTAGAACAGCTTTATTGCTGTTTAGTTTTGTTTGAATGCTCCTGAGTGTGCTATTGAGAGCTTTGATAAATCTAGAGGGCTGAAAGACGGAAATGGCCATAGTGTTTAAGTTATGTTTTGCTTTAAATTCATTTAATTAACTATTTTCCCAAACATGGTGTTCTTTTGTAAGGAATATTTAAAAAATCATTTTCTTCTGTGTTTTCCTCTGCAGAACCAAAAAAAAAAAAATTATCCCTGCATGCCTTTGTATTTTTCATTCTTTGGTTTTCTTCCAATGCATGTATATAATTATATGTTCATGTTGTCATGGTGATTCAGGGCTAGAATTGTGAGACTGTTGTAATCACTTGCCTGAGCCTGAAACCCGCTGTCCGGCCCAGCTAAATCAGCAATGTAATGATAGATGGTCAATGTATTCTTTGCTGTGAATTAAACAGTTGTTAGGATATTAAAAAAAATATTTCTTTAACTGCCAGAATTTATTCAATATAAAGCGTCAATTTATATTACAGAACTAAAAATGTAGTTCTTCAGCTTCTTACATTTAAATTTCATTGTGAGCAAGCACCTTTTGTTTTTTAAATCCTATTAAGATGGCACTTTTTGCCTCAGCTGTTTTTTTCCTTCCTAAACATAGTTTCTTCAAAAGAGAAATACATATTTTTTAATTAATAAAAGTAAGACATTGACATTTAAAAATATTTAAAAAATACATAACTCCATAAAATAAAAGCTTTCTCCATTTTAGCCTTCCTCCCAGACTTATAAATACCACAAGATAAACACCATTAAGAGTTGTGAATATCTTTACAGTTTTTTCTTTTTACCATAACCTGGATCATACTTTGCATATGTCACCTGACTTTTTGTCACTCAATATTGTACTAACATCTTTTAATATCAGTTTATGTTGATTTGGTTTGTTTTTCAATGTCTGCCTAATATTCTATTGTAACAAATGCAGTGTAATATATTTGATAAGTCCTTTAGTGCCTGACCTTTATATTGTTTCCTATCTTTCCAATCACAAATTATAATAGCGTGGATGGTCATTGGTTACATATGTCTTTTTGGACTTCTATGTGTTTTTGTGGAAAACATTCTTAGTTATCTTTACCTCGAAGCTGAATCATAATAATCCATCTGAATATGCCTATAGTGGGTTAAGAGGCATATTTATCTACAGCAGCGGTTCTCAACCTGTGGGTCGCGACCCACAGGTTGAGAACCGCTAGCAGGGTCGCCTAAGACCATCGGAAAACACAGATATTTACATTACGATTCATTAACAGTAGCAAAATAACAGTTATGAAGTAGCAACAAAAATAATTTTATGGTTGGGGGTCACCACAACATGAGGAACTGTATTAAAGGGTCGCGGTATTAGAAAGGTTGAGAACCACTGATCTAGAGCCTCAAATGTAACCTTATTTGGAATAAGGGTCTTTAGAGAAGTAATTAAGTTAAGGATCTCAAGATGAGATCATCCTGGATTTAGGGTGGACCAATGACTGGTGTCTTTAAAAGAGGAAGAAGAGGGAGCTTTGATACTCAGAGAGACAGAGAGGAGAGAAGGCCATGTGAAGACAGAGGCAGAAACACCAAGTATTGATGACTGTCACCAGGAGCTAGGAGAGAAGCATGAAACAGATTCTCCCTCACAACCTCCAGAAAGAACCAACTCTGTTGACTCCTGGCCTCCAGAACTCTGAGAGAATAACTTTACGTTGTTTTAAGCTACTACCAAATTAGTGGTAATTTGTTACAGCAGTCTTGGGAAACTAGTTCAATACCTCAATCAGTTCTTCAAATCCTTCATTGGTTCCCCTGTAATCATCACCAAGTCCCAAGGTCAGAGTGCCCCACCTCCCTCTTCAGCCTCTTTCTGCCCTTTCCCCACCTGGCTCCTATACTCCAGCCTCCCTAAGCTATTTAAGGATTCTTGCCCATACGAAGATTATTTACATTTTTCCAGTGTCCTCTCTCTTGCAGCCACCCATGACTTCTACCCTTGAAGTAATCTTTGTGTCAGCTGAAGGTTGTGTCTTTCTGGAAGCACGGGTGCCTTTCCATTGTCTTTGTTAAGTGTATGTGTACTCAGCATTCTCACTAGATTATGAGCTCTACCAGGCCTGTGTGTTCTCTATTTCCCTGAACCTCCATGTGGCCTGTTGTGAATGTGGACCACTATTTGTATGCTGAAGCCTTTGCCCTCAGTGTGATGGTGTTTGGAGGTAATTAAGTTTAGATGAGGTCATGAAGGTGAGACCTCCCTGATGGAATTAATACCCTTATAGGAAGAGAAAGGACCATGAGAGTTCTTTCTCTCTCCATGCTCACACTCAGGAAAAAACATGTGAATACATAGCAAAAAGGATGCTGTCTACAAGTCAGAAAGAGAGCTCTCACTAAGAACCTGCTAGTACCTTGATCCTGGACTTCCCAGCCTCCAAACTGGGAATAAATGTCTATTGTGTAAGCCAGGGGTTGGCAAACTGTGGCTCGCGAGCCACATGTGGCTCTTTGGCCCCTTGAGTGTGGCTCTTCCACAAAATACCACGGCCTGAGCGAGTCTATTTTGAAGAAGTGACGTTAGAAGAAGTTTAAGTTTAAAAAATTTGGCTCTCAAAAGAAATTTCAATCATTGTACTGTTGATATTTGGCTCTGTTGACTAATGAGTTTGCTGACCACTGGTCTAAGACACCAAATCTGTTTATTTTTTATTTTATTTTATTTATTTATTTATTTTTTTAAATAAATCTTTATTCAGATTATTACAATTGTTTCTCCTTTTTCCCCCCATAGCTCCCCTCCACCCAGTTCCCACCCCACCTTCTGCCCTTACCTCCCCCCCACTGTCCTCATCCATAGGTGTATGATTTTTGTTAAGTCTCTTCATGAACCCTCCATACCCTTTTCCCCCTGAGAATTATCAGTCCACTCCCTTTCTATGCCCCTGATTCTATTATATTCACCAGATTATTCTGTTCCTCAGGTTTTTAATTCACTTGATTTTTAGGTTCACTTGTTGGTAGATATGTATTTGTTGTTCATAATTTTTATCTTTACTTTTTTCTTCTTCCTCTTCTTTAAGAATACCTTTCAGCATTTCATATAATACTGGTTTGGTGGTGATGAACTCCTTTAGCTTTTTCTTATCTGTGAAGCTCTTTATCTGACCTTCAATTCTGAATGATAGCTTTGCTGGGTAGAGTAATCTTGGTTGTAGGTTCTTGCTATTCATCACTTAGAAAATTTCTTGCCACTCCCGTCTGGCCTGCATAGTTTCTGTTGAGAAATCAGCTGACAATCATATGGGTGCTCCCTTGTAGGTAACTAACTGTTTTTCTCTTGCTGCTTTTAATATTCTCTCTTTGTCTTTTGCTCTTGGCATTTTAATTATGATGTGTCTTGGTGTGGTCCTCTTTGGATTCCTTTTGTTTGGGGTTCTCTGTGCTTCCTGGACTTGTAAGTCTATTTCTTTCACCAGGTGGGGGAAGTTTTCTGTCATTATTTCTTCAAATAGGTTTTCAGTATCTTGCTCTCTCTTCTTCTGGCACCCCCATAATTCTGATGTTGGTACGCTTGAAGTTGTCCCAGAGTCTTCTTACACTATCTTCAACTTTTTGGATTTTTTTTTTTTGCTTTTTGCTTTTTCGGTTGAGTGTTTTTTGCTTCTTTGTATTTCAATTCTTTGACTTGATTCTTGTGTTCCTCTAGTCTGTTTTTGGGTCTCTGTATAATATTTTTTATTTCAGTCAGTGTATGTTTAATTTCTAGTTGGTCCTTTTTCATATCTTCAAGGGTCTCGTTATATTTATCAGCCTTTTCTAGGATATTCTTGAAAAGCCTTATAACCGTGGTTTTGAATTCTATATCCAGTTATTTGTTTTCCTCCATTTCTTTCATTTATGATCTGTTTCTTTGATGCCGCATTTTCACTGCTTCCCTGAGTTGGTAGGGTAAATTTGTGTGCTAGGTTTCCTATATGGCCCAATGGGTCGGCCTCCCCAGTTAACCTGAGGTGGACACTCTTGGTGCACCCCTTTGTGGACTGTGTGTACAGCCTTGTTGTAGTTAAATCTTGATTGTTGTTGGTATCACTGGGAGGAATTGACCTTCAGGCCAGTTGGCTGTAAGGATCAGCTGCGTCTATGCTGGGAGAAGTTCAGTGCTGGAGACAGCCTTATAGGATTAGACTTGCCAAATTGCAATAGCCTCCGTGCTCGGCTTGGACGGGGTGGAGTCTCAGGGCGGAGCAGACAGTCTTGGCTTCCAGTCAGCCTTGCCTTTGTGCGCACGCGCAGACCTCTGCCTTCCCGGCTCCCGAGTCTCCGCCCGAGAGTCCAGACTCCCCCCACAAGAGCGTGGGTCCCCAGGGGCTCGCCTGGAACTGGGGTTCAGTGCAGTCAGAACTGGGGCCCAGTGCATTCAGGAGCCTCCGACTCCCTTCCACTAGGGAAAGCCTGTGGCAACCTCCGCAGCCTTTGTGCGCACTGGCATGCGCGCGCCTTCAGTCCTCCACCTTCCCGGCTCCCGAGTCTCCGCCCGAGAGTCCAGATTCCCCCCACAAGAGCGTGGGTCCCCAGGGGTTCGCCTGGAACTGGGGTCCAGTGCAGTCAGAACTGGGGCTCAGTGCGGTCAGGAGCCTCTGACTCCCTTCTGCTAGGGAAAGCCTGTGGCAACCTCCGCAGCCTTTGTGCGCACTGGCACGCCGTGCCTTCAGACTTCTGCCTTCCCGGCTCCCGAGTCTCCGCCCGAGAGTCCAGACTCCCCCCCGTAAGAGCGTGGGTCCCCAGGGGCTCGCCCGGAACTGGGGTTCAGTGCAGTCAGAACTGGGGTTCAGTGTGGTCGGGGGCTTCCTTCCCCCTTCCGCCAGAGAAAGTCAGCCAGGCTCTCAGCCGCCCTTCCTCTCTGCGCGCACAAAGACCCTTTGCCGTACCTCCAATTCTCTGTGAGCTTTTCTCTTTCCTTCTAGTTGTAGAATTTTCACTCAGCCAGCTTTCCTGTGGTTCTGGATGGTGTCCGTTCTGTCTTTTAGTTGTAGTTTTGAAATTGTTGTGCGAGGCAGCAGTTTAGGTATTTACTTATGCCGCCATCTTGGTTTCCCCCAAATCTGTTTATTTTGTTATAGCAGCTTGAATAGACTCAGACAGGGCCTGATTTAGTGTCTGGAACATTGAAGATGGATAATGCATATATTTTTATTAAGTACAATTTTCATACAATATTATATTTATTTCATGTATACAACATAGTGATTCCATCCTATATAATAAAAGCCTAATATGGAAATTGTCCCCTCTACCGGGAATTCGACCGCTCGCTATGACATGTGCTGACCACCAGGGGGCGGCGTGGAACATGGCAAGTGTTGGCGACCTGGTGCTGGCAGTGGGCAGCAGTGGAGGCGCTGCTGGCCTGATGGGCCCTGATGAGAGCAGGATGGTAGAGCAGGTGAGTGGGTGGTGCCAGGTCAAGACAGTGCAAGCAGGGGCCCAATTGCCCTGCTGATAGCCCCGCAGACGGTGACCAGCAGCCAGCAGGCCCTGATAGCCTGATCGGGGCCGGGCCCTGGGCTGGAACAGGGAACTGGGGGTGGGTGGCAGTGACCAACCTCCCGTGGCACCCGGGCAGGGTGCTGCAACCTCTTGCCAGCTACCTGGAGGTGGGGGTGATGGGGACAGAGGTACAGTGAGGATGCGGGGTGTCCACTGAGCTCGCTCTCACTCCCCCTGCTACCCTCCTCCGGGACACCAGGGCTTGCACGCTGGGGAAGCCCCCACGCTCATGTGCCAGGTGCCTATGGGGAGTGAGCCAGGCCACAGCCGCCGGGACCACAGGGGCTGGTCAGGCTCCCCCTGAGTTTGCGCAGAAGCCGGTCTGTGAGGCTGGTCAGGAGAGAGCGCGCTGCCCACCCAGCTTCTGTGTGGCCCCACTGGGTGGCCCAGAGGCCCACGCTGCACCCTGGCCTGCAGTGTCCAGCCGCACTCACTGCATCTCTGTGTGGGGACTTGGGCGCCATGACTCAGGCAGAGGTGGGTGCGTGGGGGCCTGGGGGCCCAGCTGCTGCCCAGGGCCCAGAGGTCAGCTGGGACCTGCCCTTCCACACCAGATGCTCGTGCTTCAATTGCCAACCAGGCCTAGGGACCACACCCATGCATGAATTTCATGCACCGGGCCTCTAGTATTTATATACAATACAAAATGATCACCAAAATATGTCTAGTTACCGTCTGTCACCATATAAAGTTAATACAATATTATTGACTATATTCCACATGTTGCACATTACACCCCCATGATTTATTCATTTTATAACTGGACATTTGTACCTCTTGATCCCCTTAACCCATGCCCCCCACCAAGCTCTCCTCCCCTTTGGCAACCACCAATCTCTTCTCTCTATCTCCACATCTGGGTTTTGATTTTTTTTTTTTTTAGACTTCACATATACATAAAATCATGAAGTATTTATCTTTCTTTGTATGATTATTTCACTTAACATAATACCCTCAAGGTCCATCTATGTTGTCACAAATGGCAAGATTTCATTCCTTTTTTATGGCTGAGTAGTACAGCAAATTCTGGAATAACATTGTTTTGTGTTTTTTTTTAACGTTGTTTTTGTTATAACATTAATGAGAAAAAATTTGATTTTTGACTGAGGCCACTGTTTGTGTGGAGTATGCATATTCTCCCCATGTCTGTGTGGGTTTTTCCTGGTTTTCTCTTATATTCCAAAGATGTGAATGTTAGGTTAATTGATATGTCTAAACTGTCCCAGTTTAAGTGTGTGTGCCCTGTAATGGAACTGTGCCCTGTCTAGCTCTGGCTTCAGTCTTAAGCCCTGAGATGCTGGGATAGGCTCCAGCCATCCATGACTCTGAACTGGAATAAGTGGGTTGGAAAAAAATTCTTACTAGTTTGTATTACTCTTTTTAAAATATATGTATAGCTCACATTTATTTCAATGTTCAATATTAGAAAGGTTTTGGGTTTTTATTTAGAAGTTTGGTGATGTTAATGTGATGTGTCATGTTGACTGATTTTTTTTTATGTCAAATCATCCCCGCATGCCTAGAATAAATCCCTACTTTTGCCTACTCTGAATTTAACCATAAAAGGGAAAGAGATACTGATATATACTGCAGTGTGGGTGAACCTGAAAAAAATAATGCTAAGTGAAAAAAGCCAGACACAAAAGACCTGTAGTATATGATTCCATTGATATGAACATTTCAGGAAAAACTAATGTAAAGAAATAGAAAGCAAACCTGGTTGTCTGGGGCTGAGGGTGGGAGTGAGGATTTACTGTAAAAGGATATAAAGGAGCTCTTTGAGTTGATGGAAATTTTGTAGTTATGGTTGCATAATTCTATAAATTTACTAAAATTCATGGAATTGGCACTTAAAATTTTATGGTTGGTTAAGTATGCCTCAATAATGCTGTTAAAAACATTGGTAAGGGCTTGAAGCCCATAAGAGCAGCTTCTTCAAGTTATTAGAACCTCTTTGATCTAAACATGACACTGAAATTTCACATGTTTATGGTAATGGGGGCAAGTGTCAATATTAAGAAATGCATTGTGTGTATGATCTGCATTCTGGAATTGTGGGTATGTTACAAAGGCAAGGAAGGAGTTGTAATTTTGCTCTCTGAAAATAAAATCAAGCCCAATAAATGGGCAAAAACTGGAAAAGGAAAGTATACATTGACTGTTTCATTTCAATATGTTCTTGGATAAGGAACATATTAATAGTCTTTTCCAGTTGTCTTGAAGAAACCCACACTTTTGTTGATAAGGCTTCCTTGTACTGAGTGTATGTGAATGGAGGGGAGTATGGACTTGGGAAAGATGGAACACAGGTTCACCATCACCAGGATTGGAAAACATACCCCAAACAAATGTTTTGCATTTTATAAATAGAGTTTATTTTTAGGGTAGTTTTAGGTTTACAGAAAAATTGAGCAGCAAGTACAGAGAGTTCCCATATTCTCCCCACACCCATAGAGGCAGCTTCACCCACTATGAACATCCCATACCACATGGTACATTTATTATAATTGATGAATCTACTTTGACGCATCATTGTCACCTAAAGTCCATAGTTTACATTAGGGTTCATACTTGGTGTTGTACATTCCATAGGTTTTGACAAATGTATGATGACATGTAGCTACCATTGTAGTATTATAGAGAATATTTTTACTGCCCTAAAAATCTTCCATGTTCCACCTATTCATTCATCCCTTTCCCCAATCCCTGGTAGCCATTGTCCTTTTACTATCTTCATCGTTTTGTCCCTTTCAGAATGCCATATATGGGAATCATATAGTATGTAGCCTTTTTAGATTGGATCCTTCCACTTAGTAATATGCATTTAAACTTTCTTCAGGTCTTTTCTTGGCTTGATAGCTCATTTCCTTTTAGTGATGAATAACATTTCATTGTCTGGATGTACCACAGTTTATTCATCCTTTCACCTATTGAAGGACATCATGGTTGCTTCTAAGTTTGGGCAATTATGATAAAGCTGCTGTGAACATCTATGTACAGGTGTTTGTTTGTTTGTTTGAATCTAAGTTTTCTATTTATTTGGGTGAATATGAAGGAGCACAGCTGTTGGCTTGTATACACAAGTATCTTTTTGATGAAGGACAATATGTTACCATTATTGCAGAAAACATATATAGGTTTAGTAGGGAAGGGTGCTCAGTAAACTTATAAGATTTAGTTTTAACATATATGCAAATAAGACACACAAGCTTAACTCAGAGGATAGGCTATAAAAGTATGTACCATTACATGGATTTTGATTTTTTTTCAACTCCAGCCATCAGAATTTTTAAAGTTAAAATTTTATAAACTTAAAACATATAAAAGTAGTATTACATGTCAACTTTGAAAAGTAAAAAGGAAAGGCCTTACCTATTCCTCTTCCCTAGATGTAATTATTAACCATTTGCATATCTTCTCTGACATTTTGTGTGTGTGTGTATATATATATATATGCATATATATATATATATGTATATATATATATATGTATATTAATTTCAGAGAGGAAGAGAGAGAGAGAGAGAAACATCAATGATGATAGAGAATCATTGATCCCCTGCTTCCTGCACACACCAGAGATCGAGCCTACAACCTGGACATGTACCCCAACTGGGAATCAAACCATGACTTCCTGGTTCATAGGTCAACGCTCAACACTGAGCCACGCTGGCCTGGCCTCTCTGGCATTTTAATGCAGAAACAAAGGCATGTGTATTGTATACTTAATATAATCAGGGCTCACACTATATACACTGCTATGCCTCTTTCTCCTTTACTTACTCTGTCTCTCACAACCTTTCACATCAGCCCATAAGTTTTCACCTCATTTTATTTATTTTTATTTTTTATTATTTTTTAAAAATATATTTTATTGATTTTTTACAGAGAGGAAGGGAAAGGGATAGAGAGTTAGAAACATTAATAAGAGAGAAACATCAATCAGCTGCCTCCTGCACACCTCCTACTGGGGATGTGCCTGCAACCAAGGTACATGCCCTTGACCGGACTCGAACCTGGGACCCCTCAGTCCGCAGGCCGACGCTCTATCCACTGAGCCAAATGGGCCAGGCCAGTTTTCACCTCATTTTAAAATGTTCAGCAATAGCCACGTGAGGGCAAAAAGGAGATCAAGGTTTCATTCTAAGCTTGAATAACAAATCAGAAATTGTTAAGAGTAGACTTATTTATTTATTTATTTATTTATTTATTTATTTATTTATTTATTTATTGTTTATTTTCCCTGCTAGAATTGCAACTCCATGAGGGCAGGGACTTGTGTTTATTTTGCTTAATGCTTTATTTCCACCATCTAAAATGCTGATAACCATAACACCTAATACTTACTGAATGTTTATTTTGTGCATTTTATACATTTTCTCTCATTAAATGCACAAAAGAATTTTATGAAGTGGATATTATTAGTATCCCCATTTTACAGATTAGGAGACAGGCAGAGAGAGGTTGGAATACTTGCCCCAAACCACACACTGTTAAAGGTGCGCCCATATTTTAAGCTTAAGCAGTCTGATTGGACCCATGCTTTTTAAAAAACATATATTTTATTGATTTCAGAGATGAAGGGAGAGGGAGAGAGAGATAGGAACATCAATGATGAGAGAGAATCATTGATTGGCTGCCTCCTGCACACCCCACACTGGGGATTGAGCCCACAACCCCGGGCATGTGCCCTTGACTGGAATCAAACGTGGGATCCTTCAGTCCACAAGCCAGTGCTCTATCCACTGAGCCAAACCAGCTAGGGCTGGACCCATGCTTTTAACCACTAGGCTACACTGTTAGCTAAAGGTTACAAGATCAAAAAGAGACATTCCTGGATCCAATGAAGAAAAGTCCATGTCACCTGCAGATTCTGAACTTATGCCTAGATGCAGAAACAGGACACAGCTTTGGGTTGTTTTCCTTGTAGAAGGAGTGAGTGGTTTTCTGTGTGTAAACGTGAGTGCATGTGAGATAGCTATATTATAATAGGTGTGTGTGTGTGTGTGTACTGGCAAAGAGTGCAGCTGGACTTCTGTGGTTTTTATCTGCCCAGCACACCTTCTTTTCTTCTTTTAGTAGTAGCTTCCCCTTTGCTTTAAAGATTCTTCTTCACCCCCTCCAACCAGCTCAAGCTGTTCCTCCTGCCTATGTGGTCCTGTCAATCAGAGCATTTCTCTGGGATTCTTGTAACTCGAGTAAAACAGAGAAGCCCTTTCTTCCTTATCCTGCATAAGTGTATTTGGATTGGCACTTCAACTTAGAATTGCATGAAGACAGCCAAGCATTTTTCATGATTGACTAAACCCATGTTATGGAATAAAATTAGGTGCAATTCACAATAGAATTAAGTTAAGCAAAACTTGTATTATGCATTACACTACAATAATTATGCTGGCTTTAATAGCCAATTATCTCCTCATTAAAGCATTAGGAGAAACACTTAAGTATTATTTGTCTTCTGGTCCAGGAGGAATTCCTTCCCTTGCACTAAACTCTGCTGGTCTTCTGTGAGTTCGACAGTGTGCTTGTGTTTCATGAGTCTATGCTAGGGTAGGCTACTTCCTGTCATCAGAGCACTTTGTACTTGTAAAGGGCTGAAATATGTGCCCTCCACCCCCCACCGCCCCGCCAAGATATAAGGTCTTAATCTCTGGAACCTATAAGTATTACTTTATTTGGAAAAAGGGTCTCTGCACATGTGATTAAGTTAAGACTCTTGAGATGGGGACATTACCCAGGTTTATCCAGGTGGGCCCTAAATGGCATTGTATGTATCTTTACAAGAGGGAAGCAGAGGGCGATTTTACACAGAAGACAAGGTGATGTGAGGACAGAGCAGAGAGAGATTTCAAGATGCTGGCCTTGAAGATGGGAGTCATGTGGCCACATGCCAAGAAAGGCTGGCAGCTATAAGAAGCTGGAAGAGACAAGGAAAGGATCCTCCACTAGAATCTCTGGAGGAAATGCAGCTTTGCCAACATCTGTTTTCAGTCTGGTGATACTGATTTCAGACTTCTGGGCTCCAGAACTGAATGGCATTAATTTCTATTGTTTTAAGTCAAGTTTGTGGTCTTTTGTTATGGCAGCCACAGGAAACTAGTATAGTACTATTTCCTGATACTTCCTGTTTACCTCAAATTCACTTGAATTCAGAATCTCTATCAGTAGTAATTATGAAGGTGGCTTTCATTTCCTCCAAAAATGTTTTTGTAATACATCGGCTATCTGCTCTGTATATGGACTCACATGGTAGTGCAAGTCTTTCCTTCTCTCT
Organism: Plecotus auritus; assembly: GCF_963455305.1. Lineage (NCBI taxonomy): Eukaryota > Metazoa > Chordata > Mammalia > Chiroptera > Vespertilionidae > Plecotus > Plecotus auritus. The sequence continues at coordinate 187,918,730 of NC_137771.1, read as the reverse complement.
TACCTTCTCTCTTTCCCATTCTCTTATTCAAGTGTTCTTTATTCAGGCTATATGTTTTATTTTAGTCTATTTCTGTGTTGTCTCCCTTCTGGGACATATCAGGAGAGTCTTATTCTCATCCTTCTGGTAAAAAAAATAACAATTGTTGGGGCCAAACCTATATGTATTTTCCCAATAAGAGGAAATGTGAACATTCCTCATGGTTGCAAAGGCTTGGTAGTTACTGTTTTGTCATTTTATGCTCAATATTATATAAAGTAGACTTTTCTTCTTTGGGTATCCTAAAACAGTTTTATATACTCAGAAATATCAAAAGAAAATTCAGAAAACTTTACTTGATATGAATATTTTATTTCGTGAGAAATGAACCAACTGTGAACAGGGAACCTTAGAACAGAGAAACTTCAAATGGAAGGTGGTTAGAACTCGCTTTTAGTAGATAAAGCCTGGTTTATAGAGCATGAACAGTAAGCACATTGTTTTATCTTGTGATTGGTTACTAGAAACATAATTCTTTTCTTCACTGAAACTCACTTTTTTTTGTATCTGATTAGCTAGGAGGCTGTAAGGACATGCAGAAAGCGTAAGTTGTGTGTAAGGTCAGAGTCAGCATTTCAGGGAAATTAGGGCAGTTTAAGTTTCAGTTATATGGCTATGAGTTTTGCTCTAGTGGTATATTCAAACAGTGGCCTCTATTTTGTTTTCTATTTAACAGAAATAAATATGGGCACCTAAGATCAAAGGACCTAGGGTTACATCTCAGCCCTTACACTTCTTTATTGTGAGATTTTTTTGGTAAACTGCTTACTAACCTCTGGAAGCCTTGGAATTACTCATCCATAAAGTGGAGATAGCAATAAGGTTGTTGTAAGGATTAAACAGTTATGATATGCAAAGCACTTAGAACAGTGTGTGACACATAGCAAGTGCTTGACAAATTCTGCTCTTAAAATCATTATCATTATCATCATCAAGATCATCTTCACCAAGATCATCGTCATCATCTAATGTGAGGACAGTGCTGTCTCATCTGTGTTTCTACCAGAGCAGGGACAATGTTCATCTTTTAACCTTCCCATCTCTATAACCTGGCTCTCCTGCTGTAAGTGGCAGACCCTAGGCAGTACATACTTTTCTATTCACACTTGACAATGAGGAATTAATAAAAGGTTTTTAGTTTGAGGTGGGTCTCATTTATATGAGTCATTATTGTCTGTCAGAGGCAATAATTTGGTTGAATTACTTGAAATAATATTTGAATTTCCCAGTTTCATTTTGTAGTATACAGGTTCTGACAAATTTTTCATATATATATATATATATATATATATATATATATATATACACACACACACACACACACATATGCCAAAGTTTCATCCACCTTTGAAATTGAGGAATGACTATGATTTTGTTATTTTCTTCCCTCCTTCTTTCTTTCCTTTGTTCTTTCCTTCCTTTCTCTCTCTCCCCCCGCCTCTCTCTCTCTCTCTTTCTCTCATATATATATATACACACACTGAACTCCTATTGAGTTTATATATATATATATATATATATATATATATATATATATACTGAACTCCTATTGAGTACCAGTTGCTGTGTTAACTCCTGGGGGTATCATAGTGAATGAGTTCTTCCCCATGCAGTTTCCAATCTAGTAAAAACAGACTAAAAAATAAACTAATAAAATAATAGTGAATTGAGACAGGTACTATTAAGGCCACAAACAAGATTCTGAGATGGAGATAGAGAGCAGCAAGGTTGCATGGGGGCAGGATGGGTGCTGGCATGGCCAGGGAAGGCTTTTTGAAGAGTGGACATTCAGGAGAAATTGGTAAGATATGAATGAGTCCCACATAAGAAGAACTACAGAAAGAACATTTTAAGTAGAGGTGGTACCATATGTTTGTGTGTTATAAAAAGGCAAAAAATACCAGTGTGTCAAGAGCGAAGTGGGCAAGGGAAAGAGCTGTATGAGATGATTTTGTAGAAATGAGCAGGTGCTAGATCATGCAGGAAATGACTGGGAAGGAGTTTATATTTCATCCTAAATATGGTGGGAAGCCTTTAAAAATTTTTAAGCAGTAGAGTTTTAGAAGGATTACTCTTACGACTATAAGAGGACTGAGGAGGGAGATGGGCATTGATGGAGGGAGGAGGGAAATGAGAGAGGTCAGTTGGAACACTGCACCAGTTCAGGCAAAGATAATATTGTGGGAACTGGTCCCAGCAGTTCACCAGAGAGATTAGTCATATATTTTGAAGGAAAATTAAAAATGCATGTTGATTGATTGGATCTTGGGTCTGAGGAAAGGAAAAGGAGGGATCAGGAAATACGTCAATAGTTTAAAGTAATAATACAAGAAATGCAAGTCATGACATCAGTCATGAATTTTTTTGTTAGCAAATAATTTTTTTACCCAGGATGTTTGCATGTAGGGTTAGTATATGTAGCTATAATATCATGTAGCTATTTGTGTTTCCTAATCAATTTGATTTTGCTCTAATATCAAAGTTGATTTATTGCTTAAATAACTCTGCCTTGATTAGTGCCATTAATAACCATTAACGTAAATAGAAGTGTTTTAACTTTTTTATGTTTTTTTAAATAAGTCTTTATTGTTCAGATTATTACAATTGTTCCTCTTTTTCCCCCCCATAGCTCCCCTCCACCCGGTTCCCACCCCACCCTCTGCCCTTACCGCCCCCCCACACTGTCCTCATCCATAGGTGTACGATTTTTGTCCAGTCTCTTCCTGCACCCCCACACCTCTTTCCCCCCCGACCCGAGAATTGTTAGTCCACTCCCTTTCTATGCTACTGATTCTATTATATTCACCAGTTTATTCTGTTCATCAGAATTTTTATTCATTTGTTGATAGATATGTATTTGTTGTTCATAATTTTTATCTTTATCTTTTTCTTCTTCTTCCTCTTCTTAAAGAATACCTTTCAGCATTTCATGTAATACTGGTTTGGTGGTGATGAACTCCTTTAGCTTTTTCTTGTCTGTGAAGCTCTTTATCTGACCTTCAATTCTGAATGATAGCTTTGCTGGGTAGAGTAATCTTGGTTGTAGGTTCTTGCTATTCATCACTTTGAATATTTCTTGCCATTCCCATCTGGCCTGCATAGTTTCTGTTGAGAAATCAGCTGACAATCGTATGGGTGCTCCCTTGTAGGTAACTAACTGTTTTTCTCTTGCTGCTTTTAATATTCTCTCTTTGTCTTTTGCTCTTGGTATTTTAATTATGATGTGTCTTGGTGTGGTCCTCTTTGGATTCCTTTTGTTTGGAGTTCTGTGCGCTTCCTGGACTTGTAAGTCTATTTCTTTCACAGATTGGGGAAGTTTTTGGTCATTATTTCTTCAAATAGGTTTTCAGTATGTTGCTCTCTCTCTTCTTCTGGCACCCCCATAATTTGTTGGTATGCTTGAAGTTGTCCCAGAGGGTTCTTACACTATCTTCATATTTTTGGATTCTTTTTTCTTTTTGCTTTTCCGGTAGGGTGGTTTTTGCTTCTTTGTATTTCAAATCTTTGACTTGATTTTTGTGATCCTCTAGTCTGCTGTTGGATCTCTGTATATTGTTTTTTATTTCAGTCAGTGTATGCTTAATTTCTAGTTGGTCCTTTTTCATATCCTCGAGGTTCTCACTAAATTTATTGGCCTTTTCTAGAAAATTCTTGAAAAACCTTATAACCGTGGTTTTGAACTCTATATCCAGTAGTTTGCTTTCCTCCATTTCTTTCATTTGTGGCCTGTTTCTTTGTCTCTGCATTTTGGCTGCTTCCCTGAGTTGACAGAGTGGCTTTGTGTGCTAGGTGTCCTATAAGGCCCAGTGGCTCAGCCTCCCCAGTTACCTGAGGTGGACACTCTTGTGCACCCCTTTGTGGGCTGTGTGCACAGTCTTATTGTAGCTAAGCCTTGATTGTTGTTGGTATCACTGGGAGGAATTGACCTCCAAGCCAACTGGCTGTGAGGATCAGCTGTGTCTATGCTGGGAGAACTTCTGTGCTGGAGACACCCTTATGAGGCAAGATTTGTTTCAGTGGGGCTTCAGTGCTCACTGAATCTGCCCCCTGAGTGTGTCCCTTATGGATCTGAGCAGTTGTGATCTGGATGGTCCCACTCTGATCCCTGGGTACACTGGCTCTTGGATCTCCAGGCAGGTGCTAATTTAGCCTCTGCCTGAGGCCATCCAGCAGGAGCTACGGAGAGATCTGCAGATTCCTCTTCTTTGTTTGGGTTTTGGAGGTGCCCAGATGAGGCCCAGCTGTGAAGCAATGCAAGCTGCTGTGGGGCCTTGGGACTTCTTTTGGATATTCTGGGTCTCACTGACTCAGCTGCAGTTTGTTAGGTAAGTTTATATTTCAAAGGACTGGGCCATTCATATGCAAAAGCCTCTGTGCACAGCTGGGTTGGGGCGGAGTCTCAGGGCAGAGCAAACAGCAATGGCTTCCCGTCAGCCCTACCCTAAGAGGCCCAGGTCTCAGTGTCCCTTGGTAATCGCTGCAAGCACCTCTGAGAGAAAGCCGCCCTTGAGTTCCGCCCACTGCCAGACAGTCCAGTTTCTCCCCGTATGAGTCTGGGTCCCCAGAGTCTCTCCCGGAACTGGAGTTCAGAGCAGTCAGGACCTTTTGTCTCCCTCCCACTTGAAAAAGCCAGCCGCATACTCAGTTGCCAGCCCTCTCCACTTGCGCGCGCCTCCATACCTCTGCCTTTACGTCTACAGCTCCTCTGAGTTTGGGTGTGCTTTTCTCTTTCCTTCTAGTTGTAGAATTTCCACTCAGCCAGCCTTCCTGTGGTTCTGGATGATGTCCGTTTTGTCTTTTAGTTGTAGTTTTGAAGTTGTTGTGCGAGGCAGCAGTTCAGGAGTTTACCTATGCCGCCATCTTGGTTTCTAAAAAAATGTTTTAACTTTTGATTAAGACAATTAAACTTTGCTAAATCAGACTGATTGCAAATTTGACTTAAATAGTTTGAGTTATGGAACATTTTTAATGGAATCAGTTTTATTTCTTTGAAATCATAGAGTATCTCAAACTAAACTAAGAAAATACTGCCAAGCCCTAGCCAGTTTGGCTCAGTGGATAGAGCATTGGCCCAAGGACTGAAGGGTCCCAAGTTTGTTTTTGGTCAAGGGCACATGCCCAGGTTGCGTGCTCGATCCCCAGTAGGGGATGTGCAGGTGGTAGCCGATCAATTATTCTCTCTCATCATTGATGTTTTTATCTCTCCTCCCTTTATCTCTGAAAACAATAAAAATATTTTTTAAAAGGGTCCTGGGTTCAGTTCCAATCAAGGGCACGTACCTGGGCTGCATGCTCGATCCCCATCTGGTCAGGCACGTTTGTAAGGCAATCAATCGATGTGTCTCTCTCACATCAATATATTTCTCCCTCTGTCTCTCCCCCTCCATTCCACTCTCTCTAAATAGCAATGGAAAAAATATCCTCAAGTGAGGATTAACAACAACAAAAAAAGAAAGAGAAAATACTGCCAAGTAGAGGTCCCATAGGATGTACTTTAATGGTTGATAAAATGGTTTTAATTAGCATATCAAGTATTGATAATTTAACTAGTAGCTTGGTGCATGAATTCATGCACATTGAAAGGAAATTAATTAGGAGAAATATTTTAATATCGCTATTCACCCTTTCTCTATAATAGAAGTGTCAACCAAATTCATGATTGACAATGACAGATTGAAATACACGCATGTGACTGGTGCCAGTGAGAGATTTATATGTATCATGCATGAGCAAGTCAACTTAGCCTTTTATAGATATAGAACAACCTTGCTTAATTAGACCTGCTTTCTGATTTACCTAAACTTTTTCCAGCCCAGAGAAGCACCCCAACTTCTCTTTCAGGTAATTGTCAGCAACACAGCAGAAAATATCAACATGAAGCAGACTATTATTGTAGATCAGACAGGGAGAACAAAGGGTAAAATATTTAACTGCAGCAGTGTTTGACTATATTCTGCGCAGTGAGAAAACCTGAAGTCATTTTCAAAGTCCACCATTTCTTACTTTTTTTCAGTCAAGTCAAGTTTCTAAACTTTCTAAATCTCTATTTTCTGGCTAATGAAAAGAAAATAGGATTCCACTGAGTCTCCTGTCTACCTACTCCAGGACTTCTGTGAGGACCAAATGAGATGAGGCATGGGAAAATGCTTCACAGACATTTGGTTACAGTGTAAAGCAGTGGTCACAAACCGGTGGTTCACAAACCACTGGTGGCCTGTGAGGTCTGAAAGTTTGGCGACCGCTGGAAGTGTTTCTACCTGGCTAAAGTGTTCCTGGGCTGAAGAAACTGCAAGGAGGCTAGTCATTGCTAAGGAGAGGAAGCCGGGCATTACTATGTGACATAATTACCTGGATGAGGGAAGGACATTTAGCATATTAGCCTTTTATATATATAGATGTTTTCATAATTGTTGAAATTTTTATTCTCTGGTACATTAAGCACATCCATTTCAGTTTTATTTACACTATTTCCTTGACAATATCCTTTTTAAAAAAGATAATAAAGATATTATTTTTAGTTCCAAGTACTCCAGTTTCTTACTATTGAGTACAAGTAACAGACTTCACATTTTTATAATATCTCAGTCAATATTTAAATATGTTCAAAGTATCCAGCACTAAATAAGTCTGTTTAAGAAGTGAAGTTGAGCAGAACTGCAAAGTGTCTGTTTGCTTATTGTTCTGTGCTATCTTTAGCAGACATTTCCTGTTTAGCATCCATCCGTGAAACTGGGACAGCCTAACTTATCTGGCACATAGGCCATTCTCAGTTCCTGACAGGTATCTAGATAAACTATGAAACAATATTTGTATTCCCTTTATGACCTTTAACTGAAATGATATTTCATTCTCTGTGTGAACATTGCATTGTTAGGGATCAACCCTTAAATTAGCTCCTTTCATTTCCTGACCATGAAAAATTAGAAACTTTTTTATGTAGATAAGAAATTTCTCTTTGTAGCTTTTCCTCATTAATTTCAGTTTGATTTATGGAACTACATAGGAAAGTCTATTGCCCTTCTTCACAAGAGAATGTGTGCAGGTGCATCTATACCACATCTAGATCGACATCTACCTCTACCTCCACATGGGCAACACAATCTATGTCTATGTCCATGTCCGTGTCCATGTCCGTGTCCGTGTCCGTGTCCGTGTCCGTGTCCTTGTCCATGTCCATGTCCATGTCCATGTCCATGTCCATGTCCATGTCCATGTCTATGTCTATGTCTATGTCTATGTCTTTGTCTTTGTCTATATATCTACTCTAGAGGCCCGGTGCATGAATTCGTGCATGGGTGGGGTCCTTCTGAGTGGCCTGCAGTGATTGGGCCAAAACCTGCAGTCCAACGCCGCCTGCAGCTCCTACCTGCTGCTCCCGCTCATCCCAGCCCCACTGTGCCTGCCACGGGCTCGCACCCAATCAGTCCTGATCAGGAGAGGCTCGCGCTGCCACGAGCTCTGAGCCCTGCCTCTGGTGCCCTCTCAAGGGGAATGGCCTGTGGGATAGGGCTGAAACTGGCTCTCTGACATCCCTGAGGGGTCCCGGATTGTGAGAGGGTGCAGACCAGACTGAGGGACCCCACCCATGCACGATTGGGCTGGGGAGGGACCACCAGGAGGGCTCCAGGGCGTGTCTGGCCCATCTCGCTCAGTCCTGATCAGCTGGATCCCAACAGCAAGCTAACCTACTGGTTGGAGCATCTGCCCCCTGGTGGTCAGTGCATGTCATAGCGAGCAGTTGAGTAGCCTTAGCATATCATTAGCATATTATGCTTTGATTGGTTGTTCTGCAGTTCAGTCTACTTGCATATTACTCATTTATTATATAGCATATCTATATTCCAGAGTCCTCTGGGAACTCCTGTAGTCCAAGTTCAACATCTCTACTTCCTCCAGTGCTTCCTCAGCTTAAATAGTTTTGGACCCCTTTTCTGAAGACATGGTAATTTGTCTATCTTCTCTGTTTGGCATTAACTTAAATATGAAGCAAAATTTTTTTCCTGAAAAGTGTTTTGGTTGATTTCCTCTAGTTTCTAAAGCCTTTTCCCTCATGCTAATAAATGTCAGGGGAAACAGTTGTGGATTTTCAGTTATCTTGTTGGACAGACAGCACTGCCTTTGGTACATTTGGGGGCCACCACCATTTGAAGTTCTGCCACCTGAGGTACATTAGGTTTGTGACTCTGTCATTCTTAGAGTTAGAAATTCTGTCTCTATCTCAGTTTGGGGAATCTGACCTAATGGGAATGAGGCCACTTCTCTTCCTCACCTCTGGAATATCAAAACCTGTGTGCCTCCCCTCCTGAAACACTGTGGCATGATACCTATAGGCCTATTTAGGGTTGGCTTGGGGTGGCCAACCCCATCTGGCTTTTCAGTTTTTCACCAGAAAAGACTCTTAACTCCCCCATAGGCGACTAAAAGTCCAGAATTGAAGGACATAAAGGTTTAGCCAATAACTCATGTATTCAACAAATAATTATTTAGTGCTCTCTCTGTTCTCTGTCAGGTACTATTTTAGGTACTTGGTATATACAGTAACCAAAATAGACAGCATTCCTGCCTTCATGAGGCTTATTCTGATGGAGGAGACATGCTACAGATAAACATAATATATAAGTAAAGATTATATAATAGTTAAAAGTTATATGTGCTGTAGAGAAAAAGGATAAAGTAAGATACCCTCCTGTCAGGAGCAGGGAGTCCCATTTTGACTCTCAAATTAAAGTAAGAAATTAGATTTTACAGTGGGTTATTGCTCCATATTAAAAATCCCAATAAATTGCCCAGCTACAATCAGACCTGTTGCTGAGTACCTACTATGCGGCAGATGTGTGGAAGATACTGTCATATCGAATTCTTATACCAATAAAAACATTACAGAGCGCTTACTATGTTCTAGATAATGTGTTAGGCACTTTATACAACATTATCTCACCTATCTTACCACACAGAAAATGAAATATAATAACCCTATTTTTCAGAGGAGAAAGTTGAGACCCTATGAGGTTAAGTAAGTAGATCAAGGTGACACAGTCATAAGGGACAAAGTAGGGATGCAAAATTGATGTCAGTCTAGCTGAAGTCCACAGCCTTTCTCTGGATCCTGGACTACCTCCCAAAGGTAGTTCCTCTGCTTCCCCCTGCCTCTACACCAGCAACTATTTATCTTTTCCTAAATAATATTAGATATATTTCATTAATGCTGTCATTTAGTCATTCATTCAACAGACATTGATTGTGGTAGTATTTGGATCTTCAAAGATGGAGAGGATATAGCCCCCACCCTGAAGGAACTCATGGTCTGAAGAGGGAAGAGATGCAAAAATTTACTTTTGTAAAACCCAGTTGGTTTTATAATAACAGTATGCACACCATGGCAAAAGTCCGAGGCTCTTCTAACACCTCTGAACTTAGAGAAGGCATTTTAAAACTTCAAGCTCCATTGGTTGTTACCTATGGTAAGAAATGCATTTTAGGTCATTACCAATATGCATTTATACACACAACTGAAACAAAATTTTCAATTAAAACGAAATTTTCATGACAAAATACTCATGTCTAGCACAGACACTGTATTCTAACATTTTAAAAATTATTTTTGAAATAAAACTTCTGATCTTGACACACTGTAAAAAGATGTGACATTTAGGTGAAGCCTTTGAGAGCTGAGTTAGATATACACAAATAAAGTAGGAAAGGGTATTTAAGGGCAAAGAATGGCTTGTACAAATGTCCTGAGGCAGGAAATGTAGTATGGAGGGCAAGGGGCTAATATTGAAACTGGGAAAATAGATGGCCACCAGAAGGTTGTATAAGGTCAGTGGATGAGGCTACACTTGTGTTTATTCTGTAGACTAGTGCTTCTCAGACCTTAATATACATAGGAATCGCCTGGAAATCTTGTTAAAACGCAGATCTGACAGTAGGCCTGGAGAGAGTTGGGGAGGTTCCAATTTCTGCTTTTCTGACAAGCTCTCAGATATGCATTATGAGTAGCAAGGCTCTGTATATGGGGTACCATTGAAGGATTTTTAATCGGAGAAGTGGCATGGCTAGATTCTCCTTTAAATGTAGCCTATCATATACTTTACAAAGTGTTCCCGCTCATATTTCCAGTACCCACCAGCACCATACATAGTTATTACAATACTAGAGGCCTGGTGCATGAAAATTCATGCACTGGGGCAGGGGGGTGGGCGGGTCCCTCAGCCCAGCCTGTGCCCTCTCACAGTATGGGACCCCTCAGGGGATGTCCACCTGCCAGCTTAGGCCCGATTACCCCGTGCTTAATCTGGCAGTCAGACATCCCTCTGGCAGGCCAGGAGCCCTCAGGGGATGTCTGATTGACGGCTTAGGCCTGCTCCCCACAGAGAGTGATCATAAGTTGCAGTGGGACAGCCTTAGCACTGCCAAGAAGGTGGGAGAGGCTCCCGCTACTGCTGCTGCACTCGCAGCCATCAGCCCGGCTTGTGGCTGAGTGGAGCTCCCCCTGTGGGAGCGCACTGACCACCAAGGGGCAGCTCCTGCATTGAGCGTCTTCCCCCTGGTGGTCAGTGCACATCATAGCGATGGGTTGTTCCACTGTTAGGGTCAATTTGCATATTGCCGGAAGCCAATTCCAGCATGTCATAATTGCAAGTTTCATCAAAAGGTTGATGGAACTTGGGGACTCAACAAGGGCTGAGTCACATATGTTATCACCTGTTGGAATGTCTGAGGGCATTTCCCCCAAACCTGAATAGGATGATTGTTTGCTGCCAGACAGCTCAGGGCATCTTAATCTACATGTTATTGCCTCCTGTTGGCCAGACACCTGAACAGCTGTAGGCTATTCCCCAATCTGTCAATGCTTCTGTATGAAACCCTACCCTTTGAAGTATATTATCTCCACCTTGCCTTAGGACAAATTGTGTTAATAAAAAGCAAGGGTCCTGAGACAAGGAGAACTTAGCTCCTTCAGCTAGGCTCCTCTGACTCCCCAATGCCTTTCAAAATTATCTTTTGTCTCTGGACTCCTATTTAATCTATGCACAGCCTTTCTCCAGATTGCTGAACTCTTCTTAATGTTGGTATAAGAACCCCAGCAGCATATTACCCTTTTATTATATAGGATTATTGATTATATTTCTATGGTATACTTTACATTCCCATGACTATTTGGTAGCTACCAATCTCTACTTCTCAATCCCTTCACCTTTTTCACCTGGTCCTCCAACCCCCCTCCCCTCTGGCAACCATCAGTCTGTTCTCTGTATAAGTCTGTTTCTGTTTCGTTTGTTCATTTATATTGTTCTTTAGATTTCACATAAGTGAAGTCATGTGGTATTTGTTTTTCTCTGACTGACTTAATATACACCCCAAACTAATACAGAATAATATTGAATGTAAACTGTAATTAAAAACAATTTTAAAAATAGAAAAAGAAAGAAACATTGCAATATCCAGGTGGGGGATGAATTGTGAGGATTAGAGAGGGAGCTCAGTTTGGAGATTGTTTTAGTTGTTTAATTTAGAGCTGCAATAGGCGTTTGAAAAGAAGGGCAGAAACTGTAGAGGAATTGATAAGGTGTAATTTAAAGGTCTTGGTGACTAACTAGAGGCTGAGATAGAAGGACCAACCAGTTGTGGAAGCTCCTCGTATTTCTAGATCTTAGTACTAAGCACTGAGTTGAGCTTTGGCAGAGACTCTGATTTTCCCCTTAGCCTGGCCTATCTCTGATAAATACTGCATTCTGCTTGGTGTGCCACCTAGTTCTTCATAATCTAAATCTTAATAAAAATAGTGTTAAAAAAATCTTTGAAATTTTAATTAAAAATTTTAAAATTAAAAACGTATAAAAAGACAATAAATAGCACTTGAAATTATATTATCTAAAAATAACTACTATTGCTACTTTTTAATGCACATATATACATATCTTTGAGATCACATACTATATAGAGTTTTGTATACTGGATTTTTTCACTTTGTATGAATATTTTTTTCATGTCATTAAGAAACAGGATCTCTAATGGGCATATTGCAGTCTAGTGTATTTATTTATCACAATTCAGTTACTAATTTTCCAGATTTGGAGCATCTTAATAATAAAAGCCCAAGATTGTAAGGTACCGGAAGTCAGCGCTGGGTTGCCCAGCTGCAGCCTGGTGACCCAGCACTGACTGCCCAGGTGGCTGAGACCCAGAAAGTGAGTCAGGGTCTGATCTGCAGCCTCAGTGGAAGCTGTTGATCAGTGTACTTACCTCTCTCTTTCTCTCCCTCTTTCTTTCTGATCCTCTCCAGCAGCCAGGCTTTTCTTTCTCTCCCTGCCTCGTGGGGGCTGCTGTTAAGCCCCACCTCTTTGATCAGGCCCAGAGATAGGCCTGGAGATGCTGACTGGCATAGGAACCAACCAATCGGAACCAAAGGTGGGTGCTGTGGGGAACCAATGGCTGCCTAGCAGGCGGAGCTTCTGATGCTGACTGGCATAGGAACTGACCAATGAGAACCAAATCTGGGTGCTGTGGGGAGCCAATGGCTGCCTAGGAGGCGGAGCTTTTTTTAACGTTTTTATTGATTTTTAGAGAGAGATGAAAGGAGACGTCCCTGAGAGAGATGGAAACATCCATAGAGAGAAACATCATAGATCAACTGCCTCCTGCATGCCCTCTACTGGGGATTGAGCCAAAAACTCAGGCATGTGCTCTGACCAGGAATTGAACCAGTGACCTCCTGGTTCCTGGGTCGACATCCAACCACTGAGCCATAGTGGCCAGGCTCATTCCTCTTTTTGTTTTTTTATTGTTTAAAATATTACATATATTAGTACATATATCTCCTTTTTTCCCCCCATTGACCTTCCCCCAGCCTCCCCTACCCCCTGTCGCATGCCCTCATCCCACGCCCCCAGTGTCTTGTGTCCATTGGTGTGCTTATATGCATTCATACAAGTCCTTTGGTTGATCTCTTTCCCCCCCTCCCCAACACTCCTCAGCCTTCCCGCTGTAATCTGACAGTCTATTCAGTGCTTTACTGCCTCTGTATCTATCTTTTTATTCATCAGGTTATAATGTTCTTTATTTTCCATAAATGAGTGAGATCATGTGGTATTTTTCTTTCATTGCCTGGCTTATTTCATTTAACATAATGCTCTCCAGGTCCATCCATGCTGCTGAAAATGGTAAGAATTCCTTCTTTTTATAGCAGTGTAGTATTCCATTGTGTAGATGTACCATAGTTCTCTAATCCACTCATCTGCTGATGGGCATTTAGGCTGTTTCCAAATCTTAGCTATGGTGAATTGTGCTGCTATGAACATAGGGGTGCATATATCATTTCTGATTGATGTTTCTAGTTTCTTGGGATATAATCCTAGAAGTGGGATTACTGGGTCAAATGGGAGCTCCATTTTTAGTTTTTTGAGGAAACTCAATACTGTTCTCCACAGTGGCTGCACCAGTCTGCATTCCCACCAGCAGTGCACGAGGGTTCCTTTTCCTCCGCATCCTTGCCAACACTTGTCGTTTGTTGATTTGTTGATGTTTGCCATTTCTGACAGGTGTGAGCTGGTACCGCATTGTCATTTTGATTTGCATCTCTCGGATAATTAGTGACTTTGAACATGTTTTCATGTGTCTTTTGGCCTTCCTCCTGTCTTCTTTCGAAAAGATTCTATTTAGGTCCTTTGCCCGTTTTTTTTATTGGATCATTTATCTTCCTTTTATTAAGTTGTATAAGTTCCCTGTAGATGTTGGTGATTAAACCTTTATCAATGATAACATTTGCAAATATGTTCTCCCATACAGTGGGCTTTCTTGTTATTTTGTTGATGATTTCTTTTGCTGTGAAAAAGCTTTTTATTTTGATGTAGTCCCATTTGTTTATTTTCTGTTTAGCTTCCATTGCCCTAGGAGCAGTATCAGTGAAGAAATTGCTTTGGCATATGTCTAAGATTTCTCTGCCTGTGGATTCCTCTAGTATTTTTATGGTTTCCCGTCTTATGTTAATTATGTTCAGGTATGATCCTTCTATTCCCACCTTGTTGAGAGTTTTTATCAAGAAAGGGTGTTGGATTTTGTCAAATGCTTTTTCTGCATCAATTGATATGACTATGTGGTTTTTATCTCTCAATTTGTTTATGTGATGTATCACGTTTATTGATTTGCAGATATTGTACCATCCTTGCATTCCTGAGATAAATCCTACTTGGTCATGGTGTATGATCTTTCTGATGTAGTGCTGGATCCGATTTGCTAGAATTTTGTTGAGGATTTTGGCATCTATGTTCATGAGGGATATTGGCCTGTAATTCTCTTTCATTGTGTTATCTTTATCTGGTTTTGGTATTAGGGTTATGCTGGCTTCATCGAAGGAGCTTGGAAGTATTCCTTCCTCTTGAATTTTTTGGAATAGTCTGAGGAGGATAGGTTTTAGTTCTTCCTTGAATGTTTGGTAAAACTCCCCTGTGAAGCCATCTGGTCCCAGGCTTTGGTTTGCTGGAAGCTTTTTGATGACTTCAATTTCTTCCATAGTTACTGGCATATTGAGCTGTTTAGATTCTTCCTGATTGAGTTTTGGAAGGTTATATTTTTCTAGGAATATGTCCATTTCCTCCAGGTTGTCCAGTTTGTTGGAATAGAGTTGTTCATAGTATTTTTTAACAGTCCTTTGTATTTCAGTGGGGTCTGTTGTTATTTCACCTCTTTCATTTCTGATTTTGTTCATTTGGGTCCTCTCTCTTTGCTTCTTGGTGAGCCTGGCTAGAAGTTCATCAATCTTGTTTATCCTTTCAAAGAACCAGCTCTTGGTTTTGTTGATCTTTTGGTATTGTTTTTTTTTTTTTTTTGTCTCAATGTCATTTATCTGCGTTCTGATCTTTATTATTTCCTTCCTTCTGCTTACACTGGGCTTTTCTTGTTGCTCTCTCTCTAACTCTTTGAGTTGTAGGGTTAGGTAATTTATTACCATTGTTTCTTGTTTTTTTTTTCAGTAGGCTTGTAGAGCTATGAACTTCCCTCTCAAGACTGCTTTCACTGTGTCCCACAGATTTTCGATTGTTATGTTTTCATTGTCATTTGTTGCCATGATGTTTTTTATTTCTTCCTTGATCTCTCTGGTAACCCAGTCATTGTACAATAGCATGCTGTTTAGTCTCCATGTGTGTTTTTTTTTTTTTTGGATTGTTTTTATTGTAGTTGATTTCCAGTTTTATGCCACTGTGGTCTGAGAAGATGCTTGATATGATTTCTATCTTTTTGAATTTGAAGATTCTTTGCCTATGACCCAACATATGGTCTATCTTTGAAAATGACACATGTGCACTTGAGAAGAATGTATATTCTGTGGCTTTGGGGTGAAATGTTCTGAAGATGTGAATTAATTCCATCTGGTCTAGTGAGTCATTTAGGATTGATGTTTCTTTGCTGATTTTTTGTTTAGAGGATTTGTCCAATGGTGATAGTGGGGTATTAAAGTCTCCTACTATGATTATATTGCTGTCAATCTCTCCCTTGATATCTTCCAGGAGATTTTTTATGTATTTGGGTGCTCCTGTATTTGGTGCATATATGTTTACCAGAGTTATTTCTTCTTGTTGGATTGCTCCCTTTAGTATTATGAAGTGGCCTTCCTTATCTCTTGTCATGTCCTTCACGTTGAGATCTAATTTGTCAGTTATAAGTATTGCTACCCCAGCTTTTTTTTTATTTCCATTCACCTGAAAAACCTTTTTCCATCCCTTCACCCTCAGTCTGTGTGTGTCTTTTTTTCAGAGGTGGGTTTCTTGTAGACAGCAGATATACGGGTCATGTTTTCTTATCCAATCCTATGTCTTTTGACTGGGGCATTTAATCCATTTACATTTAAAGTTATTATTGATAGGTACTTATTTTTCGCCATTTTTATTCTTTACCCCTGTGTTCCTTCTTCACTTCCTATTTCTTTTTTTTTACAGCAGACCCTTTAGCATTTCTTGCATTGCTGGTTTGGTGGTAATAAATTCCCTTAGTCCTTTTTTGTCTGTGAAGCTCCTGATTTCACCTTCAATTTTGATTGATTGCATTGCTGGATACAGTATTCTTGGATTCAGACCCTTCCTTTGCATGACTTTGTATATTTCATTCCATTCCCTTTTGGCCTGATGAGTTTCTGTTGAGAAATCAGTCGCTAGTCCAGCCGTGGGCAAACTACGGCCCGTGGGCCGGATCCGGCCCGTTCGGCTGTTCTATCCGGCCCGCAGAGCCGAAAGAGCGGAGGGTTCTCTTGCTCTCCCCTCCACTCCTTTACTTTGAATTTATATTAGTTCACACAAACACTCCATCCATTCTTTTGTTCCGGCCCTCTGGTCCAGTTTAAGAACCCATTGTGGCCCTCGAGTCAAAAAGTTTGCCCACCCCTGCGCTAGTCTGATGGGGGTTCCTTTGTAGGTAACTTTCTGTCTCTCTCTGGCCGCTTTTAAGATTCTTACTTTGTTGTTGGCGTTTGCCACTTTAATTATAATGTGCCTTGGCATTGGTCTTTTGGGGTTCATTTTGCTTGGGACTCTGTGAGCTTCTTGGATTTGTGTGGGTTTATTCTTCCCTATATCAGGGAAGTTTTCTGTCATTATTTCTTCAAACAGGTTTTCTATTCCTTGCTCAGTTTCCTCTCCTTCTGGAACCCCTATTATGCGGATGTTGTTTTGTTTTGTGTTGTCCAAAGTTCCCTTAGGCTCTCCTGCTTTTTAATTTTTTTTTGTAGAAGCTGCTCTACTTGGGTATTTTTTCCTACCTTGTCTTCTAGCTCACTGATGCGGTCCTCTGCTTCTTCTAGTCTACTCTTGATGCTTTCTATTGAGTTCTTTACAGCAGCGATGTCATTTTTCATTTCTTCTTGGTTCTTCTTCATTTCCTCTTGGTTCTTACTCATATTGTTGAATTTGTCTTCCATTCTTTTCAGCCACCTTATGACCATTTCTCTTAATTCTTTCTTTGACAGGTTGCTTGCCTTCATTTTGTTTACTTCCTTTTCTGGTGATGCCTGCTTTTCTTTCATATGCGGGCTGTTTCTTTGTCTCCCCATGGTCTCTCTTCTCCGGGTGTCTGTTTATGTAGTTCTCTCTCTCTAATTCTGTCGACAGGTCCAGAGGTGTCTGTCCACTTTCTTCAGATGCCGGCCGGGTCCTGGGCTGAGGTCCAGGAGCGCCTGGAGTCCTCCCCAGTTCAATTCAAAGGCAAGAGCCAAACACAGTTAGCTTCACGGTCAGGGAACCAAATGTTGCAGAAGACCAAAGAAAAACCAAGCACACTTCCTAGAGAAGAGAGGGACCCCACTTATTAACACTAGTGAACTCTGGAATAATTTCCAAATCAGAGTCTCATTCCTCTTTTAATAACTTTGAATTTGGGTTCTCCCTGAATGGTTAAAATAGTCTAAGGATCCAGGGCTTCCCTAAAACAAAGGGAGTACAATTTTATACAAATGTGGAGTTGTTTGTATATATGCCTCAGATAATACTATATCCTTGTTTTATTGATCTATATGTAAATGACTTTTCATATGCCATCACTACTATATGTGTTTGTTGTAAGACTATTTGTGCCAAGATATGGGGGTGGGGGGCGGTCATTAACCTGTCGAGGGTGCCTTTCAAAATGTAGTCTTATTTTGACAACTGCTGTCATGGATGATATTCTTGGTATTTTATCAAGCTTTTATGCAGTTGGAAGGCCTTTTTGATTGATAATCTTATATAATGCTTAGACTTTAAAAAAAAAAAAAGCACAGTGAAAATACATCCTGCTCACATGTGTTTGCATTAGCTTTATGTAATGTTCATATAGTGTTACATTGTATCTGCATTTCCCAGTTATATAGTAACCTTTGGTAACCTGGGTTTTATCTCTGGAACATAAATTCCCTACTACCATCCTGAAATTCAATGAGCACTAACACTAGCAGACAGAAAACCCAATTATTATTATTATTACTTTTTAGAAAAATTGAAGAAAATTGTATGGAAATATACCAGGGGAGAAAATTTTAGCAATTTCTAGTGATGTGGACAACTATAATTGGGAATCTAAATTATTCCTTGTGATTGGATGAAAATTAATCACTTATCCTTCACTGTTCTTTGGATTAGTGTCTTATCACCACTCTTTTCTAAAAGAATCTTCATGGAATCACATGTTTCATTATGCTTTATTAAGATTCGGTGTCTTTTAGTTGCAGGTACTGCCTAATCTTTGAAATGCTTTAAATTCTAAGAAGTAAGTGCATGAGAGGCAGGGGAAAGGCTGGCAACCTGGAGCAAATAAATGCAAATTCTACTGTGTAATATTTTGAAGCCTGTGTTGCTTGTGATTCTTTTTGGTTTTTACTTTTAAATATGACACTTTGTAGAAGCTTTGTTTCAAACACAATGCCATTGTTAATAAAGAATGAAATGACTGGAGTTGTGCAGAGGAAAAAAAAGTCTGGCTGAAGGATTTAAAGCAGACCACTGCAAACCAAACGTTGCAATTATCTGCAGCTGAAAACAAGTGGCTTTTAATGTGTCCATTTGGCCAAGAGGAGAGAGGAGAATTATAGACCATTGCTCTTTTCCTCTCGCTCTCATACTGTCTTCTTCTCCTTTATATAGTTTATCATCCATAATTTCAGGATGTGTTTTGCTTCTTTAAGCTGTTTTATCTGTAGGCTTATGAGGTCACTCATGTGTGAATTCCTTTGTTAGTCATCTCACCTTTTGCCTTGATGATAGAAAATTGATCAGGCCTAAAGTACAAGTTCAATAGACAACCCCCTTGGTCCTTTGTCTAGGAGAATAGCTACCATTGAAGGCCATGAGCAGGTTACTATTAATATGACAGCCTGCTCTATCTCCCACTGTAATTTATAATGAAATACCTAATCTCCATTATTTTGATCCAAGCAGGCGATCCCATGAAAAAGTCTTTTCATCCAGTTCCCAATGGCTGTTACATGAGAAATGGCAAACCAATAATTTTTGTCAAGTTTTTTAAGCCAACAGAAATGCTTTTCCACTGCTACAGTTTCAAAAGGCACAGATAAAGCTCATTCACTGAGATGAATGAAAAAGCCATCTGGGGTTTTTCTTTTTGACTTCCTTTCCTTTTCTCCATCCTTGTAATCAAATTTGAGCAAAATCAAATGGGGCTTTCTATGAAAGTACCTTTTGTTGATCTGAACGAGCTGGTAATTTACAAAATACCCTTCCTTTGTGAGGAAGGCTAAAGAAAAAAAGAATCAGTAGCTTTTAAAGCTGGGCCTTAGTGGGACTCTAAATGCAATGAAAGCAGTCTGTGTTGAGAGATTGAAATGCATTTCAAAGCCAGGCCTGACTCGGGGTACAAGGAAGAACAGACCTATGTGCATTTTGTAGGGAGAAAAATGTGAATGGAAAAGGGCGAAAGGGAGAGAAACAAGGGGAAAATCTGGATAATACATGAAAGTAGCTATAATTTTGGAGATCCATTCGTCTTATTGAAATTGTGTACGTAACCAGCGATACCGAAGTTGGATATTTGCTCGATCGGGATGCTCAACAATTTGAGCCTTTAAAGTTTGGAGCTGCGTGGGTTTGTGGAGAAGTCGGCTTGTGATGTGTGTGATGTTTTTCTCCAACTTTTTCTTTCCTTCTTTGCGTTGGGACCTTTTGGGAAGTACCTCAAGAAAACCCGAAGCTGCTAATTTCCAGACAACTAATAAGTGCTATGTCCCCCTCTTTTGCCTCTGCTAGATTTCCTCGTGGCAGCACCTCTCCTTCACTGCTTTGAATTCAGAAGGATGGCATAGACATCTTCACAACAGTAAGTAATGTGTGATATTTTCTTTAATTATTGGGAGAGTTTGGAATCACGCATGGCTAGAAGGAAAATGGGTTTTGAGCAGCATTTGCATTGTTTGATGTGAATCACTTTTGGTTTGATTCAACTGCTTATCAGAATATTACTATCATGATAATGGGTGTGTTTTTCACTACCGCTGCGTATTCTGTGATAGCTAAGTACTATGTAGCATATAATGTATGTATTCTTAGCACAATGGTTTAAGAAACAATGCAAACGTTGCAGGAACCGTCTTTGGAAATGTTAAGTTTTCTTGTTTCACACAGTCTTCCTTGCACATTTATAATTTTGATTCCTAGCAATCATGTTTTCTGAGGACCTTTGTATTTGTGCTTGAAATAAAATGCTCTGATAAATCACAGGAGCTTATTTATTCAAAATAAATATCCACAGAATGGCCAAAGTTGTTTTGAGATTACCAAGCAACCAAACAATTTCTTAAGGTGGTTTAAGCAACGTTTTTTAAACAATTTAATGAAGCATTGTAACGAAATAACAAAGCTTTGTTTCGAGGTATTTTCCCCCTTGAGTAAACTGAAAGTCCATTTTCAGCTTCCTAAAAATCAGACAGATGTGTTATCTGAAGACATCATACTGTAAAGCACCCGCCACAAGTATTTTTTTTAAAATGCAGATGCATCGTTGATGTTTCTGAGTAGCTATGGTGCAAGTTTTAAATATGCAAATGCCTTAGTCAGATGAACATCGTGGAGCAGGACCGGATCTGATGTTTCCGGGAAGGCGGCTGCCTTAGTGCGGGCACTGCCCAGCAAGTGCGACCGGAGACTGCCACGTGGGCAACCGGGAGACCTTTGTTTCTGGAGCCAAGGAACAAAAAAGATTAAATGAAACCTAGACCTATGTTGTTTGACCCTAACAGTAATGTCAGTCTTTTTAGAGATGCTGAAATGGGGGATGGGTCCATACAGTTTCACAAAGACCTTTTCCCTTCTCACCGTTCCTTACAGCAGATCTAAATTCCTGCAAGTTTGTGTTTAAGAAGTCTATTTTCCATGCTTTTGTAGCTTTAGGTTTCTTACCCAACTTCCTACAACAGTTATTTTTGCCTGTGGTTTTGAGCCGTTTGCTGCCTCCTACTGCCTAACATTAAAATTGCGCTCCTGGCAAACTGCCAAGAAGGTGGCAGTGGGGTATTGGTTTGTATTGGTCTTGAAGTTCCAGGGTTGTTGTTACCCATAATTTACAATAATTGCTACAAAACAGATGATTAAAACCGGAGGGGTGGGAGAGAGGGAGAAAGTAAAATTAATTGGTACACATCTTCCTGGGTCTAAGGGTGGTTTCTTCCTGTCAGAGCAAGTGGGATTGTCATGTTGTCCATACAAACGTGATGTTCTCGATGATCTGTACGGTGCTGTTGCGATTATTGCTTACAGTCTTAGATGGATAGAGGAGCACCATATAAAAGAGCTATTGTTTGAGAGATGCAATAATTATACCAGTTATGCAGAATTCTTTCATAATATTGATTTCATTTCCTTTTATATTAAGATTATATAAAGATTGTTGTTAAATTGGGATTGTTGCTATTTTTTGACTCTTCAAGAAAAAGTTTATTATTTAGGAGAATCATTGTTTTATTGCTAATCCAAATTAGTATCTTGGTGGTAATGCTTTGTCTTTTGCTTACTAGTTTCATGTCGTATAAGCATTTTGTGAAATTAATCTTCTGTGTTACTTTTAAGTACCTTTGGTCAGAGCTGGGGGTACTTTGCCTTGGTATAGTAGGAAGGAAACTCTGTAAAGGCAAGTTAAGGAATAGATAATCAGACCTAGAAATGAGCTAAGGTTCCTCTTTGCTCAGTTTATCAAGGATTAACTGTCCCAAAGCTTTTGGTAGTGGAGCAATGAATGTTTCTTCTTCCCTTCAGCATAAGTACAAACATGATTCTGCAAGCACCTGCATTTTGGGAAACTGGAGAGTTTAGATATTTTCCACCTAACCACTGAGGCAGGGAAACCTTCTCAAATAATTTGCTTGCAGGCCTCATATTCTTGGATATACCAACTAATATACCACACACTTTACTCTTTGCTAAGCCAAAACAAAACAAAACAAAAACAAAGACAAACAAAACGCCACTCCTGGAAAGTTTAGAAACCCAGACCTTTGTGGCAGCTTCAAAAGTTATTAGAAGAAAGGAGAAGGGAACCTTTGTAAGGACTCCAAAGCATCTGAGATTGACTTTAATGTTGTTTTCCTTTTTGTAAAATTAAAACTTCCTTGGGCTTTGTGGCAGGAACTGGGTGCTAACTTTCCATTACAGTGATGATATTGAGGTTTCAGTCCTTTCACAGACTAGAAATAGAACCCAAAGATGAAGATGAGGCTTGCACAGCCCCAATTCTTCTGCAAGGAGAAGCTATTATCTGGAAATTGTTCTTTTATAATCTTCAGCAGGATCAAGTAAACGCGTCGATGCTTTGATGTACTGGCAAGCTGAGGTACTATACAGACTGCTTGACTAATCTGTGTGTGTTAAGAGGTCACATTCTCCAGCGTTCAGAATACAGGAAAGTGGGTGACCTGGTTTCAATTTCAGTTTTATATGAATGTGTCTCTGGGCCGATCGCTGGTGCTTTGGGGTCTCACCTCCCTCAGGTGTCAGATGGGAGTGTTACCTGTCCCTTGCTAGTGTCCTTTCTTTGACATGAATATGATGGTTGGGTCTGGTAAGCTTAGTTGGTAATAATGACAAAATAGACTAGCCCAAGTTTCTACAGACACTGCTTCATTGCTAATCCGAGATAGGAGCCAACTTTTGATGACAAAGGGGACAAGGCAAGAGAGTGCAGGGCAGGTTTTGATCAATGCCAATTCAAAAGACTGGCCCAACAACTCCATGAAACATTAAGCATGGAGCAGCATCTGAATTGGAAGAAAAGGCACCAACTCCCACCCTGTTCTAAAATTCAGTGTGGGGCACCTGGGAGCATAGAAGACAGAAAAACTCTACTTGTGCAATGCCCCCCCCCCTTTTTTTTTTTTTAAATCCTCACCTGAGGATATTGTTCCATTGATTTTTAGAGAATGTGAAAGAGAGAAGGAAAGACAGAGAGAAATATCAATGTGAGAGAAACACATCGATTGGAGGAGCCTGCAACCCTAGTTCGTGCCCTTGACTGGAATCAAACGCGGGACCCTTGGGTCTGCAGGTTGATGCTCTATTCGCTAAGCCAAACCAGCTAGGGCTACAATGCCACTTCTAACAAGGGCTTTGATGCAGGTTGTAATATAACACAAAAGAATGACTAAACAATTAGGAACAGAGAAAACATAAACTCGGGAAAAAAAGAACAGCATACATATGAAAGTCATACATTTCAAAGTTTTTTGTGTTTTGTTTTTGTTTTTTAGTAACAGAATTGGCTCAGGATTTTCAGCAAGCTAAAATAAAAATGGGGGCAAAATCATTATTCAAAGAGTAACTTCCTTATAGTGAGTATTATATACATACTAGAGGCCCGATGCATGAAATTCGTGCAAGAGTAGGCCTTCCTTCCCCTGGCTGCTGGCACCGGCTTCCCTCTGGCACCCGAGACCCAGGCTTCCCTCCCGCTGCCGGCAGGCACAGGCACCCAGGACCCAGGCTTCCCTCGCAGCCCCGGCTTCATCCGGAAGGTCGTTGGGAAAGATGTCTGGTCTAATTAGCATATTATACTTTTATTATTATAGATTAGCCTTAATCCTTGCAACAACCCCAAACCGTCTATCATTGCTCCTATCGTACAGTGGGAAAAAATGTAGAATCAAAGAACTTCAGTGGCTGGCCTCTGATTTCACAAACAGCATGTGGCTATGTGGCTGAAATCTGAGTCTCTCTGACCCGTGTAGCCTGGGCCTTCCTTGGGTAACACTGATGTCAGCTGTCCCAGCAGTCTCCTGCACATGCATAACCTCTTTCTGTTTTGTCAAAGGCCGGCTCACAGTTGCAGATCTCAGCTCTTCATTGAGGTTCTCTAATAGAATGCACTTTCACAGAAGAGTGAGTGAGCAATGTAGATTTTACTGAGGGAGAAATGGGGGATGGGGAGAGTTCACTTTGCATATCCCACCACTTGAACATCCCTACTGAATACTCTGGTCTATAAAGTGCCCTCTTAGTTTGTCAAGACTGGAGATTTCTCTCTTTGACCCTTCCTCATACTCTACCCAGCTTCCTTAGCTCTTTTATTCTATTCCTGGATACCTCTCTCTCAGTCTTTGAAGTCCTCACACCTTTATTATGCAAGAGCAATATGTTTTTGCCCAGCTCCTAAAATAGAACTTGCATATCTATGTCCCGTGCCATAAGCCTGCTGGTAACAGTTCTTGTCATGCTTAATAATAGTGAGGATTATGTTGCAATTGAAAAAAAAATCCCACTACAGGTTTTCTGTTGAGGAAAACATACCAGCTTTTCAGGCGCTTACTTCTGAAAGAATATTCTTCAGTGGGACTTCATGGAGGATCCAGGAGACAGCATCTCCATCAATGGATACAACAGGGGATTTCATTATGCTTTTTCCTGTAGCTCCCCCTGCTCATGAATACAGGGTACATTGCAAAACTTAGAACATGGTAGTTTGTGTGGGAGCTTTGAACAGAAAGTCGAGGATGGAGGAAAAAGGAAGATAAGAATGAGAAAAGGAATGAAGGCAGAAGAAACAATTTAGTAATTTAATGCTAGAAATAAATTTCAGTCTCCTTTTTCAGTTGTGTCTCATAAATTCCATTGTACACTACGATAGGGACACTGTATTATTATTATTATTATTATTATTATTTTTTAAAGAAAATTTTTCAAATATATTTTATTGATTTTTTACAGAGAGGAAGGGAGAGAGATAGAGAGTTAGAAACATCGATGCGAGAGAAACATCGATCAGCCGCCTCCTGCACACCCCCCACTGGGGATGTGCCCGCAACCAAGGTACATGCCCTTGACCGGAATCGAACCTGGGACCCTTGAGTCCACAGGCTGACGCTCTATCCACTGAGCCAAACCGGTTTCGGCGGGACACTGTATTATTAATTTACAAGTTAAATGAGCAATGTCAAGTGTACTTAAATAATAGGATGCTAACACCTAGAAAGAGGCCAGACACTGATAAATGAAAACCAAGTCTTTAGTTTTACTATCACAAAGGTTTAGACTTGTAGAAATACATTGAATCATGTGATTAGGTAATAGGACTTTTATTACTTCACCTTCTATGTACTCTTTTTAGAAAGTTTAAAGAGCAAAGTGCAGGAATCAACTCTAGTGGCTCAATACATATAACTTGTTTGGAGTTAGGGACATGGAGTGAAAGTTGAGAAACATTCTACAAAACTTTTGAAACCCCAGGTTTAGAAAGCTTTTAGTGAGTCATTTGCCTGCGCACCAGTCTATTTTCTGCATAGGTGTTCTTTTGAGTTATTGAGTTCTTTGCTTCTGCTTTTTGGCTTAAACAGTTGATGTTATGAGGTTCTTGAGGCTTGACCTTGATTGTCAGCCAATGTAGCTCTTAGGAGAGGATGTCCAATCTGGCAGCCATCTAAAATTGCCTATATTGTCATAGCTCTAATGAGTATGTCCTACAAGAGCAAATTGGAGGCTAAAAATAAATGCCTTTTGATGTTCACAGACTCCTTATAAAGTGCTCTGAAACCACTATGAACGATTACATGTATTTTCTCCCACTAAGAGAGTTACAAGAACAGATTTAATAATGTACTAGTAAATACAATTCATTTCATTGGAAGGGGAAGCTCTCTTAACAAATATATGCTAGATCGCTGGAGGTGAAGAGACACGGGTATAGTGACAAAAAATGTGCTAACAACAACAACAACAACAAAATACCCCGTAGCTATTTTCAATTTATTTTATAAACTGAGGAAAGGGCAAAATACTTCATCCAGTGGAGTAGTTTAGCATCCTAACAGTTCAAAGTCAGGAGCTAGCAGGACACAGTGAAATGAGGATGTGAGTTCAAGGAAAATGAAGACCTCACACCACCCAACCTCCCCCCAGCTCTGCTATGCAGAAAGTTTGATTTTGGATAAGACTCATTCACAAATTCAGGATTTCTCTTGTCTGTTGGGGAAGCCAGATCTGGAAATAAGGCCTTTTAGGCACATAGCAAACTTCTCTTTTCAACCTTGCTTGGATGACTTTCCTAAAACAACTTGGATTTTTTTTTCCTGTTTTGGACATCTAGGCATGTCCAAGGAAATAGTCACTCATATTTCCTCATAGAAAATTCCAAAATTCAAAAAGGTACTTCTCTGGCCTCCAGGAAAAAAAAAAAATCAGCTGCCCACAGGGATAGCACAATCCATGATCAATATGGTGAAAAAAAAGAAAAGAAAATGAAAGGGGAGGAAATAGAAGTATGAAGGGAGGGCAGAGGATGGAGGATGAGGGAAAAGAAAGGAAGATTCCGGAGGTCAAAAAACATTTAAATATTTTAGAGCTATAGTTTTAGCTCTGCAGTCTGCCTTAGAGAGCCTCTAGCACTGGGATTATCAGTTGGGAGGATAAATAGCAGGAGGGGAAGGGTGACCCTCCCCCCTCACCCCCCAAGGGGCAGCAGGATCATCAGGTTGCTGTATATTATTTCAAAAGACCTATGAACATATTTAATATTATAGTATAATTTAAAATTATTGTTTTAATAGTTTAAACCTCAGAAATTAATGCTTCACTGAATCCTCTTGGTGTGATGTCTGATGGGAATATGCAGAGGGTCAGTCATTCTCAACCCTCTGGGTGAAGGGTGAGCAACTATATCAGAATGTACTTGGTACTGGGGTGGGGGGAAAGCATGATATTTGAAAGAGGGCATATGGTAAATAGGTTAAGAAACTGATCTAGACCAAGATGAGCAAACTTGGGAGATTTCAACAAATATTTACTGAGCACTCTACTGAGTTTGACACTCAGGTGAGGATGTCTAGTACTGAACTGAATTTGTAAATATGGATGGAGCTCAGGTGAGTTCTGGGCTTAAGACAGAAACTTGGGACCATGTTTCAATATAAGTGGTAAGTAAGTTAAGGAACAAGAAGGACACAGTGTATTTAACAACAAAGAGTTTGTGGTTTACTTTGCAAGAGCATTTTGGGTAGAGGGATGGTGTGGAAGCCAGATTGCAGGGGGCTAAGAAGAGAGTGGAAGGTAAGAGAGAGGAAGCTGTAACTGTGGACAGTCCTTTCAGGTAGCTTCACTGGGAAAAGGCAGGTCCATTAGGGTCAGAGATGGAGTAAAACTGGGA
Organism: Plecotus auritus; assembly: GCF_963455305.1. NCBI lineage: Eukaryota > Metazoa > Chordata > Mammalia > Chiroptera > Vespertilionidae > Plecotus > Plecotus auritus. The sequence goes on along the minus strand of NC_137771.1, from coordinate 187,891,595 downwards.
ATTAAGGGAGAGTTGTTTTTTTAATCCTCACCCAAGGACGGAGATATATATATATATATATATATATATATATATATTTTTTTTTTTTAATTAATTTTTTGAGAGAGTGGTAGGAAGGGAGGGAGAGAGAGAGAGAGAAACATCGATGTGAGAGAGACACATTGATTGGTTGCCTCCTACATGCACCTTGACTGGGGCCGGGGATAGAACCTGCAACCCAGATACATGCCTTTGACCAGGAATTGAACCCGAGACCCTTCGTGGGGCTGACACCTCAACCAGTGAGCAACACCAACCAGAACAAGGAGAGTTTTTTTATATGGGAGGCAATTGAATTGCAAAGCATTTCAATACATATGAAACACATAATTAACTATTAATTTACTGAATGTTCATTAAAAATGCATTATGAGGTGGAATATGAGATGAAGAATGCATAGTTCTTGCTCTCAGGGAGTTTGTAGACTGGATTATTCAATCACTAATAACAGTAATAGCCTGGAAATACTATGGCTCATCAAAGTGCTATGTAGATTTTAATACTGATGATCAAAAGTTATTAGATTAAAATATTGAAGATCAAAAGTGATTCATTCATGTAGGAGCAAGAAAGATATTATGGAGAAAGCAAACCTGAAAAAGATTGTAACGTGAGGAGTTTGGAAACCAAAGCATAAAGAAAGGTCATGTTGGGTTTTGGGTTATTACATAATAGTCTTAAAAGATCATGCAGGACACATTGAATTTCTATTGTGGGGGCTTTGAATTCCAAGTTCATAGGTTTGGTTCAATTCTCTGAGAAATTGGAAGGTTTTTGAATAAGATAAGGACATGATCCAGAGGTCTGCATTAGGAAAATGAACCTGGCAGCCATGTTTGGAGAAGACTGGAAGTGAGGAAGCAGGTTAGGAAACTTGTGAAATAGACCAGGTGAGAGGGTACCAGAGGCTCAATCAGGGTAGTGACAGTAGGAATGGAATAAAAGAGAATTAATTCACTCACTAATTCAATAGATATTAGTGCATAACTAATTATAAGAGATCACATAGGAGGGATATGTGTGTGAAGGAAACTACAGCTACGCTGCTTAGCTTTTGTATCATGAAAGCAGCCATAGGTAATACATAAACAAATGAATGTGGCTGTGTTTCAATAAAACTTAATTAATGTTGTGCAGTGAAAATACTCTGTATGATATTATAGTGATTGATAACATGTCACTATACATTTGTCCAAACACATAGAATGAACAACACCAAGAATGAGCCCTAGTATGAACTATGGACTTTGGGTAATAATGGTGTGCCAATGTAAGTTTATCAATTATAATAACTGTCCCACTCTGGTGAGTGATGTTGATAATGGAGAAGGCTGTGCATGTGTGGGTGTCAGGGGTATATGGGAACTACCTGTACCTTCTCAATTTGACTGTAAAAACATTCTTAGCTCAAGAGCAGTATAAAATCCCGCAGTGGATCAGAGTTGGCCTATGGACAGAAGTCTTCCCAATCCTGCTTTAGGTAATACAGATCCCTGGGTTTTATGCTAGATCATCTCAATCAGAATAATTGGGAGTGGGGCCTAGGAATCTGCTTTCTCAAAGGGTGTGATTTTTATTTCACTCTGACACTGTTGTCTGAGAGCAGAACTAGTAAGTGGAGAATGGTTGTACATGGTTCCCTGAAAAATGTGAAGTCTCCAGGTCTCAAACTACAGGACTGGGAACCAAGGAGGGCTCATAGTGGTCTGGTGCTTGGCATGGAGGGAGTGCCGAAGATGCATGGCTCCGGAGTCCAGGCTTGTGGCTAGTGCTTTGCTGAATGACTATGGAAGGGTCGGGGTGGGACAGACTTGGCAGGAAGGTAAAGAAAGAGAGGAGGAGGCTGATGGACTGAAAAAATCAGGAGAATTGGGAGGATTCATGCTCATGAGAGTGGTAAACAGACTGGCAAGGTCAAGAATCAGAGGCAGAAGACCAGACATTTGTAGTTAGAGTAGACTTTCAGGATAGATGTGAAAGTTGGAGTATGAAGCAGAGCTGCAACAGGAGGAACTGACCGATGTGGGGGAGGTGGGTGTTAATGGAGATGAGAGACCAGGGTGCCTAAGGAGAGTTAAGTTGACACAGTTTGACAACACAACTGATTGAGTGTCCAGGATGAAAATGCAGATGGCTAGAGGGACAAGAGAAGAGATTTGTCAGCATAGGCTAGCCTGGCCAAGGAGGCCTGGAGAAGTGTGCATAATATTTAGACAGGTAGCGAACATGGGAGAAGGAGTAAGAGAGATATTCACCAGTCATCTTTCTGTGCCTCTTTAGTTTAGTATGTAAACTCATTTGACCTTGCAACAAACTGCTGAGGGGAGTATTATTCCCATTCCAATGAAGAAGAATCTAAAGTTTATAGAGATTAAAAGTCCAAAGTTGTATAGAGAATAAAATGATAAACTGGTCTCTATGACTGGGAAGCCCATTATCTTTTTCCTTTTCTGTTTTATTTTGTGTATCAGCTTCAGTAGATTTGTCAATAATAGCTTCTTAAAGCAAAGTACTGAGAAAGGTTCTGAGGTAGGTACTAATGTGGCAGGATAGTAAGAAGCTAGGAAAATTCCTGGGCAAATGAAAGGAGAAAATGAGACAAGAAAATTAAACAAGGCCAAACAATTTCAGAAGCTGGCAGCCAGCGTGCAAGACCTTATCTTCCACAACCAAGGACACTTGAGAACAAATGGTTACTACCTCTCCTCCCTATCCAGAGAATATGGAGGGGGGAAGAAGAGGGAGTTTTATCTCACCCACTGAACAAAGAAGTCAGCAGTCTTACGACTTGCAGAAATAAAATCACCAGATGTTCTCATAAATTCTGGGAGAAGCTACAACAAAGTAAAAGGGGGGCCTTGAAATCTAGTCTGTTGCCCAAGATATCTGGCAGAGGAACTGTGAAACCTGTAGACAGAAAAATAGAAAACCCCTAAACCATCCAGGCAAGGAGCTCAGACTAGCTGGGTGCCCACTTGTGCTATATGCCAAGTGTATTTTTTAATAAATTTGCTTGATTTGCTACAATGCTGCGGTCTGTCACTCGTCTGAAATCTTTCTTATGAGATTGATAAGAGCTGAGGAGGGGCAGCCCTCCCCCTCTGACTCAGGGGGCTGTTGAGTAATAACACTACTATATTATGTTAGCTTCAGGTATGGGTAGAGTTTCATGGAGTGACCCATAACAAGAAGACTTGCAGCTGGGTGAGATTCTCATGCCTTAGAAAAGTGAATAACAGTAATAATTGCCATTTATAAGACATACAATGTGCCAAGCAATTTGTAAATTACAATCTCATTTACAACAATCAGGAGGTAAATATTATGACAATTCAGGAGGTAAATTTTATTATCCCAAATTTATAGGTGATGAAATAGAAGCTCAGAGAGGACAGGAAACTTGCCCAGCATCATAGAACTGGGATTTGAATTCAGTCTGTGGAAAGCCATGTTCTTCCCCCTTCCCACCTGAAGTCCTAGTACTGTGATGAAATGCCTTCTAAGCTGGTGTCAGCATCTTCACAAAATGACAAAGGAAGTGATAGACTGTTGTGAGCTTAAGACAAAACTAGATTGGGCTATCCAGGTGTTAGTGAAGAGCTCCAAACATTCCTTCGTCACTTTACATTAAGGTGTTGAATTGTGGAACATTTTGAAAAACATTGAAAGTAGTCTTAAAATTGAACAGGAACAAAGCCATAAATGTGAGTGTATGTTGAAGGCGGTGGGGAAGGAAATTGACTATCAACTTTGTTCATGCTGGAGCAGATGGTAAGTTTGTTTTAAATACTACATGAAATGGCACACTATCATGGGAAGCGGTGTATAGGAATATTGGCCAATCGTTACCTCTGTTCCAAGCTATTTTAACCTATAGAAAAGAAAAGCCTTACAAGGTCATGGTTAAATTCCCTCTTGTTTTGAAATTATTTTACCCAGGGTAAGGTGAACTAAACAATTTTGTTTCAGGGACACTTAGTCTTCATGTCTCTCTGCCCAGAATGCGCCCTCTCATTCCCTTGATCCCTTACCCCTGCTCACCACATAAAAAGTTTCATTTTTCTTGTTCTTTTGTCTTCATGTTTGCATTACGCATTCCTACCTTTGGATTGTCATTTTATCCTCCTGTGCTCATTTTGTTTTGCCCTTCCTGGTGTGGGGAGTGTATCTTCTGGGAAAACACCTTCAGTAAAACAGTAAAAATTTCCTCTTTGCTTTTGCAACTTTTGCTGTAATCTTGTAAAACAGTCCACCCCAATCCTGTTTCTTTTTTAAAAAATAATCTTTATTGTTGAAAGTATTGCATAAGTCCTCCTTTTCTCCCTATTAACCTTTTCCAGCCTGCTCTTATCCTCCCCTTTCTTCCTCCCAGGCCCTCACCACCCAGTTGTCTGTGTCCATGGGTTATGCATATATCCATACAAGTTCATTGATTGATCTCTTACCACCCACCCTCCCCTGCCTTCCCTCTGAGGTTCAACAGTCTGTTCATGCTTCTATGACTCTGGGTCTATTTTTGATCAGTTTATTAAGATTAGCCCAAGACCTTTTACAGCTTCCTCCAAATCTCTCTTGAAACTTTATAGTTTTAACCTTACTTTTGCTTCAGGCGCTTATTTAAGACATGAGTTTCCAAGTTCTCCAGATTGGTCTTTGCTCATTGTTCTCTTCTCTGTTTTTCTTTATTCCCTCACGCTGCCTTTCTTTTTCTGTCTTACTTTTTTTTCTATCTTTTCTCTTGTTTGTACCTTCATATCCATGTTTTTCACCCCTCCAGAACTCTGGACAGAATAAACTGCTCTCTATTGTGTTCTTTTTCCATAACTTTCCTCTGAAACTCTCCTTTATCTTTTAACCTTAATGCTCTTTTATTAAATCACTCCCCTCCCAAATCCATTAACTTTTCTTCAGTCTTCAACTATAAACCTTCCCTTCAATCTATTCCAAACCCATCAGTTGTTTGAATCACTTCCTCACCTCTGACTTTCTCTTGACCTTCTCCCAACTACTTTGTCACTATTCTCTACACTGAAATGGTACTTACCAAAGAAGCTCTAATGACTTCTTCCTGGACAAATTGAGTGTTCTTTCATCTGTGATCCTTATCTTTCCTGGCAATAACTCTATCTAAAAGATGGTAGATCATCTTTGAAATGCTTTTGAAGTAAGGTGGGCTTCTTTTTTTTTTTTTTTTTGAACTAAAAAAGTATCTCCCTAGACTGGGCATCATTTTGTTTACTTTGCTCATGATAATCAGAGATGGCTTACTATTTGCATTTCTAATAGCTTTATTTAAAAGTGTCTGATGTGCCAGTGGGTTCTGAATGGCCAGTAAAAGGCTTTCTGATTTTGGTAGGGTCCTCTTCCCTGAGGGACAGACTTCTGAGTCAGTCTTATACCTACCCCCACACACTGAATTTCCCTAAATCTAGCTTGCAAGTTATTACCACAGTCAGGAAATCTAAATAAATGACTTTTTTTAGGGGAAATAATTCCCTTGGTTACTTTGGTTTTTGTGAAGAAACTTCAAACTTCCCCAAGCTCAAATTCAGTTGAAAATTAGAATTTTAAATATTTCTAAATTAAACTTGAAAGAATAAAAACTCCATGGTACAATTCTAATTGATAATGAAGATTACCTCAGCCTTTATTTGGCTATCATAAATATATTTTTGTAACTATTTTTGTTCTTGAGAAATTATAATCATCATTATGTACAACAAGAGTTAAAAGTTCCAGTGATAAGGGAAAAATGATTTAAAGATTACTAAGGTTGTGGCTCTGTAACAAAAGACTTAGAATTCCACATTCAGACTGCTGCTATTTTTCCCTGATAAGTGCAAGGGGGTGTAGCCTTAGACTTCTCTGATTCCTTCATGCAGCTTTATGTCATTCCTGTTAACATTATTTAAATATAGCTTTCTTAATTCCTGAGAATGGTTCTGAAAATAGTGTTTTGACTAGTAATATGGAGAAGACAAAGAAACCAAAGACAAAGGCAAGATGTGCACTGACTGATTTATGTCACTTTAATAACATAATTACTTGATGAGCACTTACATGATTTAGTTACTGATCTTCAACCTTTCAGAGCTAGAGAATGAATTGCTGATGGATTTCATCGAGGTACTGTCAAAAATTTTGAGCAATGCTATATATTCAGTGGTATTTTAGGAGGTATATTCCTGAGTTATATCATTAAGTAGTTCATCATATAAAATAGGGCAGTTTAGTGAAAATATTTCATAGCAGAACCAGACTGTTTTCTGAATTGGTGCTCTCCTTAATTTCCCCAGGCTGGATACATTTTAAAGTAGAGAAGAGAATAATGTGCAATCTTTTTTTCTGATTTACAAATAATGGAAAAATGCAGCAGTGTCATTTATTCAGCATTCCATCAGGATTATGCATCTGGTAACATTCTCCATAACATCAAGTCTAGGCACCATCTCTACCTTGAACTTAGACTTATCCCAAAGAAGTATGTCTCCCATGGACATGAGGGGGACACACTGATGATGCTTTCTAGTAGTAAACATACTAGGTGGTGTTCCTGCAGTGAAATGCTGTGCTGAGAGCAAACCACCAGTGTGACCCTGTCCAGCTTCTCTTACATAGGTGAAGTCAGGTTAAAACGATAATGATGGACCGTCTCCAGGAGGTCAATGTCAACATTCATTTATTCATCAACTTGTTTGTATTGGGAACTTATTTGTTGCAGCTACTCTTTCAGGTTTGAGGATGAAGCAGTGAGCAAAAAATTGTCCTTAAATCATGGGGGGGGGGGGTTGTCATTAAAATTACAGGTAATTCCTGGTTTTATGGACATTTACAATATAATAGGATAAGTACTGCAATTGGTTTAAGCCCAGGATGCAGTAGAAACACACAGGAAGCTGTCTGGAAGTACATGGGATGATGGGAGGAAGATTTCCTGGAAGAAGTAGGAGTCAAGTTGGTACTAGAATAATGAACAGTGTTGGACACGTAAAGAGATGGCAGGGCAGGCAGAATATTCCAGCAAGTGGGGAACAGCATGTGCAAAGTCACTCAGGGAATGCTGTAGAGTGAGAGGAGATGAATGGGAGGAAATGCAGATGGAGAGAAGGTAAACCCACATCATGAATATTTTGTATGACCTGCATAGTATTAATTCTAAGCACGGCAGGGAACTGTGGAAATATTTTGAACAGAGGAATAACATATTTGTGATTTACAAATATCACCTTAGTTATATAATGATAGTCAGGTGAAGTGGGAGCAGGGATGGAAATAGAAAGCAGAGTCTGGTCAGGCGTCTCTATAGTCATCTAGGAAAGAGATGATGGTGTCTGAGATGAGGAAAGTGGATAGATTTGGGGGAAATGTAGGAGATAGAATTGATAGAACATGGTGATTGGATATTGGGAATGAGAGACAGGGAAGACAGTAGAAGGACTTGAGAGTCTACTCTAGGCAATTTGAAAAAAGGTGATGCTGTTTAATGAGAGAAAACAGGAAGGAGTGGTATGTTTAGATGCAGAGAATAGAGTTCAACTTTGGATAATGTTGACTTTGAATGAGTATGTAAAAGAAGGTGGGGCAATCCTACTCTTGTTTTAGAAGTTGACAGAGGAAGTTTCTCATGGGCCAATTATAGAAATAGTATCAAGGAATCTTCTCAGCATTAATTTTATCTTTTAGAACTATTTCCCAAAGAAAATCTACTTAGTACAAAAATAGAGTTGAAGCTTGGGCAGGGACTTGGTCTTAGCACTTCTCTCAAGCTTGGAAATGAGGGGGTGCATAGGTGAGCAGATTTAGTTGACAATGGAGTTTCATTGCTGTGAATTGCCAATACGTCACCTGATCCATTTCCTTGAAGGAACAAGGAAGTTAGTACTACGCACTGCAGCCAGGCTAAGGGAGTGCCTTTTCTTGGAGCAATACTCAGAAATGTAATCAAGGTAAAAATTGAAGTGCAAATGTAGTCAAAGTAAAAATTGAAGTAGGGGTGTGCTGTGGAGGTGAGGAGAGAGGTAATCTAGAGAAGAGAGTCTGATGTGTCACAAAATGAAAGGAGCAAGAAAGCAAGTAATATGAGCTGGATTACCCAGCAAGCGACATGCAGATTCAGAGGCCTGACACAGAATAATGGGTTGGGTTTGTGAGCAAATGAGCTGCTATGGGCATGTCTCAGGGCCCCAGGCTGATACTGGAAGCTGCCTTTTGGATATTCTCAGGGACGTGGTGCTGGCTGTATTCATGAAGTCAGAAATAGAGCAGGTATCCATGTTTCCATACTTGGGTCCTCTTTTCCTGTAGGCTTGAAATCTTTTCAATTTTGGAGGTAGTTTCAGTGTTAGAAATTCAGGTCTGACTGTTGCTCCTGTGGATGAATTACTTTCTTGATTTTGAGATAGGGAAGAATGGTTGGAATGGGGGCCCTATGGAATGTGTAGGAAAAGCTGGTGGCCAACTCCAAGGAGGAATGCAGGTATGGATCTTCTAGGAAATGTCAGGGCTGTAGAAATTCTTTTAAGAGAGGTAAGAAGTAAAGGGTTGCTCTGGACAACAGGTGATAGTTAACAGCAGCTTCTTGGTGGATCCCTCTGTGCTGTTCTAAGGAGGTAGTCTCTAGCAGTGGAGCTCAATAGCATCTCCCCCTCAGTAGGATACTGAGATTCTGGGATGAGGGTTTGTAATGGTTAATTTTATGTGTCAACTTCATTGAGACAGAGGGTGCCCAGATTAAACATTTCTGTGAGTATGTGTGTCTGGATGAGACTGGCATTTGAATCCATGGACTAGGTAAAGCAGATTGCCCTCCCCAATGCGAGTGTGTAATCCAATCCTTTGAGGGCTTGAATAAAACAAAAAAGATGAAGGAAGAGGGAATTCACTCTCTCTGCCTGGCTGCTTATGCTTAGACATTGGTCTTCTCCTGCCCTTAACTAGGACTTATATGATTGGCCTTCCAGTTCTCAGAACTATACCACTGGATTTCCTGGGCTTCCAGCTAGCAGATTGCAGATCATGGGACTTCTCAGCCTCATAATCATCTGAGCTAATGCCTTATAAAAAATCACACATACACACACACACACACACACACACACACACGCACTGTATTGGTTCTGTTTCTCTGGAAAATCCTAATACAGGCTTAGAATGAAAAGCCTCTCATTATATTCTGACTTGGACATGGAAGAAGGTGCCTGTTACCAGCAAAGGGCACATAATACTATTGCTGATGTCAGAGAGCTCCATTGCTTGGATACAAAGGGCAAGTTCCAATGGTGATGAATGTGGAGCATTGTGAACTGGGACCATGTTGAATGTTCAGACCATTAGAACACAAGAAAATCTGACTTTCTTCCCATACATCAGTTGTATAGATACCAATGAAAGGCAGGTTTGGATGAGCATCCAGATGAATTTTTTTGTTGCTCCTTGCTATGCTGGCCCAGGGTATGCACAGTTGAGTATAAGTGTAGGGAAAGCCCAGTATGCTTCCAACATTACACACAGGTTGTTATATTCATAGAGGTCAGAGGGGCACATCACTCTGGTGAATCATTGTGCAGAGTCTCCCTTGTTGGAATTGGGCACATGGCTCTAAGTCAGTTAACTAAGTTGGCTGTGAAATCCAATGATGTGCCGTCCCTATTGAAGTCTGTAAATCATGGGTTTGTGTACATTTTGGTTTATGGGCGTCAAACACCTGTCTCAGGGCAGTAAGAAACCACAGGATTTCCTGTGCAGAGGACAGAGGACTCACACATTCTATCATTGAGCATTCCTAGATAAATGTGATATAAGAAATGCCTTTTGCTTGAATTTCCAGGTACCTATTCTACATTTCTCTAAAAGGTGGCACCTGCAGCAAGAAGCAGCATACACTCATAGCATCCCCTCCAAGAAACTTAGGAGGAATGACTGTGGGTAACTTGCCCACGGGTCTGGCCAGGAACATTTGTGAGCATGAGTTCCCTTCCAGTGCCTGGCCACCTGATCACCTCACCAGACTGGCTTGGGGCATTCCCTTTAAACTGGTAGTTCCCAACTTTTTTTTTGGCCATGCCCCATCTGAGCATCTCTAAAATCCTGATGCTTATAATTCTGTGACATATAATTCTTATTCAAAAAAGTGAACTCCTATTCATGTGGAGGAAGCCTAAAAGGCCATTAACTTGGTCTAACCAAGCTTCCAAAGAACATGGCATCCATGAAAGAGAAAAATAAAAGAATGAAAGGACAGTTGAAGTACTGAGGAAGTAATCACTAAGAAATTATTTTAAAAAATAATATGAAGTGATATAAAAAATAGAAAATAAAGTATCAAAACATATAATAGAGAACTGAAATGCATATATATTTATATACTGTATATGAGGCCCCTAGAACAATAAGAAATGCAAAAAATTCACTGTTAATAACTCATTCCTGAATTTCCCCCCTTAAAAATCAAATTGACCCCCTGTGGGCCGTGTGCCCCACATTGGGAACCACTGCTCTAACGGGTCCTAAGGGACACTCATTCTGCATAAAATAGTCTTGGTTACATTTATGCAGAAATCCTAAAAGACACTTAATGGACTTTTCTATCCTCTCTCTAGGAACTTGTTTTGGCTTTAGTGGGAAGCTACTTGGGAGGCAGTTCTGAGTTTGCTGTTAGCAGATGATTGTGGCCTCTTGTTTTAGTGATTCGGGAGCTTCACTAGAGGCAGGGGTGATCAATGATGGCATGGGTGGCCTAGATATACTTGAATTGTCAATGCACATTCAACAGGCCAAATAGGTTTTTGGCTCATATTAAAAACAAAAACAAAAACAACAACCCTCATATTCAAGGGTGATATGCTTATTCTGAAAAAGTTACAAAAGGATAAAATTCCATCCAACCATTATTTATTAATTTCTGTTTCTAACAGTTTATAAATATCCTCAGATGTTTTTGTTACATAGACAGGGAGCCATGCTTAGAACATAGAATTAACAAGGATTATAATGGGTGGTAAAAATTAACGTTTATTAACTTCAAATTGTTCTTGGGGATGGGGATGGAGATGGACTAGAGCAGGGGTGGGCAAACTTTTTGACTCGAGGACCACAATGGGTTCTTAAACTGGACCGGAGGGCCAGAACAAAAGCATGGATGGAGTGTTTGTGTGAACTAATATAAATTCAAAGGAAAGGAGCAGAGGGGAGAGCAAAAGAACTGGATAGAACAGCCAGATCAGGCTCGCAGGCCGTAGTTTGCCCAAGGCTGGACTAGAGGGAGATTGCAGGGGGAGCTTGCCAGCCCCTATCCTTATCACCTATATGTAATAGCTCTACTTTATCTGGACTCTCAGATAAGAGTCCTTTGTATTATATGCATAACCCATGGACACAGTCAATAGGGTGGTGAAGACCTGGGGCAGGGGGTGGGGGTGGGCTAGAAGGGGTCAATGGGGTAGAAGGGGGACTTATGTAAACTTTCAACAATAAAGATTCAATTAAAAAAAGATTCCTTTGTACAGTGCACTTCTTGGCTAAAAACCAAGAGTCTAAAAACCACTAGTGTAACTTATTTTCTTATTTATAGGTGTAGAAACTGGTCTTCACAGCAATAAAGGGACCCGCTCAAGAACCCATAGGCAATGAATTTGGGCCTCCTACCCAGTCTGATTCTTCCAGTTGTCTCCTAAATTCTCAGTATGGCTCCAGGAACAACCAATGGCCTGGGTGATCTAGTCTCAAAGGGTGCATTAGAGATACACCAGTTCCATGTGAATTTATTAGGGATTATGAAGAGGAAAAAATGTACTAATGTTAAATGAACTTGGGAAATAGAGAACTAGCTGAAGTTTTATCTAGTTCACTTCTCCCCATAGTTGTAAATCCTATCTAATAAAGAGGGAATATGCTAATTGACCATCACTCCATCACAAAGATGGCTGCACCCACAGCTGAAGCCAAGTTCCCATAAGGAGCCTTAATGAGCAATCAGGAGGGACCTGAGGCTATGCCCTCCCCTGCCCCCGTAGGGCTTGACAGGGGACTTCAGGCATCATCCCCCACCCGGCAGGGCTTGACAGGGGACCTCAGGCTGTGCCCCCTGCCCTGGCGTCAGGCTGGGGGACCTCAGACCATGCCCCCTGCCCTGGCGCCAGGCCAGGGGACCTGAGGCCATGCCCCCCACTCGGTGGGGCTTGACGGGGGACTTCAGGCCGTGCCCCCCACCCCGGCACCAGGCCTGGGGACCTCAGACTGCACCCCCTGCCCAGCAGGGCTTGATGGGGGGCCTCAGGCCATGCCCTCCGCCCCAGCACAGGGCCAGGGGACCTGAGGCTGCGCCCCCCTACCTGGCTGGGCTTGACAGGGGACCTCAGGCTGTACCCCCCACCCAGCAGGGCTTGACAGGGGACCTCAAGGTGCACCCCCAGTGCTGGGTCAGGGGAACTCAGGCTGTGCCCCCCACCCCAGCACCAGGCCGGGGGACCTCAGACCGCACCCCCTTCCTGGCAGGGCTTGACAGGGGACCTCAGGCCGCACCTCCCGCCTTGGCACCAGGCCAGGGGACCTCAGGCCATGCCCCCCACCCGGCGGGGCTTGATGGGGACCTCAGGCCTTGCCCCCTACCCTGGCGCCAGGCCAGGGGACCTCAGGCCACACCTCCCACCCTGACGCCAGGCCAGGGGACCTGAGGCCATGCCCCCGGCCCCAGCACCAGGCTGGGGGATCTCAGGCTGTACCCCCCACCCAGCAGGGCTTGACAGGGGACCTCAAGGTGCACCCCCAGTGCTGGGTCAGGGGAACTCAGGCCATGCCCCCCACCCAGCGGGGCTTGACGGGGGACCTGAGGCTGCACCACCCTGCCAGTGGGGCTTGACAGGGGATCTCAGGCCATGCCCCCCACCTGGCGGGGCTTGACGGGGGACCTTAAAGCATGCCCCCTGCCCCGGTCTGGGCAGGGGGACCTCAGGCCACGCCCCCCATCCTGGTGCCAGGCCAGGGGACCTGAGACTACATCCCCTGCCTGGTGGGGCTTGACAAGGGTGGGACTGGCCAGGTCTGGATCTAGCCCAATGGGGGCGGGGGCCAGCTGGGTCTGGGTCTCACGTGATTTTGAGGCGCATGTGGGTGGGCGGGGACTTGACTCTGGGTCCCATGGTGGGTCCCAGACTCTGACAGGAGGAAGGTTTTCATATACATTTTACTAATTTTCTTTCATCTCTGACACTTCTATTATAGAAAAAGGGCAAATAGCAATATTAAATTATTTCCTCTAATTAATCCCCTTTCAATGTGTATGAATTTCGTGCACCGGGCCACTAGTATACTAATATTAATATCAAATTTAATAAGGAAAAATGATATGTGCATTTCCTAAACTTATTTGATTATGGAATTCTTTTTTTATGGAGCAAAATGAGCTAATTTTCCATTAAACACACTTTGGAACCACTCTATTTAAATATGCAGTTACCAATGAAGATCTTGAATCACTGGCAATCTAAAAATATTTTAGATGTAGAATGTCTTAAGAAAATGTGCTCAGGTTGAATTGCATATGTGATATCACTGACTGATCAATTGCAAGTTGAGAGGGAAGTTACTTAAGTAACCAATTGTTGAAAATATCCTTTAAGTTTAAAGTAATTGTATTAAACAATGTAAGTCTCCCCATAATACTGATTGTATAGATGTTGTAGATGATATTTGGGCTGAGAGGAGGCACCCTAAATCCCTTTTCTAATTCCAAATGGCTTCAGCCCATCTTTTTTTAAAAAAATATATTTTATTGCTTTTTTACAGAGAGGAAGGGAGAGGGATAGAGAGTTAGAAACATCGATGAGAGAGAAACATCGATCAGCTGCCTCCTGCCACCCCCCACTGGGGATGTGCCCGCAACCAATGTACATGCCCTTGACTGGAATCAAACCCGGGACCTTTCAGTCCACAGGCTGATGCTCTGTCCACTGAGCCAAACTGGTCAGGGCGCTTCAGCACATCTTAAGCTTTCACTATTGTAATAATTCTTGTGGGTTATTATCATTCCAGGTAAAAATCTACACTTATAAAAGAGAAACATGCAAATTGACTGTACCTCTGCTACGCCCACAAGCCACGCCCACCAGCCAATCAGGAGCGAGTATGCAAATTAACCCAACCAAGATGGCTGCAGCCACAGAGAGAGCAGGAGGCTTGGGTTGTCCCCGGTGATGGAGGAAGCCAAGCTTCCTGCCCTGCCCTGGCTGGCCCTGGCCTCCGTTCAAGGCTACAAAGTTTCAATTATAGAAGATAAATAAATCCCAGATACCAGGGCCTCTGCTTGGGTCGCCAGGGGGCGTGGCCGGCCTACAAACCACCACAGGTCCCTCGCCCAGGCCGCCCCATGCCCCAAGGGAACCCCCACCCTGATCTGGGACACCCTTCAGGGCAAACCAGCAGGCCCCCACCTGTGCACCAGGCCTCTATCTTATCTAATAAAAAAGTAATATGCAAATTGACCATCACTCCAACACACAAGATGGCTGCCTCCATGTGGTCAAAGATGGTTGCCCCCAGGGGAACAAGATGACCGCCACAAGATGGCCAGTAGGGGAGGGCAATTGGAAGGGACCAGGCCTGCAAGGGAGGGCAGTTGGGGGTGATCAAGCCTGCAGGGGAGGGCAGTTAGGGGTGACCAGGCCAGCAGAGGAGGGAAGTTGGGGGTGACTGGGCCTGCAGGGAAGGGCAGTTGGGGGGACCCAGGCCTGCATGGGAGAGTAGTTGGGGGGGACCAGGCCTGCAGGGGAGGGCAGTTAGGCATCAATCAGGCTGGCAGGCAGAAGTGGTTAGGGGGTGATCAGGCTGGCAGGCAGAAGCAGTTAGGGGCAATCAGGAAGGCAGGCCAGCAAGCAGTTGTTGGGAGCCAGCAGTCCTGGATTGTGAGAGGGATGTCTGAAGGGTCCCAGATTGGAGAGGGTGCAGGCTGGGCTGAGGGTCACACCCCTCCGTGCACGAAATTCTATATAATAATAGAGGAATTCTTGTTTTATATAATAATAGAGAATATGAAAATTGTCCATTACTCCGTAACATCACGACTGAGGCTGCCTGCGCATGTGTGGCAGGGCGTTGCTCCGGAGACGGGGTGGAAGTGGCGAGGTGTCCAGAGGAGGCAGGACCATCCCGTGGTGGGGAGGGTGGGGTGAGAGCCCGTAGCACCCTCTTCACCAGTCCTTCGTCACCCACCGCTCTCACTCAGAGTGCCCCGCCGCACACCTGCCAGGGGAAGGAGCACAGCGCAGCAGGTGGGGGCTTCCATGTTCTCCTCTGGTGCCATGATGGGGCAGAGCCGCCGCTTTGCTCCGGAGACAGGGCAGAAGCGGGGAGGTGCTCGGAGAAGGTGGGACCAGCCCACGGCAACTCGAGGGACTGAGGGCGGGGCTTGAAGTGGCCAGAGAAGGCCAGAGGGGTCGGGGGCTGGGCCAGGCGCGCTGGAGCTCAGCGTGGAGAGGTTCGGGTGTCAGGGCAGGGCAGGGCCACAGGATTTCGTGTGCTGGGCTCCTAGAAACTTTATAATTCCCGATACCAAAGCAGTATTTAACTTGCCATTCTAAAATATTCTATTATCTTACTAGCTTGGTTAGTAGCCAGAAGAGACAGTACTGTACACAAGTTAACAGCACTGGCTTCAACAGCAGATTTTCCATGTTTGTGTCCCTGCTCAGCCATTTGTGAGTTCTGGGATCTTGGGTAAGTTACCTAAAGCTTTTGTGTGTCAGCTTCCTCATTTGTAAAATGGGGATACTATTTTTAGAATGCAGTTCTGAATTTTATCATGAAGATTTTTGATTCTTTGAAAAAAGGTAGTACCAAAGGGAAGAAACACCATCCAAAATGGAAACTATGTTATTTTGAAAAATTTCCTGAGTCCCCACTGTGTGACTGCTTTGAAGCCTTCCTAGCCTTTACTAGTATATTATATGTATTGGGTAAAATAAGATCTCTTTTGCATTCTTATTTATTTCTCAGAATGCTTCATTCATATTCTTGATATTCACTTACACAACATTCTCTTCATCTTTGAGATATTTTTCTTTTGGAGCAATAGAAAGGGATATGAGAACCAAACTGCCGGATAGGGGATGACCATGGTCAGTTGGAATAATTCAGTGTGCAGGGCCAGGACTAAGTACCAAGACAAATAGATCTTTCCCTTGACCTCCTGTGAGCTCTTAAACTCCAACTTCAGGGAAAAAAGGGTGAGGTTAAGAAATAGTAAAACATGTTGAAGGTATGCTATGAGACTGGACCAGACTTTTCCACAACTGAGACTATTTGTTAATACCTAAAGATGACTGGAGAAGTTATGGTTGCTGCCTGCGATATTTTCAACAGAGGTGGGAGATTTGACAAAGCAGGGATGAAAGGCCACGTGGGAGGGACAGTTAAGTTGGTCTCTGCTCTCACTTTTAGGAATCCCGCTCACCTAATGAACTGGTTACATATATTTACTGGGCTGTATCCTGCTCAGTTCATTAATCATCAATAGCAAATTAGTCCAAACTGTTTCCCCTGTATGTAATTCAGATTGGATGTGTGCATTCCACCATGGATTGAATTGCTATTGAGTAAAGTAGTATAATTTCCCAGATCTTTTACTTAATATTCCATATTGGAATGGAGCCTCAGATGGAGAGGCATCTGGTTTTCGTCCTGCGCAGGTTTGCATGGTGCTTAGACTGTCAGGGGCCAAGATGAAGCATGGCCAACCACACATGAGTGAGTGGCAGTTCCAAGATCTCCTGTGTCATCTGTAGGTCAGTTAACAGTAAGCACATGGCTGAGTAATTCAGTAATACTGCCAGTTAATTAAGAGACCCAGAAGAAAATACTTCTATTCCCCAATGGCTGAATAGTTATAATAATTGTTAGAGTATTTTTTATTGTTTTTGGTTCCACAAATACTTTACAATGATATTATTTAAATTAACTTTTCATTGCAAGAAACATTTCCGGATGTTTATTACTGTTCTTCACATTTTTTCAGATGAGGACATCTGTAAGGACTTGGCTTATGATTTTTGTGAATTCAAGGAATCATTTCTACATTTTATTACCCACTCCATAACTTACAATATTTGTGGAATTTGAAAGGGGAATAAAAAAGTATTTTACTTAAGCACTAATATATCTGATAGTAATTAACTTTTGATTTTAGAAAAATGTTTATGGTGAGTTCCTGGGGATATTTTGTTTTAAACCCTTAATATATAAGCATGTTCATTGGACTGGCAGGGAGTATAATTAGGGGAGTGGCCATATATTTTCCTGTTCTTCATTTCTTTTGGGGTTTATTATTTGCTAAATAGAGGTTAGAAATACATAGTACATGTACATCAACTTTTTAAAACCTGAAAACCACAATTATGAGTCTTTCTCTGTATCACTGACTGCAATTAAGCAAATATACAGGAAAAATAAAGTTCTGAGTCTTACATTAAACATTCAAAATAAGGAAATAGCAGAGATTTAGGTTTCATGTCAACACCCCAGAGCTTTTGTTGAAATATCTTCTCTTACGCTGTTCTTCAATGTTGCTGTCTTCACTTCCCTTTATATGTATTCAATAGAAAATCAGAGGAAAGAAACATAACTGAGTCAGTTATAAATGTTTATGGAGTGACTTTTTGGGCCAGAACATGGTCTCCAATGCTCTGGGGAATTGTGAAGGAGCCAAGTTGCAGATCCTTAGAAAAAAATCTGCTATCTAGTGGGGGAATGGGAATAGATGACTAAATAGCAACCCTGAGACCTTACTTCTACCAGTATCTCTTTAGAAGGCCTGAGATGAGATTATTTCATAAGGCAAGGACAGAGAGGGCGCAGGAAGGGGAGAAGGAGCAGATTTAAACCATGGCAGCAAAAGCATATAAACTGTGAATCCAGGATGTGTGTTAGTCTGACAATAAACTTCTCTAATTTCAGAAATGAAACTAGCATCAGTCTTTGCTCTTTGAATGAGTGGGTATTTATAAAGAGATACAGGCTCATAGAGTATGTATAAGCATTCTTACTTTGCTCCTATATTTACAAGATAAAGGAGTGTTCTCTAACTAAAGAAGTTCGATGGGTTACAGTTTCTCACACTCCAAATAGGGTTTTGTGCCCACCAGAAGTGAAGAGGGTGGGTGGAATTGTTCCAACAATTGTAAAAATCGTGGGAAAAATGGATCTTTTCTTGAGCAGTCAGGGGAGGGACAGCACTTCCATCTGCTGATGAGTGGGTAGATAAGCAGTGGTGTAGACTGCCTGTTTGTTCTTTTGAAGGCTGGTTTGTAGAGGAGGCCCTTGGGTATCTTGTCTTATAAGGCCAGTAGATGTATTGCTGATCTTTATCTAAGTGACCAGATAGTGGTTGGACTGTGAAGATGAAAATGACCTCTCAAATTTCTTTAAATTTATAGGTAGATACCAGTCACAGGAATATTTCAAATACTAGAGGCCTGTTGCAGGAAGATTCCTGCAAGAATAGGGCTTCCTCAGGCCTATTCCTGCAAGAATAGGGCTTCCTGTGGCCTGAGCGAAACAGAGAAGGGAGCGCAGCCCTCTGAGGCAGGCTTCCCTCCCGCTGCCACTGCCTCCCCCGCTTTTGCT
Source organism: Plecotus auritus (assembly GCF_963455305.1). Taxonomy (NCBI): domain Eukaryota; kingdom Metazoa; phylum Chordata; class Mammalia; order Chiroptera; family Vespertilionidae; genus Plecotus; species Plecotus auritus. Next base: position 187,872,943 of record NC_137771.1, on the reverse strand, counting down.
GCCCTTGCCCTGCTTTCTGCTTTCCCTCCCTCTTCCTTGTACACTGTCTTCAGTCTTCGCTTCACGCCTGTGTATGCAAATTAACCACCTAATTTGCATACTCGCTCTGATTGGCTGGTGGGCGTAGCGGAGTGATGGTTAATTTGCATGTTTATCTTTTATTAGTGTAGATTGCATTTGGGCTCAAATATACATAGACTCATGTAATATAATAATGTTGCATCAACCTGCAAGGTCCATAACTTCAGCTGTTTTAGGGGACAGTCTTTTGACCAAAGAAAGTTGCATTACAAAGCATCAGTTTCGCCTGGTTGGTGTAGCTCAGTGGTTGTACATCGACGTATGAACCAGGAGGTCAAGGTTTGATTCCTGGTGAGGGCACATACAAAGGTTGTGGGCTCTATCCCAATAGGGGGCATGTAGAAGGCAGCCAACCAAAGATTTTCTGTCATCATTGATGTTTCTCTCTCTCTCTCTCCTCCCTTCCACACTGAAATTAATAAAAATATATTTAAAAAACAAAACAAAAACACACACAAAGCATCAGTTTCTTGGGGGGCGAGGGGGAGATGGTCTCCAAGCCTGACAGACAATATGGTGAGGTGAGTAGATTTTTGCTGGAAGCATAGAATACTACCCAGTAATATGTTAAGAATTGAGAATAGAGAAAAACAGGCACTAATTAGCAGAAAATAATGCCGAACTTAGTTTTGAATTTCTAATAAATATTAGGAGAAATTGGAGTTTTTGTTCTGGAAAAAGGTCAGACAGTGGCACTTGACATAGTTACTTTTTGCTGTTGTTTAAAGAGAGGATGGCAAAAGGAATGTAATTCGGAGGCTGCTTATCAAGATATTAGATTTTTTAGATAGAAGGGAGACAGATAATACTCTGCTTATTTTACAGATGAAAAAACTAAAGCTCAGAGAGGTTAATTTCTGAGATTATATGGATAATTAGGAAGAGTCTGGGACTTGAATAAACTATTTCTGATTCCAAAACCCATTTATTTATTTATTTTAAAGTTTTATTTACTGTTGAAAATATTACAAATGTCCTCCTTTCTCCCCAATTGACTCTATCCACCCCTCTCTTGACACCCCCATCCATTTATTTTTAAGATAATAAGGTAGATATGTTAATATAATGGATGAAACAATTGTAGAAACTAACAATGTATTAAGAAACAGGGAAAACAAAATTTGTTTGAGAAAATTGGAAGATAATAATCTCATATACAGCCCTAGAAAAGCATTTCTCTGTGGGTCCCCACTATTGTTCAATGTTCACTCAGTTCATATCAAGATGCATCAAGAGTGTTTCTCAAAGTTGAATAATGTATAGACTCCTTATTTTAATTATAATTATTAAACTTTTTATTATGATAAATCTTAAGCACAAAAAACTATATTATAAAGTCCCATATACTCATAACCCAGCTTCCATAATTTTCAACATTTTGCCAATTTTATTTCACCTATTTCCTCAACTTTATTTTTATTTGCATGAGTATTTTAAAGAATCAGGCATTCTGTTGTTTCACCTGTAAACATTTTAGTATGTATCTTCAACAATAATGACTTTAAAAAATACAACGTTATTATTATCCTTAACAAAACTAATATTAACCTCTTAGTATTATCTAATATCCAGTCCATACTCAAATTTCTCTGATTGCTTAAAAAAAGTCTTACATTTAGTTTAAATCAAGATCCAAGTAATGTCTACACATTGCATTTGGTTGTTTTATCTCTTAAGTCTCATTTTATAACATTTCCTGCTGCTCCCCCATACCCTTATCTTGCACGCCATGATATTATTGGCAAGACAGAGCCATTTGCCCTATAGAATTTCCCATGTTCTGTATTTGGCTGATTGCATCTTGGTATTGTTGTTTATGTTCTGGATATTGTTCCTAAATCTACTGTATTAACTATAATCTACTGATGGTTCAATTTAGAGGCTTAATTAAAATCAGCTTTTGTGTTTTGAAGAAAATGTTTTACTCCCTATTGTCTCACATCATGAATCACATTATATTTGGTTGTTCCACTTTTAGTTTTGCAGTGGTTGTGGTATGTTGGCTGGAGTCCTCCATTATAAATGTTTCCATCAACATTTGGTTATGGTTTAGCAGGTGTTATTATTCATTGCCTAGGTCAATTATTCCATTAAGAGTTAGAAAATGGTGATTTTTGTAATATCATTTCTTTTGCAGATAATTCTTCTGTAAATAATTCTTTCACTGACTCTTTGTCACCCTAAAAAACAATTTGTACTGGTCAGGCAAAATACAGGTTTGATTCCTTCATCTAATTTATCAATTTTCATAGAAATGGGTTGGTACTCTAGCAATCTCCAATGGTAACTAATGAAACATTTTTTGTATCATTCTGAACTCGTGTGTGTGTGTGTGTGTGTGTGTGTGTGTGTGTGTGTGTGTAAAATTTGATGTATCTAACCCAGGCTAAATCACTATTCTTTTTAAATGTTCAAACTGACTCATTTAAGGCCACATTAGTCTTTGATAAATTTCTAGCTTTTTTTTACAACAGATGCTAGAGGCTCATCTTAGGCATTTCCTGGAATCAATTATTTTTTTCCAAATATCCCTGGTTCTTTTTATTGAGAAATAGTATTTAGAGATGAAAATCTGATAATTAGAGAAAAAACATAAATGTTCACGCTAATCTTACAATTCAAGTGGAAAACTGTTGCTGAACTTTTAAATATTTTATATATTTTTCTTTTACACTAAAAATCTTGGCATCTAACAATATTAGACTAATTACTTATTTACTTTATGCTACAATGTACCTATGATAGCTACACTAATAATAATAATACCACTGATATTAATGCTAAGAGTAAGACAATGAATGAAATTTAAGATTCTTTGAGGTTCTTTTTGTCCATGAGAGATACATAGTCAATATTCTATTTTGAAGTTTTTTAAATATTTCTGTTCTCTATGGGTTATGCCACCATCTTGATGTACAGTTCAGTTCATTTGTTTCCATTAAAAAATATAACAATGGTATTAATAAAACTAATAGTAAAATAAATGCTTTTCCCCTTTTTGATTGAATTTTAAAAAAACATTTACATGATTATAAATTTAAACTATATAAAAGATACATTAAAGCAAATATTTTCATCCCTGCTCAATCCACTTGGCCCTTTTTTCCCCTAAACAAATCAGTGTTTATTAGTATTGGTTTATCCTTCCATTATTTCTTCCTGAAAGTAAACTGTGTAGTCACCTTTCTTATAAAAAGAAAAGAGCATACCATAAACATTGCTCTATACCTTGCTTTTTAAAACTTAACTATGTATTGAGAGATCAATCCTTGTTAGTACTAGTACATAGTGATCTTGCTCATTCCCTTTTATAGCTGCATAGCACTCCACTGTGTGGTAATACCATAGTACAGTGGTCAGCAAACTGCGGCTTGCGAGCCACATGCGGCTCGTGAGCCGCGGTTTGCCGCTCTGTTGACTGAGTTTGCCGACCACTGACCTAGACTCTCGATTCCAATAATTACAAGCTGTTATTGTTCCTTATTAAGCCCCTATCCCAGGGGTCGGCAAGTTCATTAGTCAACAGAGCTGCAGTTTGCCGACCACTGCCATAGTATATTCAGCTGGGCCCCTACTTATGGACATTTGGTTTGTTTCCAATCTTTTGCTATAATAAATAGTGCTGTGATAAATACCTTTGTGCACAGAAATTTCATATTTTCTTTGTTTATTTTTGGGATAGAGTCCAAAAAGTAGATTTGGGATAGCTTTCAAAGATTAAAGGCACAGGAGAATTCCTCTCCATCTGTTGACTGTATCTTTTCCATTCTTGCCAAAAATATAAGAGAGTGCTTGTTTCTCCTGAATCACCAATAGAATATGTTCTCGAGCTGATGATGTCAGGATAAACCCCTTTTAGGGGGAAAATTATTGTAGAATGCCGATGTGGACTTCAGTGACTTTTAGTGTTATATTATTTAAATATGTGAAAACATAAAACTATTTATAAATTCTTTATGTTTATAGTTTACAAAACCTTTATAAAACAAAAACAAATATACATCCTAATATATAAAAACCCAGGGTCCATAATGAACGACCAAAGGTTCCACCTAACACCGGAAGTCAGTCCTGCAGTCAGTGCTGGGTTACTGAGGCGACCCAGCACTGACTACCGCCAGTGCGGGCGTGGCAACCCAGCACTGACTGCCCAGGGGGCTGCGGATCAGGCCTGGAGAGAGGCCCGAAGAGAGAGGCAGGGTCTGACCCGCAGCCTCCGTGGCAGTTGTTGATTAGCTGTTACCTCTTTATTTCTCTCCAGGCTTTGCCAGCAGCTGTGCCTCTGTTTCTCTCTGGGCCTCTGAGGGGGCTGCAGATCAGCCCCGCCTCTCTGATCAGGCCCAGAGATGCTGACTGGCATAGAAACTGACCAATCAGAACCAAATCTGGGTGAACTGTGAGGAGCCAATGGCTGCCTAGGAGGTGAAGATTTTGATGCTGACTGGCATAGAAACCGACCAATCAGAACCAAATTGGCCAGCATGGGAGGGCTGTTGAGGGTGAGGTCAAGCCAGCAGGGGAGGGCAGTTGGGGGCAAGATCAGGCCTGCAGGGGAGGGCAGTTGGGGGTGATCAGGCAGGCAGGCAGAGAGGTTAGGGGTGATCAGGCAGGCAGAGGGGTTGGGGCAATCAGGCAGGCAGGTAGAGGCAGTTAGGGACGATCAGGCAGGCAGGCAGGTAAGCAGTTAGGAGCCAGCGGTCCCAGATTGTGAGAGGGATGTCCAACTGCCCACAGGGATTGGGCCTAAACTGGCAGTGGGACATCCCCCAAGGGGTCCCTGATTGGAGAGGGTGCAGGCTAGGCTGAGGGACCCCCCATCCATGCATAAATTTCATGCACCGGGCCACTAGTATTAAATATAAGCTACAAGTGCAAAACAATTTGTATTAACAAAACTAATTTAATATAATAAACTAGAGGCCCGGTGCACAAAAGTTGTGCATGGGGCGGGGGTTGTTCCTCAGCCCAGCCTGCACCCTCTCCAATCTGGGACCCCTCGAGGGATGTCTGACTGCCTGTTTAGACCTGATCCCGGTGGTTGGGCCTAAATGGGCAGTTGGACATCCCTCTCACAATCCAGGACTGCTGGCTCCCAACTGCTCGCCTGCCTGCCTTCCTGATTGCCCCTAACTACTTCTGCCTGCCAGGCTGATCACCCCCTAACCACTCCCCTGCCAGCCTGATTGATGTCTAACTGCTCCCCTGCCAGCCTGTTTGTCCCCAACTTCCCTCCTCTGCTGGCCTGGTCACCCCTAACTGCCCTCCCCTGCAGGCTTGATTGCCCCCAACTGCCCTCCCTTGCAGGCCTGGTCCCTCCCAACAGCCCTCCCCTGCTGGCCATCTTGTGGTGGCCATCTTGTGTCCACATGGGGGAAGCCATCTTTGACCACATGGAGGCAGCCATCTTGTGTGTTGGAGTGATGGTCAATCTGCATATTACTCTTTTATTAGATAGGATGATGTTATTTTTCTGAAATGGCCACTTAAGTGTAGCAGGAATAGAAACCCAACTAAAACTAGCTTAAGCAAGATAACAGCAACAAGAAATAATTTGGGGGAATATATTGGATCACATACACATAATTGGGAATATGAAACTAGTATTTAAGCAATGGGTGGACCCAGGGGTTACAATTATGTCATTTCAATATGTCTCTATCTCTGCCTCTGTTTTCTTCCATGATAGCTTCATTTTCAGGCTTGATCCCTCTCCATCCATCTAATAGCAAAGATGGCCCATGAGTAGTTCCAAGCCAAACTCATCTTTATAGATCAAGATCATTTGGGGGGAGAGGGGAAGAGACCTTCTGGTTCCCTCTCAGTATCCTTAACCACCCACCAAAAAGGACTCTGACTGGCTTGTTTGGAGTACATGTTCTTTTTTTAACCAATCACTGAATCCTCTGATTAGCCAGCTTGGGTCATATGCACAACTCCAAGGAAAGAGGATGGTAGCTTTCTTGAGTTTCAGGCCTCCAAAATCCCCCCATAGAAATACCTACAAGATGGATAAAAATTTATAGATATCCACCCCATTAGGGAATGACAATTTCTCACTACTTTTCGCTATAGGAATTACTGAAAGAAATATTAGTTTGGACACAGTATACCATTGTATAACTTACTCTTCACAGGATAAAACTCATCATTTACACATAGGTCTGCCTGTGCTCTTTTTTTTTTTTTTTTTTTTTTTTTTTTTTGGTCAGGCTGTAGCACAAAGAGAATTACTTAAAAGAAACATGATCACTGAAATGACACGACTGTCCTCAGTTCTAAGGGGTCCTTCAGAAAATACATGATTTTAATTTGAACTGTCATGACAATGACAGCCCAAGATTAAAATATTTTATGAGAAAACATCCAAACACCCCCACACCCCCAATAATCTGTGAAGACACAATTTGAGGATTAACCCTTTGAAGCATGGATAAACATGGAATAATTAATTTCATTGATAGGGTTTTCTAATATGATAATACTAATGGCCTGGTGCATGAAATTCATGCACGGGGGTGTGTCCCTCAGCCCGGCCTGCACCCTCTCCAATCTGGGACCCCTTGGGGGATGTCTGACTGCCAGGGGATGTCTCTGTGGGATTGGGCCTAAACCAGCAGTCAGACATCCCTCTCACAATCCAGGACCACTGGCTCCTAACCGCTCACCTGCCTGCCTACCCAATCGCCCCTAGCCACTCTGCCTGCTGGCCTACTTGCCCCCAACTGACCCCTTGCTGGCCTGATCGCCCCCAAATGCCCTCCCCTGCCAGCCTCATGGCCCCCAACTGCCCTCCCCGACCGGCCTCATGGCCCCCAACTGCCCTCCCTGGCTGGCCTGATGGTGGCCCCCAACTGCCCTCCCCAGCCGGCCTCATGGCCCCTAACTGCCCTTCCCAGCCAGAGGCCCATCTACAGCCGGGCCAGAGGCCCTCCGCAGCTGGGGTGGAATGCTTGCCTTGTTGTCACGGCGATGAAGCAAGCATTCCGCCAGGCTGCTCACGCTGCCCGCTCTCAGTGGCTACCCCCCCCCCCCCACACACACACAGAACTGGGGGACTCCAGCGGGGCTGAGAGGACTGGGCTATCTTGTGGCTATGGGAACCGCCATCTTTGTGGCAAAGTGACAGTCAATTTGCACATTCCCTCTTTATTAGATAGGATACTTTTCTAATGATTCCATGTTTTAAAATCTTCTAATAAAATAAATATAAAATTTGCTATACAACCTACAATGTCTACAACCTATAATGTCTAAAAGCAAATATAAACATAAACGTAAAATTACAACAAATGCAAATCTAGATCTACATGCTGAGTTTAACACACATGCCTGCAAGAGCACCAGCTTAATTGGGTTGACTTTAAACCCAATTTTATGAACTCTCTCCTTTGTGGTAAGAAATCCAAGATCTCTCTGAATATTTCTTGTGATTCTTGGGACCAAAGGGCTTCTATTTTATATACTTTACTGCAGTCTTTCCTCTTTTGTAATGTGGATTAATTGGGGGTGGCATTTAAAGATTAAAGAAATCTACTGCTTGGAAAGCTCAATCCCAGGAATTGAGAGAAAATTTTGAAAGACTTTTACATATTTTGAACATTTGTAGAAAAAGCTTATATGGGCACCTGGAAAAAACACTATCTATCTATCATCTATCTATCTATCTATCTATCTATCTATCTATCTATCATCTATCTATCTATCTATCTAAAATCTATATATATGAAAGGCTAATATACTAAGTGTCTGACCTGTCTGACCAGTTGCTATGATGCTCACTGACCACCAGGGGGCAGACGCTCAACACAGGAGCTGCCAAGCTGCAGTGACTTGGCAATGGCGGTTCTTGGTTGACACACCCCGAAACCAGAAAGGAGGGAGCCCGATTCCTCATGGGCCGTGTGATTCCACCTTTGGCTGTGGGTCATGTTGTTGCTGGGGCACTGTCAGCCCCAAATCTGGTTTACTGCACACTTGCGTTTGTGTTCCACACCCTGTATGACAGCAACTTTGCAGAGTGCTCTCTAGCATTCCGGGACCCCTCAAGGGATGTTGGAGAGCCAGTTTGGGCCCAATCCCCACAGGCCAGGTGGAGGGACTCCACCTGCCGAAGGGACCCTGCTCACTCCGCAGAAGCCCTTTGAGCCACATTGCCACCCCAGGTGCAGCTGGCTGGGGAGGGATGGCAGGAGGTTGGCTCCAGGGTGTGTCTGGCCCATCTAGCTCAGGCCCTCCCCACCAGCCAACTTCTAATTAATTTCCTTCCAATGTGCATGAATCTGTGCACCGGGTCACTAGACTTATATAAAAAAAAGCCTATTTTTTTTTTAAAGTAGTTGTAACCACTTTAGGGTGAAATTGACAGAGATAAAAGAAGGTTACTGCCTTTGCTTAGCTGCAGAAGTCAGAGAGCAGAACTGAGGTTATCTAGCTAATTCAGCAAGTACTTCTTGTGTAGCTGACCTTAGTCTACTTCTGGGCTATAGCATCTCCGCAAATCATTGGCATCTTCACTACTTTAAAAAAAAACAAAACATGGTCTCAGTGCTGAAGGAATGAGAGAATAGATCAATATGGAGGCAAATGTAAGCTATCAGAGAAAATTTGTTTCCCAATGTTACCTTTTCCTCCCATAAGAACAGATATGGTGAAATAGCTATGTGGCTGGTTTGAAGATGTTAGAACCTCTGAAGTACCAAATCTTCTCTACCTAACGCTAGAGGGAGTTCTTACAGGGATGAAGGCACAGCTAAAAATGAACTGGAGTCTGTCTTTACAAAGTTTACTTGAAAAACAACAACACCCAGAGTTGTATGAAAAAAGTTTTTAAATTGGAGAAATTGCCACCAACAGCATGCAGACCAGACTGTGAAAAGACTGAAGTGATTGAACTCAAGAATAGATACTGCTTTGCAAATGTGTCCCATGCTTGTGAAAAGTGTAAGATGACAAATCCTGAAGTAAGGTTGAATTCTTGAAGGGGCCATTTCCAAGTAAATGCTTGCACCTTCTTAATATACCAGAATTTTTGTACGTGAATATTATTAATGGTAATGGGACTTAGGTGCATAAATCCTTTTCTGTGTCATTTGGAGGTGCGGACTTTTATGCAACATCTCTTTTGAAATCAAAGGTAATTTGTGTAAGGTCCACATTAGCTGCTTAATGGAAAGTGTAACTGGAACCTAGTAATGCTAAAAATCAACCTGAAAATCCAAACACAAAATGGCTTTGTGCGTTAATGCTACCCAGGAAAGTGCAAGTGATTAAACATTTTCACAGCATTAAATGTCTTGATATGTCATCTTAAGCTAGATTTTCAAAATCACTTATCACTTTGCCGTTGATATGCAAACTTTTAAAGTAATATTTCAAAAAGAAGCAAAATAATGTAACTAAACTGTTTATAAATGCTTCCATCTTAAAATAGTTTACATTATGTAAGAGTTAATTCCATCTCTCTCATACTAGTAAAATAATCAAATGGAATTGAATCTTAGTTTTTTCAGCTTGCACACAAAAATTCAAAAGCAGAATCAGAAATTAAATAGAAGTATAAGCAATGTGTTTTTAGTAAAAAAAAAAAAACCCACAAAAAACAGAAACAACAACATATGGCTGATGTTTTCAAAAGTTGGTTATTTTATCGTTAAATTTATTTTCATTTTAAATCTTCAATAGTGTTTTCCAGCAGGTGTCACTGTAGGCAAATATAAAATGATAAATACATCGCATACAGCTTGCTGCCAGTGGTTCCTTGAGAAGCGAGGAGATTTATATTCAGACTTCTCAATTATTATTTTGTGTTTGGTTTTGCTATTAGTGTCAGCCTCCCAGCATTATTTTCTGTTCCTGTTGATACATTCACAACCTAGCGACACTACTCAGTTGAATCAACGGGAGTACAAGTGTGTACCACGAAATGATGAAATGACCAACAGCACCCATTTTGAGGGATAGAACATTTATCGTTTTATAGGTGAGAATCCTGAAATCTTGAAAAGTGAAGTTAAAGCATCATGTTTTAATTCTGAAGCCTTTTGGAGATCTTCCCTGATGGCTTAATTGATAACTTCCAATTTTTATGGGTCTTATATAAGCTTTGTTACAAAAACTAAAGTTTTATCACAGAGGAAAAGCTTTAAAAGTATTCAACAAAAACACTTTTTATTGTGGGATAAATATGAGAAAGGAAAGGATGGCAATATTATTGGTTCCTTGAAAATATGCTTCAATAGTTGGCTTAGAACTGAATTCATATTATTCATCCTGCAAAAAAACATCTCATTAGATCCCAGAGAAACCATTTCTGAGTATATCATCATAAGGAATCCAGAGAATCCATTATTTCTCTTTCTCTTCCTTTTAGTATTCACAGCACAGGGAAAGGGAAACAGAGATAAGGTACTGGCAGGAGAATTTTTCAGGAGTTATGTGTGCTGATTTCAAAGTTTTCCTGTTTCCTGGTAGCTACGAGCCTCTGCATAGCTTTCGCAGCTTCTATAGCTTCTATAGCAGTGTTTGGTAGCATCTGTAGGCCAGGTTTGGTGGTTGACAATTTGCCATGTGCAGATAGAGTCTAAAGAGAAATACTCACAATAGAAAGTGTTTTGAAGTACTCTCCTCATCCCACACCCAATGGAAAAGTCCACGTGATTGAAAAAATTATGTTTCATACAATTTATTCTTAGGAGGACAAAGTTACAGTCCCCGCATCCAAGCAGGTAACCAAAAATTAATACTTTCTCCACATTATAATCAATTCACAAACTCTCAGGAAAATTGCTGGTTCCTGTGACTACAGTTCTCAAGCCCAAAATAGAATCCACATTTCCTGACTCACTTCTTTCCTCTAGAATATGTCGCCTAAAATAGGGTTGTTTTTGGAATCTGAAAATGTTTTCCTTTCAATAACACTGCAAGAGTTGATTGAGCCTGACTCTGTACCTGGACTGTTCTAAAAACTTCCCACACATTCTCCCACTTAGTTTTCTCTTTATTTCCCTTTCCCAGTAGGTAAGTACCATCCTCCTCATTACAGTAGTCCGCTGTTATCCATGGTTTTACTTTCCACAGTTTCAGTCACTTGAGGTCAACTGCAGTTCAGAAATATTAAATGGAAAATTCCAGAAAAATTCATAATTTTTCCAATAACAATTCTTAAGTTTTCCATTGCTCACCTTTCTGAGTAATGTGATGAGATCTTGAGCTGTTTAGCTCCATTCTGCTCAGAACTTGAACCATTCCCTAGTTTTGTCCAGAGTATTCACGCTGTGTACAGTACCTACCCGCTAGTCACTTAGTGGCCCTCTCATTATCAGATGTACTTTCATGGTATCGCAGTGCTTGTGTTCATAGAATCCTTTGCTTAATAATGGCCCCAAAGCACACAGGTAGTGGTGCTGGCAATTCAGATAAGCTAAAAAGTAGCTGTAAAGTACTTTCTTTAAGTGAAGAGGTGAGTACAGTACAATAAGGTATTTTGAGAGACTATATTCACATAACTTTTATTACAGCATATTGTTATAATTGATATTTTATTATTAGTTATTGTTAATCTCTTGCTGTGCCTAATTTATAAATTAAACTTTAGCATGTATAGGGAAAAACGTAGTATGCATAGGGTTCAGTACTATCTGGGGTCTCAGGCATCCACAAGGGTCTTGGAATATATCTCCCAAGATAAGGGGGGACTACACACGTTGACACAGGAACAGATTCAAAGAGCTCTACATGCACAGGATCCTACAGCCAGGAAGGATAGAGGAGGGGCCTTGATTTGGGTCTTTTCCAGTCCAATAACCTTTGTTCTTCACCACTACACCCCCACAGCAAAAGCAGCATGCTGTTTAGGAGAATAACAAAACTAACATTGGGAAGGCACATACACACACAAAAACAAAAACAGATCCAGAGACAGAGAAGCGTCGATCAGATGCTCAAACCTCAGAGGGAAGGTAGGGGAGGGTGGGGGTAAAGGGGAGAGATCAACCAAAGGACTTGTATGCATGCATATAAGCATAACCAATGGACGCAGACACCAGGGGGTGAGGGCATGAATGGGTTTGGGGTGCGGGGGGGACAATAGGGGGATAAGGACACATATGTAATATCTTAATCAATAAAGAAAAAAAAATAAAGATGCATTTTTTCTGTATTTTGTGTGCTTTAGGTTAGAGCCAACTTCATCCTGTCCAAGGTGTTTGGCTAGAGTCCTATAGAGGGACCGGCTGTGTTCAGAATAATGATCCTACAATGCCTTATGATGTTTCCCTGATTTTGATTATGAAACAGAAATACCTATCTATGTGTTTGAGGCAAGATTATTAACAAAATCCTGGAAAAGAGAAAACTGAATACCTATAGATTCTGAGCTTTGTAATCTCAGAGCCTATCACATTTGAAGAAAGTGTAATAAAAATAATAAGAAAGCCTCAAACAACTAAGAACTACTCATAGTTCAATATGCAACATTTCCATTTGAGGCCTACAAGGCCACTCCAACTCTAAGCCTGTTCCTTCTTTTCTCTCCCCCTCCCCATTCACTTGGTGGATGTCAGTTATCAGCACTGTGTCCCTACATCCTGGTCAAAGACAGACGTAAGTCCTAAAGAGAATAGATGCATAGTGCTTACAGAAAAGAGAACAGGTTGTCTCATATCTCCAGATACTTGGAGTGATCTATGGCCAGGACATTGTTATGATAATTTATACACACACATATATAAGTGTACACACACACATGATATCATTTCCAAAACACAAAGATGTGATCTTTAGGATGACTTGAAACAAAAATTAAATGAGAGTATCTTTGAGGTTGAAATAGTTTTTATGATTTGGTGTGGGTGGCTAATTGAGGTTAAATCAGGAACAAATTTACATAGTTTTAAAATGAATAGAGGAGATACTGATGGAGAAGAAAAAGCAGTCACAGATTTTGTGGGGACATTTTCTGCAAGATTTTAATGTCAATCTAGGTAAGCATGACTCCTTTGAGGAAAATGCCTGAGGTGATATCTTATTTATCCATTTATTTCCTTCATTATCTGTATCTTTCTTCATATTCCAGAAAGACTTAAAGTGGCTTTCCATATTTATCAGAACTGACTTTAAATAATAAATTCTTTCATCTGAAGAACACTGGGGAAGATTGAAATTGAGAACTTCTTATTAATCATTCTGAGACCCCTATGCTTTAAAATGGGTTCATCCATTCATCCTTAATCAATCCATTCATTCATTGAGCCATCCATCTATTCATTCATTCATCCATCCATATATCCATCATTCACCCAACATTTATTAAACGCCAGCTACATTCCAGATGCTATGCTAGGAATTGGGCATTCAAGGACAAGTATCTTTCCCCATTGCTGGGGAGTGAGCTTAAACTATCAAACAGTCTCAGGTTATAGAATGATCATTGAATTGAAACTCAGAACTGACTTTGTCTTTGTCTCTCGTCCTTATTCATTTTACTGTTCTCTTTTCTTCTATAAGCCCTGGGTACTCATAACCTTGATGAAATAAATGCAGACCCCTAAGTATAGTGCCCAATATATAGTTTGCTTTTAATAACATTCTATTAAATAAATGACTGAATGAATAACTTATTATATCCTGAGGCTTTAGAAATCCAAATTTGGTAATGATAATAGCATACTTTCCTATAAAATCAACCATAATATAACCAGTTGAAATAACCTTCTTAGATGGAAGCAGATGGTCAATGTCAAGTTTAGAAGCCCTACTATGATGACCTTTCTCCCCTACTCAGATCATTTAATGTTGTCTTGCTAAGAGTTACTCAAGGTAACCTCTGGGTGCCTTTTTCTCAACTCATTCTACCCCCTGCCACTTGTCACACTTCATATCAACCCTCAATCCTCAGCCAGTTCTATCTCTGTCCTGAGCTCTAGAAAACTCTCTCCTCATGGGCCTTCTCCTCTCATCCTCCTCTCTCCACATTCATTCACTGGCTAAAAAATTCACACTCACATGGCACCCTTTTATAGGGCAAATTTCAAATTGAGGCCTCTGCAAAATGAGGAATGACAGCCTGACATGGACCAGAGGACTATTATACCGCATGGTGTAGGCTGACTCCTTGCTCTGGACATTCCTTTCCTTCCATCTGGATCTGCTCACTCCTTTCCAGCAGTCTGTGTCTATAGGAAACAATCTATAAAACTAATCCCTTCTGAGGTGTGACTTAACCTTCCCCTGGGAAATTAACCTTTTCAAATGGACTCACAGATTAAAAAATACCCCAATGCATTCTGTGGTAGAATTTTTGGTTCTGTAGCAGGCTGATCTGGGAGATCTATTTGAATTGTGGCTTTTCCTGATGATCTCCAATCAAGAACAAACAAAAGAGACAACTTACATTTGGACCCATAGAAAGTTGGCTCCATTCATGCATTCATTCGTTTATAACACTTGTGTAGAGGTCCTACTATGCACCAATATTGCATTAAGTTTGTAAAGAGGAGGAAAGACAGCCCTACCTCAAAGACTTGAGTATCGTAGTATTTAGATGCACAAATAGAACATTAGGAAACAGCACATTAAATGGAATGATAGAGACACAGCAGAGAATATTGGAAGAGCATCTGACTCATGAGTAAGAAGAATAGGGTTGGGTAGAATGGACAATGGGCAAAACGGCAGGTAAAATCCTGAACCTACCCACATTTAACTTATAGTAGGATCAGAATGCTGAAGATCTGACAGTGATTGTAACAGGATTCAGTCGGACAACAGAGCCTGTGGCAGGTAGTTTGACAGAGGAAATTTGATAAGGGGAAGTAGTTCCAATGGGGTTGGAAGAGCTGAAAGACCAAACAGGGGAGAGGAAAGCAATCCAGAAATTAGCAACAAGAGGAGCTGGCAACACACCTAGGACTAGAAGAACAAAGGATTGAGGTATTACAAAACCAGAAGCCAGGACTGTCTGGGACCTGTGGGTGCTGAGACCACAGAAGATACGTAGCTACTGCCAAAGATGTCTGGAAGCAGAGAGATGGGGAGAAATTCCCTAGCCTGCTTTCTGTCTGCTCTTGAGTTAGGATCTTGAATCCCATCAGCTAAACTAGCTGTAGGCCAGTTAACAAGAGTGCCTGAGAATGGAGTTTGCAGGCATCAGCCCTTAGTGGTACGGGGCAGAGTTGGGGATATGTGGGAATGGGTCTGAGAGCAGGTAGACAAATGACCAGCATGGTCATCTTAGCTGTTCATCTGCTCAGTCTTTATATTCTGCAACTGTTCAAATGTATGTTAATTGCTAATGTGGTGGGGAAAATATGCATGTGTTTAAAATTATTATTAAATTCAGAGTAGCTTTTGGTGATTTTTGCACATTCTCAAGTAATAGATAAAATTCATACAATTGCTATCATGGGATGGTCTGAAAAAAAATTTTAAAAAATATATTTTTATTGATTTCAGGGAGGAAAGGAGAAGGAAAAAGAGATAGAAACATCAATGATGAGAAAGAATCATTGATCGGCTGCCTCCTGCACACCTCACACTGGGGATGTAGCCCGCAACCTGGGCCCTTGACTGGCATCCAACCAGGGACCCTTCAGTCCGTAGGCCGATGCTTTATCCACTGAGCCAAACCAGCTAGGGCTGAGAAATTTTTAGAGTTGGAAAGAGCTCTTCATGCTTGGAAGGGTGGAGAAATTATACTGTAACGTATTACCATTGGAAGAGCATCTGACTCATGAGTAAGAAGAATAGGGTTGGGTAAATTATACTGTAAGGTATTACAGGGAGAGCGGGACCAAATTAATGATAGCTAGGATTTGCTGAGTGTTCTGGTGCTTTTCATGTATTAAATCATTAATTCTCCTAGCAATCCCTCCAGTAAGCTTTATCATTATTAAGATCCCCATTTTACAGATGGGAAAAGAGGAAACAGAGAGACTAAGTAGGCCTAAGGTCTTTCAACTAATATGTGGTAGAACCAGGATTTGAACCCAGCCAATTGGATTGCAATGTTCACATTTTAAACCACTGCTCATTCTGCTTCCAAAATATATACTTTTTCTTCTCTTGCCCTATTTTTGTTAGATCACATCAAGCTAAAAGTTAACAAAAGTGTATAAGGAAAATGATTATATACCTGTAAAAGCCATTGGAAGCAAACTATTAATATGCACTTTCCAGAATTTTACTTTATTAAAATTTTACTTTATCAAAATTTTATTTTATTAAAAATACCAATTTAATTTTGGTGTTCTTTCTGGGTAATGATAAAATATACATATCTATTTCTTCTCATTTTTAGACTTATAATAATTATGTAACTTCATTAAGGTAGAGCAAACTGTGAATAAATTGAGTGGTTGGTAGTTAAAGACTGTGAAAAACTACTTCACAATCTCATCTTTACAGTAATAGCAGATTGTTAATTAGCTGAACTACCCAAATACAAAGATTACAGTTAAAAACAATTTTGAGTGAGAAATGATAATGATGCATTGCCTGTTTTACAACATGCTCTATGCTATGCACTTCAACTCCCATTTTTTAAAATAAAAATTCCCAATGCTACTTAAAAGCCTCTTTTCTTTGACTGAGATTCCTCTGAAAAATAAAGGTCTTGCTAATTAAATATTTCTATCAACAAAGCATATTGTAACAATGGAGCAATATGTAAGAATGAAAAATGCTCAAGGCAGGGAATGTTCTCTAGTCTAGGTACAGAAGAAAAGGTCATTCCTGTTGAACCTTTTGGAAATGTAAGTTTTAGAAAACGTAAAAATATCCCAATGGTTGAATTAAAAAATACTTTTATTTAAAAAAATCATTTTTACTTTCCAGTAGTGGCCCACCCTTGTATAATTATAAGCACAGTAAAGATCTCTCCAGTTTTAATGTCACTGCCCATTTCCAGAGAAGGACCCATGATCGTTTTGTTGGGGAAGAAGGACCAATTGCCTTTGTTTCCACATTTCCAATGGCAGTGTGTTGAGCAGTCGTATCACATCCATTTCATCCCATAGCCAAACAACACTTGTTCTACAAACATTTCTTAAGCATTTTCAATATTCCAGGCCTTAGACAAGATTTTGGGGATACACTCATAAGTAAAAAATGGGCCCTTGACCTAGTAGTGTAGGAGAGGATAAATTTTTCATATCTGATATGTAAATTAAAATTTACAGTGTATGTATTTATCATTGTAAGGGAGATCCCATATAGAGGGAGCAGAGGCAGTAACAACGATCTGTGCCTTGGTTGGGAGAGGAAGGGAAATAATGGAGTATTACTGGTCAGGAGAAGTTTTGCAAAGGAAATGATAGTTGAGCACTTGGTTGACGGGGAAGAGTGTGTTGGAGAGTGTCAGAAAGAGTATGCCAGCCAGAAGGAAAGGCATAGAGTCTAAGAGGGGGGCTGAGGAGTTGGACAGGCTTGAATTTGAGTTCTGGGCTGTGCAATCTGAACAAGATACTAATCCTCTCAGAATAAAATGAGAATAGTAATTCCCACCCTGCAGAATTGCTGGGAGGATTAAGGATCACAGATATAATATCCCTGGCCCAGTGCTAAGCACAGATCTTCTCATGGAGGGCTCATTCTCTTCATTCAGGTCATTCATGTACAGCTCCAATGTGATCCTTCAGCACCCTTTCTAATGTTACCCCTCACCCCAACCTGGTTCTTTATTAATTTGGCTACATAATGACTACCAATCTCCAACACCCTCCCCCCCATTCCTGGAATGTGGGGATTTGTTTTGTTCACTGCTGTATCTTTAGCATCTGAATAGTGCCTGGCACATAGTAGGTACTTAATAAATATTATCATTACTGCTAATGTTATAAAGCCATGAAAATACATGGTAAGTCATAGGCATTGTGCGGCTGTAGACCAGGGCTCATTGATGGGGTAGAGGAAAGGCAGTTAGAGGCATACTCAAGGTTTTAACTATAAATTGCTACAGAGTATGGATTTTATCTGGCAGGTTTTTCAGTTAGATCTTTGGACAGGAATCAAAGTTCACCTTGTCAGTAGGCATTGATAGCAGAAAGTCAAAAAACTCTTGGTGTTGTGATTTAAGAGATATTTAAACTTTACCTACTCTGACTATGATGAAAGTCTCCCAATTGTCTTCTCTATTCCTTTGTCTTAAGGCATGGAAGTCCTATGTATTTGGGAGGAGTCACACAGATTTCATATTCCAGCCAAACATGGTTCGCCTTCTTCAAAAAGAGTGTAGAATCCTTATTATTTAGATAAGCATATCACTGTGAAGTTAATTGTTTCATGTAGGATCAGAGAATATTGGAATTGGACTTGCTCTTAATTTAGTGAGGGAGGAACAGAGTCTACACAGATGGCTGCGGAGTCTTTGATTCTTCAGCCTGTGCTCCTTCCACTGTGCTCCACTGTCTTTCCCTCATGTTTTGTTTGCCTGTCATCCCTACTTTAGCCTTCTGGGGGAGCTTTCATTCACAAACTCACTGCCCTGGACACAAGGATTGGTTCCAGGCTGGGCACCTGACCCAAACAGGGCCAGTAAGAGTCATTCCTGGGGTGGATTTATGGATGCCAAATTAAATCATTTATTAAATAAATGGATTGAATAGGCCATATTTATGTTTTGTCAAGTGGAATTGCCAACTCACAAAATAGTAATTTCCCAATTTTATGATATAATACCCTACTAAAAACCTGGGCTATTATTATAGAACAGACTAAAGATGTGCTGTTCAGTAATTGGCTGGATAATGTTAGGTAGCAAGTAGGATGGTGAAGGCATCAATATAGTGATGTGTGTTTGGCAATGGCAACTGAAGAGAGCCAAGAAATTACACCCAACACACTGAGTTTTTTCCAACCTAATTTATTCTCAGCGTTGACGATGGCTGCCAAACGTTTTATGATAATATTAAAAAGACAAAATATTAATTGTGTCTGAAATTGTGACTCAAGGTGCTTTGACAATAAGGATATTTAGCCTTTATAAGTATTTTTGTGTGTTTCTCTATGAACAGGTAGTTAACGTTGCACCTTAACAACATGGATTTCACAAACACTTTCTGCCCTGCTTTTCTATGCCATTAGCTACTATTGTACACATTAGACTCAAAGAGGTTTATTATCTCCTCCTCGGATGAATGGTCATTTGTCGATGGTATAGTAAGACTCATTTACACATATATTGTAGAAGTGTAGTCCTCATTACATTTCCTAAGGCTCTTTGCTGTATCTATAAAAAAAACCATGTTGCCTTCAAGAAGTTCCGAGTCCAATGACCAGGTTATCAATACAAAGACCCTCCTTTTGTAGAAACAATCATTATATACTGTATATATGCAAGGGACACTTGTCCATGTTAATGCCAGTAAAGTGTTAGAGAACCTACTGATGACTAGGAAGGTGTTAAAGCATTTGGTGCACCACTCACTCTTTCTCCCTTTTGAGTTTCTGATCAGTGGGGTATATATTCAAAATTCACGAGCACAAGAGAAATGAACTTTTGTTTTATTAGATGCAGATGCCCTATAGCTTCCCAAGCAGTTTCTGGCAAATTCTGTTATAGAAGCTGACCTAGACTTGAGACTGAAATGAGGTTTTTCTCCCACCAAATTGAAATGGCCAGACCCCAAAAAAGTCCTCATTCACTTAACCAATAGGGGAGAACCTATAACAGAGAGAAATGAAGGATGGGCCTGTTTTGTTGTATTTAATAAAAGACAGGAAGCATAAGCAGGCCTGCCATATCCCATCAGGGAAAGTGAAGAAATGGGAAAGAGTGTGTTTGATACATGAATACTCATCTTTAGCACAGTGGTTCAAACCACTAGTAAAATGTATTTTAAGCAATGTCACATTTATAACCTTGGCATTTACCCCAAAGCTAGGCCTTATAGACCTGAAGGTCTATAGTTATCATTGTTTTACATCTTATTTTTCTTCGTTAACATAATGTGGCTCAGAACAATCAGCTTAGAAAATGCATCCTTTGCCCTAACCAGTTTGGCCCAGTGGATAGAGCATCGGCCTATGGACTGAAAGGTCCCAGGTTCGATTCCGGTCAAGGGCATGTACCTTGATTGTGGGCACATCCCCAGTAGGAGGTGTGCAGGAGGCAGCTGATGGATGTTTCTCTCTCATCGATGTTTCTAACTCTCTATCCCTCTCCCTTCCTCTCTGTAAAAAATCAATATATATATTAAAAAAAGGACACCTCAAAAAAAAAAAAAAAAAGAAAGAAAGAAAATGCATCCTTCATAAGGAATGAGAATGGCACAAGAGGAAAGCATCAGGGGTGTCTTCTGTATAAAACTCCTGAAAGGGGAAAGAAGCAGATCTTCTTCCATGGGTGTCGGCTAAAATGTGAGATGAAGGAGAAGCACAGGGTGTTCTTGGTAGAGTAAACCCAAGCAAGGGTCTAGAGGTGAAAGAGAACAGGTGTGGAACTTTAAAGTTTAAGGGCTGAACAAGGAGAGCAGAAAGAAGCTAGAAATAAAGCTGGGGTGACAAGCATAGAAAGAATTATAAACCATTCTGTTATCTCCACACCCCAAATTTGCCTTTTATCCTGGAGGCTGTGACTTGCCCTTGAAAAATATTGAAATAATGGAATGACAGGATTAGACTGAAATCTTATCAAAAGCATTTTGGTGGGAATGGAGAGCAGATTAGAAGGGATCTGTTATGGGTTGAACTAAATCCTCTCTCAAAAGGGATAGTTGAGTTCTTAATCCCTGGTATCTCAGAAGGTGACCTTGTTTGGAAATAGTGTCGTTGTAGATGTAATTAGTTATGATGAAGTCATACTGAAATTGAGAAGTTCCCTAATCCGATATGACTAGTGTTCTTATAAAAAAGAGGAAATTTGGACATAGAGACAGACATGTACAGAGGGAAGATGATGTGGAGAGACACAGGGAGAAGTTGGCCATCTACGAGTCAAGGAGAGAGGCCTGGACTAGGTTGCTCTCTCATAGCTCTCATGAGGAACCAACTCTGCTGACACATTGATTTTGGACTTTTGCCTCCAAAACTGTGAGACAATAAATTTCTATTGTTTAAGCCACTTAATTTGTTATGGCAACTCTATGAAACTAACACAGAACCCAAAATTATAGACCAGTTAAGAAGACTAATGAGGGCCTGAGCTAATGTGTTGAGATTGGAGTGAAGAGAAAGGATTTGAAAGATATTCAGGGAGTAGAATTGACAGAACTTGGTGACCAGTTGGATATGTGAACTTAACATATAGTGATTAAGATGCATCTAGATTTTACCTCTGGCTCTCTTGCTGCCTCCCTGTGTGAACTTGAACAAGGCATTCGTCTTCTTTATGCTTCAGTTTTGTCATCTGTAGAGTAAGAGTCATGATAGTTCCTATCTTGCTGGGTTGTTGTGCCAGGCAAAAGAATACATGTTAACTTTCTATTGCAGTATTATAATACAATGTTGCAACATTGGTAAGTATAGTAAATACTCAATAACTTTTAAAAAAGGTGGGTTGTGTGAAAAAAAAAATTGAGAATGACTCATGCTTCTGACTTGGCCATCAGTTAGGCTAGTGGTCGGCAAACTCAATAGTCAACAGAGCGGCAAACTGCGGCTCGCGAGCCGCAGTTTGCCGACCACTGAGTTAGGCTATGATATTATTCAGGGAGAAGAAAAATATTGGGGGAAAATGGGTTTGGGTGACTGAATGATAAATTTGTTTTTAATTAAATTTAAGACATACAAGCAAATGATCTATTATTAAAAATACAGCAACTTGCATTTTATGTTGGCTTTTATGAAGTTCAAGTTTTATATTTTCAGTTTAGCTACAAGTTTATGTTGTCCATTAAAGGTCATCTCACATAGAAATGAAATGAACATCATGTTTGTAGGTTATTAGAGAAAAATAATGACAAAATCATACTTGTTTAAAACCCTTTTAAAAATCTATATTGATTGAATTGACTGTTACAATGGAGATAGAAGTATTGACTTTTGACAACTTGTCCAAGAATTAGTTCTTAATTAACCTCAGGTTGTCAACTTATGATCACCCTTTCTCGTGCATGAATGATCTCAGATGTGGCAATCTATAGAGATAAATTGAGTCATCTGACAGAAATTATTCTTGGCTAGGTTTGGCTTTAGGGTTGCCAGATAAAATACAGGACACCCACTTAAATTTGAATCTAAGATAAACAACAAATACTCTTTAAACATAAATATATCTCAAATATTTATTTATACTAAAAAAGTGTTTGTTGTTTACCTTAAATTCAAACTTAGCATTTTTTATGGGCTAAATCTGGCAACACTAACTCAGTTCCCTTTGATAGTATGGGCTTCTGTGGAAATCTGTAAAGATAGGTTAGGTTCCTAATCATCCTGACTTGAGGTATAGTTTGCCTAAAACGTGGTCTACTTTATTTCTCAAGAGCCTTTCTTGAGCTCAGGATTTGCAATTAATGATTTAATGAAGAACATATAAACAAGTACATTGGGAGTAAATACTGCCAAAGGCAGTGTGGTATTTAATAGTGTACAGATGTTGAGAGGATCAACCCACTATATACAGTTTTTCAGAATGATATTTTTATAAGGCTTTATTTAAGATTAAAATATAATGAATATATCTGCTTGTTTCATGCAGATGACAAACTTTGGTGTTTACTTACCTTTGTGTAATGTGTTTTCATATACAGTTTATATGATTGCATTCAAAGAAATAAAATCACAAGCTATATTTAAAATATTTAGAGTCATGGTGACATTTCTAATGAATAGGGGATGAGATGAGATGGGATTAAGTACCATACGATTTTAATTTGGGCTTTACATCTATGTATGGAGTCCTCTTTGCTTTCCTTTTTCAGCTCATCTATTCCAGAGCTTTCTGAGTTTGACAAGTAGCCATCATAGGACCATTCTGCCTCATCTTGAACACTCAAAACCAAAGAATGAGAAAACTGAAAAGTTTTGCTTGTAAATTTGGTTGTATTATTTGATTTGTTTCAGAAATTGCAACGATTAGTTTATGTTTGTTCACTTAAAATTAATCAGATCTTTTGCTATAAGGCATGCTACTTTTGAGTGTTTAGAATGATTTATCTTAATTTTTAAATTTATCTTTATTGTTGAAAGTATTACAGACATCCCCCAACTTTCCCCTATTGACTTCCTCCTCTCTGCTCCCACCCTCTCCCCAAGCCTTCACTGTGCTATTTGCCATGTCTATGGGTTATGCTTATCCTATACAATAAAAGGCTAATATGCAAATTGTCCCCTCGACCAGGAGTTTGACCAGGGGGTGGGGCCAGCTGGCCAACCGCTCGTGGCTCCTCCCCCCACCCAACCTCCCGTTAGCCCCCCACTCTAATCAGGGTGGCGGGCGGCTGGCGAACCTCCTGCATCCCCTCCCCCTGCCAGCCCGGCCCCAATCCGCCCCCATCGGGGCAGGCCGGCCAGATCCCACCCATGCACGAATTCGTGCACCAGGTCTCTAGTATGCATATAAATTCTTTGGTTAATCTCTTCCCAATCCCCCCTTTCCCTCTGAGATTCATCAGTCTGTTGCATGCTTCTGTGTCTCTGGATCTATTTTGTTTGTCAGTTTAGTTTGTTCATTAGATTCTACATATAAGTGAGGTCATGTGACACTTGTTGTTCTCTGACTGACTTACTTTGCTTGGCCTAATAATCTTCAGCTCATTTATTGTTGTCTCAAAGGTTAACAGATCCTTCTTTTTTACAACTGCATAGTATTCCATTTTGTAAAGGTACCACAGCTTTTTTAATCTACTCATCTACTGATGAGCACTTGGGCTGTTTCCAGATCTGAATTAACAATATTTGTTGATGAATTAGATCTAATTAACAATATTTTTTGATGAATTAGAAGCTCACATCAATATTTGTTGATTAATTAGATATAAGTGATGAGGAAAAGCAATGGATGAAGGAAAACTCATAGATTTTTGGTTTGAGGAACCAGATGGATAGTAGTTTGCAAAGGTCTGACCATCAAATGAATGGAGCAATACTGTGAAAGAGAAACTTCTTCCATTTTTCATGAGAGTAAAAAGAAGCAAATTCAGGGCCAAAACAACAGTACCTTTGATTTCTTATGATTGAGAAATGTAGTTAGTTGATTAATTGAAAAAGTAAGTTAAAGAAGAGATGCATTAAGAATGGTACTTACAGAACCAAAATGTTTTATTTTAACTGAGAACATGTATATTCATTCATCAGTTTTTTAATCTAGGACCAAGATTATTCTTTGGGTATAGATCCATTGATAGAAGTTCTCTTTTATTTTTCTTACATGAACCAAATTCATAATATATTGTGCAGTATTTCTAGTTTTAATTTCTGTAAACTTGAGCCATAACTTAAATTTATATCTGAAGAAATCTCAAAGCAAAAAAACTTCTAGACTTTTATAAATTTTGCCAATCTTTCACAGTTTTGTCTCTCACACCGGTTCAACTGGAATTACTTTTTAGTTACTTGCTCTTATTACAAACCATTAATATATTTTCCAGATCATATGTTTTTGTTTTTTCAATCATATATCATCAGATATTCATTAATACTAATTATACAGATGGACAATAGCAAGTACAACTGAAATGAAGAGATCTGAAAACAAATGTAGCTGATTCTTGGTAAGCCTGTAATACAAGTGGAAGGTGCAATTGTGTTTAGATTTTCTAGGGAGTGATCTACTAGCTGTGACCTTAGGCATCAGCCACAGTATATTACCATGGGACTGAAGAGTGTAGGTCAAGCTGGTAAACTGAATAAGGGGAGGTTATATAAGAGAACTTCTACTGTGTATATGAACTAGATCTCACATACAAATAAACATTTTCTATGTACACACAGTACAAATGTTGAAAGCCTTAGCTTTCAGAAAACAAGAATTCTCACAACAACTTCCCACCCCCTCAAGGGTAGTATGCGATAGGGATGTTCACCATTGGAGACCAAGATAGCAGTCATCAATCTGAGCAGAATTTTGCTAACTGCAGAGTGGTATCTTTAAAGAGAAAACAGAAATAAAGAAACTAAAATGGCTTTTGTTGAAGTTCAAAGTCAACAGTTTAACGGCCCCAAAAGAGGCACTTGGACATAATGACTATGTTTGGCAAGGAGGAGGATTTTGTGGGATTGAGAGCATCAGATGGTAAAGACAGCCCTGTCAGGCTTGAGAGCAGGGCTGTGTTCCTGTTTGGGAGGGCCCTGGTGTATGTACCAACAGAACATCCTTAAATGTCAGTGTTCACCAACACAAATGAAGTAGATAATAATTGTTAGTCAATGACTTGTGTTAGAGAAATTAAAACCTTAACCATTGTCTTTCAAGTCAACAAACATTTGTTGATTGCCTGCTACGAGCATGGCCCTGTGCTTTCTGCTAGAGATGCACAAATGAAAAACATGCCTCTGCCGCAAGTGCACGTGCTCTGCTAACAAGCAGGCATTTCACAACTCATTGTGATATAAGTCAAACTATAAAGTGCTAGGATGGCCACATCGGATTCCATTAATTTCATTTCCAGAGAATTTTGGAAGTCACTTGGTTTCATGCTTCAAACTACGTGACAAATTATATAGCCACTCTAACTTGGTGTAGCTTTCTC
This sequence comes from Plecotus auritus, assembly GCF_963455305.1. Taxonomy (NCBI): domain Eukaryota; kingdom Metazoa; phylum Chordata; class Mammalia; order Chiroptera; family Vespertilionidae; genus Plecotus; species Plecotus auritus. The sequence goes on along the minus strand of NC_137771.1, from coordinate 187,847,240 downwards.
ATCTTTTAAAGGGGCTAGTCATATTTTGGGAAGCAGTATACGTTATTCAAAATGCTGTTTTCACTAGGAAGCTCCTTTTATGTGATACCAGTTCTATATTATTTATGGCTAAGGAATTCTTATTTGGGGTCAAACTTCTGTATCTATTTATTTGCCCCTCCATCCACTCAACTAATTCCAGTTGACTTTAAGCTTAGCGTAGAAACCACGTACATTTTGCTCTTTATCATTGCCTCACCATTTACCCATTTGCTTAACATTGACTAGATGAATTAATTCCTACCTAAAGTCTTTATTTCCTTCCTGTGTTTACTTTTGTGAGTGGTAGGGGGTCGGGGAGATGATGCTGATGAATTCTGTAAATTTGCTATCTACTTCCTTTTAGCATCCTAAATTTATTTTACTGAAGTTTCAAAGGATGCTCCTCCACCATTCTATTGGGGAACAAGCCTGTGACCACATTACCCATCTTTACTAATAAAGAGCTAATATGCTAATGGTTGGGATGCCGTAACGGTAATGACCAGGTCATTAGCATATTAGCTGGGGCGTTGCTCCGGAGATGGGGCAGAAGCAGGGAGGTGCCCAGAGAAGATGGGACCAGCCCGAGGCAACTTGAGGGACTGAGGGTGGAGCTTGAAGCGGCCAGAGAAGGCCAGAGGGTTTGGGGGCTGGGACAGGCGCGCTGGAGCTCTGCGTGGACAGGTTCAGGTGTCAAGGCAGGGCTGCAGGTGGGTGGGCGGTGCCATGCGAATTTGCGCACTGGGCTCCTAGTATAACTAATAATTGTATAAATTTTAATCCATTTCCCCATTAAACAGTTGCCTTTCCAGGCTGAATAGGCCAGTGTTTCAATATGTCTCAGAGAGCAACACCCTAACCCTCTGAACATGTTAGTAACTGTTTCCTCTATTGCTTGTGTCTTCTCTGTCTTCGTTGTGAACATTTTTTGATATGTGACGACCATAACCTCACATGGCATTCAAAAAGTTTAAGCATTGAAGTTTTATAGGATGCTAATTTCAGTTGGTTTTCTAGTACTCTTCATGTACTTATGTTTTCTTCACTTTTCAACCCTAGTGTATGACTCAATCAGTATCCTCAGGGAACTAACAATGACTTCCAGGTATGTACTTTCTCTGCCTGAAGCTGATAGTTCAGAGCTATTAATTTTATGCCTATCTCATTTGTCATAAAATATGTTGCCTTATATTTTTAAGTTAAAGTCTAGTTACTACTTTTCTAGCCACTTATACAAATTGGTAAGATTTCATACCTATATATTACCTCTTTCCTTAGCTACAAATTTGGAGCTTTTGCATTGAATAAATTTGGGCTTTCTGAACATTTATAAATGTGTTCAGTGTTGCCATCAATGTTGACTCACAAAGAACTTCACTGTGGAGGACACTACACATATATCCCTATTCTGAGTAGAAGTTTTTCCTGGTCTAAGCCTACCCATGATAAAACTTCCCTGTGGCACCACACTATCTGTCCAATGGGGATATCTGTCTTCCTCTTGCTCAAGGACAAGCTGATACATACCCAGTTTGCTCTAGTATGGCTGTGTTGATGGTTTGCAGATAGTGTCCATTCTGATTGGTTGAGGCTTCTTTTCTGATTTCTTGAAGCCCGAGGATTCCCTGTTGTTAATATTTTGAATATGTAATGTGAGTACATTTTAGCTCTTGATTTGAATGCACTGTTTGAAGCTAATGTTTCACTTCTCCTTCCTGGGTAGAGGACTGAGATAACCATAAAACAGGTTGAAGTGAACCCACTGATGTAAAATAGAGGGACTGGATTATCTTTAAACTATAATCAAGAATTAATGGTGCATTTATAGGTCTGCCTTTAAGTGATACTTCTAAGGTTTCTAGGAACCAAAAGTTCTTTGAATCTTTCAGGTAATGAGAGGACATGTTTCTTGTCTGTGTTTTGTGCACTCACATCAGGAAACCTACTTTTGCCCACTTCTGTATTCTTTCTGATTGGTGTTTTGGGATTCTTAGGCAATGGAGTCCAACCTCAGTTCTCGAATGTCTCCCATTTTGAACAATTTGGTTCTCGACCGAGTTGTTTATGGAAAAAAATTTCTTGGTTGTCAAAAAAATAAAATAAATTGGTTATTGACCTGACAACCCTTTCATGCTGATACATCAGCATGAGAAAAATATCTCTCAGGCCAAAAACAAAGGAGAGAATTCGCCAGTATGAGTCAGTTTACCACTAAATCTCATGTTGTTAACATCTCAGGAAATTGTGCTGTGAATATTTTGGGTTTATGTTTGTTTGTTTTATGCTTTTGTTGCTGGTGAAATGGACAATTAGCACAATTTTAAAAAATAATGAGGCCATCAAGAGTACTAATGTTGCCTGGCCAGTCTGGCTTAGTGGTTGAGTATCGACCCATGAACTTAAAGGTTGCTAGTTCGATTCCCAGTCAGGGCACATACCTGGGTTGTGGGCTCAATCCCCAGTAGGAGGATTGAAAAAGCCAGTTGATTATTTTTCTCTCTCATCTATGTTTCTATCTCTTTATCTCTCTTCCTCTGTAAAAATCAATAAAAACATATTTTTAAAAAAGAGTGCTAATGGTGTCAAAGAAACAGGAAATTGAAGAGGTAGAAAAACTGTTGTTGATTTGGATAAACGCAAAGCAGTTAGCAGATGACAGCATTTCGGAGGCAGTGACATGTGAAAAAGCAAAGATGCTGCATACTGACTTCCTGAAAGACCCCCTGGAATGAGTACTGAAAGTGATTCGTTTAAAACTAGTAAGGGGTGGTTTGATAAATTTAAGAAGTGTTTGTTTATAGATTAAAGAGTACATTAGACATGTACTATATATAAGAAAGGTTAAAACAGAGAATCATTTGGGGATATGGAAAAATTAATTCAGTTTACACTATTTCTAATGGAAAAAAAGATTTGGTTTTCGAACAAAATGCTTCTCAAACAGCTTTCTGGGACAAATTAAGTTTGAGAACTGAGGTTCCACTCTATTCTCAGAAGTAGAATCACTGGGTCAAAAGGCAGTTACAATGTTAATTTTTAAAAAATTAATTATTTTATTCTCACCTGAGGATATGTTTATTGATTTTAGAGAGAGGTGAAGGGAGAGAGAGAGAGAGAGAGAGAGAGAGAGAGAGAGAGACATCTATGTGAGAGAAACATTGATTAGTTGCCTCCCATATGTGCTCTGACCATGGATTGAACCCACAACCTAGATATGTGCCTGACTGGGAATCAAACAGACAGTCTTTTTGGTGTAGGGACAATGTTCCAACCAAATTACCCACCCAGCCAGGGTCTATTTTTTATATTTTTGAGGAAACTCCTTACTGTTTTCCACAGTGGCTGCACTGTTTTGCATTTCTACAAACAGTACACTAGGGTTCCCTTTTTTCCACCCCCACTTCCTCGCCAGCACTTGCTGTTTGTTGATTTATTGATGGTAGCCATTTGGCAGGTATGAGGTGATACCTCATTATAGTTTTGATGTGCATCTCTCCTATGGTTAGTTAACTTGAGCATTTATAAATATCTGAAATATATTTTGGGGCGTCTTCCCTCCTTTTTCTCCTTTACCTCAGCAGCTGAATAGGTTTCCTATTAAGGGAAGCTAAGCAAAATACTGTCATGAAAATATTGGATATTTCAATTAATAAATTCCAAAGAAAAGTGGAATTAGCTAAAAATTATAAAGAGTCCTTGAATGGCTTGTTGATTAGAAACTAATGTAACTCCTTGTCTAGGATAAAATACCAAACAGGCACCAGCTGCTAGTAATTTGGTGCAAGTAATTGTAGAGCCAATAAGTTGAAGAAGTGCTTATTAAAAGAAACTGCTTTCCTATCTGCTTGTAAGTTCAATTGAGTAATGCACTCTACATGTGGTCTGACACTGGGTAAATTATACACCTGATTTAAAAACACTCCATTCATAAGAGCTCCTATTTTGCTCATCCATAAAATTTTTACTTTCTTCATTACTACTTGCAGCAGTGTATGGCATAATATCTATCAAATTAGGCTTTGAGGACATCTCAGGCTGGCACCCTGCTGACTTGAAACATGTGCTTAATATTACTGCAGTGCTTTTAACCCCATGAGTGCCCTGGGTAGCCCGCACAGGCATGCAAAATCTGTTCCTCTCTCTCTTTGCTGTCACATCCTCCACCTACTGAGAAAGAGAAACATCAAAGATAATGGGGTGGGGGTTGGAATGGGGTTTAGTCCCTGGGCTAGAGAAAAAAGTAGTTGAAATTTGTAGAAATAAGACAGGCAAAGTAGAAACGGTGTAATCTATCACTTTACAACTTTAAAAAATATGAGCCAAATGTAAACATTTGCAAGCAAGGCATTTGGCATTCTATTTATTTGACCTAATAAGCTCTGAAAAGCAAGACAAAACATACACTAGCACTTTCTGAATATTTCACATGAAAGCCAACTTTGGAATGCATCTTATTTATATTTATACCTGTCTGGGTGACTTTCATTAATTTTGATAAGCATGTATTGCCTTCTGTCTACCAAGTGGCCAGTACTATGCTTGATGGTAAGATACAGTGCTGAACACATGTGGCCCGTGCCACCTTGCAGCTCAAATCTTGCAAGGGGGTCAGGATTTCAACAAATAACTATAATGAAATAGTAAAATATAAATGATCTCAAGACCATTGTTCAACATTTATTCATTCATTCATGGGAGATGATGTTTGACCCAGTTACTCTACCTGCTGGGTTACCATAGCAGATACACCACATTGTGGATATAGATACACTTGTGAATCTCAGTTTCATGCCATTAGATATGTCATGTATTTTTTCTCCCTGTTCTTATTCCATGCTGACCTAACAGTCTAATGATTATAATGTAGTTTCCCACCTGGAATGCCCATTGGAAAAAAATGTGCTTCCTAAAGAACTCCAGTGTCCATTCTCTTTTATAATAATACTTGTTCTAAATTAATAAACTGGTGTATTGATCATAATTTAGTTCCTTATGTAATGCTCTAAAGGTTCTTTGACACTCTAATTTTTATTTTAAATGAATACTTTGTTATTAGTCCTATGAGATTGGTTAGTGTGCCTTCACCCCCCAAACGATGGACCCAACTCTCTGGGGGCTGACAGTTAGTTTTGGGGGGGTGGGGGCGGGGCAGGCAACCAAACTCCAGAAACTTGTATAAAGAATGGAAGCCACAGGAGGATATGAGAATGTGTTTAAAAATAATGCTGGGAAAGAGAGAAAGAGAATGAGAGACAAAAGCTAAATCTTGAGAAATGTCAACCAGCAAAGAGCAGAGGAATCAATGCAAAAGGAAGATGGAGAACCAGGAGAACTGAAACCAAGAGAGAAAAGGTATAAAAGATGGTGGGAGAGGTGGATGAGCCTCAGAAATGGCCATTGGATTAGGCAGTTTAGAGGTCCTTCAAGAGAATAGTGTCCATAGAGAAGTGGGAGGCGGTAGGGAACCAGGTTGCATGAAGTTATGGAATAAATAGCTGCTAGGGAAGTGAAAGAGCTGAGAATGGGCTTCTTTACAAGAGAATGTCACCTTAAAGAGTTACCTTTGAGAGGCAACCTCATTGTTTGTGGATGATATGCAAAGCATTGGTGGAGAGGGAGAGGATAAATGATGAAACAAAGTTCCAGGTAAGGCATTAATGTTTTTTCACTTATTCCTTCTTTCAAGTAGAGAGAGCACATAGATAAGTGGTTAGGCACCTGGTTACTGGAGCCAAATGGCAGAGTTTAGATCCCAGTTTCACTATTATAGTCTTGGGCAAATTAACCTCTGTGCCTCTCTGTACCTGCCTCAGAGGGTTGTTGTAAGGATTAAATGAATTGATATTTATAATGCATCTGGAACTGTATCTGATACATGATAAGTACTTAAACTTGTTTGGTAAGTAAACAAAGGAGTTAGTCTGGACAACGGATAAGATACCTGATCCTCTATGAATTCACAACAAATTGTTTTCTATATTTCATGATCTTCTCACAGATGTATTTGAGATCTGAAATTACCCAGAGCCTGCAGTGACAAAAATTGCTATATACATCAGCACAAAAGGTTCTGACAATGTTATCATGGGTACAACTAGATAAAATTGCAGAACTCTGTTAAGGAGTTAAAGGAATTTCCTGACGAAATTGCAAACTAATTTCTTTCACATTTTTTGTGGAACTTGGCAGATCTCACTCCAAGCTTCTTTCAGAATACTCATGGCAACCTTTGGCTTCATGTCTTTCTTTGAACTGAACCTGTCCTTTTTACCCTCTTCTTTACTCTAGACAACATTTGGAGCTCAGGGAAGTCCATCTGTAAAATCTTACCAAGTTTTCTTTTTATTTTACTCCTTACATTTCTCAATTGATATCAACTCAGAGAGTATAGGGTTAACATAATAAATGCATCAGATGGTGCTTCCCTTGGGCATCTCAGTTGATGGGTATGTAATTACTTATTAATTGGTTAGAACATTCTGCTATTAATGAAAAAAAAAGGTGTTGACTAATTCAATAAACTTCTTTTCTTTCCCTTCATCTTAGACATATTCCTTCATTTCTCAGTATTATATGCATTAAGTCTTGGACATTCTTTTGATTGGAAATAGGTGCTGAAGGGACTGTCCAGTGGGCAGAGGGTATATCATTTAAAATTGAGTAAGTTTCTTTCTTTTTTAAAAAATATATTTCTATTGATTTCCGAGAGGAATGGAGAGGGAGAGAGAGATAGAAACATCAATGATGAGAGAAAATCTTTGATCAGCTGCCTCCTGCCCTACACTGGGAGTCGAACTGTGACCTCCTGGTTCATAGGTCAAGGCTCAACCACTGTGCCACACTGGCTGGGCTAAAATTGGCTACTAAGAACTGACATGCAGATTCCAAGTTTGAAGGCACCACCCCATGCTTATCAGGATGTGAATTTTAGTTCTGTTGTATTTTAGTTCTGTAATTTGGTCCAAATAGCTTAACTTCCCTTAGGCATTGCCTTCAGCCCTTATAAGGCTCAGGAAACTACAAATGTTGCTGCAGCTTCTATGCCCTATGTGGGATCATACAGTGAATTGGATGAAGGAATTTCGTGCACCACATAGAAAATTCCAAAATGCTTAAGCTTAATCTTAACATTAATAATAGTGTAGGCAGGTAATTAAGTTAGAACAAAGGTAAAGAAGTTGAACTTTACCTAAAAGCAGAATTAGCCTTAGTTTCCTGATTAAGTAGATTTTGAAAAGTGTTAACACCCTTCCTTTTAAATTGACTGAATAAGACAGAGAAATGGACCAGCAGAAAGACAGCACTTAGAGGTGCCAGAGCCCACCACAATACCTGACCCAGGTTGACCCTTAAATTGTGCGGCTTGAATGAATGTGCCATAGAAATTTCTAAATTATTTTAATTTCCTCATTCATATTTTTTGCTTTTTTTCCCAAGTTTAATACAGCAGATTATATTAGTTTTTATATATCTAATCTAATCTAATTTAAATAAACCCCATAATTTAAAAGAAAAGACAACAATAAGAACAAGACATGGAAAATGAGGGTCTCACAGAGAGAGCTGGGAATGTAGCAGTGATTGTTGGAGTAGGAAACTTGGGGAGTGATTAAAAGAGCTTATTTATTTATTTATTTTTACATTTCTGTTTTAGGCACTGAGGACTTCTCTATGAGCTTTACTGTACTTAATCCTCTTAACAAGCTTAAATGGTAGATGCCAGTATTATTCCATTTTGCAGATCAGGAAACAGACACAACAAAGGCCAACAGATTTCCCAAGCCTTATAGCTGTTTGGTGGCCAAGTCAGGATTCAAACCCAGTTGGTGTGGCTCTGAAAATCTGTGCTCTTAACACTGAGCTACATTACTGCCGAGATCATGTAGACATGTTCCCATGCTGAAAGTAACTACCAGGAGCTGCTGTTCTAAGTTCAAGCAAGTATAGAAATAGTCCAAAACAGCCCACCATATTTAGCTCACTCATCATTCAACAAACTGTGCCTTGAACACCCACCAATATCTCTTCCTTCTAAGATACACCCTGTCTGCAAGGTTACTCTTGTAGCTTGCTAACTTATCCAACAATCCGAGGCTTCTAGCTTTTCCCCAGTGAGGCCTGTGCCTCTGGTCTCTCTAGAAATCCGAAGGGCTAGCTTTTGTTTGCCTCTCTCTGTGCTTATGTCCTTCTCCCCAACTCTGGGGTGCACCAAAATCTTATATAATTAGGGAGCACCCTTTTAAGAAAAATAATACACAGTTATAAATTCAAGATGAAATAAATAATATTTATTTTAAAAAATGATAATAGATCACAATTTTTATAAAAAGCTGACAAATACCTTCGCACCTTGCATTACTAAGGTTGCTCTCAAGACTTTGCAAATGGTCCAGGCAGGGAGAATGCCTGAAATATGAGAGTCACTATCTTTGGCCCATACTGCCCCTGAGAGTAACTAGTTGAGCCTTGTTGCAACACAACCACTGTCAACCTTTCCAGTCTTAAAGGAAAGAGAAGTTACGAAAAGCTTTTTTTTTTGGTCTCACAGACAAAATAAAATAGAAACTAATAATTAAAATTTAACAAAACAAAACAAACATAAACAAAGGCTGGTCACAGTGAGATTTGAAAAGATGGATTTAACATCAGATAAACTGGAAAGCAAGGGACAGGCCAAGTAGCAGGTATAATGCTCCAAGCTTACTCCCACGTAGGGGACATTAGCAGGGAGTCTTCTGAAAAGTGAGTCTGAAATGCTTTGGGGACCATGAGAACTTTAGGTTGAATCTCTGTGTGTTACTGGAGACAGAAGAATTACTAAGTAGAGAAGAAAGTCGCTGGGCTTCTCTCCATTTTGCCATAATTCCTCCCGAATTAGCAGGGCCCCTGTTGATCTTTCCACTGCCCCTGTGCTTCAAGTGGTCATATCTAAATTGCCCTCCTGGTGGCTTCTCAGGAGGCTGTCTTTGCCCAGACGGAGAGGTAAAGTAATTCAGGTCTCAGTGCAATAGAGAGGAATCAAGATTCTCTTCCATATTCTATCCTTTCTTTTTTAAACGAACAAAACACGCAGCAACTTTGGGAATTGAAATATTTGGACCATGGTAAGGGCATCGATTGAAGGCTCAACAAAAATCAGATGACATAAGCTTAGGCTGCTGCTGCAAACTAAAAGATAATATAATTATTTTTAAACTTGGCATAGCACTAAATAATGCACTAAAATGATTCAAACTACCGATACAAAGTCATTTAATGAGCTATCTTATTCATACAACAGACAACTTGAGAGTTAGATGGTTTAGTCCAATTTTATTAATAACTAATAGATCTCAAGCCCTTACTATATAACAAGTATTATGCTAGCACCCTTAGAAAGAATCTCATTCATATTGTAATATCCCTATGATATCACGGTTTCTCCACAGTACGCACTAGGAAGCAAAGGCACAGGAAGCAAAAAAGGAGGGGGCGGTGTGTGCAATCTGGTTCCATGGTTGGCACTCTTACCACCCATCTATATATTGTCAGTGAATTGCCCCAGGTCACACTGTTGGTAAGAAAGGATGGAACTATCCTTAAAACTCAGGTTTTTCACACCAAGTCTACTTAGTATGTCCAGGAACAAAAAGACACACAAAAACCCATGTCTAGTAGGAATAGTGGAGGGAAAAATAGATAAAATGGCCTGAATTTTACCATACCTCAGCTATGTTCATTCCTTCTCTACCTACCCACCCCCACCACCAAGGCTTTTTCAAAACTCAAGTGTATGAAAATATTTTATAAAATTAACTCATCACAGTTTAAAATGTTTGTTCTTAAGTGAAGTTTTATATTGACTTAGTAGTATTTTAGAACAGTCTTAAAGGCATGGGGAATGCTTGAAATCATACCTTGCATGTATTGGTAGCCATACTGTATGCTGTCTTACACAGAGATCAATGAATAAGCATTAGATGTAAAATGAATAAAAATAATCTATTCTATTTGTGCTCTTTATTTTACAAGAAGAATAATTCTCCATAATCTGCCTTTACTCAGAGTTATGGAAGTATCACTAGATATAGGAAATTAATCTTTGGTACTAGGCACTAAAATGATCCAGCATCTAAGAATATCAGATAGAAAGCAGAGATGAGATTTAAAATGCTTTTCATAAAGATCCTATTTTACATTTAGCTAAGTAATATATGGAAAAATTGGCACCTTTCAGCACCAGAGCAATTACCATCCCTGCTACGGTGAAAGCTGATGCTTGGCCAACACCTGCAGTGGAATTGAATTAATGGAATTGATTTCTAGGCTCATTTTTTTTTTTTTTGAAATGAAGTTGTTTTTGAGAAAAAATTACAGATTTTCACATATTTAAAAAATTTTCCCATAAAAGTAATAGACTTTCTGCTATTAAAGGCATATTTCTGGAATAGATCAAGGTACAATTATTAGAAATGTCACACTTGCACAGAACATATAAAAACAAAGCTGGTAGCACTTTATAGATAAGAGAAAACATTTAATGGGTGCTTACTATATGCCAGTTCTGTGCTAATCACTTTATATATGTTGACTCATTTAATCCCTCTAAACAATGTAGGGATTACTGTCATTGTGTTTTTGCATGTAGGAAAAGGACATTGTGTTTTTGCATGAGGCCCAGAGAGGTTATGTAACTTGTTCAAAGCACACAGCTAATAAGTGTGGACCGGGACTAGAACCCAGAATCTTTTCTCTCCAGACTCCTAATTTTATCATTAGACAGTGCTCTAACTTTGGCTGCCTGCCCTTTCATCACTGTCATTTGACTTAATCTTATTGTTCAGGAGCTAAAATGAAAGGAGACCTCTGATTCTTGGGGAAAGCTGTTGGTCCTTTCCTACTTCCTTCAACCTTATTTTTATGGACAGATGGTTATGAAAAGCTGGGGAAAATGAAGATAATGAAAAGTTAAAAGGTATCCTATCTAATAAAAGAGTAATATGCAAATTAACCACCACTCTGCTACACCCACAAGCCACTCCCACCAGCCAATCAGGAGCAAGTATGCAAATCAACCCAACCAAGATGGCTGTGGCCACAGTGCGAGCAGGAGGCTTGGGTTTCCCCGGCAATGGAGGAAGCCAAGCTTTCCACACACAGTGGCGGGCCCATGCCTCCACTCAAGGCTACAAAGTTTCAATTATAGAAGATAAATAAATCCCAACAAAAATGGCTGCGGCCATGGAACAAGCAGGAGGCTTGGCTCCACTCAAGGCTACAAAGTTTCAATTATAGAAGATAAATAAATCCCAGATACCAGGGCCTCCGCTTTGGCCACCGGGGGGTGTGGCCGGCCTGCAAACCACCACAGGCCCCTCACCCAGGCCGTCCCACTAGCCAAGGGACCCCCTACCCTGATCCGAGACACCCTTCAGGGCAAACCAGCTGGCTCCCACCCGTGCACCAGGCCTCTATCCTATCTAATAAAAGAGTAATATGCAAATTGACCATCACTCCAACACACAAGATGGCTGCCCCCATGTAGTCAAAGATCCTGCCCCCATGTGGACACAAGATGGCCACCACAAGATGGCCAGCAAGGGAGGGCAGTCGTGGGTGATCAGGCCAGCAGGGGAGGGCAGTTGGGAGGGACCAGACCTGCAAGGGAGGGCAGTTGGGGGTGATCAAGCCTGCAGGGGAGGGCAGTTAGGGGCGCCCAGGCTGGCAGAGGAGGGAAGTTGGAGGCGACCGGGCCTGCAGGGAAGGGCAGTTGGGGGGACCCAGGCCTGCAGGGGAGAGCAGTTGGGGGGGACCAGGCCTGCAGGGGAGGGCAGCTAGGGGTCACCAGGCCTGCAGGGGAGGGCAGTTAGGGGCAAACAGGCTAGCAGGGGAGCAGTTAGGCATCAATCAGGCTGTCAGGGGAGTGGTTAGGGGGCAATCAGGAAGGCAGGCAGGCGAGCAGTTGGGAGCCAGCAGTCCTGGATTGTGAGAGGGATGTCCAACTGCCCATAGGATCAGGCCTAAACGGGCAGTTGGACATCCCTCGAGGGGTCCCAGATTGCAGAGGGTAAAGGCTGGGCTAAGGGACACCTCCCCCCATGCACAAATTTTGTGCACCAGTCCTCTGGTTCTATATAATAAAAGCCTAATATGCTAAGTGTCCGGTTGAACATTCAACGAATCAAAGTGTAATATGCTAATGATATGCTAAGGCTGCTCAACTGCTTGCTATAACATGCACTGACCACCAGGGGGCAGACACTCCGACCAGTAAGTTAGCTTGCTGCTGGGGTCAGGCTGATTGGGACTGAGATGGGCCAGACACACCCTGGAGCCCTTCCGTGGCCCCTCCCCAGCTGGCCAACCTCCCGTGTCCCTCCCCAGCCTTGATCGTACACTAGTGGGGTCCCTCGGCCTGGCCTGCACCCTCTCGCAATCCTGGACCCCTCAGGGGATGTCGGAGAGCCAGTTTTGGCCCTATCCCACAGGCCAGGCCGAGGGACCCCACTGGTGCATGAATTCGTATATTCTATGTTTGGGAATAGAGGAGACAGGATTTGTCATATCGACAGTGCCATTATGAGTCAGAGGACTATTGGTACTGAATAAAAAAAAGTGAAATCATGTCCTTTGTAATATTTTCATGTTTCCTCTGTGTTCTACAAATTGAGTTTGTTCACAGTGGTACCAAACCAAAGTCAATGAAATGCAGCAATAATAATTATACATGTGTGTATGCACACATATATATATACACATACATACTTATATATGTATATATGCATTGTTTATATACATTGTTTAATAGATGAGGTATATAGACCTTTTCTAGGATTAATGTGACAAGTCTATACAGCTAATCTCAGGGGGAATTTACTGAACCTGATTCTAAAGTCCGAATTCCTACTTGCAAAAGAATTCAGTCTGGAATCGCCTATATAATTGCAGCAATAACATTAACAGCTGTTAACATTTAAGCAACAATGCTTTGTGCCCCACACAGTGCTCATTGCTTTATGTGCATTATCTCATTCTCACCCCACCCATAGAGGAGGGGCCTTCTGAGGTGCAGAACTCTGGCAGTGTCTCATCAAACCTGGGCCCTTTCTAGCCCAGGGTTGGCTGACTTTGGAGCCTGCCCCTCACTTAGTTCTTGTATCATATGACCCGTGGCCATCAGCCACCAACATTGACAATCATTACTTTTTTGGGGTGCTCCTTTCCACCCTCCTATGTCCCACATAGCCTCAGATAAGGGTCATGAAGAAAAATGTACTCCTGCCACTTTTTATTTTTATTTTTTTTTGCTAAGAGCAGACACATTTGTTGGTGCTCATCAAGACCATCAGCTAGGCACTGGGGCTTGGTGTCGAGGTGTATTACTAAAATGCCACCTGTATGTGTTCATGTGAATATGTTGACCCAGATCGAGCCTCTGATGAACACCTGCTAACAGCCTGCAGTGCCTTGTCAGTAGTTCCCAATGGTAGTGACTTGCTGTAGGCTGAATAATTTTTCCTTCTAACCCAGCAGAAAAGGGCAGGACATAGGTAGAAAATATACCAATGTCTTTAATGCATCAAAGGACTTGCCCAATCTTACCAAAATGGAATGAGAGGCCAATCTGCACATTAATATATTTCTGTACATCACCAGCAAGGAGAGTTTGGTGCTGCCTTCTTCCTGATTCTAAAAATTCTGTGCATTCTTTGATGCTGCCAAGTTGGTGAAATAGCTTTGGTGTGACTTTGCAATCACTGGTGCAAACTAGTTTTTTAAAAAACAGTAAAACAACAAATGAAAAACAAACAAAATCTATACAAAGTATCAAATTACTATGTTAGGAAATTTAAAAAATGTAAACACCAATGACTTGAGTTAACTGTGGTACCCACTGATGGAATAAAAGCGTCATTTGTATGACTGAATAGTTTTTTTCTGGCTCCAGATCCACCTATTGAAGCAGGGAAGTAAGCGTCTGGAAGATTCATGGCAACTTTAATTTCCTTCAGGCAAGGAGTGGAGTGCTCTGCGGGAGGACCGGACACGGAACACCCAAAGCGGGTTTGGCCTGGCAGAGCCGAAGAGCTGTTTCTGCCAGGCACAGAGAGAGCAGCTGGGTCCTCGGGGGTGGATTGCACAGGAAGGACCTTGTTAGCCAAGTCATGCACTTGGGTTTTAATCACAGTGTGCTAACATGAGCTCTGTGCCCTCCTGAAAATCACTTAATTCTCTGTCTCTCACCCTCACCATCTCTCAAAGGAGAGAGTTGCAAGAAATGATACTTAAGGCTTTTCTAATGAAGCGTCTAAGAACCATTCACTTACTGAAGCTTCGTGTGGAGTTGTGAGGTCTAGTTTCTGAAGGTCTTTGACAAAGGCTGCTCTGTAAAAGTTTCAACTTAGAAAATAACCAGTTTCACGTGTTTATTGAATGAAGCCCCTTATGCATTTTTCAGGAGAGAAATCTGACCCCCATTTTGTCTTAATTAAAAGAACGTATTAGTTTGGTCTCCAGTGTCTTGTCTCCCTTGAGAGGAGCCTGTAACTTTGTGAATGAAACATAGACCTTAACATTACAAAGGCAGCTTCATCAATATATCCACCTGGGCATATATGATATTATCAAATATATAAAATGGAAGTCATTTGACAAAAGGCTTTTTGATATGAATGAGAAATTTAGCTTGGTTAGTTACAGAAAAATTAATAAAAGACAAGAATAAGAAAGGTCTGTTTTTTTCCCCCCTCTAAATAATTTAGCATTTCACACTTGAACTTCTATAGAAGCTTTCATATGCCTTTTCTTTTAACTGTAAATTCACAACTTTATACCATTTCTTATATTATCCTGAAGTCTTGTCTTTCAAATAGTCTCTTAATTGCTGCCTGCCATTTCTGTTTGATGCATAAATGTGTGTTGTTTCTGTGGAAGGACATGAAATAGTACAGATTCCTCTGCATGTCTGTATATTTAGAAAGATAGAATTCCTTAATATATAAATATGTGACTTTTAAATACATACACATGGCCTCTTTTGTATGTGGGCCTTTTGATTGATGAAAAACTTAATTCTGTTGTGCCCATTACACTTCCCTCTGAATAAAACCTTACAGAGTTTAAGGTTTTATTATTTAGAAGAAAAATCCTTGTCCCTGACAAATATTTTTGAGGAACAATAGTGCTTTTCTGGTTGTGAAAGGCAAGCTGACACCATACAACAAGAGAACACAGTGAACCTAGTAAAGCCACATTGTACACTCAGAAAAGACATGCAAATTTAAACAGAGCACTTTTAAAAAATAAAATCAAGAAGGTTTTTTTGTTTTTGTTTTTATTTTTTTTATTTTTTTTTAAATATAAAATGCCCTTCTTCCACAGTAAAAGCTTTTTTATTTTCCCCCTCCCATAAGAGGTTTAGAACTGTATAGAGATAGTTACATACACGGGCATCTCAAAATACGAGGGCACCATACATACATGTAATTGGTTGCTTTTTTCCTTTTCCTCGGCAGTCTGTGAAAAATGTGAAAATGCTCCTGCTTTTGCCCGGCCATTAAAAGGCAGTGGCTGCACCATACTGTGATTTGGAAGCTGAAGAAAATGGCCAGAACTGACTGATATCTGATAAACAGTAACAGGAGTCAGTTTATTGCACCAATCGTTAAATAATGGTGCTGATTATAAGGCTGCTAACTGCAGATGCTGTAATTGTCTGTCATAAATCTTAGTCATTTGTGACAGGAGCACAATGAAAGGGAGCATCTGCTTGAGGGCAAATGACTTCTGATAAATATCAGCTCTACGAAAATGTACTTGGATGTGTCTCAATATTTTGGAGAGCCATTCATGTTGCTTCCACAAATGTGAAGTTATTATTGGTTTGTATTGATTTTGCCACCCCCCCCTTTTTTTTAAAGAGACAGAGAGTGACTCAAGGTTGAGTTGAATAGCATCTCAGCTCTTTATCTGATCTACTCATTTCTCTCAAATGCATGTTTGAGAGAAAAAAAATAATTGCACTTTTTTCCCCCCCAGTAGATTGTTGTTCAGAAACACAGCCTGGGAAATTCAATATGCAGCTTATAAAAAAAAAATAACAAAAGCCAACATTTGTTGAAGTGGGAGGGAAGGCTTTTGGATTTTTACAAAGGTTATTTTTTTCAGAAAAGATTTTAAGTTTTAAAATGATAATCTCTAATGAATTTAGCTGCATGAAAATGAATTACATGTTTTCCTATTATGCCTATAAAAGTAGTTAATGTTATCATATTCATTATAAAATTTACCCAAATAATAAAAACTATGTAACAAGACTTCTTTAAGTTTAAAAAATTTTGGAAAAGTTAATATTACATAAAACTAATACCCACGTTTTAAAAATAGCTTTTTTCTAAAATATTTATTTCATATTAAATATTTAGTGGCTGCATTAAGGAAGTACAAAAAAAAAAAAAGCTTAGGAGAAGTACAAAACAAATAGAATGAGGAAAACACATTTTCTACTGTGGAAGTTCAACCTTGTGTTAAGTTCAAACTTAGAAATGTGGTTTGAAGATGGTCAGTTATTAGTAAGCGAAGGCTGTATCTGTTTGTGGCTGTCAAAGGTTGTCAGAGATGGGGCTCTCTCAACAGATTGTTCCATGTGAAGAAAGTAAAAGTTTTTCAGTCTGTTCCATGCAATTTCTCAATTTGGGAGAGTCCAGCTGAGTGGTCCAGGCGTGCTAAGGGTATGTGACTGAGGGGATGCGAGGACATATCAGGAAGGTGGGATGCACGCAGGAAGTCAAAAAACCACACGCTGTGTGGGCGGCCGGGAGAAGTCTTTTCTGAACTGCTCTGCTTCTATTGGTAGTTCAGTACCTCAGGCTGAAATACCGGGATAAACCCATTCCTACATCAACAGAGCAAAGACTCTCAGGACGATGACAGTGGCAGCATTTGTGGTGTCACCATCTTATTCAGAAGAAGATACAGATATACTTTTTCTCTGGAATTTCTTTGGAATGTGCTCTTTGGAATTCCTAATGGTTCTAATAATTGTAGATGCTCAGAGCCTCATGGGAACAGGGCCCAGTGTGTGGGACTGCCTTTAATTAATGATTCCTCTTAAAACAAAGAGTTTCTGGCCATTTAGTAACTAAATTTTCTGGGAGAATGTCTGAAACAGAGTGCTCTGTAATGACCCTACTTTTTATAAAGGCAAATTTGGGCAAGTGGTATGGTCTTCATTGGTATTTTTGAGAAATAGGAAAACAGGTCCTAAATCTCAACCTTGTATAAAGATGTGGGAGGAAGGGAGACATACAGAAAAAAAAGGTATATTTTGGTGTCAGGCCAAACTGGATTTGATTCTTAGCCCTACCAGGCAAGTTCTTAGCCTTTCTCATATGTCATTTTTACAAGGATGCTTTCTATTGATACTAGGATTGTAAGATGTAGTACCTATAAATCATGTGGTACAGTGCTTGACACAAAGGAAACATCCAATAAATATCTGTAGTTATTGCTAATTATAATACTACTATTGTGTATTTACTAATTAATATTACATGTTAATAGCAGTTATAAATTGTACATGCTTGTCTGGGTTTGCATTTGCATGACATGCAAATCAGGCTTCTCCTGATTTAATATTGTGATTTATCTCTTTTGGAAAGAAGCTGATTGGAAACTTAGATAAATTTCTATTTTTATGGGTATATTTCCATGAATAAGGTCAGAAATGAAGCAAATATATATTATATACCTAAGTCTTGTCCTGCTGGTGTTGGAGATGACAAAAGGAGTTCAGGGGGGATTTAACCCTCCTTTCACAGAACTTGCTGTATTGTCAGGTAGAGGGAACTAGCAGGTGATTACACATTAATTGTCTCATGTGTGCTAAGGAATGTAGGATAACAGAAGGTTAGAAGGCACTAGAGTAATTGGAGAAGGGCTCTGAGCTAGGCTTTTAAGGCCCTAGCTCAATGTGATTTGGATAAGTCTGGTCACCTGATTTCAGTGAGCCCAATAGCATGAGCAGAGACATGAGTATGACATACGATATATGAAATAAGTATGGTGTTTTGGGGGGATAATTGAAATAACAGAAGAGAGTATGTGTTGGGAAGAGTGGGAAATAAATGAAGTTAAATTGGTGGTAGTCATTGAGGTCTTAGTAGTGTTATCATCTTTATTATCATTAATGGCTAGCACTTATTAACTCTAATCATGTGCCAGCCATTAACTAAGTTCTTTCATGCATGATTTCTTCTTCTTTTTTTTGTTTTGTTAATCCTCAGCTGAGGATATTTTCTCATTGATTTTTAGAAAGAATGGAAGGGGGTGGGGGAGACAGAGAGAGAGAGAAACATCAATGTGAGAGAGACACATCGATTGGTTTCCTCCCACACACACCCCGACTGGGGCTTGGGATTGAGCCTGCAATCCAGATACATGGCCTTGACAAGAATCGAACCTGGGACCCTTCAGTCTGAGGGCCGATGCTCTATCCATGAGCCAAACCAGCTAAGGTTCATGCAATTAAAATTAGATAGGACTTATTTTATCTATCTCTATGGGCTTGCTGTTGGTTTAATTGAAATGTATGTTTATGAATATATGTCTACATTTTTCTCTTAGAAACATTATCTATTTCAACACATGCAGCGGCATTACAGTTTTTAATGGTCATGTAGTAATCTGATATAAGGATGTGGTATACAAAATGAAACCAATAACTTGCCTGATAGGCTGTTTCCAGTTTCTTTTTGCTATTACAAACAATGCTACAGTGAATAACCTCATGAATTTATTGAATTATTTTCTTAGGATAATTCCCAAAAGTTTAAATCCTAAAACAAAATTATGCCATTTGTCAAATCTATATATATATAACAGGCTAATATGCAAAGCGTCTCCTCAGGAGTTCGACAGGGAGACCAGGAGTTCGATTGCTCACTATGATGTGCACTGACCACCAGGTGGCAGCACGGAACATGGCTGGCGACCAGCAGTGGTGGCGGGATGCTGAGGGAGCAAGTAAAGGAGGAGGTGGGAAGGCAGGGAGGCGGGAGGCGGGGAACCTGATCGGCCCTTATTGCTGGCCAGGCCTAGGGACCCTAACCGTGCATGAATTTTGTACATTGGGCCTCTAGTCTATTATATCCATACCTATTGCCAAAGCATCCTCCAGAAATTTTTAATAATTTCCAGTTCCATCAATGGTGTATGTTATTTTTAAAAATATATATTTATTTCAGAGATGAATGGAGAGAGAGAGAAACATCAGTGATGAGAAAGAATCATTGATAAGCTGCCTCTTGCATGCCCCACATTGGGGATCAAGCCCACAATCAGGGCTCGTGCCCTGACTGGGAATCTAATCATGACCTCCTGGTTCACAGGTCAACACTCAACCACTGAGCCATGCCAGCTGGGCTATACATTCTTTATAAATTTTAGAGATTAACCCATTATCAGATGTAACATTAGTGAATATGTTCTCCTACTCAGTGGGTTGTCTTTTCATTTTTTTGATGGTTTCCTTTGCTGTGCAAATACTTTTCAGTTTGATGTCCCATTTGTTTAATTTTTCTTTCGTTTTGTTTCATTTCGTTTCTTTCATGAGGAAATATATCAGAAAAAACATTGCTATGTGAAATGTCCGAGGTTTTACTGCCTATGTTTTCTTCTAGGATTTTTATTGTTTTGAGTCTAACATTTAAATATTTAATCCATTTTGAGTTTATTCTTGTGTAAGGTCTAAGAAGTTGGTCTAGTTTCATTTTTTTTGCACATATCTGTCCAATTTTCCCAACCCCATTGTATGTTTTTGCCTCATTTGTCAAATATTAATTGACCATAAAGATGTGGGTTTATTTCTGGTCTCTATTTTGTTTCATTAATCTATATATCTGCTTATATGCCAGCACCATGCTGTTTTGATTACTATGGCCTTGTTGTAGTGTTTGATATCAGGTAGCATGATTCCTCCAACTTTGTTCTTTCTCAATATTGCTGTGGTTATTTGGGGTCTTTTGTGGTTCCATATAAATTTTTTTAATGCTCATCAAATTATTCATGTTATGTCATTAATGATGGCTACTCTTCCTAATACTCATTAGGCTAACTATTTCTTTGTTTTCCCTCTGGGATTTATTTTATTTATTTTTAATAAGATATTTCTTTTTTATTATTGATTTAGAGCAGGGGTGGGGAAACTTTTTTCTACCAAGGGCCATTTGGATATTTATAACATCATTCACTGGGTCATAAAAAATTATCGACTTAAAAATTAGCTTGCTATATTTGGCCAAATATTTAATTAACTCACCTCTAATGCTTTGGCAGGACCAGACCAAATGATATTGCAGGCCTTATATGGCCCGTGGGCTGGATATTCCCCACCCCTGATTTAGAGAGAAGAATGGAGAGAGAGAGAGAAAAAAAAATCATCAGTTGGTCACCTCCTACACATGTCCTGACCAGGGATCAAACCCACAACATAGGCATGTGCCCCAACAGGGAATTGAACCAGTGACCATTCAATGTATGAGATGACATGCTAACCAATTGAGCCACATAGGCCAGGGCCCATATAAATTTTTGGAATATTTTATTTTTTTAATTTTATTACAAATTTTTTAAATTTAAGTTCTTAACTGTTTAATGTATTACATAAATCTCCTTTTCCCCCATTGACCTCTCCCCAGCCACTCCCAACCCCAGAACATGCCCTCATACCCACCCCGCTCCATCTGTGTCCATTGGTTATGCTCATATGCATGCATACAAATTCTTTGGTTGATATCTTACCCTCTTACCCCCCTCCTTCCCTCATTCTGTGAAATATACCATTGGTATCTTGACAGGAATTGGTTGAATCTAAATATTTTTTATGTGTGTATGACCATTTTAATGATGTTAATTCTTTCTGTCCATGAACACGGTATATGCTTCCACTTATTTGTTTCTTCTTCTATTTTGTCTTCTTCAGTGTCTTATAATTTTCTGCATACAGGTCTTTTACATCCTTGGTTAAATTTATTTCTAGATCTTTTATTTTTTGAAGCAATTATAAATGGGATTGTTTTCTTGGTTTCCCTTTCAAATAGTTCATTATTGGTGCATAAAAACACAACTGATTTCTAAAAAACTGAATTCTTGTAGGTTTTTGGTAGAATCTTTAGTGTTTTCTGTTACAGTATCATGTCATCTGAAAATAATGAGTTTTACTTCTTCCTTTCCAATTCAGAAACCTTTTATTTCTTCTTCTTGTCTGATTGCTGTGGCTAAGATTTCTAGTACTATGTTGAATAAAATTGTGAAAGCATACATCTCTGTCTCTTTCTACATCTTAAGGGAAATACTTTTAGTTTTACTAGTAGTTGCTCTGATTTGGATGTTTTTATTTTTTACCTTGTCTTCCAAATCACTGATTTGATCTTCGACTTCATCCAACCTACTATTTATTCCTTCCAGTGCATTCTTCATTTCAGACATTGTATGCTTCATTTCTGCCTGGTTCTTTTTTATGGTTTCTATGCTCTTTGTCATGGTATTATAGTTCTCACTAAGTACTTTGTAGTTTTCAAGTGCCTTGAGCATCCCTATAACCATTTTTCTGAACGCTATATCTAGTAAGTTGCTTGTCTCCATTTCATTTAGCTCTTTGTCTAGCGATTTCTCTTGTTCTTTCATTTGAGGCATGTTTCTCTTTCTCCCCATCTTGGCTGCCTCTTTATGTTTGTTTCTATGTATTAAGTAGATCTGCAATGACTCCCAGCCTTGGTAGGGTGGTCTTTTGTAGAAGGTGTCCTGTGGGACCCAATGGCACAATCTCCTTGATCACCTGATCTGGGTGCTCCAGGAGTGTCCCTTGTGTGGGTATATGTGCCTTCCTATTTTTTTTTTTAATATATTTTATTGATTTTTTACAGAGAGGAAGGAAGAGTGATAGACAGTCAGAAACATCGATGAGAGAGAAACATCGACCAGCTGCCTCCTGCACACCTCCCACTGGGGATGTGCCCGCAACCAAGTTACATGCCCTTGACCGGAATCGAACCTGGGACCTTTCAGTCCGCAGGCTGACGCTCTATCCACTGAGCCAAACCGGTTTTGGCTGTGCCTTCCTATTTTAATTGAATCTTGATTGCTATTGGCCTGTTTATGTGTGGGTGGACCCTCAGGCTGGTTGACTGTGAAGATCAACCCCAACCACAGTATATGAGGTGCTGTGCAGGTGCTGACCATATAAAGCAGAATTTGCCTCAGAAAGGTCTGGTGCCTGCTGAGATCTCCCTTTGGATATGCTGCTTGTGAAGCTAATGGGATCCTGCTCTGATGTTGTCTGCAGCTGGCCACTGGATGTATTGGTTCTGGTGCCTCTTAGGAGGGACTCTGGTACAGGCCAATGTCAGATGCTGCCTGTGAATGACCTTGGGCAACCTGTTTGGAGCTACAAAGAAATCCACAGTTTGTGGCCGCCTCTGCTGGGCCTAGTTGTGTGCAGGAATGACCAAGCTGTGTACCAACATTGGCTATTACCAACACTGGGCCTTGGAGCAGGTCAGCAAAAGTCCCCAAGGTACCATGAGATCTTACTTCACCTGCCTCTGCCTGCCAGTTGCCTGTTAGGCTCAGTCACTGAAAGAAGCCTCTGACTATACTCAAGTTGCATGAGGTAGGTGATCAGTGAATCATTAGGTAGGGGCAAATGGTGTTAAACAGATTGATGCACATTCAAACTCAGTGCCAGTGCTGGGTCTGAGGTCACTCAGCAAATGTCCCAGGATATACCAAGTCTAACTACCACCCACCTGATGCTCACATGCTTTTGTGGTGGGGCAGGATCTCAGGCAGTCATCAGGGTGAGGCCAACAGAGTTTATCAGGCCCAAACCGATAAAAATTTGGCTATGTGAAGGGAGGGCTCTGCATAGTTTGGGCATGCAAGGGGAAAATGTCCCCTGTGCTAGAGCCACACACAAATCAGTCTGT
Organism: Plecotus auritus; assembly: GCF_963455305.1. Taxonomy (NCBI): domain Eukaryota; kingdom Metazoa; phylum Chordata; class Mammalia; order Chiroptera; family Vespertilionidae; genus Plecotus; species Plecotus auritus. The sequence continues at coordinate 187,824,255 of NC_137771.1, read as the reverse complement.
CTCACATTCTGCTCAGTGTTCAATCTCAGCAGGGCAGGGCCACCCAGAGTTGGGAGGATGGGGCTAGTGGATCTCCCATGAAGAGAAGTGCTGGTCAGGTTTGGTGGAAGGTGGGGGTAGTGGCCTCCACAACAGAACCACACAACTCAGTCTGTTCCAGATTCTGCCCAGATTGGCAGGGTAGAGTCACCTGGATTCAGGAGGGTGGGGCCTCTAGAGCCCAGAGAGTGGTGCTAGCAGATCTCTTGTGAGGGGGAGGCACCAGTGAAGTTCATGGGAAAGTGGGGGAGGGGGAATAGCCCCAATCCCAAAGCCACCCAACTCAATCACTGACACTCACTGGGTCTGCCCAGACTTCTACACCCTGGCCTAGGAAGCTGACTCCTCAATAGGTTGCATGTTCTGCAGGGTGGGGTGACAGGGAGTCCAGAGGGTGGGGTAATTGCATCAGCTGTATGGAGGGGTATGATCCACCCAAGAAAGATGATGTCTGTGGGCTGTGTGGAAGAGTGATTCAGCACAGGGATCATGGTGGCTATCCCTTTAGTTCTCTCCCCAGAGGCACAAACATCAATCTCTCCTCATGCATCTCTAGTCTACTCTACCCTTTCTCCTCCACTAGAGTCCAAGGTGAGAGACTGTGAATGAGATTTGGGGTATTGGCCCTTTAAGAGTGGCCTGTGTCTCTTGCAGACTTAGAGGACAGAATTGCTGATTCTCACAGCCTGATATTATGTGGGTGCCTCTTCCTGGCTCTACTGCTCTGAACTGGGGACCCTGGCTTGGGGTTGAAACCCCATTCTTCTCAGGGGGGAACCTTTGCAGCTGAGATATCCCTCCAGAATCTCAGCTGCCACCCAATCTCTGTCCTTCCTACCCATCTCTATGTGGCTTCTTCTGTAAATCCTTGGTTATAACAGTTCTCTTCAGCTAGTCTTTAGTTGGTTATTCAGGTTGACTACTCTATATTTTAGTTGTAATTCCTGATTAGTCCTGGGAGGAGATGAGTGTAATATCCACCTACTCTGCTGCTATCTTGTATCTCTGTAATGTTTCTTAAGCAAGAAGGAAATATCATGTTAAAGTTAGCACAATGGGAACATCCATGGGATTATGTCTCATGGAAATATTGTCATGTGTGAAGGGAAAAAAAGGTGAGAGCTGTTGTTCTGCCACTTGGTGGAGCAATGACTGTATAATCATTTTAGGCAGTACCAAAACAAAACAGAACAAAACAAAACAAAACACATACCTGGTGGAATGTTTTCTGCGTAGCCATAATTTTGTCTTAATTTAATTTTTATCAAAGTCAAACACATACATAGTTTTAAAAATTAGATAATACTATAAGAGTCATCATGAAAATCGTGTGTTTCATGAGAATGCTTTTCCACTCTGTTCTTGTTTCCCTGTGGCAACCAACATTTGGGTTAAATGAATAATTGGTGTTTACATTATGATGATGCAAATTTTCTTCATAATTGAGCTGTATGGTATGCTATCACACTTCTTTTTCTGGGCATAATGATTGCCTCATATTTTATTAGGTTTTCTTCTTTAAATTGCCTGTTAGAACTATATCTCTGTCAATATGATCAAGCATGCTAGATTAATCTATACCAGCTATGTCCTGAAATCTTTCTGCTCTAATCCAGACTGTTGCTCTCTATGATGGTACACAAGCATCACCCCACTGCCATAATTCTAGGAATTTACCTCACTTCTCTCCTGGGTTGGATCCCATGTCTAGTTTTTCTCCTTTATTCTCTTATTGTGGGGGTTATATATTCTGGTGGTTTCCTGAGACAGTGAGTAAAAGAGGTAAATATTTTTAAATCCATATAGTTCTGAAAATATCTATAATCTATCTTTATTCATGGCTAGGTGTAGATCTCTGTTGTGGAAGAAATTTTTTTTCAGTATTTTTATGATATTATTTAGTTACTAGAGGCCCGATGCACAAATTTGTGCACCAGTGGGGTCCCTTGGCCTGGCCTGCAGGATCGGGCTGAAACTGGTTCTCCAACATCCCCCAAAGGGTCCCAGATTGTGAAAGGGCACCGGTCAGGCCAAGGGACCCCACCGGTGCATGATTGGGCCAGGGAGGGATGTGGGAGGTTGGCCAGCTGGGGAGGGGCCATGGGAGGGCTCCAGGTTGTGTCTGGCCCAACTCGCTCAGTCCCGATTGGCCGGACCCCAGCAACAAACTAACCTACCAGTTGAAGCGTCTGCCCCCTGGTGGTCAGTGCATGTCATAGCGACTGGTCAACTGGTCAACTGTCTGCCCCCTCATGATCAGTGCATGTCATAGCAAGCGGTTGAGTGGCTTTAGCATATTAGTAGCATATTACGCTTTGATTGGTTGAACGGACGACCAGAAACTTAGCATATTGGGCTTTTATTATATAGGATATTTTGGCTTTTATAGTCCTTGAGAACTTTAAATTTGATTGCTGATCCTTCATATATAACCACCTTTTTTGTTTTTCAATTCTAGAAGCTTTTAGGATATTTTCTTTATTCTTAAAGTTCTAAAATGTCACAGTGATAGATTCTGGCATACAACTTTTATCTATTTTGGAATCTGTAAATTCAAGTATTTGGTGGATTAGACAAATATTGTGGGTTAATTCATGATAATTTCTTTCCCCTGTGTTTTCTCTTTCTGGAACTTCTATTTGTCATATTGATTGATCTCCACTTCCTGGATCAATTCTCTACTCTTCTTATCTTTTCTCCCCTATTTTTTTTTTATTACTTTGTCTTTTTGTTCTACATGCTGGAAGATGTCCTTGACTCTATCTTCTAATAATCCTGCTGAATTTCTTAAAATTGTTGCTATTATATTTTTTTAAGATTTTAAGAGCTCTTCATCGATCTAGTCTTGTTCTATAATTGCAATATTTTTTTATATCTTTTAGGATCCTAATTATATATTTAATTGTTGCTCTCTGCATGGCCTCTATTTTCAGTTTGTGTGTTTAAATCTGTTTGATATTTTTCTTAGAGGTTTATCTAATATATTTAGTGATCTTTGCCTTCATTTCATATTTAAAACACAAGGCACCAAGAAAATATGGGTAGCAGTGTGTGTGTGTGTGTGTGTATGTGTGAGTGTGTATGTGTGTATGTGTGTGTGTGAGAGAGAGAGAAAGAGAGAGAGAGAGAAAGAAAGAGAGAGAAAGAGAGAGAAGGGCAGAGAGGCAGGAGAGAATTTTACCCATAGGTCTTTAATCTTGAGCTGGCCATTTTCTCCAGAGAGCAATCATCTAGTATCTTGCCTGGAAGCAAAAATCTGACTGCCATATTTTGAAAGACTCATCATAAAGTATTTAGGCCAGCAGTTTTCAAAATGTGGTCTATGGATTGATCCCAAGGCTTCCCAAGACTCATTTAAGGATTCCAGAGCCAAAAGTATTTTCAAAATAATAAGATGATATTTGCTTTTTTTTTTTTTACTATGTTGGTACTTGCACTGATGATGCAAAAACAACCATAGGTAAAATTGCTGGTGCTTAGCGCTAAACTCTACTAGCACTCACCGTATTCTTCACCATCATGCGCTTGCAGTTAAAATAAAAAATAAAGGCAGTTGCACTTAAGAATATCTTTAATGAAATGTAAAAGTTATTATTTATTATTTAATCTTCACCCTTGAATGCACATCCTCTTATTGCTCTCGGTGACAAAGGAGAAGTACACATAAACTACTTCTGCAGCACAGCAAAGCACACCTGGTGTCTTGAGGAAAAGCACTTGTGCCATTGAGTTACAAGCTGAACTACCTGTTGTTGGTTTTTTTCCTCAGAAAACCATTTTCACTTGAACGAATGACTTACAAAGGATGGTCATTCTGATGTGGCTATTTGGCAGACATTCTCTCAAAAATGAACAATCTTGTCACTTCAAGACAAATGACTGATAGTGTTTGTTGCCAATAACGGAATTTAAGTTTTCAAAAGGAAGTTAGAATTTTGGAAGACTTGTATCTTTCACCACCACAAACTTGAAATCTTCCTGATAGTGGGCTCAGCAACTATACTCACCAATGTGACTTTTGGATATTATATAAGAAAATGTGCCATTATTTGGAAGATCTACCTAAGTCAGTAAACTGGTACTTTCCAAATGACCAATGCAAAATGTTAAAAAAATAATGCATGGGTAAAAATGAAAGCTAGACCAATGGATTATAATGTAATCAAGTAAAAAAGTTCATTGATATAGTTTCAAATCCCATATTGCAACTCTCCTTTCAGAAACTACCACTTGTTGAGTTCTGGTGTAGCATCAAAGAAAAATTATTCACAATTACCTAAAAAGATTAAGATACTCCTCCCTTTCTAACTATGTATCTTTGTGAGGTTGGATTTTCTTGATATTTTTCTACCAAAACAACATATGACAAATTGAATGCAGAAACAGATATGAGAAGCTATCATTAATGTCTAAGCTGGACATTAAAGAGATCTATGAAAATGTAAAACAGTGTCATTCCTCACTATTTTCTTTTTTTTAAAATATATTTTATTGATATTTTACAGAGAGGAAGGGAGAGGGATAGAGAGCTAGAAACATCGATGAGAGAGAAACATTGATCAGCTGCCTCCTGCACACCTCCCACTGGGGATGTGCCCGCAACCAAGGTACATGCCCTTGACCGGAATCGAACCTGGGACCCTTCAGTCCGCAGGCTGACGCTCTATCCACTGAGCCAAACTGGTTTCGGCTTCTTTTTGTTTTTGAAAAATAGTTATGTTCTCTAAAATGTTACTTGCATCAATATGTAATAGACTTGCTATTGTTATTTAAATGATTGCTAAATAAACTTTTTTTCATTTATTTCAGTTGTAATTTGTAATAAGATATTAATACACATAACCAATGTAAACAAAAACTCAGAGGTTATTAAAATTTTTAAGAGTGTAAAATTGTCCTGAAACTAAAAGCTTGAGAGTACCTGATATAGACAGTTACTTAACCCTTAAGTTTTTTGTATGGTTCTAAACCCCCACTCTCTATTATCCCAATATCTCCTAATATAGAATTTATCTGATAAGCCTCCTGGTTGGTACAGGAAGAGAAGGATCTGAGAGTCTAATTTTTCTCCAAACAGATTTCCAACTACCACTTCCTCCTCGATGCATGGATTAGCAGACTTTTTTTTTTTTTAATGTGTGTAGCTTATTTATTTATTTATTTAATTCCAGAGAGTATTGTGTTAAGTGAAATAAACCAGTATGAGAAAGATAGGTATCAGATGATCTCATTCAATTGTGGAATATAATCTATGTATATATAAGCCTAAGTGACTTCAAATGTTTGACCAGTAGCTATGACATGCACTGACCACCAGGAGGCAGATGTTCAATGCACAGGCATGGAAACATGGAACAGACTGATGAATCTCAGAGGGAAAGGGGGAAGGGGGAGGGTGGGAAGAGATTAACCAAAGATCTTATATGTATACTAGAGGCCCGGTGCATGGATTCATGCATCAGTGGGGTCCCTAGGCCTGGCCTGTGGGGATTGGGCAGAAACCAGCTCTCCAACATCCCCCAAGGGGTCCTGGATTGCGAGAGGATGCAGGCCAGGCCAAGGGACCCCTCTAGTGAACAACATAAACTGATAAACAAAAATAGATCCAGAGACATAGAAGCATCGAACAGATGGTCAAACCTCAGAGGAAGGACAGGGAAAATGGGAGGGAGTGACGGTTAAGAGATCAACCAAAGGACCTGTTAGCAAACATCTTATTGCTTCTCCTCAGGCAGATACCTAGGTTTCAGCTTTCTCCATTCCGCTAGATCAATTGCCAGGTGAATAATTCCAAAATTTTAATCACTTCTCTTGGCTTTCTGTCATCTCCTCTACCATTCCTCTATTCCTTTATGAACTTACTAGAGGCCCGATGCACAAAATTTGTGCATGGGGTGGGGGTGGGGGAGGGTGTCCCTCAGTCCAGCCTGCACCCTCTCTAATCTGGGACTAATGCCTCCTAACTGCTCACCTGCATGCCTGCCTGCCTGGTCTCCCCTAACCACTTCTGCCTGCCAGCCTGATTGCCCCCTAACCACTCTGCTGCTGGCCTGATTGATTCCTAACCGCTCCCCTACTGGCCTGATCACCCCCAACTGTCCTCCCCTGCTGGCCTGGTTGCATCCAACTGCCCTCCCCTGCAGGTCTGGTCGTCCCCAGCTGCCCTCCCCTGCAGGCCTGGTTGCCTCTAACTGCCCTCCCCTGCAGGCCTGGTCACCCCCAACAGCTCTCCCCTGCTGGCCTGGTTGCCCCCAACTGCCCTCCCCTGCCAGCCTGATTGCCCCCAACTGCCCTCCCCTGCAGGCCTCTTTGCCCCCAACTGCCCTCCCCTGCTGGCCTGGTTTCCCACCAACTGCCCTCCCCTGCCAGCCTGGTTGCCCCTAACTGCCCTCCCCTGCCGGCCTGGTTGCCCCCAACTGTCCTCCCCTGCCAGCCCAGTCACCCCCAACTGCCCTCCCCTGTCAGCCCAATTGCCCCCAACTGCCCTCCCCTGTTGTCCTGGTCATCCCCAACTGCCCTCCCCTGCTGGCCTGATTGCCCCCAACTGCCCTCCCCTGCAGGCCTGGTCTCCCCCAACTGCCCTCCCCTGCAGGCCTCTTTGCCCCCAACTGCCCTCCCCTGCTGGCCTGGTTGCCCCCAACTGCCCTCCCCTGCTGGCTATCTTGTGGTGGCCATCTTGTGATGATGTCGCATGACACCACTTAGGCTTTTATTGTATAGGATTAGTTGTTATTTTATTCCTTTTCTGTCATATTAGTGGATATTTGAGAGGCAGTGGAGTTATAGACATATATTTGGAAGTAAGTATACCTTGTGTTGATTTGGCCAACGTGGAAACTAATGATTGCTACATATTTATAATAGGTTATTTAATTAAAAAATAGTGAATAAAACAGAATTCTATAATGAAATTAGAAATATTTATTCAATACAAGAAGGATATTTAGAATATCTGTTACATATTTTCAGCTAGAATATCTTCATTTTGTTGTTATTTAATTACTTCGAAACAATCAATGAAGTTCTTGGAGTTCTTTTGGAAAATGTTCCATTTTAAAAAGTGAAAATCTATAAAATGCAGATGTTGAGAAATTAACTGCATTGTCTGCCTAACCAATTTTCAGAATGGCTTATGTCTATTTTGGGATTACCTTATATGTGGCTTTTAATATAAAGATAGCGATGAATAATGAGCCCTGCACATTTAAATCCATTTAATAACAGATTATGTTATTATCCAAGTTTATGTAATATTTCTAAAGCATATTATGATGAATTTATTGACTGAGAAAATTATTGTGAAGAGTATACTGGATTTATGATTCTATTTCCTGCCCCTTCCCCACCCTCTGAATGTACATGTCCTGTCTCCCCAGCTAGATAATAGTTCTGAAGGCAGGACCCTGTCTCCATGTTTCCTCCGAAGAGACTAGGACTCTGCTTCAGAGATGCTCAGCTGCTGTTGCTATTGGATCATTGGCAGGTCTGGCTGGTTCTGAATACACAGAGCAAAAAAAGATAAGTTAACGTTACTGAAACTGTAGCTTAGAAAACAAGCATAATATAAAAATAATAGAAAAATGGCATGTAAAAGCCAAATAATTTGTGATTTTTTTTTTAGTCTGAATCATGCTGTTTTCAAGATTCTGCTAAGCATTGTGTTACACTTTTTTTTTTTTTCCATTGGAGGTAAGAACCTGGAAAGGGTGTGATTTCTGAGAGAGCAGTATTCCGTGACACATAGTTACAATATAACTAATCCTGTTCTCGAAGCACAGATGCCTAGAAGGCAAGGCTGCCATGTGCAGTGTATAAAGGTGCCTGACCAAGGATGAGGAAGGGACACTTCTTTCTTCACTCAAAGGGGGCCTTTCTACCTGGCCTTTCTAGAGGGGGGCACTTTTAAAAAGTCCGCAGAGGTGGCATCTTTTCCTCGTTCTCATAAAGGCACTTTAGAGGCAGTCCATTGAAAGATGAGGCCTGAACTAAACAGAAGGAACAAGATGTAAACAATGGCTCACCCCTTGTCCACAGTAACTTGGGGAGGTGAGAAGAAAGTCATAAGGAGGGATAAAGCAATATAAAAAAAAATCTCAATAATGTGCTGATCACTGAGGATTAAATGGTAAATTAGATATAACTCAAGCATTTCACATTTTTGTGGAAAAATAGAAAACTAAACAAAACTTTGTTGTACACATGGCATTTTAAAAATATATATTTTTATTAATTTCAGAGAGGAAAGGAAAGGGAGAGAGATATAGAAACATCAATGATGAGAGAGAATCATTAATTGGCTGCCTCCTGCACATCCACCACTGGGGATTGAGCCTGCAACCCGGGCATGTGCCCTGACGGGGAATCAAACCATGACCTGGTTCTTAGGTTGATGCTCAACCACTTAGCCATGCCAGCTGGGTTACACATGATATTTTTCATTTATTACTGTATGTACACAGAGTGTATGAATGTATATGTATACACACATCTTGCAAATATACATTTTGAGTATCTATCTATCTAATATATCTTGTCCCCAAATAAAATTTTAAGCTAAATAATAATAAAAATAATAGCTAATATTTTATTTGTAATTTACTAGACATATAGTGTTGTTCTAACTGCTTTTCACATAGTCATGTTATTTATTTGTCACAGCAGTCTCTTTGAGTGCTGGTACGATTGTTATTCACATTTGAAGGTGAAAGAAGCTGAGCTCTGAGAGGTTAGGCAGCTGACTCAAGGTTGCAGAGCTGGTAAGGGGCAAAGCCAGGGTTTGAGCCCAGAAGTCTGACTTGCAGGGCCTCCACTTGATGTAAAGTCAGAGACCACATTCATATTTGTTTATTTTTCTGCTCTCCATGATGGGACTTAGAAGACTATCTCAAATATATAAACAACATCCCCTAACATTTGCCTGGTAACTTCAAGGCTACAAAGAACTTAAGCTTGTATTATCCCATCTGATCCTTGAGGGAGCTCTGTCCAGCAGCCAGGATTTTTGTCCTCATTGTAGAAATGAAGACCTTCATCTCTTTTGTTGACTGAGGAATATATTTTAAAAGGATTTTACTTCTTCAGTGACAGAATAGATGATACTTGCTGGTAATAATTTTTTAGAGTGCAATACAATTAAATAGTTTAGTTGTGAGACCTTTATTGCTGCTAAGTCCATTCACAGTATTCGGAGAGCAGACACCTTGCAGGCTTGTACCTTTAGAGTCTCTCAAAACATCCTAAGGTTATTGAATTCTAACCACAGGTATACTAGTAAAGAGTTGCCTACTTAAGGAGAGAACTTAGGGGACAGATTTGCTTATATCAGAACATGACAATGCTCAGTAAGTTTTGCCTCTACTTAATTGGTTTTCTGTTTAGTTCTAGTAGCTATCCTGTATAATAAAAGCCTAATATGCTAAGTGTCCGGTTGTCCCGTCGTCCGTTCAACCAATCAAAGTGTAATATGCTAATGATATGCTAATGCCATTCAACGGCTCGCTATGACGTGCACTGACCACCAGGGGGCAGACACTCCGACTGGTAGGTTAGCTTGCTGCTGGGGTCTGGCTGATTGAGACTGAGCGAGATGGGCCAGACCGGCCTTGGAGCCCTTCCATGGTCCCTCCCCTGTTGGACAACCTCCCGCATCCCTCCCCGGCCTGATCATGCACCGGTGGGGTCCCTCGACCTGGCCTGTGCCCTCTCACAATCTGGACCCCTCAGGGGATGTTGGAGAGCCGGCTTTGGCCCGATCCCGCAGGCCAGGCCGAGGGACCCCACTGGTTCACGAATTTGTGCACCGAGCCTCTAGTTGATAAATATTTGTTGAATGTTGAGACACTTGCTATCCTCCCAGTTAACCTATATTTCTAACTTTTGACCTATTCCTAGGCTTTGTCCTCTCCTTCCCATTTTATTAAAATCACTCTTTCTTAAAAAAATATGTTTTTTATTGATTTCAGGGAGGAAGGAAGAGGGTGAGAGAGAATCACTGCATACCCCACACTGGGGATTGAGCCTGACAGAGAATTGACCTGTGACTTCCTGGTTCATAGGTCAACACTTAACCACTGAGCCATGCCGGCCAGGCCTTTTCGAATCACTCTTAATTCCTGTAGCTGCTTCCTTTGTAAAAGGTCTTGAGTTCCTTAGTACCCAATGCTCACTAAGTCTATTCCCAGTGTGTTATGCATGCTTATGGGTGATGAGGAGAAAATTCAAAATGAAGACATTCATTGGTATAGGTGATCATGTTTTTCTCAATCTCATAAATATCTTTTTAAGGACACAGGTTGCATATTTTGATCACTGATGTGCCAAATAGGCCTGTTTCTTTTAGAGAGGATGAAATTTAGGGCAAGAGAGAGAACAGCAATTTGACAGCTGTGGCAGTACTGAGAAGTGGTCAAATTCTAAATTTATGTTGAAGGGAAAAAGAAATTAAGTAATTTATCTAAGGTTGCAGAGGTAATAAATGGCTGAACTGGGAATTGAACCCAGGCAGTACAGACTTAAGAACAACTCTGGTGCACAGCATAACCTAACAATAAAAAGAGATGCTGAGAAAAGAGGCATCAATTCAACAAAAGGCAGATCTTTCTAATAATTATGCCTTTAAGGCGGTGACTTTCTATGATTAGAGGGGTGTAGGTCAAAACCAGAAGGACATTATCTGTCTGTGATGAGTAAGGGAAACTCATACATGGGAGATAGGGGAGTGAGGTTAATATAATGGTGTGAAGGCCCCTTCTAACTATAAGATTCTATGATCCAAACACAGAATGACAGTTTATATGGTTTGTCAACAGATGTTGACAACTCTAATAATTACTAGTATTTTGAAAAGAAGTTTCTTGCCCTCATCTCATATACTAAGGTATAAACAATGCTAGATTTGGCCTCTAGCATTGTTTATACCTTACAGAAAGGATGAAAACTTGATGTATCTGACAAATCTCTATTGTGAATCAAGGTGAACCCATGATATTGCCCTTTTAAATGCAAATTTAAAACATTGCATCTTTGCAGTGCAAATGCTGCTACTAGACAGAGTTTAGACAATATAAATTCATCAAAAAAGAAATAAATTCATAGAACAATAGATAAGGTCTTAGATTAGGATTCTCTAAAGTCATTGTATAAAACCCTTTAGTCCTCCTATGGGGTCTTGTTCATAGATTCCTGGTGCTATACCCTGTGTGTGTGTGTGTGTGTGTGTGTGTGTGTGTGTGTGTGTGTGTGTGTATGTGTTGATGACATACCGTATTATATTTGCAGTTCTGTTTATGGCTCTATCCCTGCTATACCTGTGGGTTGATGCATTTGGAGGTAATTCAAAGATATGACTTTATCTAAATATTTTTAAATGTTCTTTACCATAACAGCAAAATTTTCTGAACCACTCTGGCTGCGTGAAATATTTCTAACTGCAAGTAATACACTATTGCAAGTCTATAAAATCTACCTACCAAGTACTCCCAAAGCATTTGGTGGGACAGGAAACGTGGCAACCTGGGAACAACTTTCTGGAAGGAATGTTTCTAGTGCACTGAGAAAAGATGGGAGAGACTAGATGAATGCAGGCAGTTTGGTGAAATGGGAAGAGGAGGAAGCAAAATGAGATTGAGGTAAATCCTGGCAGTTGACAAAGAAGTGCTAGGGCCTCTATTTTGGAAGAAAGGTACTTGAAATTCAATCTATCTGTGAAGGTGGAAAAATTATATGTTAGTATGTTTTACCTGATTTGAGTATATCCAGAGTCCTGGTAGTATTTCCAAAAAGAGGAAAGAAAAAAATATACCTCTCCCACTACATATTGAATGTAATCTTGCATATGTCCCCTGTTCTTCTTTACACTGTTGTGGTGTGTGTGTGTGTGTGTGTGTGTGTGTGTGTGTGTGTGTGTGTGTGTGTGTGCACGCGCGCGCGCGCGCACTTTCATCATGCAAATGTCCCAAGACATAACCAGAGAGAGCCATTAGCTACTTGAGGCAATTTACCAGCCAACTGTAGAGCGTAAGTTCAGATCTTAATGCTGACTTCTTGTCATTCGGGATGGTTATAATGTCATATCAAAGGGAAAGAATTTCAAATAAGTTGTCTAAATTTAATAAAGAAAGCTCTTTTCCATGGTGGTTTTGCTTTGTATTTCTTTCGGAGCAGCAGAGACATAATAGATAACATGAAGAAATTCAGGCCCGATACTGTACTTTTTGAAAAGCTGTGACTTTTTTTCAGGTTTGTTTGACAGTAGCCACCGATGTCTGAAGCATGAAACAAGACCATCTCAATCCTACCTGTTGCAATGTAAAATTGCACTTCCACTTGGACTTTCACTGTTTAATTCACAGTGCCATTTTAATGAGGGTTTTTTTTTCCTTTATATGTAGCATGCAACTTGCACACTCTATTAGAAGTTTAGGTCAACGTTTATAATTCCCAAAAATTAATTGTGGGAAAAAAGTCTTGCTTTGTAAATGTGCACATGTAGAGAACTAGCACCCCCTAGTGTATTAAAAGCCCCCAAAGATTGGATCTGGCATTTAATAAGCTAATGACAACAAACAGGAATGTGGACAGGTTGCTGACCCGTAGCACTGGCTTTATGGCATAACATGTGTAGGCACAGGGAAAGCACGTTTTTATGTTATTCTAAAGCATAAATAAACTAAAAGGATAGAAGTCACATTTAAAGTATTGAAACAAAAGTTAGAAAACTGCCATTGGCCATTTGAAGTGTTGGTGATATTTTAACGCTGTGAAATAAAACAGAGTGATCCATGGTCATGTTGCTAATTTTCTAAATTCTTGCTCATAGAAAATTTCAGCAACATACTTAATTGTTTATGGAAGACTATAAAATTAAAAGAGTTTAGGATTTCTGTTCTTTTTTGGTGGCTGTAATACTTTGTGTTGCCTAACTAAACTGTAAACTGAAAATTATAGCTTCATTCTAGAGAGTGAGAGGACTTATTCCAACAGATGGCATCAAAACACCGGTCTAAACTGTATGATCGCTGATTGTTAATTGCATCTGTAAAACAATCCTTTTAAACAGAGTAATGCATTTTATCATACAGATTATAGTTCTACGCTTTTTGGTTTTTCAATGTGTGTTAACATTTTCTGCTCCAATGGAAGATTTAGTGCTTGTGTAATTATCAGATTAAACAACAGAACATCAGTGACTCAGTCATTTGTAAGAACCAAGCAAAGGGAGATAGAGAATGATAAATCACATTTTTTTTTTTTTTAGGATATGCTATTTGACAAATGTTTGCATTCTTTATATAGTTATATAAAACAGGAAGAATGGGCTGGATCTCACCATCACCAAATTAAAACAGTGGAAACCTAACAAAAGGATCTTAAATATATGGTAAACGTATACTGTGTTATAGAATATGTCTCACTGTAGATGGAAATGTTTAATTTGCATGGGTATTTTGAATGAAAAGGAAATGTATGAGGCACATAATAAGAAAGGACTGTTCTCTGAACAATTTAGAGATTGGGGCACACAGCTTCTTTTCTGACATGGATGCAGTGGGATCCTATGTAGAAGCAGAGGGGTGGGTTTGATGGCATCACGAATATTCTTTCAGGAGGATATTTTCCATGTTATAGATGGCATTGGGAAGATGGACTCTGAAGATGATTCTTTTGTCAGTTCTTAGCCTAGGTCCGTGGTCGGCAAACTGTGGCTCACAAGCCACATGCGGCTCTTTGGCCCCTTGAGTGTGGCTCTTCCACAAAATACCACGGCCTGGGTGAGTCTCTTTTGAAGAAGTGGCGTTAGAAGAAGTTTAAGTTTAAAAAATGTGGCTCTCAAAAGAAATTTCCATCGTTGTACTGTTGATATTTGGCTCTGTTGACTAATGAGTTTGCCGATTACTGGGCTAGGTGATGTGGAACTTAAAGCCTGAGTTTAGAGAGTGGAGAGAATAATTAACATTCATGTCATCAGGGGGCAGCTTTCTGGTTTGTGGGTGTCACATCGAATTCTGCTCTTTGCAAAATTAATGGCCCCCAACTCCTCCTACTTAGGTTTCTTTTGTCACCACCTGGGAAGGGACTGTAAGAGAGATGTGCTTGTTGAACAGGAAATATACATTTAGTAAATCAATTCATGATGCTTTCATTTCTAAGTTTTCAAATACCTTCATCTGCCACCTAAGTGCCATAAAGATAACAAATACCTCACTTAGGAAGGGTCACTTATCAGGCATTGTTAACAATGCAGATTCTAGAAAGAAAACATCAATACCAAGAACATGAATGTACCCACAAAGGACTTCCATGTAGCAAAAGGACATTTTTTAAAATCCTACAATAAACGCTTGCCCAGAGCACACCTCTTTTATTTTGAAAAGAATTCTGACGAACGAGGTTTTCTGATTTTAAGCCTACAACAGACTAGAAAGGCAACTTACTAGTGGCAAGCACATGGGTGCCTCTTTCTGAGGCAAGAGTTAGAAAACTATATTAACAAATCAGAGAAATATTTATTAATCACGGAGGGAAACATAGTAACTTGGAATATCCCAGCAGATACCACTTTAATCAAGTGATCAGGTTAACATCACCAGAAGGAGACATACTGCATCCTGAACCCCCCGATACGATGTGCCAATGAAGGGGAACAACCTTACTTCTGAGGTATTATTGCTAAAAATGTGTAACCTCACTATAATGGTTGGAAAAGTCAGACAAAGTGAAAGACATCTACAAAATGACTGACCAGTACTGGTCAAAAGTGACAGGATTGTGGCAGACAGGGGCAATGGAGGTGGATCTGTCACAGACTGAAGGAGACCAAGGAGACAGAAATTAAACTCAATGTGAGATTCAGGTTGATCCTGGTTCAGAGAATGAACATTAGCAGAAAAACTGGTGAAATTTGAATAACATCTACAGTTTAGTTAATGGTATTGTACCAGTGTTAATTTCTTGATTTTGATAACTATGCTGTGGTTAGTTAAGACAATAACATTGGGGAAGTTGAGTGAAGGGTATGTGTAGAAATTCTCTATACTATTTTGCAACTTCAAATTAAATCCAAAATTATCTTAGGATAAATTTTTAATCTTATGGAACTCAAAGTGTGTAGTAGTCTCAATCATTTAATGTAGGGGCAAAAAGCTCTATTCTATACCTGAGTTGTATATTCAATATGATGAACTTAAGGAAGAGTTATTTTCAATATCATTTGTTTACTATAAATCAGAAAACATGTAAGACAGTATAGAAACATATAGATTTTGAATATTAAAAGTTTTGAAACTGTAAATGATTATATTTCAATCATTTGGGAAATCTTTTTGGAAAATTTTATATATTAATGATGTTGTACAGTAAACCATTATTTTTATAATAATTTTTTTTCTGCCTCAGACACTAGAATTCTACCTAACCCTCTATACAAAGATAGGTAAGGTAGTATATATCTTGTAGCAACTATGTGGCTATTCAATGTTACCCAGGTCTTAATTTGAATCTGAATTTAACTAAATTTGAAAGCTGAGCAATAAACTGAAGGAATTCCATCAACCCTCGATCTTCATATCTGTGGAAATAGAGAATTCAAATGATTCCCTTCAAGGCTTACCTCTGATTTCTGTTTTATAAATCCAAGTAAGAGATTTGAGTATTTATAGATCAGTTAAGCAAGACATAATTCTGACCCACAAATCCATCTACTAATATTCTCTTATTTTTAAACTAGAGGCCCAGTGCGCGAATTCGTGCATGGGTGGGGTCTTGCTGGCCCGGCCTCAATCAGGGTGGATCGGGGTTAGGCCTGTTGGGAGGAGGAGATGGCAGGAGGTTGGCTGGCTGGCATGCCCGGATTGGGCCCCAATCAGGGCCCCCGATCAGGGCCAGGCTGGCTGGGGGAAGAGGCCATGGGTGATTGGCCAGAAGGCCCTGCCCCCGATTAGGGTTAGGGGGGCTGATTGGGGGTGGGGCTGGCCATGGAGAGGGGCTGTGGGTGGTGGGTTGGCTGGCCCTACCCCCTAATGGGATGGGTGTGGGGTGCCAATCAGGGGCCAGTGGCCTGGGGAAGGTGCCATGGGTGGTTGGCTGCCCTGCCCCTGTCGGGGTGGGGGGGGGCTGATCTGGAGGGGGGTGGAGCTGCAGGAGATTGGCCAACCAGCCCTGCCCCCTATTGGGTGGGGGCCATCAGGGGTGGGGTCAGCCAGTGGGGAGGGGCTGCAGGAGGTTGGCTGGCCAGCCCCACTCCTATTGAGGTGGGGTGATGATCAGGGGTGGGGATGGCCAGGGGGAGGGGCTGTGGGCTGATCAGGGTGGTGGGGGTCCATTGGGGGCATGGCTGGTCAGGGGGAGGGGCTGCAGGAGGTTGGCTGGCCAGCCCCACCCCCTATTGGGGTGGGGAGTGTGATCAGGGGTGGGAAGGCCAGGGGTGGAGCTGCAGGAAGTTGGCTGCCAGCCCCACCCCCTGATCAGGCTGGTTCGCTGGCCATACTGAGCAACCAGTTGTTAGGTCGTTATGGCTGTTACAATAGCTGCCTTTTTATATCTACACTAATAAAAGAGAAATGTGCCAATCAGGAGCAAGTATGCAAATTAACCCAACCAAGATGGCTGTGGCCACAGAGTGAGCAAGAGGCTTGGGTTTCCCTGACAATGGAGGAAGCCAAGCTTCCCACCTGCTCTGGCCGGCCCTGGCCTCTGCTCCAGGCTACAAAGTTTCAATTATAGAAGATAAGTAAATCCCAACAAATATGGCGGCAGCCACGGAGCTGGAGAGAGCAGGAGGCTTGGGTTGCCTCCAGCAATGGAGGAAGCCAAGCTTCTGCAGCCCTGGCTGGCCCAGGCCTCTGCTCAAGGCTACAAAGTTTCAATTATAGAATATAAATAAATCCCAGATCCCAGGGCCTCCACTTGGGTCACCGGGGGGCGTGGCCAGCCTGAAAACCACCACAGGCCCCTTGCCCAGGCTGCCCCATGCCCTAAGGGGACCCCCACCCTGATCCGGGACACCCTTCAGGGCAAACCAGCTGGCCCCCATCTGTGCACCAGGCCTCTATCCTATCTAATAAAAGAGTAATATGCAAATTGACCATCACTCCAACACACAAGATGGCTGCCCCCATGGGGTCAAAGATGGCCACCACAAGATGGCCTGCAAGGGAAGGCAGTTGTGGCGATCAGGCCAGCAGGAGAGGGCAGTTAGGAGCAATTGGGCCAGCAGGGGAGCAGTTAGGCATCAATCAGGCTGGCAGGGGAGTAGTTAGGGGGTGATCAGGCTGACAGGCAGAAGCAGTTAGGGGCAATCAGGCAGGCAGGCAGGCGAGTGGTTGGGAGCCAGCAGTCATCCAGCAGAGGGATGTCTGACTGCCTGTTTAGGCCTGATCTCCCCAGGATCAGGCCTAAAAGGGCAGTCGGACATTCCTCGAGGGGTACCAGATTGGAGAGAGTGCAGGCTGGGCTGAGGGATGCACCCCCCGCCCCCTGTGCACAAATTTTGTGCACCGGGCCTCTAGAGTATAGATAAAGAGTACAATCAGAGTTTTCAGCAAAATCCATGCAAGATGCCCATGGATGGGTCAAAGAGTAGAAAGCTCCACTGTTCTGGGCAACTTAATAAGCTTTAGAAATATGCTTTTTCTTAGTCTATCATTTAGTGAAGAAGCCTACATTTCTTTAAAGTATACCATTATACTTCACTGATGGAGTAAAACCTGTAACAAATATTTGTTGAACACCCACCGTGTGTTCAGTGCTTGGTGAGATGCTGTAGGATTCAGAAGTGTGCTCTAGTTCTTCTGTATCTCATAAGAAAAAGTTTAAAGGCCTCAAAGTGGCCTACAAGATTAAAGTGGATGTACAATTCCAAATAACAAGATGGTACGCACCTAAATGTTTATATCAGTGGTGTCCAGCCTTACTGAGATTAAGATTCTTTTTTAATGTCAGATATTTCACAAACTCTAAGAGTTGACCTATGTTTAGTGCTTAGAATTCGGAAAATACGTAATGGCAAAGAACAAACATGAATTATTTCAAATTAATGTATATTTTATTAACCACATAGTATCTACTTATGTTTGGAAAATAGTAGCAGATACTTGTGAGTTGCCTATAATTTAGTATGTGCTTTGGTACACATAAGGATCCATAGCCTATGAATTTTCCCCCAACTTACCTCATCCCATGGGTGTTTGTCCTTAAGCTGTGACCCACTCTGTTGGAGTATAAATACTGTAGGAATCCAATGAGGAAGCTGGCACTGCCAGGGGAATCATCAGAGCTCCCCGGTGGCACTTAAGGCATATCTCAGAGATTGGGGAAAGCTAGAGCATATCCAAGGGAAGCCATAGAGGAGCAGGAATGAGGTAGGCATATTGAGAGGCAACGAGGAGCCCAAGGCTGGCCACGGGGAAGGCTGTGTTAGGGAGGTAGAAAAATAAAATTGGTTAAATGAGGCAAAGGGAGGTTATAGAGATTCTTGAAAGCATGCACAGAAGCCAAAAACTTCTATTAAGGCAAAGCATTGGACCAATATTCAAAGGACTGGGTTGTAATCCTGACTCTACAATTACTAGCCTTAGGCAAGTTAAATTTTGTAGCCTCAATTTTCATCATTAGTGTGACTGGGATAATAATACCTACCTACCCCTCAGAGAAGAGAGCATCTGTGAAACTTCCTAGTGGGCTTTTGCTCTGTTTTGGTTGCAACTGAAACAGAGAACTATCTAAGATTATTGAGCAGGGAATCAGCATGAGGAAAGTGATATATTAAAGAAGATTTGTTTGGCAGCTACATGCAGGTCGGATTAGAGTCGGGGAAGCCAATGAGAAAACTGTCCCAGGGATCCAGACTCAAAGCCTTGAAAATAGGGACAAAAGGAGGCTGAGATGAAAATCGATTGGATTTTCAGTTTAATAAGGTATCAGGGATGAGATGAATCAAAAATGATTTTGAGGTTTTAAACAGCTAGTGACTATGGAAGAAAAGCAAGGACCTATGGTGCAGCCTGTGTGGTATGTTCTCTTGAGAAACCAAAGGCTGATCAATTCATTATTTTGTAGCTAATATAAGATGGAATTGAGTTTTAATCATCTCATGGGAGTATTTAACACACACACACACATATGTGTAGACGTATATGTATACGTATACGTACATGTATATGTATATATATAATTTTTTTTGTTTGCTTTATAATCTGGACCAGTCAAAAGTATATAACACATTGTTTTCCCTTTCAAGGGAATAACTGGTTGCTCACTGATAGCGCTTCTCCTAAGATGAGGCATTAAAAGAGACTCCTTTTGGGTCATTTTTGCCAAAGTGATGACAAGGGAGTTCGACAACATTGCTGGAAGTGCTGGCTGGCCAAGCCACTCACAATAGGCAGGTAACCAGTGGGGTCTATATGGCATTCAAAACTCTTCATGATCTAACTTCTTCCCAACCTCAATATGGACTATTGCCCAGCTCCTTCCAGCTACACAGGTTGGGACCCCGAATATGCCAAGTCTTATGCAAGCTCTGAGCTCTCACTTTTGCTTTTCCTCTACTTGGAATGCCCTTTTATGCAAATCTTTCAGGACCTAGTTCCAGTGCCTTCTCTTCCCCAAGCCTGTGTCTAATTCCCCAACGAGAAAGAATCCCCTCTCCTTTTGTGCTTCCACCTCTGCAACACACTCCCTCCAGCCCATCTTGCATCGTCCTCGCTTGTTTACATCCTTGTCTCCCCACATGGCTGTGAGCTCCAGATGGCAGGGGATGTGTCTGACTCGAGTGCATGCCCCGCACAGCGCCTGGTCTAGTCCCTCATTTACTGCTTGCCAGATTGAGAACAGGATGACATTTTTCCTAGCAACATTTTAGTAAATCAAAAGCAGCCATTGGGACGCAGGGAAGAGAAGAGTCCTCTGTCTTTGGTTGGAAATTGAATTAAGCAGAAAAATGAGCTGGCGACAGTGGTAAGGTAATAGCTGTTCCTGTGGTTGGCCCAGGAGAAAGACACAGGAGGTTCCTAGAGAATAAACATGGGAATCTGACTTCCTGTGGAGCTCCGATTCTCTGAGTTTTGGGAGCACATGTTAGGAACATGACAGCTCTGTGGGGAGTTTTAGGTAACGTGGAGAATTTTAGGAGTTATTCAGTCAGTCAGGGTGACCAAGCTGTACAGCATGTGGGCAATCCTATATAATAAAGAGGTAATATGAAAATTAACCCCCACACCATCACAAGATGGCTGCACCCATAGCAGAGGCGGGGTTCGCGTAACACAAGATGGCTGCGCCCACAGTGGAGGTGGGATTCCCGTAACGAGTGATCAGCAGGGACCTGAGGCTCTGTGGCTCCGGGCCAGGGCAGGGGACCTGAGGCCGCACCCCCACCCAGTGGGTCTTGATGGAGGACCTCAGGCCATGCCCCCCACCTGGTGGGACTTGATGGGGGACCTCAGGCCATACACCCTGCCCAGCGGGGCTTGATGGGGGACCTGAGGCTGTGCCCCCCACCTGGCATCAGACCGGGGGACCTGAGGCTGTGCTCCCCGCCTGGCACCAGGCCAGGGGACCTGAGGCTGTGCCCTCTGCCCAGTGGGGCTTGATGGGGGTGGGGCCAGCTGGGTCTGGATCTCACCCAATGTGGGTAGGGCCCGCCAGGTCTGGGTCTGGTGCGATTTTGAGGTGCGCATGGGTGGGTGAGAACTTGACTCTGGGTCCTGCGGCGCACCCCAGACTCTGACCTGAGGAAGATTTTCATATACATTTTACTAATTTTCTTTCATCTCTGACACTTCTATTATAGTGAAAGGGCAAATAGCAATATTAAAATATTTCCTCTAATTAATTCCCTTTTAATGTGCACGAATTTTGTGCACTGGGCCACTAGTAGGTTATAAGGTCCAGAGAGGGGCAGTTGGGGATTGTGAAGTGGTTTAAAAGGAAGAATGCCTGTTCCACGTGCAAAGACTAAATATTTGATCATTTAAAACTCAAAAATGGGCTGGAGGGAAAGTAAAGGGATTATTTTGGAAAGAGAAAATCCATCTCAGGTTTGATTAATCTACTCCTCAAATTATCAAATGAATAATAAACTATCACATTTGATTAAAGTGACAGAGCCTTGAATTAAATAGAGGCTGAACATTGAAATTTGATTAAGTGAGATGACTTCTAATAATACAGGCAATGAGCCTGTGGAATGTGCAGGTGGAGAATGAGAAGGAGGGAACAATGCTACATTTTGGAAGCTGGTTTAGTGATTTTTTAGTATAGTAATACCTTAAGTATTTGTAGTGTGTTTTGATGTACAATACTCTTAATCTTAATTACCTCATTTGAGCCTTGCATTCACCTGTTGGGCAGGTAAAGAAAGTTGTGCTCACACCTGGGTCTTCTCACTTCAAGCCTGGACTTCCTGTGCTCCTTCCACAGCACCCTGCTACCTCTCCCATGGATGTGAAGGTAGACCCAGTGCGTTTAGAGGTCTTAGCTGTCATTTAATTAATATGACAATGTGGTTTGGTGTAAGTATTTGAATGCAATCCTTGTTTTATTTACTTTTGCAACTGTTCCACATACCATATGACACAGTGATGTGCATGGCAAATAACCACGAATGTTTGGGAAACAAATGACCTGTTGAACAGTTTCCCTAGGCATCCTGGTGTTTCCCGAAGGTACCTGAGAGGTAGCTTGATGTGGGAGGGGGAGAAGATGGCAGAGGAGGAAAAGGGAAGGACAGGCCTCTCAGACCCCAGCCCTTTTGATCTCAGCACTGTCTTCTATCTAGAGTTGGTCTTATATATTATTACTAGAGGCTTGTTGCACGAAGATTTGTGCAATAGGCCTTCCTTCCCCTGGCTGCTGGCAGCGATTTTCATCCGGCACCCGGGACCCAGGCCTTCACTCTGGCCGCTGCCTTCCATCTTCGCTCTGGCTGGAGCCTTCAGTCTTCACTCCAGCCGGAGCGCTGCTCCTGTAGCTCCCTCTGCCCCCTGCCCTCTCCCTCACAGCAGGCATCCCACCCTGCCCAGCCACTCTGCGCCCGATTGCATGCTGCCCAGAGGCCCAGAGCAGCTGGGGAGTAGGGCCGCTGGCATCTTTGTCGGGTTAATTTCCATACTCACTCCTGATTGGCTGGTGGGTATCACAAAGTGATGGTCAATTTGCATATTTCTCTTTTATTAGTGTAGATGGGTTGAATTTTGTCTCACCCCACGAAGAAGTCATATGTGGAAGTCCTAACCTCTAGTACTTCAGAATATGAATGTATTTGGAGATAGTTTTTAAGGAGATAATAAGTAATTAGGGTGGGCCCTAATCCAATCCAACTGATATCTGTATAAGAGGAAATCTGAACCCAAACACACACAGAGGGAAGACCACAGGGAGACACAAGGAGAAGATGGCCATCTGCAAACCAAGGAGAGAGGCTTCAGAAAACAACCACCCTGCCAGCAACTTAACCTTAGATGTCCAGCCTCTAGAATGATGAGAGAATAGATTTCCATTGTTTAAGCCACCAGTCTGTGGTACTTTGTTATGGCAGCCCAAGCAAACAAATTCATTAAGGTTCTGAGGAGAGTTTAAGGGGAAAAAAGGGGCATTGGGGGACTTGGTTCATGTGCTTAAGAGCATTATAAAACCACAATTCTGTAGCATAAGATTATCATCCACCAGAGTCAGATAAATGCTTCTTTTACCTTTAAATCCCATAAACCATCAATCAATATAAGACTATTTCTTTGAGGTGGCCACATATATAGTTTTTTCTTAGGTAAATAGGTCAGCTTCTAAGTTTTATTTTTCAGCTCTAGAATATTAACAATCAGTTATAGCACATTGCACCTTGCAGCATAACTAGCCTTACTGTTGGGGAAAATTAGTTTCCAAGTATATGCATGAACCTATGCTCTCAGTTCCCTGCCCCCCCCCCCCTTTTTCATATTCTCAAATTTGTACCTAAAATTTAAAGAGGTTTTGACTGCAATAAAACATGAAATTTAGTTATTACTTAGTTTTAAAAAGAGTTAAAAAAAACCCCACAGGATAAGACCATCTATTTATTGCCTTTCATAATAAACAGTGTATGGCATTCTTTAAGAACATAAGTGGTTGAAGCCTTTTATAAAACCATCAGACAATTGTCTAATTAGGAAGTGGAGAAGAAAACGTTATTTGTTTTATTTACAGTCTAGAAAAAATAATGCTTCACATGAAAGCATAACATTCTGAATGATCTCTTGTGTCAGTATATATGGGAAATTTAAAAACTGAAAACAATTATGTGTAAATGTAAATACAGACAGAAAATATACTGTATCTGTCCATTTTCTGGCTCTGGAATCTGCAAACTGCTTCTTGCACAAGATCTTCCTTTTAGGATATTAGCCTGCTGGTAACAACCACCAAAATACATATTTGATCATCTCGTTGGCAGGCCCAGAATCCTGGCAGGCTCTTCCAATAGAAAGGCCTATTGTTTGTAAAAGGTCATTGGCTAGATTGCCTTTTGAGCCCAATACTGTTATTTACATACGTATTGAAGTGCATCTGACCTGTCACCTTGAAGCCTAGAGCTGGTCAGTGAATGACAGAAGTCAACTGCTATGCAAAGGACAGCAAAAGGAGCACATTTCTGGTGTGTGCTGCGGGTGGGCAGCCTTGCGGGAATAGTTCTAAACTGTCATTCCCAGCCCTTTTCCAAGGCAAGGGTATTTTATAGTCTTGCACTTATTGCCACAGATCACATTAGGTTTGCATAATCTAGGCTGCTTGTGACTAAGATTGACTTCAGCATCAGGACAAAATGCTATCATTCATCCTACACAAAGAGTTAACACAAATTCCCCACGTCAGCATGAGCAAGCAGTTCCGCAGTGCGAGCTCTAAATCAGCATCTCTTTTTGTTTTCTGGTATCATGCAACGTTATTGAAATAACAAATCTTCCCCAACTTTTCAAAGTCTGGTCTCATGCATTTGCATGTAAGTTGGTTTAAAATTCAGAGCATATTTTCCCCCTATAAAAATGTGGTTATTAAGAAAAAACATGGTTATAACTTTGCCTATAGGAGCTGGTGCTTATTTGAGCGAATAATGCCAAGATATTGCAGTCTTAAACTGCATTCTTCACTAATAAACAAAACCAGAATAGAATAAGGTCCGGTTAGAGTTAGTTTCATGTTTGTCTTGGTCACTTGTGTCTAAGGGAAAGGTTTAATTAGAGAAAGATGAGGCATATAATGGGGACCTCTGGGCACTTGAAGGACCTTAAAAGGATGAAGGCCTTAATGATGTCAAACTTAATGGTGGGGGATGGTTTTCCTTTCCTTCATACAAACACATTGTTAACCATACTCTAATGCTTATCGACAACAATTAGTATTGTTCTTTGGGCTCACAATGATACATTAAAGGGAGGGCTTGAAAGATGAAGGGAAAAAATGTTTCTGAAGAAATGAGCAAGGATTAAATGTGATGGGAAGAGAAATTGGAGTTAAAGAGATACAAGTATATATGTGAGAAAAAAATTTACCAGGATAGGATTTATGATGATTTTAAGGTTGAATTATAAAAAAAAAATTATTCAGTCTCTCATGTCCTTACCTGCAGGGGGAGAAAGGAGGGAGGGGGTCAGGGGCTGGAGGCCTAATGGCCCCCTTACTATTACTCTGGGTGATAGTATAGTTTGACAGCTACCTGGAGTAGGCGAGGTAGCAGGACACAATGAGGAAGAGTGGCTGGAACCAGCTGGCCAGCTGTACACAGAGGGCATTGGAGCTTGAGAAGGATTGTGACAATAAGTCTTTTAATATACCTTTAATAAAAGATAGTATTTATGAGATCATAGCCAGTATAGTTTTTGTGTTGTATACTTACTATCTTCCAGGCACTATGTCAGTCCCTTTATAAAGATTATCTCATTTAACCCAGTTAACCCTGAGAAATATAATTATCCCCACTTTCTAGATAAAGATACTGAAGTTACATAAAAGTTAAATATCTTGTCCAAGAGAACAGAACTAGTAGCTGGTGGCCCTGAGACTTGAGCCGGCTTCATTGGACAACTGTTCTGGTCTGGAATGAGACACGAGGTCCCCTCTCTGGTCCATATTGAGCATTCCATTGAAATGTGAGAAAAATGTACACTCAATACAGTGCCTGGCACAAAGTGAATATTATCATCTACCGAAGTACAACGTTTCTTGTTAAATACCAAGAGGGCCAATGTTGAGTCTTAGTATTTATTCTTGCTTTTCTTTCTGCATTTTGGTAGTTTTTCTCTGCCCTGCAAATAGCTCGCAGTCACACATTTCTATCTTCTTGGAAATCCAATGATTTCCCTTTTATGTGTTTGCCACCCTACAAACTCTTCAAGAACAAAGGACTATTCCTAGCACATAGTAGGTACTCATAAAATATTTGTTGGATCAAATCATTTAATCCAACAATTAAATCATTTACTTTGGGCAGTAAGAACAATAAAAAATTTGGTTCCTTAGACAAACATTTGTACTTTAATATATTTAAATTTTGAAGTAGAACATCAGAAATACAGGGGATTTTTTTTTTTTTTTGGCCCAGAGGCTGTGATAACACATCCCACTATATACCATTAGGCTTTCTAATATATATAAATATAAATGGTGTGCTTACATGTTTGCACTAAACTAGCAACGTGAAGAATTGAAACATTATATAAGATACCTCATTTGAATTCTAGTGTACAAATAGCACTATGCTTCTCTTTCTACATAAAAAAAAATAACATTTAGAAACAAGAGTGAATATTGTAGCTAAACACATTTGTAATCATGTTTCTGAGATTTATAATCTGCCTTCTTTGCTCTGGCTGTAGTATCCATTCATGGGTGTAGAAAACAAGAATATTTTATTCTTGTTCTGATACGTCCTACTAATACATGTTTATGGAATAAAATTGCCATGGTTATTAAAAGAGTCTATGACATTTTCTAAAGAGTGTGGGTATTGCCTGCACAGCCTGGCTGAATTCCAATTTGGGTAATTACATTCTGCTGTCTGGTTACCTTAGCGATCCTGTCTTTTGCTCTGTGAGTCCTCACAGTGATTGTGCTTGGGTGAGATATTCCTGTGCACCATCCCTAGTTTCAAATAATAGGAGCTGAAGGGATCTAGTCTCTGGAAATTTATATTCCATCTCTTTTGACAAATTTAAAATGTAGTACACATTCTGGGGTGTACAGTAAAGCCAGGCTTTTTACTCTGAATTTTTGTGTATGGAAGGAAAAAATTAGGGAGAAAATTGTGATCCTTGATTGTTTTCCTCTGTTCTGGATCATATTTATTATTCCCTTGGAAACTGAAGAAATGTTCTAAATCTATTTCATCTCTCTGGCCTCTGAACATTCATAACAATTTGCTGAAACTTCTGTGACTGCTCTTGAGGTAGAGCTGCTTGTGGGCTTATACCTAGGCCCGTGACAAGTGTTAAACTGATAAACTATAGGAACCTCCATGTTTGTTTGTTTTTTCCATCCTGATGGAAACTTTCACAGAATTGCATGTTCGATAAGTGATGGATGAATGACATTCCCTTTGGGGTAACATTATTTACTATTACAGACTGGACCCAGGTTTTGGACACGAGCAGGGAATTTATTATGCAACTTAGTGGGATTGTTTCAATTGAAATATTTCAGTTCCTGGACATTGGCATCTCTATATTGTGGCGGGTTGCCCATAGAGGCAGCTGCTTCCATTCTCCCTCTGCCCCCTTCCCAATTTACTCCTAGGAAGCTTGAGGGTCCCAAGCCAGGATTATTATTATTATCAGGTTATTTGTGCTGCAATCACAGTTTGCTCTGCACTGGAAGATTCAATTTGCTCAGAAAGGGCAATTTAGAGCAGAGAGTTCCCAAATGGTGATTCACTGTACCGAAAGGAATTTCACTGCAACCACCCCATCTCTCTGACCCAAACACATTTTTTTACTCAAGGAAGTATATTAGAATGCAGGTTACTTAAACTTGAATCAGCTTTAAGTTTTAAAATGTCAGTAATTCGTGTCAGTGCCTATTATAAAGAATGAAATTCTTGCTACACACCTCTCAATAGATCTCTATGTGTTGATGTCTTACTGTAGATTCAATTTGTTTTCAGGAACCTCTAAGGACACTCTCCTACCTCTTATAAGCCTTATGTCTGGGAATTACTCATCCTGAGCTTGGTACTTTAGTAACACCAAACTGTTCTTCCCTGCCTGCACACAATAGGTGTTTCTTTGGCCTGAAATGTCATGTTACTATTTGTGTCTGGCTGACACGCATCCTTCAGGACTCAGCTTGGGTCTCACCACGAGTGAAAAGCCTGGAAACAGGACAGATCTCCTTCCTCTGTGGTTTTGTAATATCCCAAGCATTTCTTCACCTGTATCCTCTTTGATAGAAATGAGCTGTTTTTGTGTCTGTCTTTCCCTTTACTGTTGATAGAACAGAACTACGATCCCTTAGACATTGCGTGTACATAGCAGAGCAGATCTACTTGATTGTTATTGAGGGACTAGAGGCCTGGTGCACAAAATTTGTGCACAGGTAGGGTCCCTAGGCCTGCCTGGTGATCAGGGCCCATCAGGTTCCCCGCCTCCCTGCCTCCTCCTTCCCTCACTCCCTCAGTGCCCTGCCACCACCACTGGTTGCCCACCATGTTCCACACTGCCCCCTGGTGGTCAGTGCACATCATAGCGAGCGATCAAACTCCTGGTCTCCTGGTCGAACTCCTGAGGGGACAATTTGCATATTAGCCTTTTATCATATAGGGTAATTCTTGTAAAGACTCTAGTCCACAAGGAAAGAGTAAGTACAAAGGGCACTGAAAACAAAATGGAGCCAGAGCAAGGATGATTATGTTTACCTGCGTCTCTTTTTTCTCTTTCTCTGTGTTACATGCAGTTACATACATACCTGTATTTACTGTTTGTTTCTTTAAAAGATGAATTTGTTTCATAGTAAATAAGAAAAGAGCTTAATTGCCTTCTAGTTCAGCTCTTAACAACTTCTTTCTAAAAGATTTATTTGTAAACCCCAAATGCCTAGCTTCTCATTTGGAATTGCTATTTCCTGGTTTTTGGAAATTTTCAAAATTAAATCTTTATGCCCTACCTTTAAGCCCAGCAGGGAATGAATCATTTTGGTAACTACTTCTATTATTTAAAAGTCAGAAGTTCAAAGTTTTTACTTCAAGATTGACTCACTGCTGTGGTGCCATGGTGTCAACGAACACCAAATTAAAAATCTACATTGTACTTGAATTCTGAAAAGTGATTATTACGTTCCCTGCAGAGTCAGTGTGCTATTGTCGGAAGGGCCCTGACCTGAGCAGAAGAAGGCTAACACTCCAGCTGTGGGACTTTGGGAAAGTCGCATGGCCTCTTTAAACCTCAGTTTCCATGTTTGCAAAATGGCGATATTTGGAACCTGGGCTGGGGGTGACAGCAACAGCATAACCATAATCAAAACTAAAAAACTAGAAGGTATATTTAACTACAAGAAAACAATCAGAGGGAATCTAGACATTTTCTAAAAATACTCCCTTTCATATGCAACATTCAGAAAACCTTTGCTTAATTTCCCTAATTTGATAGGGTTACCTAATGCCTAAGAACACTGATGGCAAGGTAAAGATTTAGTTTAAAAAGTCTTTTGTGTGAACCTGGCATACCAGATTGAAGGTCAGGAGGTGTGTGGTCTGGCTCTGGTGGTTGGGTGAAGGCTGGTGTTATGGTGCCCAAGGAAACTGGATATGGATGATCAAGCCATGCTCATCAGTGTTGGCCAAATCCAGGAAGGCACGCTCACCCAGTGGCTGGGAGCATGGGCTCTAAATCTCGAGTTTGCTCCTTGTTAACAGCGTGACTTTGGACAACTTGTTTAACCTCTGTGGAAGTCAATGTTA
The DNA here is from genome assembly GCF_963455305.1 of Plecotus auritus. Classification (NCBI taxonomy): domain Eukaryota; kingdom Metazoa; phylum Chordata; class Mammalia; order Chiroptera; family Vespertilionidae; genus Plecotus; species Plecotus auritus. Next base: position 187,795,298 of record NC_137771.1, on the reverse strand, counting down.
TAGTCTGGAAAATGAGGATAATGTCTACTGACAGGATTGATAGAAAGATTACTTGGGCTGTTATATGTTAAAGATATAATACATGACAGTAATTGTTGTGAGATTGCCTATATAAGTCTCAGGGTGTTTTGGGGATTGGGCCCCAGCCATGTTGGAGCCAGCATTTCAGACTTAGTGGCAAGAGTCCTGACTCCTAATGATAACAATAAACAACATTTATAGAATATTTATAGACTTGCACACAGATTACCTCATTTTCTTATCATGATAATCCTGGAATCAAAGCAGGTATTAACCCATTTTATAGATGAGGAAACTAAAGCTAATAATTGAAATGCTATAGCTAAGATCAACCAGAGTCAGTAGCAGAAGTGGGGCTCAAACCAAGGTCTTCTGTAGCCTAATCCATATCTGTCCATTGTGATCTGAGTTCTACTTAGCACTAATCATATGTGATCTGAGGTTAGTTGCCTGATTTCTCTGTTTAATCAACAAAATGCCTAGAAAAGCTTTAAAAACCCTTCTATGATTTCAGACAGTTTGGGGGCAGGTGCTATACAAGTTCTGAAGAAGATATTTTGAAAAAAAAATTTATCTTAAGAAGAAATGCATGCTATTACTAACTATATACATAACAAATTTAGGATAATTCTGACCTTTGTTTGGGGGAATGTGGTAGATAGCAAAATTGCGGAGGGATTCATAGGGACCTTCAACTTTAGTCATTAACATTTTATTTCCTACGCTGGGAATAAATGTATGATAATTGTCATATTGTTTATTTGCCTAATTGATGTAAGATATTTTATGATACACTTTTTCAAAAGAAGACTGGAAGAAAACCCATACACATAAGGAAATATATTGATGCCTATTAAAGGTAGTTTAATATTTTTATAAACTTACTAGAGGCCCGTTGCACAAAGTTCGTGCAAGGGTAGGGTCCCTAGGCCTGGCCGGTGATCAGGGCTGATTAGGCCTTTCTTCCCTGGCTGCCGGCTGCTGGCTGGGGCCTTCCTTCATTCCGCGCCGCCTGCTGGTGGTCAGTGCATGTCATAGCGAGCAGTCGAATTCCCGGTTGGTCTAACTCCCGAGGGGACAATTTGCATATTAGCAAATAATATAGGATATCAAACATTTTTTACACTGTATATTCACATTATGTGGGAAAATTTCAGCATCATAAAGCATCCATTTATGTTCCCTACTAGGCACAAGACTTCACATAGTTAATTTTTACTTCAAATTTGGGCCCATATAAATCTATTATTTCTCTTGATTGGCACTATGGATTTGGTGGTAGGACTGTTAAGAACAATGAAGAAAACCAGAATTTTTTAATAAGTTGTCTTTTTTAGAAACAGCCTATTTTAAGGAATAGATTGGATTCCTATAGAGGAATAGAAAAAGTTTTGTGTTTCTACTAGTCAAACAAAGTTACAAATGGACAGCACATCTGCCAATGAATCAGACTCTTCACAGAGCTGCTGCCAGTGACCTAAGTTCACACTGGCATGGTGCTTTACTGTTTACAAAGCACTTCCATCCATAATAGTGTGCTAATAGAAATGGTACACTGATAGAGAATGATAACAGCGATAGGTGACTTTGCCAGTTAAAGAAACCACGTATAGGATCAGTCAGCTAGTGAAGTATAGAGTCAGAACTGGAACCCCTATCTTCTTACTGCACAAGCTCAGGATTGTCTCAGTACACTGTAGCATCTTTCTATTTGCAGCCCTCCATCTAGTACTTTCTTTATTTCTTTCTGAGATAGGCACTTACCTATTACCTTGGTTTTAAATTTCACCTTTTTTTTCAATTTCAAAGGTTTTGACCTCTTTTCTACTGAAATGGTTAAATGTGACTAATACACTCTAGAGATTGCCAAATATCCACTGCTTTTGGTGATCCTGGGCTGTTTATATATTTTACTACTATTTCTTACAGCTTTTCCTTGTAGTAGCAGGAAAGGGAAGTTGAGTTTTCCATTGGTGTTTGGAAAAATAAGGATATCAAGACAAACACTCCACCATAAATCCTGCCAAAAACTAAACAATAATCATGATACCTCTACTGGAGCTAGGATTTTGTCATTGATTCAGATGAAGGCAAAGGATTCTCTGAATTTTCTTCTTGTCATCTAAACCATTGGCTTGCACAAACTTGGAATTCAATTGATTTGCTTTATTTTTACCTAAGTTATTACATTCTCTGTTTCCAGCCTGTTCCTTTGCTGGGGTAAAAAGCACAGTTGTGCTTAAATCTGTTAAGTAATCATTAAATTACAAAATGGGTGAAATTATTTATATAGGGACTCATCCCATTTCCTATCGTATTTTAAAACTTTATGCCATATTATTATGAATTCCATTGCAAATATTCGTTCTCAATGTGAGGTTCACTTTTGAGATAATTAATTCGTATGTCCCAATTACTTTTCTGGGCAGTGTCTTTTGCTCTTCCTAGTAATTTATCCAAAGGAGGAAATAATGTTGTCATCTTATCAAAGATGAAGACCCAACTAACGGAACAATGATTTTGGTGCTTTTACCAGCATGATTGCATTTAGTTCTCATCCCTGACCTTGAGGGGTAGGTCACATTATCCCAATTTTATAGATCAGCAAACAGACTCAAGGGGGTAAAATAACTTTGTGCATGGTAATATACTAAAAAGTGGCAGAGCAGGTAACACTGAATCTTTACAAACAATCACAGTCTCTACAAGGATGAAAGTTAGAGAGGGAGGAATTATTTCATGCACCAATCCTGCAGGAGCTTCTCCAGGTTATACTGTTGAGTGACCAGCTACTGCTGTCTGGCTTTGTGGCCCATTCGAAAACGTAATGGACCCTTAATTGAGAGAAAAAACACTCAAAGATTGTGGGTAAATTTGGAAGGTATATTTTCATATGCAAAGATAGAGTTATGTAGAGTTCTCTAATCAACTGTCTTGAGAAATAAGTGTTTCAAGATGAAACTTCAATTCAGCCAACATTTTTGTGTATGTATGTAAATTACTGGGTGACAGCAACACTCTTAACGAACACTAAGAGTACCCAAAGAGGAAGAAGATGTCATTTCTGTCCTTCAGGATCTCAGGATCTAATGAAGAAGACCAAGTTCTATAGAAGGCAAAACACTGATATTTTTTTCTTCCCATTCCTTAAATGATGATCTTCACTAGGACTTTTTAAAAATGTATTTTTATTTATTTCAGAGAGGAAGGGAGAGGGAGAGAGAGACAGAAACATCAATGATGAAAGAGAATCATTTATTGGCTGCCTCCTGCACGTCCCAACTGGATATCAAACCTGCAACCCAGGCATATGCCTTTGACTGGGACCCTTCAGTCCGCAGACTGATGCTCTATCCATTGAGCCAAACAGGTTAGAGTTTCCCTAGGATTTTATTCTTAGCCATTCCCTTTTCTTTCTTTTTTTTTTCTCACACTAGGGACACTCATCTAGTTTCTTTATTTCTATGACCATATAATACGCTGTGGCTCCCAGGTGTTTGTCTCTCCTGGATTCTAGTCTCCTACTTATAGCTGTCTTCTGGACATACAGTATATATCTAACCATGTTTCTCAGGTATTTTAAACTCCACATATACAACATGGAACCTTTTCTCATTTTGATATTCTTTGTTTTGTTTGATGGCATCACTGTGCATTAGTTTCCAACTAAAAATCTCAGATGCATCAGTTGTCTCTTCCTCAGTCTCCTATCCTTCATGTTCAGTTGTTCATCAAATCCTGTGAATTTTTATCTCCTAAATATGCCTTGAATTTTATCTTTTATCTCTATCCTTAGGCTTCATCTCTTACCTAGATTACTACAAACATCCAACTACTGTCTCAGCCTTTTATTTCTTCCCCCTCAAAGCCATTCTCTATATAGTTACTTGGTTGATATTTCCAAAATGAAACTGATAACATGACTTGAACTTGTCTAAATCCTTTCAATGCTTTCCTCCTATCTACTGAAGTAAGTTCAAATCATTATCACAGCCCTACTAGTCTGTTAGTAACCTACCACTTTTCTACCACTCTTTTTGTGCTCAGCACAGTCATTTGATTTTGTTTCTGGCCTGATATTTAGTTGGTATGCACAGGTAAAGACCACTGTCAATTTTGACTGGTCAGTACACATGCCCTACTAGATGTTAAATATTTTAAATATCACTCTTCCTTTATGCTAACCTGTTTTCCATTTTCTAATCATGTACTTCTGTGCCCTTTGAATAGTCAGTTTTATCTGCCATTAACATCTTCCCTTCTTTTCTACCTGACAAATTAATATTACTCATTCCAGACACTGCTCAAATATCACTTCCTCTGTAATATCTTCCCTGCTCTCCATCTGCACAGGCAGAATTTTTATTCCCTCTGGCCTCTCAAACACGCATTGTGTATATGTTGATTATAGCATTTATTGCATTATATTGCAAACATCACTTACCAACTTGGGAGATTTTCAAGAAAATGTCTTTTTGAAATCTCCAATGTCTAACAGTATTTGGCACACAGAAAAGCCTCTCATAAAGCATCTATTGAATTTATGGACCTAGAGAAGTTTCACAAAACGGGATTCAGGTTTGATTTTGAAGACTAAGTGGAGGAAAGGCATTCCAGGATGAAAGACTAGGATGTGCCAAAAGCAGGAAATATCAGTATATTTTGGAACAGTGAACCCAAGTTTAGGATGCAGTAGGTCATAGGTAGTCATTTGATATAAGTATGTTGGAATCAAATTATGGAGGGCTCTGATAACCACACCGAGGAGCTAGGATTATATTCTATGTATATTGAAGATCTTCACAGCAGGAGACTGAACAGGAAGTGATGTTTTCCAAACTACATTTCAGCAGGACCTCTCTAATAGCACTGTGCTACAATAACTGAATGCTGGGAGCCAGTGGGTGGTCACAGTCCAAGGAGGATCAGATGAAGAAAGTTCTATCTAAGTCTATGTTAGTGCAAAGGTAAAAATAAAAATGAGACCTATTTTGGAGGCAGAACTAGCAAGAGTTTGTAACTGATAAATTTTGAGGCTAAGGGGATTGTGAGTGATTAACTAGAATTATAATATTTCAAAATTGAGTGATTAAAAGACAAGAGATGATGTATCACAGGATACTTTGTAGAGTTTATGTTTGGCAAATCAAAACATGACAGAAGGACATAGATGCTCTCAGCTATAGGCTCCTCCTTCCACTCACCCTCAGAGCCCAACGACTAGGTTTATCTCACATGTTTTCTGTTTATCTTAATTTCCAGTTGAGAACTCACTGAAAATCCAGAAGCAATGCTGACAAATACTTCTAATCACTATTGTGTAGGCTTGCTAAAGATAATTCAACTAGCATACACCATAGCGAATTTTTAAAATAAGGGTCTGGGAATATAAGCTCGATCTCAAACATACTTAGTGACAAAAGAATCTATTTTATATATTAGAAAATACATTATTTTAGTATCATCAGGTACATCAAAACATAACTGATGTAGAATACAAGAGAAGAGAGTAAATATTCAATTACCATGGTATAGATTGTCTGTGCTGTTCAACATGGCTATTGAGCACTTCAAACATGGTTAGTCCAAACCAAGATGTAATGTAAATATAAAATGCACACTAGAATTTTGAAGACTTAGTATAAAAATGAAATAACATAAAACATCTCCATAATTTATTATATTTATTACATGTTGAATAGTAATTCTTGGGATACATTGGTTAAATGAAATATGTTGTCAGAATCAATTCCACTTGTTTCTTTTTACTTTTTTTATGTGGTTCCTAGAACATTTAGAATTACTTACATGGCTTACATTATATTTCTATTGGGCAGTTCTGGAATGTTTTTCTTATTCAACAACCAGCCAACAGGCCATTATTTAGTTCCTAGTGTACAGATGGTTATGCTATGTATTAAAAGCTTTGAAGTTAGTTGAGGAGTAGCAATTGTATAAATTATGTATTTTTAGGGCTTGATAACATTTGAATCAATATACAGAACACTGATTAGAAAAGTAAACTGTGGATTTGCTCTATCTCCCCTTTCAAACATTAGTTTTGTTCTCTTACATTCTTTCCCCAATATCCTATTTGGTGATTTATAAGGATCCAATCTTATGTTTGTTAAAAAAAAAAACAAACAAAAAAAAACAGGCAGGAATTTGGTTTATAAATTCCTAGAACCCTTGGGTTAGTGCAGTGGTCGGCAAACCGCGGCTAATGAGCCACATGCGGTTCGCAAGCTGCGGTTTGCCGCTCTGTTGACTAATGAGTTTGCCGACCACTGGGTTAGTGGAAAAGAAGTAACAAATATCTACATTGGGTGGCCAGGATGCAGAGACCTGGAATAATCATTATTCTTAATCCTGAAGCTATATTCAACATACCTTATGCTTTTTCTGAAGAGTCAGAAGATACTTCCCAGTGTCATAGACCTCAGGGTCATCCAGAATTATCTGTTAGCTACAGTACAGAAGAAAGATGAGGAAGTACTTATAAAGATTGGAGTTTTAGATAAAGAATTTACTTCGTGTTGATGGACTTACTGATATTACATTTGCACTACCATTCCAGGTAAACCATGTGAATATCTGTGATTATACAAAAATAACCATTTTTATCTTTATTGTATTTATTTATTTAAATATGTTTTTATTGATTTTAGAGAGGAAGGGAGAGGGCGAGAGAGTGGGAAACATCAATCGGCTGCCTCCTGCAAGCCCACTACTGGGGATCCCGCCCACAACCTGGGCAGGGAATCAAACTGGTGACCTTTTGGTGCATGGCACAATGCTCAACCAACTGAGCCACAAAGGCCAGGGCAGAAGATAACTTTTTAAAACAAAAGGACTTGCCAGTGGCCAGTATCTTAATTTTTGTGTTTTGAGTAAGGTACTTAGTTTTCCATACCATTTGTATGGAAAAAGTTTATCTAACTTTCAAATGGAAGATATTTTATTTTTTGTGTTTGTTTTTATGGAAATGAGAAGTAAATGCTTTTTTTTTTTTTTAAAAAAAAGCTAAGTCTCTAATTATAATGGAAAGTACTTCAATGCTACAACAATATACTGAATAGATTAAAGTGGCAGAAACAGCGTAATACAGAAGATGCAAAACATTCTTTGAAAATGGCAGCTTTATTTTAGAAGAGTTTTTGACTGGGGTAAGAGCAGTGCCAATGGAAATAAATGAGTAGCTGAAAACCATTTATGAATACCAAGGTGCGAATGCAGTTTAGCTTTGCAATTCTCAATTAATAGTCTACGTGTGGACATTTCTTATTTAAAAGGGCTGTCTGAATTGAGGTTATGTTCAGTTTCCCGAGTGCCAGTCTAGATGTGTTTTGATATTTTGATTACTAAAAAGGGTTTATTTTCTTTTTACAAAGAAAATTTGCATCAGTTACTGAATAGCCCACATCATGGACTAAAATGCTCTAAAAGTATGCCCAAACAAAGCAAAAACATGAAAATAGCTAAGTTTTCAAATGAGTAATATTCATTTCCAGGTATGAAGAATTGAATTATTCAAGGCTAGACTGCATATTCAAATTTGAGTTATGCATTTTGACAAAACACTGTTAACATTCCGTTGACTGTGTATAAGTATTAGTAATACATAGATTGTACCTGGGGTGCAATTTGTATGCTGGCTGCATAATAGCCAAATGTACCAATGTTTCTTTGCATTCAGAGTAGGGTATGTTTTTGAGTTGGTATTAAAATATATGCTACTAACCTCCATGTCTACTCAGTTTCAAAAGAAAACATCTGTGGAAATGGCATTGTTTTTTACAGCTGTTACATGCTTTAAAGTATCAGTGAAACTTAACCATTTTGGTTTTTACTTACCAGACTTTAAAATAAAAGGAATTAAGCCATTAAAAACAAAAGTACCTTACTCACTGAAGCAAAGATACCTGAAGTTGTCCGCTAGGCCAAGCCACCTTGCTGGGTTAAAGCAGTAAAAGAGGTCTCAAAACATGGAGGAACTGTGTTGGCTGCTTAAACACTGAGAGAAGTAGCTATCTGTAGCTTCCAAACCCATCTTTATTTTGAGCTAAATATTTAGTAAATTATTCAATAATTATTTATTGAGTCCTTATTATGGATCAGGCCTGAGCAAAATAGACATGTTCACTGGTCTCATGGCACTTACCAACTAACGTGTATGCTGGGGGCCAGGGGGAGAGTTGACAAATTGTGGCTGGACAACAGTGCAAATATATATGGCAATAAGGAGTAGTGGCTGAGAGTGCACACTTTGGTCCCAGACATGGGTTTGAGTCCTGGCTAGCTGGGAATCATGGGCAAGTGATTTAATGTTTCTGTGCCTCATTATCCTTCACAAGGTTGCTGTGAGGCTTTTTGTTAGACTGTAGAGTAGCCTGGACCATAAATGCTTTATATTAGTTTGTATTATTTTCTTAAGCTGGAATAACGGCTATGAGGGTCTGTAATAATACCACATGATCTTGTCTGGAGCTGGGGTAGGTGGGATTCAGAGGAAGCTTTCCTATGGGAAGGATCTGCAGGATGAGTAGGACTGAAGTAGATGGAGGGGGTGGAGGTGGAGGTGGGGTAGGAAGTGGGGCTGAAGTTGTAAAATAACTTTCCAAGCAGTGGGAAGAATCTATGCTAATACTCTAAGGCAGGAGGGAATATGGCACCTTCAAGGCCCCCCAAAGTAGCCCTTGGATGGCTGGAATGCAGGGAGGGGCAGGGGGATGACAAGAGAAGAGGAGGTGATGCTCTAGGTTCACAGCAGGAACTTGAGTTTGCTTTAGATTTTTTTTGTTTGTTTTGTTGCTTTTTGCTTTCTCCTCCCTCTCTCCCCAGCCCACCCTTCTCTCTCTGTCTCTCTCCCTCTAAAGTAAATGAAAATGATGGGTCTGGGCAGGATGGGGGGGCAGGTATTTCCTTATGTATTTTTCTGCTCAGTCGTGCAAATAAAAATAATTCCTAAGTGGCTCAACATATATTACCGAAATGCTGCATTTTGTCTAAATATTAGATGTAATTAAATTGCCTCTTGGTGTTCAACTTATCTTTTTGCATGCATTATAATCCTCTATTTGTGTTTATGCTCCACAGCTGGCATGCTAGCTGGGGGAATAATTTATAATACTCGATACAAAAGAGGTGGGGTAGATGGGTGCTAATTAATCCTACGTACTAAGAGCCTTAAAGAAAAAGATATTTCTGTGTCTCTCCTAATGGGATGAATGTCATGTTCCAATTCTTACTTTATGTAAAATCCACTATACAATATGTAAAATAAGTCTCCAAATCTTGATTTCTTCAATTGAAAATGACGCTGGGCATAAACTATAAGTAGAGCCAGGTTTGAATTTCTTGATCTTTGCACTCTTTTGTTCTCTCGGTACGTGATGTCTTAAATCAGCAGAATAATTTAGGAATGGTAGATATTGCAACAACTAATTTTTCTTCTCTGTAATCTGCATAGACTTCAAAATGCCTACAAAGCACAAAGTGCCAGTTCATATAATTTGTTGGCAAGGATAAAAAGAAGAAAGAAATTTTTTCCTAAGCGTGTGAATCAGCCCAGCTTTAGCAGATATTTTTCTGTCATGTGCAGCCGGAGGGCTTATGCCTATCTGAGCTTTATTTGACAATTACCACTTGCCAGCATAATTAAATGATAATTTATAAATACTAAAGAAAGCATAATGGGGAAGAGCAAATAGGTGCTTATCAGGGCATTGAATAAAGTTGATCTGCTTCAGTGGCAATTTTCATCTCTTATCTTGGTTGTTAACTGGTCTCACTTTTCTGTGTGTGTTGTTTAGGTTTAATATTTGTTAGGGTGATATTATCTCCCTACATATACACATTTTACCCCATACAGAATTCTAGTATTTCTTTTGCTGTTCTTTTTGCAGCCAGTGTATGTATGAAATAGTGCTTATATTTTGGTTCATAGTGTATATTTATCACTTAAATTTGTACATATTACTAAAGAAAACCCAAACAAATGAGTCATTTTTCTGTTTCTCCCCCACTCTACTCCCCCGCCCCTTTTTTTTCAGTGAATAAGTTCTTTTCTGTGTTGTGTCTGTGATTTTCTTTTAATCGGTTTTTTAATCACCTGGGCCTTGCAGTTAATTACATTCCACAGAGTCTCTCCCTCTATTCCTAGAATGCTGGCGGATTTTTTTGTAAGCAAGAGAGAAAGCACACATGTAAGCCAGCACGCTGGTGAGAGCGCTTCCCAACCTTGTGGAGATAAGAATGACACTTTATGCGCAGCATGGAAATTTTGCTCTGTTCCCACTGAATATAGAAATTACCCAAAAAAGAATTCTGTAGGTTAGACGGCTTTTGTCCTACCAGTGTCTCTTCTCAAGGTTCCTTACCTATTATAAATATTAGGGCAGTCTCTGCAGACGCTCTTGTTAGGCCTCGGACAGAGACACAGATTTGTCCTGAGTAACCTAGATAAAGCAGTGCGAGAGCAATCCTCTATTTGAATGGAAACAAATCAGTAAAATGGAAAAAAAAATTGAATTTTCCCACCTTTAGAAAAGCATCTTTGAAGAAGGCAATGGGGGGGAAAGAAGACACCGTTAGTGGGTTGTGAAGAGACTGAGGTCTTTTTTTTTCTTTCTCATCATCATGAAAGTAAATAATTTTAGTAACTATTGATTAGGATTGTGGTGGTTTGATTGAAGAGTGTGGAAATGGCTTATCAGGAGAATAACAAAATAAATGGCTTTGGAGTTTAATGTTGTCAGTTCCTTGAGTTATTCAGCATTTTGTCCTTATAAATAGCATTTATTTGCCTTTTTCAGAGCTGAAAAATTATATTTTGTACTTAAATATTAAAACATACAGTGCCATCATTGGGGGGGAAATCCTAATGTCAGAACAGATTTTTATAGAAGAAATAATTTGAAAGTGGTGGATTAGTTTCCACCTTTTGAAACACAGTGCTTTCTATAATCTTCAAACATTATTTAGGATAATGGAAGCCATCATCCCGTTTCTCAAATGTTAGCACTTCCATTAGAATTTGCAGCTACCTCTTATTTTTTATATTAAAATACAAGGCTTAAAAGGTATTATCTTACTAAAGGGGGGCAATTGTAGAGATGATTTGATTGAATAAAGGAAAAAGCTGTACAGGCCTTTTAAGATCAAGGATGTATTGATGGAAAGCTATCATTAGAGACAATTAATGTTCTCCAAGGGAAGAAATTGATTATGGACAAAGATGGACCCTAAGGAGCAGATATATCTTAATGCTCTAAGGCCTTAAGGATTATGCATTTCATTCACAGCTTCTGTATTTTAACCCTTTGTAGTGACTAGAATACTAACTGATTGTTGCAGAATGGCATGAATTAAATTTTTAAAAAAGATTATGTCTTATAAAGAATGTTCATAGTGATTGACATTTGATTCTTTAAATAATCTTAAAATAATTAAATTTGTAGTATCATTTCTCTATATTGCCCTTTAGAATAGATCTAGACATAATATATAGAAAAATAAAATTAGGTAGTGATGGAAGTGTGGTAATGCCCAGTAATCACATTAAAAATGTGCTTTCGTAAGGATCCCCTGAACTTCAGCTGCATTTATGTTTCCAAATAACATATCCCTTTAACTTGCTTGTTCTTCCTATAGATCTTGTACAAAGCATTCATCATGTTGTTAGCCAGTGCCTAGCAGCCGTGGATCACAATTGGGTACTTAATAAGGTGGCAACCCCACTGGGAACATTTCACATAATTATTCTTAGCAGAAAGAAGGTTGTTATGGCTTTTTTTTTCCCCTTTTTGAGTTTGGCAGAATTCCAAGTGATTTAGTTTGGGCTCCTAAAATCCAGTTATATATATCATTGGTGAGTTATGCTTCATGTGTAGTATGTGTCCTTACTTTTCTGTAGAATATACTGCAGACCAGCAGTGTCAGTTTAATTATGAAGTTGGTCTCCTCGAATCTGGGACCAGCCCCAGAACAAGTAGATGACAGAAACTGCTTTTTGACCACAGTTTCAGAGGGTGTCAATATGAGCAGGGGAGTGCTTTTAGAAATCAATCTCTCTCAAGACTTCACTGCACTCTTTGACAGTGGATTATGATTATTGCCAAATATATAGGAGAAACTCACCCATTGAAGTAGTAAATGGCTTATCCAGAGAGCTCTGTGGTTTTAAATATCAGTTAAGGGAAGAAAGGTTAGACACTGGGCTCTATACCTTTGGTCTTATAGAGTTTAAAAATAACTTTAAGTTAGCTCAAATCATTAAAATAGTTTGTACCTTAAGTCCTCACAATGTAAAGGTACGTCTTTTTTTGTTGTGGTTGTTAATCCTCATCTGAGAACAGTTTTTTCCATTGATTTTTTTTTAGAGAGAGAGAGAAAAGCATTGATGTGAGAGAGACACATTGACTGGTTGCCTCCCCCACACACCCCAAGTGTAGCCATGGATGGAATCTGCAACCCAGGTATGTGCCCTTGACCAGGAATCGAACCAGCGACGCTGTGGTCCAAGGGCTGATGCTCTACCACTGAGCCACACCAGCCAGGGCTGTAAAGGTATGTCTTGATTTTCTTGGACCTTAAAGATTATACATTTCATTTACCCTTTGATTTTTTCAAAAATTTAAAACAATTTGGAAATAATTTATTTTAAAGACCAGTGGGAGAATATGCTTTATTCATTATATCATGGTGCTACTGGATCATGAGTTTAAATCTCCAAGCTGCTGTTGCCAGCTTGCAACTGTGAGCACTCAACACTTATACCAATTCAAGTACATATATATATAAGTACTATATCAGTGGCTGTGAGTGGCTTTTTCTGGTAAGGTGAACATCTTCATCTTACTATCATCTGAGAAGATAGTTTCCTATATGGTTCCTCTAATAGGAAAAACAGAGCACATGATGTTAAATATATATATATATCCAAAGGTCTAAATTAAAGAGAGATTATAGCTAATTATTTATATAACTCTGAGAGAAAGAGAAAAAACATAGGGGTTGTCTATAAGTTTCATTGGCTATGTTACCAATGAGAAGTGGAATTCTATTAAGGGCTGGTTGGAGAGGAAATGTAGTTTATGTAGAGTGAGAATAACTAAGTAGACTCTCCAAACTAATTAAATGTCTTTTGAATCTGTGTGTTTGGGAAGGTAGTGGTGCCATTAACAAAAAATAAATGAGGGAGAAAAATGAGCTAGGATGAGGCACATTGCATCTGAGTGTCTGACATCAAATGCAGGCATAGAGGCCCAGTGGGTGACTGGAAAAGGTCTGGAGTTTAGTAGGAGAGAGGCCAAAGTTTAGAATAATGGTTTAGAGCTATAAGAAGGAATTGAAATGGTAAGAGAAAGAACAGAACAATGCTGTGATATATAAACTTGGAAAAAAGAAACTTTCAGGGAGTGAGTAGTTGGGTGCCATTAATGATCCAGGGAGACCCAGGAGAATGAGAACCTGGATAAAGGGGTTTGGCCAATCATAGTTCATTTGTAAGCTAGGGAGTCAGATCTGCTTAAGTTTAAATGCTAATTCCCCAATTATTAAGGGAATTGTGTATCCTTGGGGGACTTAATCTCTCTGGATCTCACTCATTTACTCCTCAGAACAATCCTGACAACTGGTACAAAGTTATTAGGACACAACTGAGGTATAACGGAGTAACTTCCCCCAAAGTAACATGGTTAGTAATGGCTGAGTAAGAATTAGAGCCATGACTTCTGAGTCTCCTTCCTATTTTTACAGAACAATAGCTGGAGATGCAGGAAGATTAAACTGATTAAAGTATGGGATGGAGCTATGATCTTAGCCCGTGTCCACCAGACTTTCAACTTATATCTGTTCACTATATATACTTTTCCAATTACTGACTATGAGATATTAGAGGGGAACTATTTATAGGGATCAGAAATACTGGACCTATTTCAAGTAGCTCTACTTAGGGACTTATGAACTCTATGGCCAAACCATGTTGGAAGAACTCAGAGTGTGTTCTCTGGGCAAGACACGTGCATCACCTGGGAATTTGTTAGGACTGAAGATTCTTTGCCCCACCTTAGACCTGTTGACTCATAACTCTGGCAATCTGTTCCTCCAGGTGAGATTCTCATGCATGCTAAGGTTTGAAAACCACTGTCTTAATCTAACCTTGCTTCCAAGTATTTCTATTTCTATTGGTGACTATTGCCAAGTGGCCAGGTGGATCTGATTGTGGCTAGAACTGTGGTTCCCAGTATTGACAGCCATTAGAATCAACTGAGAAGACTTAAAGGTTGCTGAAATCTAGGTGCCATGTCCAGAAATTCTCATTTAATGTGTCTGGGGTGTAGCATAGGCACTAGGATTTCTAAAACTTCCCCAGGCGATCTAAATGTACATCAAGGGCTGGGATCTTCTGGTCTAGAACCATGGTTCTCAAACTTTAGTATGAATCAGGATTTCCTGTGGAGAGCTGGTTAAAAGGTAGATCATTGTCCCCACCCTCAGAGTTTCTAATTCAGTAGATCTGAGATGGGGCCAGCGAATTTGCATTTCTAACAAGTTTCCAGGTGATGCTAATGCTGCCAGTGGGGGGACCACACTCAGAGAACTGCTAGTGTAGAAGTTCCAGGTTCACTTTGGGAGGTGTGATGAATTGAGCTGGTGATGTCAGTCCACGGCTCTCATTCCTGCCGAGGCGAGGGTCCCTCCAGAGTGCCCAGGTGGTGCTTCCATGTCTGTCTCACTGGCAAGACAGACTTGGCCTGGAAACACATGTGCCTGGACAGTGCTTCTCAAACTCTAGTGCCCAGATTATCAAGGGGCCTTGCTAATGGCGGTCCTGATTCAATGCGCCTGGGAACCTGAGACTCTTTATTTCTAGCTAGCTTCCTGGTGATGCTGATGCTGCTAGTCCATGGCCATGCTGCATATAGCAAGGCACTGAGGGTATTTTTCAAACTTGCCTGATCATCCAAATTACCTGAGGTGCTTTTGCTACAGGGTTTTGGCTTCACCTGAGTCCTACTGAATCAGAATATCCAGGGGAAAGAGTTGTATCTGTATCTTTGGTAAGCAATTTATTCCAAAAAAATTCTTACTGAGCATTAACTCTGTGCCAGGCTCTATGCTGGATGTAAACAAGGAGATGCATAGTCCTGTTTTCATGGGGCTTGCACATCAGTTAAAGAAACAAAGGAATAAGTACGTTTTTTAAAAAAGGTAGCTTATGATGAGACAGTTGCCTCAAAGCACACAAAGCAGGGTCACGAGTCCCAGTTGTGCAGTGAAGCACTGTTGCCTCGTTTGTTCAGGAAAGGTCTAGGGGCCATCTTGGTCTCATCCTCTTGATGTGAAGACTGAGGGGAGCAGGAGCAGAGGTCCTGAGGGTGGACCGAGCTTGGCTGACAGCTTGGAATTAAGGGGAGGCCGCCGGTGGACTGATGGAGTGTCCTGCTGATTTTGTTACTGCCTCACATTTGGGAAATACTTCTAAACACTTTCCCATACTTGCCAGAGCATAATGTAATACTTGCTTTGAAATGTCATCAGTCACCCCATCATTGCATTGGTCTCTAGAGGGGGAGTTTGGGAGCTGTTACATAGCAGTGGCCAATAGAAAGAATTTACTTCTGAAATTCATAGGGATAAGATTACAAGGATTTCCTGCTAATTATTTGGCAATGTAGAAGTGGTTATGTGCATAGGAAGTAACAAAAGGTTCAAAGAGTTGTATGCCACGAAGAGAATGTTTCTACAACTTCGAGGTTCCTATCACATAATACCTCTTGAAGGGTTTGTGTGACTTCCCAGAAAGAATAATAAATGGTTATTAAAAGGAGCAAGGGAAATTGAGTCAAGAAAAAAACAACTGACCAACAAAAAAGGAATAAGTGGGATTTTCTTGGTAAGTGAGCTCAGATGTTTTTAGCATTGTTACAAATTTGTTTATATAGATAATAATTTTTTGATGTGCTTTTTATTTTTGTCTTTTAATTGGGCACAGTGTTTTCCTTGGTTCAACAATTTATTAGCTATTTGACTAAAAAACAGCTTTGCTGAGATATAATTCACATATCATATAATCTGCCTATTTAAAATATACAATTCAGTGTTCTTTAGTGTATACTTTTTCTATGTACGTTGTATTCAAGAAATACCTAAATGGTAGAGGAGAAATAAATAAGAAGAAATCTTTGGGCAGAGGCAGATTTCACCTGTATTATTTTTTTTCAAGCGGTGAGCACTCCTTAATTATGAGTTTAAAAAAAAAATTTAAGATTGGTAACATATGTTGTTTGTCAGCATGTATTTAACACCTGCAGGAATGAACATGAAAAATGTGACAGCGCATAGGTGGAACACCCACTGGGTTGACTGTGAACACTGTCAACAAATTTTACTTTGTTAATTTTTTCTTATTAAAAAAATCCAAGAAAAGAATGTAGTAGTGCAGGTGTTCAGAGCATCACAGCAAACTGATATAATGAAGGGGGAGGTTATACACCTTTAACATGGAAGCCAGGGTCTGGATATGTGGATCTTTAAGCTTTGCTTCACACATACTTTCCTCTACTTTTATTTTTTTAAAAGCAATCCTCTTTGCTTGTTGATCTTGGCAGCCTTGGTTGTCCTGAGAGGCTCTTGCCCTCTAAGTAAGGGACAGGGGCAGCCAGGGCAGATCAGCTGAGAGACAGGATCAAACACCTTGAGCAGCCTTTTCTAGAAGGTGGAGATTGAGGTGTTCCTTTTGCACCTGATATTCTAAGGATGAGTTGTAATAACTGGAGATATGAGTTTAGTATCAGCTCCTTGCATAGGTTCTATGAGTGTAGGTTCTGTCTTCGGAACTCTGTGGTCACTCTTCCTGGGAGCGGAGGCCATTTCATTTAGCTGCGGGCATTCCCCACAAGACGGTGCTAGGCAGAGAGCACGCCCTTGGAAATACTTCCTGAACGTCGCTGCGGTTGCTATGCCCTCTTCTGATTTATTGGTTAGTTCCATTGCTGAATGAAAATCTTGCAAGTTGCTTCCCACGATCTGCCATCATTGATGATTTCATTGCCTAATTCTGTAAACCAGTGCACTCAATAGGAATGGGTAATATTTTTCATTTGAAGAGACACCCCCCCCCCATCAAAGAATTTGCCTAGATTGAAAATAAATACGGAGAGGTGTGTTCATTTCTACTGTCAGAACTCTGAACTGCTGAAGTTTTCAGTGTCCGCAGGGCCTTCCTCATTCTCTCACCCTTCTCCTCGCACACTCTTACACTGGCCTAACTACTGTTAATCCATCATTCTGTTCGTTTATAAAAAGCAACTCACAAACTCAATGTATTCCAGGGACACAAAATAGAAGGATCTAAGTTCCGTTTAAGTCCAGCCAGGTCTGTTTCCCCCAGACCCAGGCAATGGCTCTTGATTAAGTCATGGTTCTGGCTGCGTGGTGTGGGAATTGGTGTGGGAAACGTTTGTGCCTCTCACAGCTGAGAGGAGCCCCTGGAAATGATACATTTTACACCTCTCACATGAGACCAGGGAGTTAGAAAGCACTTCACTCCCATTCCTCTGGGACGGAGAATCTGTTTGCAGTAATCACGGGCAGTGTTGACAGAATGTTCAAAACCATCTGCTCAAGGGCAAGTGTTAACTCTATCAAATCCTAATATTTTAAGCACACTGATCCCCAGGCCCAGGAGACCTCCTGACAGCTCTCCCTGGGCTGTGTGTCAGCCTGCCAGTCAGTTACTACCCCACGGCACAAAGGCCTGAGACACCAGTGAGGAGAGGTCGTTAGAATGAGAAATGCAGCAACAGAATCCATTTCATTCGTGTTAGCTGTTATGAATCCGCGTACTGATTCTTTAATACAATATTTCTTTGTAATATATGCATAGGTTTGCCTTTGAATTTATTGTTTGTAAATGGGCTTTTATTTCTTTTTTAAGCCTCAATGCATCCCATCTTCAGTATGGGTGTTATAAATTCATGTAGGCTTATTGTGCACACATAATTACATACAAATAAGCATAAAGACAGATTATATCACCCAATTAAAATCCTTTATCAAAATTACATAATAAAACATAAAACTCAGCCGGTAGATTTTTGGTATATTACTCTCACAACCCTCGCGAGCAGCCATCAAGTTGTTTAAACTGGTCGGAATATTTATTTATTTAGTGTTACTATGCTTTGCCAGTAAAACTACCCCTCAGTGTTCCAGAATTAAAAGCATATAGAGCAATTTTTTAAAAAACATGTAGCAGTAAAAACATCACACAGCCCAGCCAGATGAAAACATTGCCTTCTCAAAGGAAGCAAGTTTAAAGTTTCAGGGACAGATCCGAGCCACTTCTTGAGTAAGGCCCCACTGGAAAGGACGTGCACTGGCCCGAACCCTCTGTGGAAACATCTTTCTGCATCACCATCCTTGTCAGAGGCATTGCGATGAGGTTGGTATCATCTGCCATAATGTCTTGGAGGGGTTAAGGGAAATACTGAGTGGAAACCCAACATTAAGAGAAAGTTCTCAGCCACAAACCCCCAAAAGTTCAAATATGACATTTGTAATTAAAAAAAAAAATTTTTTTTGTATGTGAGAATTTCATCCTATGCCACTTAACCGTGCCAGGTCACTGCAGGAAATCAATGAATCATATGTGTTGAATAAATGGGTATAAGTTCTGCTGTACTATGGCACTAATCTTATCTACAGAAGAATAATTGGGGGATTTCTCTGGTCACGGTCACCATCACCACCAATGCCATCCCATAGCTAACAGTCGCTGGCTGTGTGCCACCCTATGCCAGGCACTTTCACACATTATCTCATTAGCTGTCTACATCAGATATATTAAGTTGGTTCTATCATTATTTTTATTATTAGTCCCATTTCACAGATAAAGAAACAGGCTTCAAGAGCTAAGGGGGTTGGCCAAAGTCACATTACAAGTTAATGGAGAGTCCAGATTAAAGCTTGGGCAGAAAGTTACAAAGTTTATCCTCTCAGCCTCCTCTAAAACATAACTATTTAAAGTTTTCAAAATTCTTGGAGACCAAAGAGCCTAGATGGTACTGTATGTTTTCTTCTAGAGTTTCATTTCATCGGTGAATGCTCAGAGACATCAGGAAAATGAATATTAGAGTTCTATACACTGAACAATGAGACTAAAACCTATGTATAGGCTCCCCTCTCACCTAGCACCTAGAGCTCTACATTTTAATTGTTCTTTCTAAAGATGACCTTAAGATTTCTCATTGGACAGTTTGGGTGCCTGGTTTTCACGAGATGATGCTATATTTCTATGATTTGATATTATTTCTGCCATCCAGAGAACATTGCATGTTACTCTCAGCAGTCAATGTTTTATTGTAGTTCTCTTTTTAACTGAATGTGTCTTTATCTGTGTGTGTGTGTGTGTGTGTGTGTGTGTGTGTGTGTGTGTGTGTGTGTGTACAATGTGAGAGACAGAGAGGGGAGATTTGGTAAACACATAGAGATGCAAATTTACCCACAATTAGGAGTCTTGGTTCATAGAAGCTCTTAGGGCATCTGGGCCTCTTGAGTCAGTTGCTTAGGGTTTCTGAGTTCAGTTTCCTCATCTAAACAAAAATACTTATTTCTCAGGGTTATTGTAAAGATGAAGACAATATAAAAAAAGTATCTGCTTTATCAGGCACATTTTAAATACTCAATGAATATTAATTCCCTACTCTATTTTCTTCCTTTTATCTTGTTGGGTTTTTTTAAAAATTTGTTTGTGTTTTCTTTGCTATTTATAAAAGGAAACAATGTTAGTAGCCTTGGTTCACAAGCAAGAGAAGGAAAAGTAATGGTATATTTATATAAAACTCTGGAGAAAGGTCACCTGAAAATTAACTTGTATTCATGTTTGGATATCATGACTTTTGTGTTATTACTTGACATGAGACTACCAAATATAAATTTAAAAAATATCGTACAATTAAAGTAATACAGTGGCATAATGGTTACCACTTAAAGATTTTTAAAAGATTGTTTTTGCCTTTTGCCTATATCTTGGAAGCTAGCCTTTTGGAGTTCTGAAATACACGGAGTTCTGCTGTGGAGCTCTTTGCCTCAATATGCTACCACCTATTCCTTCCAACACCTATGTGTTGAGGGCATGCAGCACTGTCCTAGGTGCTGAAAGGCTGTCAGGAATTTGAAGAGCTATAGACTCAAGATAAGACTAGGTAACATGAGCAATAATTTTTAAAAGCATATGTTTGTACAGATAACAGTTGTTCGAAAGAATGTCCTGTACCTCTGACAATGGAATTGAGAAATGGTATGCAAATCACTCCCTAAAATTCCAGATTTAAAAATTGAAGCAGGTAATAAATATAAAACATATTAATTGACAGTAGACTATAAAGTCCTATATTAATGCAGAGGACTGTCATTATCTTAATTTCCAGAATGATCCCCAGGAATAAGATGAGGATCTTTGTAAAGTATGTGTTCTGTTTCTTTTCTGACGTACAACGTTAATAATAAAGAAGTTTGATATGTTCTATCAACAGTGGACTTCAAAAAGTATGAAGCATTTAGCCTCTTCTAGATGGCTGTATTTTTTTGAAAGGTCTTTTGAGGAGTGTTAATTTATTATTCACTATTAGTCAAAAATGTGTTCTAATCTCTTTGTTGCCCAGGAATTCTGCCCTTTCGAGGATCTTGACTCTTGGTCATTTGGATTTTCCTGAATGGCAGGAAGCGGAGGGTAGCATTCACCTGTGCTGGGTGGAAAGGGAAGAGTGAGTTCCTGATGCCACTTAGAAGAATAACATGTGAGGGCAGTCCCTCACATTTTTCATGGTCAAGGCCTAATACAGATGAATGGATTTACCCTTTGGGAAATGAGGATACAATAGAAGAATTGCCAGCAGGAATGTGTATCTCAGGTGGGCCTTGAGCACAGAGGCCACAGAAGGGGCAACTGGAAGACTGCAATGTGTGTGAAATTTTTCTGCAGGCTGTAATGGGAATGGGGAAATTTCCTCAGTATCCCTTGGGAACAAGTGTCTTCCTCACTCCGTGTGGATATTTAGGGAGTGTTGCAAGCTGTGAGCTTCTCTGAGCACATCTAGTCTCACGCTTTTGCCTCGCTGAGCCCCTTCCCTCTGTGGCTCCGTTCTTCCAGCTGCTTCTGTAAACTCTCTGCTGTCGCCTCTAGTCCCCCATGGCTGCTCATGTGTGCTCCCCCCAGCCTCCCTTCCTCTCCAGCTGCATCTGTTCGCCTCCCCTGCTGATCGATCCACTTCTTTAGCTCAGGGACAGCGAGAGGAAATGATTCCAGCAGCTAAACAGCTTTTATTCAGAGAGAATATTTAAATATTCTCAGTTTGCATGATTCCTCTTCACCTCATGCTATGATCAGAGGTTAATGGAGACAGTTTGGGGCTCTCTTGGCTGGTATAGACTAGAAGCCTTTCGCAAATAAAACCAAGATCTTGTCAACACTGTCCCCCTTCTGTCCTCTAAAAACATGTATTTGTTTCAGAGAATAGAAATATTTTTCATTCAAACTCCTTATTTTTAGAGGGTGGTCCCACACTCCATTTTCACCCTAACTTTGGATAAAACTCCAGTCACATTAGAAGCTGTGATTAATATTTATCATTTCTAGTGGATGGAACTTAAAAATGGATATTGAATTCTAAATGTTTACATCACTAAAATTATCTTTGATATATAAAGTGTACTTACTAGATATTTTAATTTTTTGCTTTTTTTTGAAATAGCTTAAATTTTCAAAAATAAACTTGTGCACATTGTGCAAAATCACCTGCCAGGTAGCCTTGCCTTGAGGATTAAATATAGTGATAGCTTAGCAGAATGCCGACCCATAAGGTCCAATAAATGCTAATTTATATATATGTGTGTATATATATATATATATATATATATATATATATATGCTTATAAATCCTGCATGCATCTGTCCAATTTACTTTTCATTTTCTAATTAATTATATAGTATCTCCCAATGTTGTTATGCCAGTTTCCTTATCTATTTCCTTATTCTTAGGCATTTTTTAAATTTCCATTTTTCTCTTTTTAGCTCCTTCTTCTTCCCTTCCTTGCTTTCTTCCTTTCTTCCTCTCTTTTTTCATTTAAAAAATTTCCTCCTATTTTCGTTCTTTTTTTTCTGTCCTTCTTCCAACCTTTTATCCTTTATTTATTTATTTTTTTATTACTCTGAGAGATGTTTTTCTTTATCTTTTTGGAGTCTTCTGTTGTGATATAATCTCCTTAAGTAAAATTTCTAGATCAAGGATCTCAACAATGTTTGTCTAGATTGCTTTTCTCCAAAGCTGAATGGCATTTTCTCAATAATGTACACTCTTATGTATGCCAGTTTCTCCCATCCCAATAACACTGTGCTTTCTTGTTTTTGCATGTTTAGTAAGTTTTTTGAGGTATTTTAAAAAGATCATTTTTCTATTAGCAAGGTTATAATATTTCCAAATGATAATTTTATATTTAAATTCTCATATATGTAAAATGTCTATTCTATCTTATACTACTTATGCAATGAAATCTGGGTAATGATATATTTCTTTCAAGGTATTACATATTTTTAGTAGAAACTCAACCAGTTAATATTAACTGAGTGACTATTTTGTGCTAGACATTGTTCTGGGAATAGGAAACTGGGGATACAATGATAAATGACATGGTCCTTGGTTTCTAGGAGATTTGAGAAATTTATCTAGTAAACGTCACAAGTATATAAACAAAGTGCATCATAGTGTAACAGGTGTTGTGATGGAAACTTGTACAGTGTTCACTGGAGTCAGATAGGAAATCAAATCAGGGATTAAAGAAAGTTTTCATCATGGAAGATCTTAGAGGACACTTTTACCAGTTACACTTGTCATTTACTTTCTTCCTGATTCTCCTGAATCTGTGTCTCTTTTGGTTGTTCACCAAAGCAACTCCATTGCTTTCATTTGTCTGCTAATACCACTGCCTTCTATGACTCAGTGATATATAACAATATGTGTGTACATCACTGCATCAAGGCCCATCTATAATCTATAATACTAAAAGCATAATATGCTAATTAGACCGGACAGCCAAACGACCTTCCGGATGTCCTTCCAGACGACTTTCCAGACGAAGCCAGGGCTGCGAGGACTGAGCCCCTTGCATGAATTTCATGCATTGGCCTCTAGTGTTACTATAATGGGCTTAAGGTGAAAATAGAATATGATTAATGCTTTATTTATTTTTTGAGTGCCCAGTTGGTGATCATTCTCAGCATCAAGTTTGAGGTTCATCATCTCATGCCTGCCCTTATATACTCCTGCCAGGAAGCTTATGGGATGGCCTCATGGGGGAGGGTGTTTTAGGGAGCATAGTGGATTCTGAAATGTGTCCCCTCTCAACCTCCCACTCCTGAGGATTTATCCACTGCACACACCCTGATCTTTCTGATATAGAGATTTTCAGCTCTTTCTGAATGATCGGACTTTTTTAGGTCCAGGGTTGTGGATGACAGAGTTTACCTAGTTTTGTCTTCTGCTAGTTTTAACAATTGTTTTTTAGGTAGATCTATCACAGGTACTCAAGGACTAATTCAATGGTTGCTTGAATAGTTGGGTTTAGTATTATTTTTTAAAAAATATATAATACTTTTTATCTTTCTGTTTCTTTCTTTCTTATTTTTCTCCATTGTGCTTATGTTACTCCATGAGCTGCTTGAGGGCGGGGTCTCTGTTCTATTCATCTTTGAATCCCACACGCACAGCACCAGTGCTGGCTCCTGGTGGGCCCTCAACAATGCCTACTGTAATGAAGCATGGCCTCCTTGTCTTTGGAATTACCTAGGTGCTGCCCTTCTTTTTCTTCGCATCCAATCATAGTAAGATGTCTTTATGCACCTAGATTCCCAACTCCTGACCCCACTCCTTGTGAGAGAATTACTTTGAGTCCAGGTGTTTGTATATCCACTAGAGGGCACTGTTTTGTCAGAGGCTGTTGCAAGCCTTTTCTTCAATACCAAGTTAGATACCTTAACTTCATGGTCTACTTTCAGTTTTAAGTTCTTCCAGTATGTGCTAATGAATGACTCTGAACTTTCCATCACAACTATGCTTGCAGAAATAGAATCACAATAGTAAATCTTGGTTAAAAAACAATTATAATAAGGTTACTTACAAGCTAATATTACTAACCAATATGACAAATATGTATTTAATAACAGAAGGGCATATGCTAAAAAGAATGCTCATATACATTAAGGTCATTCTTCTCTTCTTCTTCTTCTTCTTCTTCTTCTTCTTCTTCTTCTTCTTCTTCTTCTTCTCCTCCTCCTCCTCCTCCTCCTCCTCCTCCTCCTCCTCCTCCTCCTCCTCATCCTCCTCCTTTTTTTAGATTTTCTTCTGACCAAAACTAGAAGGGCAAGTAAAGTTTTCATTTAGCCTTTAATTTCATTTTTCCACTTACATAATAAAGGCATGGTATCGTGACTGGAGAAATTTCAAGCTAAACATTATGTCCAAATGTCAAAGATAACTTCAGTGGAAATTTGTTTTTAATGTGAATGGCAATATTGAGTCTGACTGCTACTTTTTTAAAGTTATAAAAGCTACATTTTACGAAAGTTTTTTTCTTCCTCCATCACTTCCAATCTCATAGAACTATCTTTAGAAAGAATCAAATGAGTTTCCCGGGATGTAATGGCAAACAGTTCAAGTTTGCAAATATTTTCAACTTCCACGTGAATCAACACAGGATACGTGAGAAGACAAAGCTGCTCTTACTGTCAGCAAGCTCCCAAACACATCATTAACCCAGTGGTGACTTGAGAGCCCCACTGGAGCTGTCTAAGGAAGCTGCGAAAGAGGGAGAAGCCAACAGGGAATGCATCTTCCCCAAGTTTAAAACCTTAACTAGATTCATGTCATAGAATTGAATGAGATGGTGGGGCCCAGTACCCTGTCAAATATTCAGGGACAGAACATACATAAGATCTTTTTGAGTCAGTCCCCACAAGAATCCCTGTGATAATCTGTAAGTAAACTCTTTTAAATTACGCTTAAAGACTATTTTATGAAGTGGGCACTTTTGGTGCCAGGCTGCAAAGTCATTTTGGAAGTGTTTAATTAAGTTTACTCTGACTTAAAATGTAGGCGTAATATCTGTTGATTTTGTGACAAGCTATAGATGTCAATTGTCCTGATTGATTTTATTTTGTATTACCAGGACAACAGGATCATATCTGCATAATCGTGGTTGGGGAAAAGGAGCAAAAATATAATTTTTAAAAAGAAACATGTATTTCTTAAGTTAGCCAGATGTTACCAAACCACATATATGAGAGGCATCAAGCCTGAGAGAGAAATATGAAAGACCTAGAAAATTGAAATTCCCCACCCTGAGAATTTACAGAAAAGGATGATAGTTTTTTTTTTTTTCGTGAACTTTATTTGAAATCTAGAGCCTGTCTAACTTTCTACTCAATAATCCTGGTATTTGGATATTTGTAAATGACACAATTTCTCTTCAATATTATACTTCTTTTCCAAAGGGCTTTATAACTTTTAACAGGAAAAACTGTTTCTTTTTACCTATTTGATGTAGCAGATTATTTATGGATCCAACATGTTGACACACTATAAACTGTAAAAAATGAGGCCTAATAAGGTTAATTGTCATCTGAACCTTCCTCTATAGGCTGCAATCTGTGGGCTTTGATTGTTTCCCTGGGGGAAACTCTGCCCAGATGGCGAAGTCCTCAAGGCCCTGACCCACAAGAGGCCTGCAGAGATGGAGAACAAGGTGCTTCTCCACAGACTAATTAATTTACTAGGATAGCACCTGTTCCAGAATAGATAGGGCTGGGAGGGAGAGCAGTCCCTGGGCACAGTGGCGAGCTCTCGGGTAAATGGATTTCAGCTGATTATATTAAGCTGATGCTTTGATCATCTAAAGGCGTTATAATGGAAATATGTTTTTTTTCTGGTTGTTGGCCTCCGTGAGTGCAGTTTGTACCATTATTATAAATGTTGGGTAGTAGAAAAGGCTGTTTTAGATTTCAGCACATCCTGTTTAAAAAGTGTGCAGTGTATTCGTCTATTTCTTCATGTTGTCATAAAGCTGCACCTTTTAAACAATTCCACTTTACCGCTTCCATTTTATTCCAGCCAAATTACTAGCTGGAAATCAAACACCAACACAGATTCCTTTTAGCTAGAACATTTTATTATGTACTCACACCTTTAATTCAATGCGTGTAATTAGGCTTTAATCAGCTGAACGCTATTTGTGAAAAAATATCAGACACTTGTTTAAATGAAATTCTGGTAAAGTCATGCTATTAAGCTTTGGTGACTAGTTACTGGCACGAATAAATCCTTGAGTAAACAAGGCTTGGTAGTAAATGGATTTACAATGTGAGTCTTTCTGCACTCGATTTCACTTTATTGCCTCTTTGATTCCCAAAAGGATTAGAGGTAATTTTTTCAGTCCTTAGATGCCATAAAACTGTTTCCCTTTCCAAATTAACACGATGATCTTCCATGTAATGTGTTTGGCAAACACTAGGAATTTATAAGGCCGCTTGTCTTGTGTTGCAATGCAAGGAGATACAAACACGGTGTCTTAGATGTCATGGCCTTACAGTGGGAAGCTTTCACCAAGGTTTTGAGAGGTTAATGTTGTAAAAATAGAAAAATATTCTTGGCCATATGGAAGATGGCCTGAAGACTACTAATGATTTGGTAAGTGGAATGGTTTTAACCACTTTGTGTTAAAGACTGACATTGCAACAGTGAAGTGCTATTTACATCACGGGTCCTTTTTTAGGAAGATATCACCCAGAATATGAAAACAGAGCAAGCACACAAATTTAGCATATAATTCAAGGGCTTATTTCTAGATTGTCCTGTCTGGTTATATCCTTATAATCCTTGGAGCTGTCTGTTATGTGGGAGAAATTGGAAATTTCATGGCTGCTTTGCCATGGTTTTTTCTCTTCTAGAACTCTTAAAGCATCTTTAAAACTTTTGTGATAGTGGACTTATTTTTTAATATACACTCTTTTTTAAAAAAAAATAAGGAACTATATATATGGAGAGAGAGAGAGAGAGAGAGAGAATAATTAATTCACCAGTCCATTCTTGTCCCTGGTCCCCCCTCCCGCTCCCACCACTGGTCAGTTCTTCGTGTGGCCCTCCAGAGGGACTTTAATGGTGCTCAGTACGAACTGAGGGGCATTTGGGTTGTTTCCAGGGATTTGCTTCTATAAATAATGCTGCTGTAATATCTCTGAGCACGTATTTCTGGGCCAATGGACAAATGCAGTTGTTGTATATATTCCTAGAAGTAAAGTTATTATGTCATAGATTGCATGCATTTTGAATTTGGATAAATATTAAGTTGTGCTCCAAATATGACTTATGACTATAACTATTTCCCCAGAACCAATTTTGTTCCCCTCCACCCCTGAAGCCAGAAAGTTAAGTATTGTATCTTATTATTTTAATTTGCATTTCTTTAATTATGACTGAGGTTGAGTATCTTTTCAAATGATTTACTAACACTTCATTTTCTTTTGATGTGAACAGCCTGTTCAGGTCCTTTGCCAATCTCTCTATTGGGTCATCACTGTTATTCTTTTGGGGTTGAAGAGCTCTTTATGGAATAAGGAAATCAGCCGTCTGTCTGCCAATGTGTAGCATTTGTCATTTCGGTGGCATTTTCCTTTCTGTCATTTCTCATTTACCATGCCTTCTATTCCTCTTCTCTCATCATTGGAAGTCTGGGTTTAAGGTTTCTTAATAACCCCTGGAAACTAGAAATGATAATGTCATGGGAAAGGGGTTAATTTAGATGGTTTTCTAACTTTGACTTTTGATGAAGTAGGAGGAGAAGTACTGAACAGGCAAAATTAAAAAGGGGTGAAGTGACTAGTGATTGTAAGAGAGGCTTTTATACTGACAAGACCTTGAAAAAAATAATGTTTATATAAAAAAAGCAATTTATTTTACCCATAATTTTCTTTCTTTTTCCATTATTACCGGTTTTTGTGTTAGAGTAAGAATTATTTTTCTAGATATTTTGGCTATAAAGTCATATGTCTGTGTTTTGGACATCACAATTTGTGGTCATGAAATGGAAGTGATTGTAGGACCACAAATTCAGCACAATGACCTTGATCCTGGATGAAGTGGAGAAGGGAAGGAGAGAATAGCAAGACTGACAGCTTTAAGCACAAGTAACTTTTTATGTTCAGCTCCACATGATAACAAAGTAAATACAAAGACATGTTTTAGACATTTATGGCTTTATGTAAAAATAAAATGTATTTGTGATATCCCAAAGTTTTCAGCATCATTACCTTCAGAACAATCGATAAAAGCATGGGCTTTGGAGTCCAACAGCTTGCTTTCAAATGTTAAGTCTTTCACATCTTAACTGCTTGACCTTGGTTAAGTTCCCCTCTTTAAAACTGGGGTAATGAGAGAAATGACTTCATAGATTGTTATAAGGATAAAATGATGTAATGCATGTGCCTGGCACAAACTCAATCAATGCAAGCTCTTATTGTTAGCTTTACTAATTATCAAAGAGTACTTATAAAATATTATCTATTTCCTTTCTATTGAATTTGTTGGGGTGACATTAGTTAATAAAATTATATAGGTTTCAGGAGTACACTTCTATATACATTATCTGTATATTGTACTGTGTGTTCACCACCCCAAGTCAAGTTTCCTCCCATCACCATTTATCCCCCCTCACCCTTTACCCTCTCCTACTCTAAAATGTTATCTAAATTGTGCTACACCCAATCTGACTTAAAGTAAGTGAGTGGACATCTGTGAAACACGTGCTAAAATAGGTCGCAACCTTCATTAAAACACACATTTGAATAGTTTCCGAGTAAAGTTACTTTATGGTATTTCTTCTGTCTTTGAAATTCTTACTGAAACCTGGTTTAAAGGTAAAAACCTGATATCATAGTAGTAGTTATCAAAATGACGTTAGCCATGGCCAAGGGCCGCATGTACCCCTCACTAGTCTTGCAGTGACGATTGGCTGGCTTCCTCCACCTCAGTCCCCATTACATTCATGTGTTTGCTCATGCTGTGCCTTCTGTTTGAAATGCTATTTCTGCCTTTACCATTCATGTAGAAACACACACACACACACACACACACACACACACATATGTACTTATATATGTATATGAGTATATATATTCCTGTATTTGTCAAGGAAATTGGTAGCTAAATTTTATTCCAAGTCATTTCTGCTAATGAACAAGAATAATGCAGAGGAACACTGCTAAATTAAGGACGACTCTTCAGTATTATAAGGGAGACGAGTGTGTTTATTTATTAGTTTTAAGTGAATGACTTTCAATCACTCCAGTCAACATTTCTGATATGAATATTTCACGTGAAATGATTGCTATTGTGTTGCTCAGTTTTGCAAATCAGAACCTATTTGCAGAGCACCATTAGGCCAATATGTTTTATCATAATATTTGCCAGTACTGCAGGTTTTACAAATTAGTTATTGTGACTCTAGTTTTCTATTAACATGAATTTACTGATTAACTAATTTGTTTACTTTATGAGAATTCATATAGCATAGCACCAATGTTCCATGACTAAGAGTGAGTACATGGATTCTTGGTATTAAAAACAATTATCACCCATTGTAATTTTTTTTTCTGGATCCACATGCCCCCAAAGTACCTTGTCTAAAAGATTATAAAAAAGTCCCTTAGAAATTAATTGGTAACATTTATAGGCAAGACCCTGAATCAAACCTACTCCCCTTATGAGGGTTTTTTTTAGGAGGGAACTGCAACTTCATCAGAGGAAGAATGCTGGAATTGAAGTTTCTAACAACTTTTTTTTCCCCCCAGGTAAACAAAAGAAAACAATAATCCAATACATTTCCATCTATCAAATAGGTAAACATTCCAAAATTATAGTCAGTTCTGCAGAATATAGTGAGATGGGTAGCCTCATGGATGGTTGGTGAAGCTGTACTGGTACAACTTTCCTGGAAGGTAACTTGGCAATGCATATAAGAACCTTAAAATGGGCTTCTTGGAAAAATGGTTAATGTGTCACATGCACATAGGCTCCTTTCTCTTCAGGTACCATTAAATATTTTATGATAAAATATAAAAATAGGGAAATATCAATAGCTGGACTATACTACTACAATTGCTACTCCTAGAAATAATAATCTGAACCCCAAATTCCAAATTGCAAAAGATTTGGAAGTGGGTAAGAGAAGAAGTAAAATGTGCTTTTTCTCATCCATTTCAGGAGTCATTAGATAATATTTCATGGAAAAATATGGGAAAAATTATGTGTGTGTGTGTTAAACTTAAAGGTAATCACTAGTAAAATAAAAACAGGATAAATGTTTTTCAGATTACTAGAGAAACAAATATAGGACCTCACAGACATGATTCCAGATGTAAAAAATATAAAATAAAAAAGATAAAATAACTAATATGTAATGAATAATAATAGAGAAAACAATAAGGCAGATATTTCAAAGTTGAATTCAGCGATGTGGGCTATTAAATTCTATAATTAAATTTTAAATGGTAGCTGTAAAAGGGGGTGTAATCTGGCAGCCAGGACAGTGGAGGCCATTCAGGATGCCCACAGGCATTTCATGGCCCTCATGCTAGCCAGGAGCTCTGGCTATAAGTCAGCTTAGTTACCCATAATTAGTGGTTTCATACCTTTAAGTCTAGAAAAATTTAGAATTAGGTAGCCTTAGTTAATTGACATATAAACTGTTGTTCTTTAGTAAGTATGCATGTTTCAACCCCAGGAAAATTTAAAATTAAATATGAAAAGGTAAAGAGAATCAAACCATTATATACTAGTATATCTATGTGGAGGTTTAAGGGCAAGAAATGTGGGTTGTTTTTGTCACTGCTGTAGACTCAGCATCTAGAGTGGTGTCTGGATGTAGTAGGTGCTCAATAAATACTTCTTGAATGATTAAATGGAAATTTGCCACAGTGTACATAGTGATAGTCTCTGAGTGGTAGGATTATGGGTGTTCTCTGCTTTCTTTTGTTGTTAATCCTCACCTGAAGATATTTTCCCATTGATTTGTTGTGTGTTTTTTTTTTGTGTGTGTTTTTTTTACAGCTTGTAGTATTTATTATTATTTTTTCACATTATTTATTTATTTAATTTATTTTCTTTATTGATTAAGGTATTACATATGTGTCCATTTTGCCCCATTGCAACCCCCCTCTCCCGCCCCGCTCATACCCTCACACCCCTAGTGTCTGTGTCTATTGGTTAGGCTTATATGCATGCATACAAGTCCTTTGGTTGATCTCTCCCCCTTCCCTCCACCCTCCCCTGCCTTCCCTCTGAGGTTTGACGGTCTGATCAATGCTTCTCTGTCTCTGGATCTGTTTTGGTTCATCAGTTTATGTTGTTCATTATATTCCACAAATGAGTGAGATCATGTGATATTTGACTGACTTATTTCGCTTAGCATATTCTCCAGGTCCATCCATGTTGTTGTAAATGGTAGGAGTTCCTTCCTTTTTACAGCAGTGTAGTATTCCATTGTAGATGTACCACGGTTTTCTAATCCACTCATCTGCTGATGGGCACTTAGGCTATTTCCAAATCTTAGCTATGGTAAATTGTGCTGCTATGAACATAGCGGTGCATATATCCTTTCTGATTGATGTTTCTAGTTTCTTGGGATATATTCCTAGACGTGGGACCACTGAGTCAAATGGGAGTTCCATTTTTAGTTTTTGGAGGAAATACCACACTGTTCTCCACAGTGGTTGCACCAGTCTGCATTCCCACCAGCAGTGCACGAGGGTTCCTTTTTTTCCACATCCTCGCCAACACTTGTTTATTTGTTGATGATAGCCATTCTGACAGGTGTGAGATGGTACCTCATTGTCATTTTGATTTGCATCTCTCAGATGATTAGTGACTTTGAGCATGTTTTCATATGTCTCTTGGCCTTCTGTATGTCTTCTTTTGAAAAGTATCTATTTAGGTCTGTTGCCCATTTTTGGATTGGGTTGTTTATCTTCCTTTTGTTAAATTGTATGAGTTCCCTGTAAATGTTGGAGATTAAACCCTATCGGAGATAACATTGGCAAATATATTCTCCCATGCAGTGGGCTTTCTTGTTGTTTTGTTGATTTTATTTTTTCTGTGCAGAAGCTTTTTATTTTGATATAGTCCTATTTGTTTATTTTCTCTTTAGTTTCCATTGCCCTAGGTGCTGTATCGGTGAAGATATTGCTTTGACATATGTCTGAGATTTTGCTGCCTATGGATTCCTCTAAGATTGTTATGGTTTCCCGTCTTACATTTAAGCCCTTTATCAATTTTGAGAGTGGAAGGGAGGGGGAGAGACAGAGAGAGAGAAACATCAATGTGAGAAAGACCCATCGATTGGTTGCCTCCCACACGAGCCCTGACCAGGGCCGAGGATCAA
Organism: Plecotus auritus; assembly: GCF_963455305.1. Classification (NCBI taxonomy): domain Eukaryota; kingdom Metazoa; phylum Chordata; class Mammalia; order Chiroptera; family Vespertilionidae; genus Plecotus; species Plecotus auritus. The sequence continues at coordinate 187,762,787 of NC_137771.1, read as the reverse complement.
GCCTGTAATCGAGGTTCATGCCCTTGACTGGAATCGAACCTGGGACCCTTCAATCCACAGGCTGACATTCTATCCATTGAGCCAAACAGGCAAGGGCTGCTTTCTTTTCTTTTCTTTTCTTTTCTTTTCTTTTCTTTTCTTTTCTTTTCTTTTCTTTTCTTTCCTTTCCTTTTATTTTCTTTCCTTTTATTTTCTCTTCTTTTTTTTTTAAATCTTTGTTGTTGTATTACAGATGTCCCACTTTTTTCCCCCATTGACACTCTATCCATTGAGCCAAACTGGCTAGGGCTGCTTTCTTTAAAAAACAAAAAAACAAAACTTTATTGTTCAAAGTATTACAGATGTGCCACTTTTTTCCCCCATTGATCCCTTCCTCCCCACTTCCACCCCCTCCCCAGGTTATGCATATAGTTCTGTAAGTTCTTTGGTTAATCCTCTCCGTACCTCCTCACTCCCTCAACCCCTCCCCCCACTTCCCTCTGGAATCTTCAGTCTGTTGCATGCTTCCGTGTCTCTAGATCAGTTTTGTTTGTCAGTTTATTTTGTTCATTAGATTCCACATATAAGTGATATCATGTGATACTTACCTTTCTCTGACTGGCTTATGCTTTTTTTATACTGCACTTTCCAAATCTTTTTTATTATGTGCATTTATTTTATTTCGTATGACATAAAATATATCTTTTAAAAACTGGGTCAGACTTCCTCTATTGCTAATATTTATTCTAAGGAGAAACCATTTTTTTCTTCCCCTAAGAGTCCTTTTCCTGAGGGGGGCAACTGTGGTACAGTCTTCGCCATCTGAGGTAAATCATATCACTCAGCTGCTTAGAAGTAGTGAATATTTGTAAGCCAAATTTCACATTTAAAGTCTAAAATCTGCTCCCATCATACCTTTACTTTTTTTAAATATATTTTTTATTGCTGATAGTATTACAGAGATCTCCTGTTCCCCCCACTTTACTCCCCTCCTCCCGGCCCCTACCCTCCCCCCACCAGATCTTCACTACCCTATTTCCCGGGTCCATGGGCTATTCATATCTATATATATAAAAGGCTAAACAACCATCTGACTGTCCGACCAGTAGCTATAATGCACAATGACCACCAGGGGACAGACGCTCAACACAGGAGCTGTGGAGCTGCAGTGACTTGGTGGTGCTGGTTCTCAGGTGACGCACCCCAGAACCAGAGAGGAGGGAACCTGATTCCAGGGTGCATCACCCGAGAACCGCCCTCTCGTAATCCAGGACCCCTTGGGGGATGTGGGAGAGCTGGTTTCGGCCCGGTCCCCACAGGCCAGTGGAGGAACTTCACCTGCCAGAGGGACCCTGCTCACACTACAGATGTTCTTCAAGCCACAGCCCTGCACCAGGTGCAGCCTGCCAGGGAGGGACTGCGGGAGATTGGCTCTAGGGCATGTCCAGCCCATCTCCCCCAGTCCTGCCCAGCCAGCCACCTTCTAATTAATTTCCTTTCAATGTGTTTGAATCCATGCACCTGGACGATAGTAAGTATATAAGTTCTTTGGTACCTTTTCAACTGAATCTCCAACTCTTATAGGTTAGAAAATGCCATTACCATGTTCATTCTCTGTTCTCAGTCTTTGCTTCCAGGTAGTTGCGAGGACTATCCCTGCCAGGTGGTCATCTGGCTCTGCTTCTATCCTGACCTTCAAAATCCTCCTTATCCTCACACTCTCTCATGCTCTCTGACTGACCCTCCCCAGACTTCTCTGACGTCCTGAAGCACCTATTGCGTCTACTGATTCTTTCAACTCTACCCTACATTCTTACTGTTTTTCTGAAATGTGTTGTAAGTGTATGTCTTGACTTCCCCAAGCTGCTAGTGAACCTCATGGGGTTGGGGAGAATGATGCTTACTTCTTTGTATTTCTTAGCAAGCCTGGCATAGTGCATTGAACATAGTAAGCAACAAACACATATTTACTGAAATGGCTGCGTGTTCTTCAGTTCTGATACTGGTCAGAATATTTTTAAAAGGAGAACTTGGGAGTCAAACAAACAAACTAGGGTTCAAGTCCCACCTCTGTTGGTTACTATTTAACTTTGTGAGCTTACATCAATTTCTTTGAGCCTTTAATGGCAGTGTTTTGCCAGGATTATAAGCTCTTACTCTGTCTTCTAGGTTCTATCACTTAATAACTATTTGATCTTGGGCAAATTCTTCTGCCTCTCTAAGTCTCAGTTTCCTCATTTATTAAATAGGAACAATAATACCAACAAGTTCATAAGGTTAACAAGAGGGTTAAAGGAAATCATCTTGGGAGTGCCTTTCACATAGTTCAGAGTATGTGAGTAAGGCTTGCTCAAAGATAGCAATTATTTTAGTGTTTGGGAGGACAAGAGCAAAAAAACCCCAAAAATTCTGAATCTTCTTACTAGACTTCCTATAAATGTTAAATGAGCAAATGCATAGAGAAGTGCTTAGCAGGATTCAGGTGTTGGTGATTATTATTTTAATTTCAGGTAAAATGGATTAGTAATACCTGCTTTGCAGAGTTGTTGGTTAGATTCCATGTGAAACTAGTATAATACATGTGATTAATAGATTACAATTTTCCTCTTTATCCTTCCTTATTTCTCTTCCTTCAGCCCCTATACCTCACTATAATTCTTGGACACCTTGTGACATAATAATGAACATCTGAAGAACTGTTGGGGTTCCCTAATCACATTTGAATGTAGAAATGGTTTGTGGAGAAATGCTGGTCTGTACCGAGTTTCTCTCTGTGTTGGATGTCCCCAGTGGCATTTACTTTGCATGCATTATGACTGAAGTGAAGGTTATATTCAGACTGTAGCAGCAATGAGACCAAACAGAATCACAATTCAATATTTTACAGATCTAGAAAATGAGGCCCCATGAGGCTCTGTGCTTTACCCCAGGTCACACAGCATCTTGTCTCAGTAAGCCCATGCATTGTGCAGATCTACATTTCCTTTTCTCCCCTGGGCTTGGTGAATACCTCTTATAACCCCCACGACTTACATGTGACCTGCGCAGCTTTCTGCAGAGAGCTGGGGACCGCCTCATTTCCTGTTGGATCTCCCAGAAAATACATTTAAATAAAAGTTTTCAGTTCTTATTTTTCTCCCAAACTCATGCTATTCATTAAATGGCTATTTAATATAAAGAAACAAATTAAACAGGGGAGGGGAAGGAGAGCATTTCTTTAATATTTTTCCTCAGTTGCTTCTTGTGCAGGTGGATTGCTGCAGGAGTCCCCTCTTCCGAAGCCCATCTGGGGTGTTAGTTTAGCTCTATTGATGTTTAAGACTCCGTCTTTCATCATAACCACATGCCAAGACAATAAGTAATTGAACCACATGTTTTGCCATTTTAAAAAGGTGTAATCTCCTTCTGAAGTGTAGAGATGTTTAGCAGGATTTTTCTAATTTATCTGTCATCGCACCACGCAGGCTAGGCTCCAAGCCCCGACTGCAGTGTCTGTTTATCACCGTCTTTTGATGAACACCTGTTTCCAGCATACAAATATATCTGCTGAGATGCAAAATTAAAATAATTTCAACAGTATAAGAATAATTAGGAACCTTTTTTTGAAAGGTCCACCTGTTCCAAATATCAAAATATCATATTTAGTTGCATGTGAATCTTTTTATCACCATATATTCTTCATAGTAGGTATGTATGTATTTGATAATAATTCTCCTCTAATATTCTATTAAATAAAAAATAAATATTTTTATTTTTAAATATTCAATTGTAAACCATTAAAAAAACACACAAAATGAGTTCTCTATGTCCATTGAGAGAAAGAAGAAATTTACTTGAAAATTTATTTTTATTTTAATTAAAAATTTAAAAAAATAAAATTAGTGGGGTGACATCTATTAACAGGAGCATATAGATTTCAAGTGTACATTCTATGATACATGATCTGTATACTGCATTGTGTGCCCACCACCCAAAGTCAAATAAGCTTCCATCATTATATATTTGACCCCCTTTACCCCTTACTACCCCTCAACCCCCTTCCCTCTGGTAAATATCATGCTATTGTCTGTGTCCATGAGTTTCAGTTATATATCCCATATATGAGTAAAATCATATGGTTCTTAGCTTTTTCTGCCTGACTTATTTCATCTAGCATAAATTGGAAACTTTTAAAATGTTCTGTTCTTTTTGATTAATTGTGCCTTTTATTAAGGATTGACTTCTTAAAAAATACAACAATGGTTATGTGAGCCTTTAGTTATAATGGATATTATATTTTAAAGGAAAAGATATAAGGGCCCTTATCACAGGAGGTTTTTTGTTAAAGTTTGGTACATGAAAACACTTAAATCAATATATTTCATATGAAGAACTATTCTTTTTATAGTTGTTATTATTGTTAATTTATATTTAAGGCTTTATCCATCATGCTTCCTTTTGGCTTTCCTTCCCATAAACTATGAGTGTGGTGGTTGGAGTCTTCAAGGTGAAATTCTTAGTAACTGTAATACCCCACTTCCTGGTATCCCTGTTCTAATGATTGAGAGAAAAATATTCCCATTTGCAAGAATTCATATAAATGGAAAAGAAAGAGATAAGCTCACACAGATTTTTTAAACATATGAAGTTAAGAGACCTTGATATACAACAATCTAGGTAATGATTTTCATTTAACATTGGCCAAGTGGTGTTCACACTGGATAAGAAGTAGCTCCATATCTACCCAGACACACAATAAAGCAAATTCACTGGTGAAAACCAGTTTAATGCAGGAATGTATTAAAATTTGCTTTCATTTGTAGAATGTGAAATCTGAAGTGACAGATTTATTGGTTGTTTTTCTGACAACCTTGCAAAAAAGTAAACCACCAGTTGCCTGGCCCTTACATGCAAAGTTTGTCCACAAGGCATTATGTGGCTGGTTGCTTTTGAGCTGTCGGGGACCTTTTGGGCAGTGGTTATATACACACAAGACTAATTACACTAATTAATCCACACCAACGTGTGAGCAATAAGCATGTTTTTACAATTAGGATGTAATTTTTTTTTAATCCTTTACTGGGAACATTTAGAGACACAGCAGTTTCAGATTTGCCATACAATAGGAACGGGAGTTGTCCAAATTGAATAAATGTATATTTGAGCTTGGGCAAATACGTATCGATATATGGCAAATGAAGCCCACCCTTGTGTCACAAATACACACCTCCACAAAAATGATTTTTATAAGCAGGTGTATGGATTGCAGTGTTTGCAGTCATTACATTATAGGGATTTCAAACCACTTTGCTTAATCTGATGTAGCCAATTCACATGACTTCTATAGCTTGTACTTCTCATATGAATGGACAGAATACTGGCCTCTCAAAGATGTCTGCATTCTAATCCCAAAAACTTGTGACTATGTAACTCACACAGTAAAAAGACACACACACACACACACACACACACACACACACACACACACACGACAACCCCTGCAAATGTAATTAAGAAATGTGAGATGAGGAGTTTATCTTGGGTCATCTTGGCAAGCCCAAGGTATTCACCAGGGTCCTTCTAAGTCGGAGGGGAGGTAGGAGAGTCAGTGTCAATGTGATGTGATATGATAAAGACTCAGCCTTATGTTTCTAGCTTTGAAGGTTGAGGAAGAGGCCATGAGCCAAAGAATGTAGGTAGTATCTAGAAGTTGGAAAAGGCAAGGAAACAGGTTCTTCCCTGCGCCTCCAGAATGGAACCAGAGCCTTACCACACCTCCATTGAAACCTCCAGAATTATAATATAATAAATCTGTGTTATTGTAAGTCACTAGGTTTCTTATAACTTGTTACAACAGCGAAAGGAAATGAATACAGTGTTTTCCTGACTTCAGATTCCCCATCTAGAAAGTGGCAATATCATTTGCTTGTTATTTTTTTGTAAGAATTAATAAGATAATGCATGTGAAATTGCTTTAAAATGTTCACAACTAAAGATCTTTTATAAAAGCAGTAAAACTATTTCTAAATTTTATAGCAACTAAAAGACTAGTAATTTAAGACTTAACCTTTTAAAAATCTTCCCAAAATCCCTATCAATTAAGAACTAGTGGCTAGAAAACATGGAATCTGTCCAGCTTCATTAGAAAGCGTCTGTCAGAATGTATCCAGGCAGCCAGAGAAAGGGACTGAGGAAATGACCTGGACAGTGTAAAAAGCCAAGACCATAACTGATGTCAACAGGGCACCAGAAATTCAATGGACAGAAATGATCTCTGCAGGGCTGAGGAAAACAAAAAAATTGGGGACTCATTAAAAAACTAAACTAGATTATTAACAGAAAAAAAAACAACTTATATACCTCTTAAACACTATTTTCTGAAAACATGCATAAAAACACACCTCTTTTTTGCTCAGTGGTATTCAAAATTGAATTATTTAAAATAGAAAAAAATTAAAAACCATCTTAAGTTTCCAACAATTAGGGAATCCTATCTAATAAAAGAGTAATATGCAAATTGACCGTACCTCTGCTACACCCACAAAGCCACACCCACCAGCCAATCAAGAGCAAGTATGCAAATTAACCCAACCAAGATGGCTGTGGCCATGAGCAAGCAGGAGGCTTGGGTTTCCCCGGTAATGGAGGAAGCCAAGCTTTCCGCACACCCTGGCCGGCCTAGGCCTCCATTCAAGGCTACAAAGTTTCAATTATAGAAGATAAATAAATCCCAACAAAAATGGTGGCAGCCACAGAGCTGGAAGAGCATGAGGCTTGGGTTGCCCCCAGCGATGGAGGAAGCCAAGCTCCTCCAGCCCTGGCCTGCCTTGACCTCCACTTAAGGCTACAAAGTTTCAATTATAGAAGATACATAAATCCCAACAAAAATGGCTGTGGCCATGGAGCAAGCAGGAGGCTTGGCTCTGCTCAAGGCTACAAAGTTTCAATTATAGAAGATAAATAAATCCCAGATACCAGGGCCTCCCCTTGGGTCACCGGGGAGGGGCGTGGCTGGGCTGCAAAGCACCACAGGCCCCTCACCCAGGCCACCCCACACCCCAAGGGAACCCCCACCCTGATCCGGGACGCCCTTCAGGGCAAACTAGCTGGCCCCTACCCATGCACCAGGCCTCTATCCTATCTAATAAAAGAGTAATATGCAGATTGACCATCACTCCAACACACAAGATTGCTGCCTCCATGTGGTCAAAGATGGCTGCCCCCATGTGGACACAAGATGGCCACCACAAGATGGCCAACAGGGGAGGGCAGTTGGGAGGGACCAGGCCTGCAAGGGAGGGCAGGGGGCGATCAGGACAGCAGGGGAGGGCAGTTGGGAGGGACTAGGCCTGCAAGGGAGGGCAGTTGGGGCGATCAAGCCTGTAGGGGAGCGCAGTTAGGGGTGACCAGGCCGGCAGAGGAGGGCAGTTAGAGGCAAACAGGCTGGCAGGGGAGCTGTTAGGCATCAATCAGGCTGTCAGGCAGAAGCGATTAGGGGGTGATCAGGCTGGCAGGCAGAAGCGGTTAGGGGCAATCAGGAAGGCAGGCAGGCGAGCAGTTGGGAGCCAGCAGTCCTGGATTGTGAGAGGGATGTCTGACTGCCCGTTTAGGCCCGATCCCTTAAACGGGCAGTCAGACATCCCTCGTGGGGTCCCAGATTGGAGAGGGTGCAGGCTGGGCTGAGGGACACACACCCCCGTGCATGGGCCTCTAGTGATTAAATAAAATATGGTTTAACAATAGGCTTAGGTACTGTAATTAAAAGTACTTAGATAAGCTTTTAATAATCTTTGGGGGAAAACAGATTCATCTATGTTGTAGCTATAATAATAACTGTGTAAAAATCCTTTCTAAAAAAACTAGGAGGAAATTTATGAAGTAAAATGTTATCAGTGGTTGTCTCTGATTGATGGAGTAATGGTGATGTTTTCCTTTCAATTTTTCCTTTTCTAGTTTTATAAAATTCACATTTATTATTTTATATAATTCTCCCCAAATAACTGAGCAAATTTATTCACCCTTGCCATTTCCTAATTAATGACTGTCAAAACTTCTAATTTAATCCAGAGACATTTATTGGATGGCTACTTTGTTTCAGGCACTTTGGCAGGCAGTGTAAAAAATATAAGTGAATAAAATATATTAATTGACCTCTGAGAATTTATAAGCTACTGGGCAGGAAATAAAATAAACATTACAGGTTAAAGGTATAAAGACAAGACTACAGAAGGGCAGTGGAAGGTGAGCGTAGGTGACTCATGGAAGAGGTAGGGTCTCAGCAGGGCCTTTATAGATGACAGGCTAGGAAGGAAGAGATTGGGGAGCATGTATGGATAGAGATGCCATTGGCACCAGCATAGAAAGAGGAAAGGACAAGCGCATGTTTGGAGAACAGAAAATATTCCCAGTTCCAATTCAGGGTAATCATAAGGGACTGGAATAGAGGGAGGCCAGAGTTGGAAAGGAAGCCGAAGGCCTGTCTGTGAAGAGCCCCGGAGGCTGGGCTGGTAAGTCTGGATATCAGCTTTGTCCACTCTAGCTTCTTGACACTAAACCACCTAGACAGAAACACTAGGAAGAAAAGGCAGAATCATCTGAATGCTTGACAGCCAAGGGGTTGACTAGCTGTTTACCCTTTCTTCAAATGTTGTCAGCTGTTGAAGACACACCCATAGGACAAGTGGATTCTTCCATTGATCCTATCTACTGGGGCAGGATTTTATTTTTTAAAATATATTTTTATTGATTTTAGAGAGGAAGGTGAGAGAGAGAGAGAGAAACATCAATGATCAGAGAGAATCCTTGATTGGCTGCCTCCTGCAAGTCCCACACTGGGGAATTGAGCCTGCAACCTGGGCATGTGCCCTGACCTGGAATCGAACCCATGACCTTCTGGTTCATAGATCAACACTCAACCACTGAGCCACACCAGTTGGGCATGGGGCAGGATTTTAAAGAGGCAATTCCAACTGGCCTGCTCACTTGCCCCAGTCAGACCCCTGGAATGAATTTTAAAGCAGCATTGTAACTAGAATTCCAATTCAGAACCTTGGGACTGACTTCTTACATATTCAGCAAGTCTTCTCTCCCCAAACTTCTCTTTTATTTGGTATTTGTATACATGCTGTCTCCTCCCCAAAACAACAATTCTTCAGTGGGTAAAAATGGTGTCTTTGTATGTTTGTTCTCCTTTCTCCCATATTTGGGCATAGAAGGATAAAGATCAAGTTAAAAAAAAAATAGACTGACATTCTATCCATTTGTACCAGAGCCACACCTACTCAGCAGTTAGATTTAACAGATTTCTGTTAGATTCAGAAGCCATTGCATGAGATATTTAGAAGGACCATGGTGGCAGAATCCTGAGCCCTTCAATATTAGCTTACCATTTTCCCCATTTCTGCTACATTTTCTAATTCATCATATTATTAGGTATAATGTGTTTTGCATGGCTTATAATTTAATTCTCCTTCTTTAAAAACTACTAGTATAAGTGTCTGGACTGAGAAAAAATAATCCCTTTTTCTTTTAAGAGATTTCTTGACTACATTGGCTTTAAAAATTTTTTTTTAATTGTCTAAAGTTTTACATATGTCTCCTTTCCCCCCATACATTGGCTTTTTAAATCTTTTCTGCCTCCATCAGTTATCTGATCTTTTGGCAGTTCCTGCTCTATTCTCTTACACTCTTTTTAATGGCATGTTTTCCAAGCCTTTCTTTTGTCATTATTACTACCCTTTGGATTCTTTCCAAATTAGCAATCTTTTTCATATCTATAGAAAGAGCCAAAAATTGCATGCAGTTTTCCAGACAGAGATTTAGGAGTGTGGTGAATAATGGGATAATTTCTTCCTACATGAGCTTCGGTAACACCCAAATGGGTCAGTAGGCATTCTCTTTTCCCTTTTTTATAGCAAAGGATGATGTTCACTAAGAAATGATCAGATCTTTTATTGAGGGAAAGTTTTGCTAAGTAACAAATTAGGTGATGCCAAAATACTGATAACTAAACTATGGCCATTTCTGTTGGGAAGTATTAGATTTGGTGGAAATTTTAAGCTCCAACTAAGTAGTATATGTTGTGTTTGGTGCAGTAGAGAGAGAGTAGAGAACTCTCAGGGAGTGTTTTGGGGTGTGGTGGGGGGAACACCTCATTAACACCACATTTAACCATGCAGCATTGGAACTTATGTGAAAAGTGGCCAAAAACATAAGCAGAAGTGAAACTGATGTCATTTAAGATTGCATAGGCCCGTGGTCGGCAAACTGCAGCTCATGAGCCACATGTGGCTCTTTGGCCCCTTGAGTGTGGCTCTTCCACAAAATACCATGGCCTGGGCGAGTCTATTTTGAAGAAGTGGCGTTAGAAGAAGTTTAAGTTTAAAAAATTTGGCTCTCAAAAGAAATTTCAATTGTTGTACTGTTGATATTTGGCTCTGTTGACTAATGAGTTTGCCGACCACTGGCATAGGCCTACAGATTTTTTTATATGCTTATTAGGCAACCATTCTGTGTTGGGCACTGTTCACAGAATGGTTGCCTAATAAGCATATAAAAAAACCCGTAGGCCTATGCATGTGGACAGAACTGTTTCTGACTATAAATCAGATTATTTCACTTCTCTGCTCAAAATTCTCTACTGGCTTTTCTCACTTAGAGTAGAATCCACATTCCTGCCTCTGGCTTACAAAGCACCATGTAATCTGGGCCCTGCTCCCTTTTTGACCATATTACCTGCCCTGTCCTCAACTCACTCTGTCTTGGTCACATGAGGCCTTGGAGCCTCTGACAGAAGATCTGGGGCCCTGGGCAGAGCACTGAGAAGCATTATCTATTAACCCTAGCTCTAGGCCAGGCACTATGCTAAGTGCTTTACAGATGTTAGATCAAAACAGAAAGGGTTAATGTCCAAAATAGAGAAGAAACTCAAACAACCCAATGGCAAGAAAACAAATAAACCAATTTATAAAATGGGCAAGGGGCTTGAATTGACATTTCACAAAAGATGACATTCAAATGGCCAGCAGGTACATGAAAAGATGCTCAGCATAACCAATCATCACATATATACAAAGTATACAACATAGTGATTTGATATATAGTACTGCGTCACTTAACAACGAGATATGTTCTAAGAAATGCATGTTTAGGCGATTTGGTTATTGTGAAAACATCACAGAGTGCACTTACACAAACTTAGATAGTATAGCCTACTAAACTCCTAGGCTATATGGTATAGCCTATTGTATATAGGCTTCAACCTATACAGTATGTTACAATACTGAATACTGTAGGCAACTGATGACTTTATAAAGCTACAACGTTATTAGTGATAGGAATTTTCAGTTCCATTACAATCTTAGGAAACCACCATTGTATATGCTGTCCATTGTTGACCCAAAGGTCCTTATAAAGTCCATGACTATACATATCCATAGTGAAGTTACTACTACAGTTAAGCTAATTAACATATCATCTCCTCACATAGTTACTATTTTTGTGTGTGTGATGAGTGCATCTGAAGTCTACTCTCTTAGCAATACTGTTCAATACAGTATTATTAAATAAAGCCATCTTGCACATTAGGTCTCTAGACTTAGTCATCCTACATAACTGCAAATTTGTACATATTTTTTTAATTTAAGACTAGAAGCCCAGTGCCCGGATTCATGCACTGGTGGGGTCCCTCGGCCTGGTCTACAGGGATCAGGCTGAAACTGGCTCTCTGACATCCCCTGAGGGGTCCCTGATTGCGAGAGTGCGCAGGCCAGGCCAAGGAATCCCACTGGTGCATGATTGGGCCAGGGAGGGACCACGGGAGGTCTCCAGGGTGTGTCCGAACCATCTCGCCCAGTCCCGACCAGCCAAACCCCGCAAGCTAACCTACCAGTTGGAGTGTCTGCCCCCTGGTGGTCAGTGTGCATCATAGTGACTGGTCGAACGGTCAGACACTTAGCATATTAGGCTTTTAATTTATAGGACTCCACATATACATTAGATCACATAGTGTTTGCCTTTCTCTGTTTGGCTTATTTCACTTAGCTTAGTGTCCTTCGGTTTCATCCATGTTGTCACAAATGGCTGGGTTTCCTTCTTTCTCATAGCTGAATAATATTCCAATGTGTGTGTGTGTACATCTATGACTAAAGGAGATCACACACACACACAAAGTCAAAGTCATAATGGCAAAGAGCAGAGAGCAGAGAGTAGAACAGTAGTGACCAGGAACTGAGAGTGGGGGCAGGAGGTGGAGGAAATAGGGAGATGTTGGTTAAATGGTACAAATTTGCAGTTATGTAGGATGATTAAGTCTACAGACCTAATGTGCAAGGCATGATAACTTTATTTAATAATGAAAAGAGAATGCCCAATGAAAAGAGAAATTATTTAAATTGTATAAAGAAAATGAATATAGAATTTTTATTTACAATTTTTGAATTTACATTCATATATAGGCATTTTTAGTATTAGGATTAGTTCATTGATAACTTTTTTATTTTTCTCTATATTTTTTCTGTTTCTATTGATTATTAGTATGATAGAAGTTTTTAAAAATCTGTGTATTGGCCATTTTATGTTCTTTTGTGAATTTTCTTTTTTTTTTGCTTTTAAAAATATTTTATGGAGAGACAAATTTTTCTTCTAACTTTTAAAAATATTTATAGGTTAAACTTTAGCACTGATCAACTTAATAGATGCTAATCATATGACTCTTGGAGGGAATTAACAGGAAAGAATAATTTAGTATATACATTGAAGGGTATAAACAGAAAGGTGTGATAATCAGGCCTTATAAGATTTTCTGGAGAAAAAATTTAAGCAAAGTATAGAACTTAGAGTACTTTGAAAATTAAATGAAAATAACATATCTCTAACTTTCCCCTCTAGTAGTAAGTCTCTCAGGTGTTTAGCAGGGTTGGGATAAATGATACAGAAACTGATTGCCAGTTCCTCTGTGAACAACCTGTGAGAGTAGAACTTTGGGCATAAATGATCTCTGTTTATGAATCAGTGGATATGCCTACACAATAATTTTATTCTATGAAAGATGAAGGTCCTGATCATGTTCTTCCTGAATGAAGTTTCTCTCTACATTAGCAGTAGACCAACTCGGTAGTTAGATTAGATCCATTTTTTAAATTATTTTTTAAATTTTTTGTGCTTTTTTAAATATTTATTTATTTAATTGATTGGGGTGACATTGGTCACCATGAACATACAGGTTTCAGATGTGGGTTCCTATGTTACAAGATCTATATATTGCACCATGTGCCCACCACCCAAAGTCAAATCTTCTGTCACATGTTTTGAAGTCTGTATATACAGAACCCTTCCCTTTACATCATTTCATTGATACTGCCTCTGCCCTCTCCGAGTGCTTACTCTATGCTAAGCACTTCGTAATCATAATCTCAGCAAATTCCCACAAAGACTGGTCGGTATTATTATCAATCTCAAATTTTAGATGAGGTACTGCTCCTAGTCACATAGCTAATCAATAGTGGAACTAGGATTTATATTTATATTTGCACTAGAGGCTTGGTGCATGAAATACATGCACTCGTGGGGGAGGGGTCCCTCAGCTCAGCCTGCGTCCTCTCACAGTCCGGGAAGCCCTCGGGGGATGTCCGACTGATGGCTTAGGCCACGGGGAGTGGGCCTAAGCCGGCAGTCAGATATCCTCAGCGCTGCCGTGGCAGTGGGAGAGGCTCCTGCCACCACCGCTGTGCTTGCCAGCCATGAGCCTGGCTTCTGGCTGAGCAGCGCTCCCCTTGTGGGAGCACACTGACCACCAGGGGGAAGCTTCTGCCTTGAGTGGGATTGGGCCAAAACTGGCTCTCCGACATCCACTGAGGGGTCCTGGATTGTGAGAGGGTGCAGGCCAGGCTGAGGGACCACACCGGTACACACTTGGTGCTGGGGAGGAATGCAGGAGGTTGGCTAGCTGGAGAGGGACTGTGGGAGGGCTCCAGGACATGTCTGACCTATCTTGCTCAGTCCTGATTGTCCAGACCTCACCAGCAAGCTAACCTACTGGCAGAGCATCTGCCCCCTCGTGGTCAGTGCACATCATAGCAACTGGTTGACCAGTCAACTACCTGCCCCCTGGTGGTCAGTGCATGTCATAGTGAGTGGTTGAGTGGCCTTAGCATATCATTAGCATATTACACTTTGGTTGGTTGAATGGATGACCAGACAACCGGACACTTAGCATATTAGGCTTTTATTATATAGGATGACAGCCAAGCTTGTAATCCCAACCACTACCCCACATCACCTAAATGGATCAATATTTTTACAATCCAGTATTAGTGTCAACAGTGTTCATCCTTATACAAAGAAGACATTAAAATGAGACAGAAGGCTTTGTCTACTCAGTTCTAATACATGAATATTTTCATTTTACAGTTAAATAAAAAGTATTTGGCTTGTTTTTAATTCTTCCAGGGATTCAAGAGTTTTGGCTAGAGTAATGTGTCTTAAACTTTACAGTGCATACACCTGAATATATTGTTAAATAGTAGATTCTATTTCAGTAAATCTGGTATGGGGCTGAGAGTCTGAATTTCTAACAACTTCCCAGATGATGCTGATGCTGCGGTTCCACAAACCACACTTTGAGTAGCTGATGATAATAAAGGTTTATCACCAATTTATAATTCTCTACATTCTAGGCAGTTATGAGGTATTAGATAGGAGGATGAATGAGAGAAGCCTCCAACATGATGCACTGCTTTCTGGCAGAAGAAACTAGGTGTATGGACTAGTTTTAAAGGTCTTTATCATTATGTTTTCCCACGTGATCTTGGCCAAAATTAGCTCACAATTGAAGGAGAACAAGAACAAATATTTACTGAGTGATCAGGGCCAACCCCTGTGCTCGATACTTATGTTATTCTTTTAATCCTCAGCAGATCCTTATGGAGAATGTCTGTCTGCCCACCCTGCTTCACTACACATGATAGAAATAGCACAGTGTGCAGGATGCTGGAAGATAAGTGTAAAGAGGGGAGGGGAAACAGCTTGTAAGCACCACCATGTTCCTTGTACTGTACCAGGCACTCTCATTTATGCCACCTAATTTCATCCTCATGACTGCATGAAATGTGTTCAGACCTCTCGTTTTTCTAAATGAGGAAACAAGCTCAGAGTTGTTAATTAACTTGTCTGAGGTTATTACGTTCTTAGGTGGCAAGGGTAGGGTTGAAATCTAGAATGGCCTGACTTCCCAGTTCCTGTTTTCTATCACACCCTACTGTATTATGACCCCCTCGCCCACTTTTTGGAAATGTGGATGATAACACATTTGATTACAATCAGGGGCCATGATCATTGTTGGCTGCACACCTATTCTAACCCTTAAACACAGATTTAAAACAAGTCAGCGTGAGTGCAGTCAGCCTTGTTTACTCACTTTGCAGAAATCTGGGCTCAAAGTCTTTCTTCATCCAGCGGTTAGAAAAAGGAGGCTGCTATGGCAGCGATAAAGCGTGATTCATTGTCCAAGTTGGGTCATATCCAGTAATGGATTCCATAAACACTGCAGTACTTTCCTCCTTACATTGTCCCCCTTGGGTTTTATTCTCTTTATCCTGAGGGTGTTTATGGCATCTTCACTTTGTTGAGCTCTAGGGAGGAAAGGGCTCATCTCAGCACCTCATTGGACAGGTCCAAAGGATATCGACAAAGGAATGAAAAATTGAGGTGGCATTATCACCCCATTCTCTCCTTTGGAGACATTACTATAGTGACTTCTTTTTCACTTCCTGGACCTTTGGCCCTCTCCCATACACTCTGATTTTCTCCCAAGACACAGCAATGAGATCAAGATAACTTCCCCTGGCAGCCCTGTTCAGAGTGGTCTTATGGGTCATGAATTAGCTAATCTGGGGAGAGCACATCGAAAGTAAAAATATAAGTCTAGAATTAGCTAGTAACTTAAAAGTTCTAAACATTGAGTGTGCCCATATGTGTATTATGTTATAGGGTGCCTCTGATATCTAATCTGAGTCTTATGTTGATATATTTGTTTAGAAATAGGCCAGAGGAAAACAAAATAGGGAAGCAAAGTTGAAAGTTGTTGCTACAGATGGCTATTGATGTGTGATTGTGTTTTCTGTATTGATTCAAATGATGAATGGGATTGGAGATGAGGGAGGCAGAGGAAAGGGGGAGAAAGAAAATGTTGCCCATGAAGGGGGGGACAGAAGCAACCTTCTACTAGTCCTTCTACTAGTCCTTCAGAAAGAGAAAGGTTGATTATTTTCTGGGAAATAGTAGAGAAAGGCTGAGCTGGAGGTGAATGTATGAGGGAATTTGAAAATGAAGAAGGGAAAATTATTTCTCTGGAGAAGCAAATAGAGTGCAGAGATATGAGTGCCAAGGAGAAAAATCTTTGTCAAGAACAGGTTTGAGGTTTTGCCAACATTCTGAACATAAGTGAACCAAGTGAGATACATTTCTGACTGCTGCAGGTAACTTTCTTTCAGGAACCCCTCACATATGGTTCGCATTTTGTTTAGTTTTGAATTTTGTGTGTCATCTTGTAAAACATTCCTGTAAAAGCTTAGGCAGGGTATGGAAGGTGACCATGCTTAGTAGAGAGAGATAGCAGGAACACAGGTGGAGAGAGTGAGAAAAGGGAATTAGAATTATGAAGAAAACAGGGAGGAGTTCTGTTTCACTGGAGTATAGGATTCGTGTGTGTGTGTGTGTGTGTGTGTGTGTGTGTGTGTGTGTGGCTTCTTTATTTAAGATCAAAGTGATGGGTATAGGATTCTTGATGTGGAATAGAACAGGAATTGGTTGGAAATTAGATTACAATAGGATCAATCACAGAGGTCTTAAACTTTAGGATGAGGAGTGAAGTTTGGAAGTTGTTCAATAGATATTGTCCTGAGAACTTGCTATGTGAATGCTGCATCCATTTGCTGCTAGGGTTCAGGATCTGGAAAAGAGGCTGCACACAAACGAATACACTATACAAGAAATATGAATTTAGAGGGCATGGGGGACCAGGCGGAAAACCCTTCTCTAGTGGAAAGGCTTCACTGGGGCCCAGGCCCTGTTAGCTTTTATTCAATTTTAAAATACACATCTTGCCCTTAGTTAGGCAGGCAATCCAGTAGCAGACAAACTATCTTAAAGGTCAGTAAATATTAGTAAAGATTTACTTTGAGACTATTATGTCAGGAAATTGCTTGAGCCACCATTGTCTCGAAAGAACAATTGGTGCATAGCTTTTAGCCCTTGCTAAAGCTCAAGGTCCATCAGCCTTCCAAGTCCCCTGTTGCACTTTCATGATAGTGTAGACAATAGATAGCTTCTAGCATTGCTACTTTTTTTTTTAGTGTATTTAAGAGATACTCAAGGGTGGGTGAAAGTGTCTCATACTCTGGAGAGAGGTCAAGATTAATGACACCAATTACAATGCCTTTTATGTAGAGGTCAAATTTGTAGCCTTGGGAGAGATGATGTGGTCCAGAAGGAAAATAATAGGGAAAGAAGAGATCACTTAGAATGGGACCTCTAAGAATGCTTATTGCCCTTTTAGGTAATTAGACTAAGAAAAGAAGCCATTGATGAAAACAGAAGTAGGAAAAGAATCTGAAGACACATTGCCATAGAAGCCAAGTAACAGGAAGTTTTAAGAACAGGATGTGCTTAACCATTCTAATAGCCACCAGGGAAATTAAGATGGATTTTAAGAATTGGTGGGGCATAACAACTATAGGTCCAAAATGTGTGATGAGTACAAGGATCACAGAGAGCCATAGACTTTGATGAACCCAGGTCTTGTGCTGCTTCTGTAAGGACTGGAAAGGGGTCAGTGTGTCAGTATTTGAAGCAGGAAAGGCCCTGCTTGATCTACTGCTGGAGAAAAATTTTAAACATACTTATCATTTAGATTTTGGGGGGAAAGGTACTTAAACTGCTCAAAGTCAGTAAGAGGCAGTAGGTAAGAGGACACTGGCAGAGAAGAAAACATTTGTGAGTCAGGGGGTTTGTTCTTTTGCAGCCCCCATTCTGTTCTGTTTGAATTGTGAATATATAAGTGTGCAGATTAAATAGATATATTTATATAAGTGTGTAGATTAAAAAGAGAATGAGGAGAAGAAACATTCTGATTTTGATATTTTTGCCTCTTATGATCATATCCCAGCCTAAGTATGAGCCTAAGGCTTAATTCCCTTGAGTTCTCTGCACCTACATATTTGAAGGTGTTGAACAGTGGAAGAATCAGAAGAGAAAAAACCTTATAGAACTGTCCCTTTCAAGGTGGTCGCTTGGTTTGTGTTCAACTGCTAATTTTATCTAGGTTCCTTCCCACCATTTCCAACAGCTAAGCTCTTCAAGCCGTTGCTCAGTTCCCTTCCCTTCAAGGAACACAGCTGTTCCTTCCTGATATGTTGACTTACAGTTGACAAATTCTAGGATGATATTTTGGGTTGGGTCTGGTACTTTCTGAATATAAACTTATGAAGGATATAGTCTTTAAAAGGCAAGGAGCCCATGTTAAAAGATACTGCTGAGAAATGTATCTTTCTCATTTCTCAAATCTTTTTTAAAATGTATTTTAGAACATCATTCAGTTTAGATCACATTCGGAACCTATCTCAAAGTTATGTTTTTGTTGATTAAAATTTACATTAGTTGTATATGTATGTGCATTTATTTACCTGTTCCTTTTTCAGGAGTGAGACTTGCATGATAGTCCTCCATATTTCCATGAACATCTTGTAAAGAGATACTGTTTCCCCTGTCCCTTTGAAGTTAGATTTGGCCATATGACTCACATTGGCCAATTGAATATGGGCAAAAGTAGTATAAGTCACTTGCAGACTGAAGGCTTAAGGCCTAGTGTGTAAATCATCCCACTTCTCTCCACCACCACCCCCATCTCCATCATGATATCTGGTAATTCCCCCTGTTTGTCAAAAAAATTTGACCAATTTTGATGAAATTTACTAAAAGACACTCTTAAGTTTAATTTGCAGTTTAATTTGAAATGGAAGCTAATCTATGTAACAGATGGTATTCTTTCTCAAATTTGAATAAACTTGAATACATTTTAATAAAATTTGCTACAAGTGTGCATTTATTCATTTCATGTGTATAGATCATGAAACATTGTTGGACATTACTGATTCCATAGAAACTGGCGAAGGGAGAACACTGGAGTAGGCCAGATGCTGAGAGGATGGATACAGCTGTAGGGTTTAGGGAGTCCAGGCTCCCAAAGGAAAGAGGACCTCTGGATTCAAAAGTAGCAAGTAACATGATGGGTGAGCCAGGTAAGTACAATACAAACCACAGGGATGACATAAGGAGTTAGAAGCTGTGCCACAAATTACGCAGAATAGCATGCTGAAAAGGCAGCCAGTAGTTAAGTATCAGCAGGTAGCAGGTCTGGAGGCTGGGCTGGTTATCAAAAGTATGACTCAGGCATGGGGATCAAGAACACTTTTAAAGCCATAAGAACATTTCAAGTTGTTGGAAGCTGTTTTATAGGAATAAAAATCTCTGTATTTCTTTCAAGCTACATGTCCATGCCAGGTGGATCGGGATCTCCACTCCCTGTGGTCCTCACTCCAAGGTCAGGCTGATAAAGCAGCCACTATCTGTTGGATGTTTAGTAAAATAGTAGGATATGTATAAATTCAACTTTACTAGATGATGAAAACTGTTTTCAAAGTGGTTGTACCAATTTCTATTACCAGCAGAATATGATTGCTCCACATTCTCATCAATACTTGCCAGTCTTTTAAAATTTTAGCCATTCTGGTGTGTTTGTGTAGTGATATCTCATTATAGCTTTAGTTTTCATATTCCTGATTCTTAATGCAAATAAATACCCTTTCATATATGTATTGACCATTCTATTTTATTTTTTTAATTTTTTTATATATATTTTATTGATTTTTTACAGAGAGGAAGAGAGAGGAACAGAGAGTTAGAAACATCGATGAGAGAGACATCGATCAGCTGCCTCCTGCACGCCCCCTACTGGGGATGTGCCCGCAACCCAGGTACATGCCCTTGACTGGAATCGAACCCGGGACCTTTCAGTCCGCAGGCCGACGCTCTATCCACTGAGCCAAACCGGTTAGGGCGACCATTCTATTTTATAAAGTATCTGTTTAAATCTCTTGCCTATTTTTATATTTGGCCATTTTTTCTTTTTCATATTAATTTCTTTATATATTCTGGATACTACTCTTCTCTTGGTAAGATACAGGTGTCTTTCAATGAGAAGAAATTCTTAGTTTTAATATAATCCATTTCTCAATTGCTTAAGAAAAGTGCTTTTTATCTTCTAAGTAGTATTTCCTATCATAGGGTCATGAAAATACACTTCTGTATTATTTTCCAGTAACTTTGTTGTTTAGCTTGACATATTTAAATCTATAATCCACCTGGAACTTAACTTTGAATAAACTGTTAGATAGAACACAAGTTTCCACTATTTTCCATCACGATGTATGGAAAACAATATTCTTTACCTGTCTGCAGTGCCATCTTTTCATAAATCATTCCTTACTATGCAGGAGTCTGTCCTGAGATCTATTCTATCCCACTGCTTTGTCTATTTCTTATCAATAATATACTGTTTCAATTCATGTTGCTTTTTATTTTTTAAATATATTTTTATTGATTTTAGAGAGGAAGGGAGAGAGAGAGAGACAGAAACATCAATGATGAGAGAGAATCATTGATTGGCTGCCTCCTGCATGCCCCACACCAGGATTGAGCCCACAAACTGGGCATGTGCCCTGCCCTGGAATCAAACCATGACCTCCTGGTTCATAGGTCAATACTCAACCACTGAGCCATACTGGCCGGGCTCATATTGCTTTTTAAGTGAGTTATGACACCTGGTAAAACATGCCTTTCCATTTTGTTTTTATTATTTTAATTACTTTGGTCAGTTCTTTTTTGCCCTTTCCATATCAATTTTAAAATAAGCTCAGTGGTGTGCTGGCCAAATGGCTCTCTAGGGGGAACAAAATCTCTAATTTATCATGTTTGCCAATTACCATAGAGTAAATACTTCCACAATGAGTGGTTTCAAGCCACCATAAATGCCACTATAACTGTTTTGATTTGATTATATTGAATCTATAGATCTGAGGGAAAAAATGACACATTTATAATAGGAAGTTGTCTATTGTGTGAATATAATATATTCCTCCAGTTATTTACTAGTAGGTCTTCTTTAGTTTCTTTCTATAATTCTTTATGATTTTCTTCTTTTTCCTTTTTTTTCATAGAGATTCTACTCATCTTCTTCAGTTAAATGCATTAATTATTAGAAACTTTGTACTTTTATGATTTAAATATAATGTATTTACATATAGAATATAAAATTTAAATATGAGTAAAAATTTGACTTCTGTGGCTCGGTTGGTTAGAGCACCATCCTGTACACCAAAAGGTTGCAGGTTCAATCCTCGGTCAGGACGAGTTCTATAGGCAAACAATTGTTTCTCTCTCTCTCTCTCTCTCTCTCTCTCTCTCTCTCTCTCTCTCTCTCGCTAAAAATCAATAAAAACATATCCTCTGGTGAAGATAAAAAAAAAGTTTTTGTTTTGCGTTTTAAATGTTTGTTGCTGATATAAAGAAATGCAATTTTTAAAATGGTTATATTAATCTTGTACCCAGCAACATTCCCTAACCTACATATACATTTTAAAATTTATCTGTAATTTTTTTTTTCAGTTTCTGTGTGTCTAGACATTTTTTGTGTGTGAAGGACAATTTTATTTCATCAATTTTAATCCTTATGCCTTATATTTCTTCTTCTTGCCTTGTATTCCAGTACAATGTTGAATAAATTAGTGGCTGTTGGCATTCTTATTTTATTTCAGATTTCAGAGTAAAAGCTTTACTGTTAAATGTGATGTTTTGATATAGGTTTTGTTGTTGTCCTATTAGTTTTTGTTTGTTTTTGGACATGCACTTATTAAATTATAAAAGTTTCCTCCTGGTCTTAGTTTGCTAAGGGCTTTTAATTATGAATGGTTGCTGAATTTTATCAAAGGTCTTTCTTGATCTACTTATGACATATTATTTTTTCTTTTTTATGCAAATGTAATGAATTACATTAATTACCCTTTTAATATTATACCAATCTCAAATCCTAGATAAGCTAGTCAATACATTTCAGAGAGGAAGGGAGAGGGAGAGAGAGATAGAAACATCAGTGATGAAAGAGAATCATTGATCGGCTGCCTCCTGCATGTCCCACACTGGGGACCAACCATGTCCCCTGCCTGGGAACTGAACCATGACCTCCCGGCTCAGAGGTCAAAGCCCAAACACTGAGCCACGCCAGCTGGGCAACTTTTCTTCTCTTTGAATATGCGCTTTAAAACTTAAATATTCCAGTAAGTATGACTCTAGCTGTATTCCAGATATTTTGATATTTAGTAATTTTAGTATCCTTCAGTTAAAAATATTTCATAATCTTCAAAATATTCTCTTCATTGAGTCATTATTTACTTAAACATATATTTTTAAATTTTGAAATCCATAGGAATATTCTAGTAAAATATTTGTTATTGATTCCTAAGTTAATAGCATTGTGACCCCAGAATACACTTTGTATAATGTTAATTCTTTGAAATTTGAAGAACCTTAGTTTGTGGCCCATAATATGGTAACTTTTTGAAATGTTCCAGGTGTGCTTAGAAAAATTGTGTAGTATTCAGATTTTAGATGTATTATTCTGTGCATGTTAATTACATCAAGTTTGCTGTTTGTGCTATTTCACTGTATGCTGATTGCTTGCTTTTATTATAAAGAGAAGTGTGTTATAATCTTACACTATGATATTGGGTTTGTTGATCTCTTTTAACTGTCAATTGCAACTTTATTTTAAAGCTATGTTATTAGATACATACAAATGTATTGTTACAAAATATCCTTATATTTTATCTTAAATTCTACTTTATCTGATATTGTGGTTATATAAACTTTCATTTGGTAAATATTTTTTCATCTTTTTACTTTCTATCTTCTTTTTATAGATTTTAGGCATGTCTCTTATAAAAAGGATATAGTTTTTATACAGTCTGATAATATTTGTCTTTATCTTTAAATTGAAATATTTAGTCCACTTATACTATCTAATAAAAGAGTAATATGCAAATTACCCATCACTCTGCTAAACCCACAAACCACGCCCACCAGCCAATCAGGAGCGAGTATGCAAATCAACCCAACCAAGATGGCTGTGGCCATGGAGTGAGCAGGAGGCTTGGGTTTCCCCGGCAATGGAGGAAGCCAAGCTTTCCGCACACCCTGGCCAGCCCAGGCCTCCACTCAAAGTTTCAATTATAGAAGACAAATAAATCCCAACAAAAATGGCGGCAGCCACGGAACTGGAGAGAGCAGGAGGCTTGAGTTGCCCCTGGCGATGGAGGAAGCCAACCTTCCGCAACCCTAGCCTGGGTTATAAAGTTTCAATTATAGAAGATACATAAATCCCAACAAAAATGCCTGTAGCCACAGAGCAAGCAGGAGGCTTGGCTCCACTCAAAGCTACAAAGTTTCAATTATAGAAGATAAATAAACCCCAGATACCAGGGCCTCTACTTGAGTCACCGGGGGTGTGGCTGGCCTGCAAAGCACCACAGGCCCCTTGCCCAGGCCGCCCCACACCCCAAGGGAACCCCCACCCTGATCTGGGACACCCTTTAGGGCAAACCAGCTGGCCCCCACCTGTGCAGCAGGCCTCTATCCTATCTAATAAAAGAGTAATATGCAAATTGACCATCACTCCAACACACAAGATTGCTGCCCCCATGTGGTCAAAGATGGCTGCCTCCATGTGGACACAAGATGGCCACTAAAAGATGGCCAGCAGGGGAGGGCAGTTGGGAGGGACCAGGCCTGCAAGGGAAGGCAGTTGGGGGTGATCAAGCCTGCAGGGGAGGGCAGTTAGGGGTGACCCGGCCAGCAGAGGAGGGAAGTTGGGGGTGACTGGGTCTGCAGGGAAGGGCAGTTGGGGGGACCAGGCCTGCAGGGGAGGGCAGTTAGGGGTGACCAGGTCTGCAGAGGAGGGCAGTTAGGGGCAAACAAGCTGGCAGGGGAGCAGTTAGGCATCAATCAGGCTGTTAGGGGAGTGTTTAGGGGGTGATCAGGCTGGCAGGCAGAGGTGGTTAGGGGCAATCAGGAAGGCAGGCAGGCAAGCAGTTGGGAGCCAGCAGTCCTGGATTGTGAGAGGAGTCCCAGACTGGAGAGGGTGCAGGCTGGGCTGAGGGACACACACCCCTGTGCACAAATTTCGTGCACCGGGCCTCTAGTATTTAATGTAATTACTGATCTATATGAATTTAAATCTACCATTCTATTACATGTACATAATATAGTATATTCCAACAAAACACTATTATACCACTAATAATTATTTTAATTTGCTCACTTATTTAGCTATTATAGCCACTCTTCAGAAATAGGATAACTCCTCACCCCAAATTTGGTTCAGTTGTCAAGACTGATGATGGAAAAAAAGTCTTTCTGCAACATTGAGTTAATAATTTTGTGGATATTGTGGTGAAAATTAAGTACCTGTTCATTTGAATCTATGCTAAAACTATACAATAAAAAATAATCTTATTTTTATTCATTGGCTCTTCACCTTATGTAACTGATGCTGTAATCAGCCATAAAATGCCACTGGAGCCCCCAAGGAATCCTATTTTTGTCATGGATATATAAAAGTTGCATATCTGTAGTCTAACTTTACTTCCACTGACTTTTCTCCAGGTATATACCTAGTGCTTTATTATGTTATACATACAGTTCTACAATCTTTTGCATTTTACTTTTGACTACACAATTTTTCTTAAAGACAGGAAAACAGTATATAACTTAGAATCCTAAGCCATTTGTTTATTTTGCCACCTTCACTAAAAATCTTGATGTTAGAAAATTTAGATGGAGGCTTCTGGTCAAAATAGTGGCTGTAGTTACATGCAGTACTCATATCCTCCCACAACCACATCAGATTTACAACTAAATTACAGAACAACCACCATTCAGAACTGCCTGAAATCTAGCTGAATAGAAGTCTTACAACTAAGGATATAAAGAAGAAGCCACATTGAGACTGGTAGGAGGGGCAAAGATGAGGAATGGACTGGTCCCACATCCTTGTGTGGCAGATGAAAATCAGGAGGGATATCTTAGGTGCAGAGGTCCCCCTAAGGAGTAAGGGGTCCCATCCCACCAGGCTATCCAGTGCTAGGAAGACAAGTCCCCATAACTTCTGGTTGTAAAACCAGCGGGCATTGTGGCTGAGTGAGATGGTGAGCTGTTGGAGTCCCAGGCAATTCCTCATAAAAGGCCTGTGCATAGACTTACTCAGACTCACTCTCTCTGAGTTCCAACACTCGGGCAGCAGTTTGAAAGGCACCAGGGACATATGGTAAGGACCTGAATTGTCTAGCTCAGGATGAGAGCTGAAGGGACAACTTTCTGCCAGATGCATTATAAGCAAGGATCTACAATCAAGATTACACTATCCAATAAAGCTATCATTTGGAATCAAAGGAAAGATAATGAGCTTCCCAGACAAGAAAACGCTAAAGGAGTTCATCACCACCAAACCAGTATTACATGAAATGTTAAAAGGATCTTCTTTAAGAAGAAGTAGGAAAAAAAATATTAAAAATATGAATAATAAACTGGCAATAAATACATATCTATCAACAGTTGATCTAAAAAAACAAAATAAATGAACAAGCAAAATAGAAACAGACTCATAGATGCAGAGAACATTTTTAGGGTTGCCAGATTTGGGGGGGCAGTGATGGGTGAAAAAAGTGAAGGGATTAAGAAATACAAATTTGTAGTTATAGGATAGTCATGGGGCTGTAAAGTACAGCGTAGGGAATTTAGTCAATAATCTATACTAATAAAAGGGTAATATGCAAATTGGTCACGATGTCCTCACAGTAACAACCAAATAGCAGGCTGTGTGGGGCAACCAGGTTGGCAGGGGGGTTAGCGAGGGACGACCAAATGACTGAGCAGCAGGCTGTGTGAGGTGACCAGGCTGGCAGGGGGGTTAGTGAGGGGCAACCAGGCTGGTGAGGGGGGGCTGTGAGGGGCAACCAGGCCGGCAGGGGCGGCAGTTAGGGGTGACCAAGCCAGCAGAGGGGGACAGTGAGGGGTGACCAGGCCGGTGGGGCGGGCAGTTAGGCACGATCAGGCTGGCAGAGGGGGGCAGTTGTGGGTGGCCAGGCCAGCAGGATGGGCAGTTAGGGGCAATCAGGCTGGCAGGCAGAGGCGGTTAGGGGTGATCAGGCTGGCAGAGGAGGCAGTTAGGGGTGATCAGGCAGGCAGGCAGGTGAGCAGTTAGGAGCCAGCAGTCCTGGACATCCCCTGAGGGGTCCCAGATTGGAGAAGGTCCAGGCTGGGCTGAGGGGACCCCCCTCCCCTGTGCACAAATTTTGTGCACCAGGCCTCTAGTATTCTAATAACTATCCATGGTATCAGATGGGTACAAGATTTATTGGGATTATCACTTAGTAAATTATGTAATATCTAATCACTGCAGTATATTCCTGAAACTGATATAATACTGTATGCCAAATGTAATTAAAATTATTATTATTATTATTATTATTATTATTTTAAATATATTTTATTGATATTTTACAGAGAGGAAGGGAGAGGAATAGAAAGCCAGAAACATCGATGAGAGAGAAACATCGATCAGCTGCCTCCTGCACACCTCCCACTGGGGATGTGCCCGCAACCAAGGTACATGCCCTTGACCGGAATCAAACCCGGGACCCTTCAGTCCGCAGGCCGACGCTCTATCCACTGAGCCAAACCGGTTTCGGCTAAAATTATTTTTATGTTTCAGTGCTGGGGGTAAAGGGAGCCAAATATTTGGTGACAGAAGATGATTTGACTTTTGGTGGCAGACACACAATACAATATATAGTTCATATATAATAGAAATATACACTCAAAACCTATATGACCCTATTAACCAATGTCATTCCAATAAATTTAATGGACAAATAAAGTTAAACATTTTTTTAATTAAAAAAAGGAATTACAGTAGATTGCTCCAACATACCACCACTTTCTGCCATAAGTTAATCAGTAAAGTCACATAAACAGTGCAGAAGACATTGTAAAGAAAAAAAAAAAAAAGAAAAATTCCTCCCATCACAACATTACATATCATGCCATCCTTTATTCTCATGCCTTTTGTCATTCAGAGCTAACTTTATTTTTTGCATGTTACTTTTTTACTTCATCGCTACTTCACAGTTTCCTTTAGGAAATTTCTCTTACTAAAAAGCAACCCTAATATGACTAGTGCTAGTGATTTACTTGTATAAAGAAAAAAAAAGAGATAATTTTAATTTAAAAAATTAGACATAAGAATGAGTACTTTCTATTTTTATGCCTATCAAAGTACCTAGGAGGCCCTTTCAATACTTCTACATTTATCTCCAAATCTTTTTTTTTTAATTAAATCTGCTTTTCCTTAAGTACCATTAAAGAGAAATAAAACCTATAGCGTTCTTAAAAAAAGAAAAGAAAATTTAGGTGAAGAGAACTATTCTTTAATGTTGAATTAGAGAGCTCTATAGGGTTCATACTCAAATTCTATATTAAACTCAGCATTAAAAAGAGGAATCAGTAAGAAAAGTACCAAAGGGATCCAAGCCATTTGAAAAACAAGGATAAGAATTTTCTGGCCCTAAGTTATATTGTTTGTTTTGATGCAACCAAGTCGTTTTTCTTGTGACTTTGTTCACAATCACCTTTAGAAACAGTTGCATCAAAGCCTTGTTCATCCCAGAAGCCTATGAATAATTTTAATATTTAAAAGAATCCTAGAAGTTGTATCATAGGAAATAACAAAACAGAAAACAATGACAGATGACCAAAAAAGCAGAGTTGATGATTTGAAAAGATGAATAAAATAGATCTGCCTCTAGGAGTATTGGTCAAGAAAAAAGAAAATGGGAAGATAATAAATAAAATATTAGAATTGAAAAGAGGACTAACTATTTGAAGAAGAACTGTATCTGGACCTGATGTCAAGGTGATTAAAAAAAACCACACACCCTGAAATTAGAATCTGATGCTGTGATAGTACGTCACTTAAGCTGTTTTTCTTGAGGATGGGGGGTATATTATTATGAAGAGTGAGAAATGTCCAAGAGAGCAAACTGTGGCCAATTTTATTCTTGTTTCTCAGTATTCACTATCGTTTCCTGTAGGGGACTATACATCCCTGTTGTTTGCCATGTATCTTGCAGTGTCCCTCCCTGTGATATAGCCTCCTCACTGGTAACAGCTTTGTCCAATAAAGTGTGATCTGTGCCACTTTCTAGTAGAAATATTAACAGCCATCACATGGTTTTACTACTGCTCCTCTTCCTTTGCCATGAGACTGAGATAGGAGCTACTTCCTCCTTTCAGCCTGAGCCCTGGAATGAGGAGGACATGGCACAGAGCCAAAGCTGGCGCACAGCCATTTTTTGTTGATTTCAGAGAAGAAGGGAGCGGGAGAGAGAGAAACATCCATGATGAGAGAGAATCATTCAGCAGCTGCCTCCCCCACACCCCCTACTGGGGACCAGCCCTCAACCTGGGTATGTATCCAACTGTGACCTCCTGGTTCGTAGGTCAGCGCTCAACCGCCAAACCACGCTCGCGGGGCTTAACAATTATTTGTCTAAGTTACTACACAGTACCAGTATAACTTAGAAAGGCAGACAGATACAGGATTTACATCGGTGAGAAAAACCGAAAGGGAAAACAGGAGAATTTTAAACACAAATGTTGAAATAGTATTAAACCGGTGAAACAGTAAACTGAGCATATGCTTTGACTTGGGCTTCTTCCCCAAACCACACTAAAATGACAGTGTAAGGACTAAAAGAACATAAAGACAAGGAAAATGAAACTGGGAGAGGAGAAATAGCAACAGAATTTTGACTTAGCAGACTAGGGAAAGCTGGAAACTCGACTTGCAGTTTGAGAAGCCCAGACTCAAAATGATTTAAGTCAAATTACTCCAGAAAAGTCCAGGAGCTGTTGGCACAATGTCCGCCTGAAGATGGGTGTTTAGTTAATGCTGAAAATAAGAGAGTCACCTTAAAATCCTGTAATCTGCAGTTGGGCCCAGATCCACATTCCCACCACAAGCAGCCGAGTCACTGCTTATTCTCTACCCTGCAGAAGACTGGAGATTTAATTCTGAAGATGCCAGACTTCAAGACACCAGGCAAAGCTGATGACAAAGCTATTCCTAAAGAACAGGGAGCTGAAATAACAATCCATAGTGGGAAATGTTTCTCCAGTTTTTCCTGTATTTAATGCAGAATTACTCTGAGATAATAAGCAGTTAATGCTACCAAGAGATTAAAGTGATCATTCTTCTAGGGCGGCTACAACTCCTAAAATGTGGATATGTGGGGAATCCTCAATTCAGTCATTCAAAAATATATTTCTTGAGTAACTACTATGTGGCAAGAACTGCCCTAAGCGGAATAAATGCAAGAAAGAAATTATCTATGGAGTTTCCTCAAAAAACTAAAAATGGAACTCCCATTTGACCCAGTGATCCCACGTTTAGGAATATATCCCAAGAAACTAGAAACACCAATCAGAGAGGATATATGCATCCCTATGTTAATAGCAGCACAATTCACCATAGCTAAGATTTGGAAACAGCCTAAGTGCCCATCAGCAGATGAGTGGATTAAAAAACTGTGGTACATCTACACAATGGAATACTACACTGTTGTAAAAAGGAAGGAACTCCTACCATTTGCAACCGCATGGATGGACCTGGAGAGAATATGCTAAGCGAAATAGTCAAATATCACATGATCTCACTCATTTGTGGAATATAATGAACAACATAAACTGGTGAACAAAAACAGATCCAGAGACAGAGAAGCATTGATCAGACCATCAAACCTCAGAGGGAAGGCAGGGGAGGGTGGGGGTAAGGGGGAGAGATCAACCAAAGGACTTGTATGCATGCATATAAGCCTAACCAATGGACACAGACAACAGGGGGGTGAAGGCATGAGTGGGGGGGTTGGGGGGGTAATGGGGGGATAAGGACACATGTAATACCTTAATCAATAAAGAAATTTAAAAAACACATAAAATAAAGAAAAATAAATACTTAAAAAAAAGAAAGAAATTATCCCTTGCTCTTCCAGGAGGTGAGTGTTGGAGGGGATAAGGAGACAGTAAACAAATACTTAATCACAAATAATTAACCATTATTATAGTAAGGGAGTCATTGGTGACCAACAATTCTGATAAATATTTTATAGGTTTAAAAAAATTAACTGCTATGGCATTAATACCAGCTTCTCAGAATGGACACCAGTGGTGAACAGTTCCAGTGCCTCTCAGCTAAAGAGCATCACTAAATATAGCATATATTCATAGTACATATATTTATATTCATAATATATACATGAATAAATATAGCCTCTCACTCAAAGTTTAGATATCTCTCATTTATTATTAAAATTGGCAAAATAAAAGCAAAACTCTTATGATGCACACTTGTCTAAAGGCCATACCCGTGATATTAAAAACAATTGAACTATAATTCCATTTTTGAGGGTCAGGTGACATGCCATTCTATTTAAACACACCTGGTTTTCCACACCTGTGGGACAAATGAGGAGCAGTAGAAATAATCATCAAATCCTGGATTATTAGATGACTGAACAGCCCTCCAGTGCTCACTGTGTTTTTACCTGATGTTAAAATTGTTATTTTAGGAGATAAGGATGAGAACAGTAGTCCATGAAATGTTGAACGTGGCTTTTTCAGATGGCAACTTGGAGTTATCATAGAAGTTCATTTCTCCCCCCTCCCTTAACTGTAGGATCTGGGGTCTTAAATTTGGATTATGGAAGTCAGAAAGGGTAGGAGTCTAAAGGGTTTAAAGAAATCACCTACAGAGAGGAAGTTAAAAAAGAGTCCTCTTGATGTGTTTTGAATTCTTCGAGAGTATCTATCTTGTACAAAGCAGCCTTTTTTCTTTCCTTACTCAGCTCTTTCTGCCTCCCTCATGCGCTTTCTCTCTCCTATCCCCCATTTCAAACTTCAAGGTGACCTCCTCCTCGTGGTGGGTAAATGATGTATGGGAGAGACCACCCGGCTGGGCCTACCACACTGCAAGTGCCACCCTGGGTCCAGGAAGGTTCAGGAAGCCCCCCCATTCAGAACGCTTTGTGTTTTTTTGTTACATTGTTCTCCCAGCCCTGGATAAAAAACATGGCATGAACAATAGAGCTGTGTGAGATTTAAAATATCTGAATACATAATAATTTCACCCAGCTTTCAGAGAAAACTAAAAAGTAAATAACAAAAGCCACTCCTCAGAATGTGTGAACCTAAATTTTCAGTCACTTTGGAGGCATTCTCTTCTTTTTCTGGTTTTTCATTATCTAGGCCAGTTGGCAATAAAACAGCATTTAATTAAACATAAACGTGAGAACTCTGGTGAGAGAACATGGGTTGTGATCTGGTCATAACTAGTTTGGGGCCAGAAATTGTTCATTCTTGATGCCTTCATTTTTATCTGCTTTCCCCCTACTTACTTTGTACCTTTATTTTCCCTTGCAGCTTTCCTTTCTTGACTTTTTTGCTTTTTCTTCTTTTTATTTTTGGTATATGGTCTTCATTTTCTGTTCCCTTGCATTATTTTCTCTTTTAAAAGTCCCATCTTTGCTAAGCAGTTTCCTTGCAGGAAAACAACAACACCCCCCCCCCCAAAAAAAAAAGGACAGAAAAATATTTTCTTCAAAAAATAATTACCCTAAATTGGCAATCTTTTTTTCAGCAATGTAAATCACAGTCACATTAATGAGATCACATCTTACAGTGAAAGGTACTTTCAGGGAACGAATGATAAAAAAAAAAAATGCTCCATTTAAACCTGAAGCTTCTCCTGCAAATGCATTATGAGCTTTATTTGAATAAAATTTACCCTGTGAATCTGTTGCTTCTCCCGGATTTTGAGAAAGTACCCTGTTCTTCCTGTCAGTGCAGGCAGCATTTCTTTAATTCTCACCCCCCCCCCCGCCCCCCAATAATATTGCGGTACTCCAGCACTCATTTTAAAGATAGATGGATTTTTTTTTCTCTCATAAAGAAGAACATTGTGGGGGGAAAAATGCTGGATGTGATTTCAGAAAATGTCAAAATATGTCAAACGCAGATACCACTCAAGGGTTTCATTAACTGAAGCTTTGGTGATAAGTGTCATCTTGTCAAAGACCCACCCATCTCTTCCAATACATTACCAAATGTACTAATTTCCTTGCCGAGCTTGATGTTTATTGTATAGCTGAAATTGAAAATGGTCGGTAATGGAGTGAGCTTCAATCCAAGACCAATTCTGAATCTAAATTACTTGCTTCTTTCAATAGCATCGACAGAGGAGAGCTTTATGCACCTTGTACCTAATCAACCCTTACTGTGACCCTAAATTCAGCAGTCTTCAGAGATTAATAATAAAATCCTCAGTTCAAACAATTATTTGCCCTGAACAAGTTGCCCATTTCTTATGCTGAGAATGAAAGAATGTGACATTATTTTTTAAAAGCTCTGCATGTTGTGGCCCACCATTTATTTTTGATCTCTGACCCCCCCCCTCCCCGTTGCAGCCTGATTGCAAATCCCACATGCTTACTTGAATATTTTTTTGGGGGGTGGGAGGTAGGAGTTGCAAGGTTTCTTTGTTAGCATCTTAACATGCCTGTTCTCATTCCATATTCCTTCCCTATTCCATTATGGTTGTAGTTTTCACAGCATAAATGAGATACATTCTATCAATATATATTTCTAAAGCTTTTAATATAGAGCTCTATTGGTCATGGAAAGCATGGCCTAATTCTGGCTTTGTACAAAGCTCCTCAGAGCCTCCAGAAAAGAAACATAAAATCTCTGGAAAAATCAACTATATCTCTACTTTCTCAAATAAAAAATCAAATTCAGAGAATGTCTCCCGAGATTTGAAGCATAAACAATCTTTTAACAAACTGTTTTTCTTACTGCACTCCACTTGGCAGTATAGCTTATAGCTTTAAGTGAGATAAGCTGAGCAATATAAAATTCTCTTATGCATATTTACAATAGAAAATATTCCTTCATATTCAATGCCAGAATATTTTTTGATTTGGTGTTTTTAACTTGCTATGTCCAGTTATTCATTAGTGTGGTTATGGCGATAGGAAAACTCAATCTCTGTTCTTCATTGCATTAAGGGATTGGGGAAAGTTCTGAAACAAAACGGTAAAGGAAATATTTGGGCACCCTAAATGGCTCCTTTGATTCATCCGTGAGAGTCAGTCCTGTGTCCAGGAGCCTGCTGGTGGAGTGAAGAAACCCACGGTGCATCGCCGCCCTAGAAACTCTGCCTGACATTTGACATTGTCAACATTTCCTCTGGCTGTCTGCATCTGGAGGAAAACCCTCCCTAAGGACTTCCCCGGCTGACAGAATGAGTGTCTCCAGAAGATTCTCCTGCCCTTTGAATGCATTTTTTTTTATGCCCAACAGCAATAATGGCCATCAAGTATTGATTATATAATATGTCTGCTGAGGTGGCAAGTACATTATTGTTGCAAGAGGCCACGAGGATGAGAAACTAGGTTATTTATGAACTCTCTCAGCCATTGAGCATTTCTTCCAGCAAGTGTCAATATACAAAGCTGTCTTTGAACCTTACTTTACCTTATTTTGTGATTCCAATTGATGGATAATACAATGAGATGGCCAGTGTGTACCAGGTCCTTTGAAAACGACCTCATGTTTACCATGGAATGGACGTAAGTTGTTCATCACCACAAGGGGACAGTAGTCTTATGGAGGTCTGACACATGAGGCAGGCTAGGAACAGCCCTGTTAGGGGACCCAGATGCTAATTAGCAGCAGTGAATTGGTTAAGTAGACTTTGCAAGGCAGTCAGGGCATAATTTAATACTTTTTCTTTCATCCCCAAATATATAATAGATGGTATAGAGTAAGTTGGCTGTGTATAGTAACAGCAATAAGGGCACTGAGCTTTTATTATAAATTGAATTACATCCCCGGTGTGGGGACACTAGACAGCGTATCGTGTATTAAGAATTCAGCTGAGATCACAAGCTTGCCTCACCTAAACCTTCTGTGATGTGATGAGAATGACTTTTGGTTACCGTACATCAAAGAGGGTCTAGCCGGCTAAACAGTGATTGATCCATTCTCCTCTTTCAAGTCCTCTCTTCAAAAATAGCTTTAAAGCAATCATCTAATAAGTGTCAGAATAGAAGATAGAAAAATGTTAGTACAAGCCCTAGGCATATCCCTACACTAGCTAAATTTTCTGCAAGATGGTCAATGACTGAACAATATTTTTAGAGTAAATGCTCTCATTTCATAAGAGGCAAGAAGTACCAAATGGACTGCCAATGGCATGGAAATAATGCTGAAATTTTAAGTCATTTAAGGTAAATACTGTGATTTGCTAAACTGGTAGATAATTCTGTTAAGAAAATTTTTGAATAATTTTATTTATACCCAATATCTGGCATAGGAGTTAGATGCTTGCTTATACACACACAGGCAATAACATTTTTACAGTATTCATTCACAAAACTGCATTTGTTTTGTTTCCTTCTAAGATGAACGCTGAGTAAAAGGGACCAACCATGTGAGTTACCCAGTGCGGTGGTCATTGTGAATCTTTCCCTTTTCTCTGTTTCCTTGAAGTCAGATCTGGCCATACGATTTGCTTTGGACAATAAAATGTGAGACAAAGTGGCCCCTGTCACACCTGGGGTGAGGCAAGCTTTAAAAGCTAGTGGAGGATTTGCCACATCCTTGTTTTCCTGTCTTGATGACTATGGAAGCGTGAGTCAAGAGGGAACCTCCTTCAACCTGGATCCCCGAGTCATTATTATGAGCAGACCTTCTTGCTGAGCTACACTGGACATGCATCGTGAACAAGAAATAAGCCTGCATTATGTTAAGCCACAGAGATTTTAGACCTGTTTGTTACCGCACCATAACCCAGCCTATCCAGACAGATGCATCCAGAGACACTAAGTAACTTAATAGTTCCATTAGGCCTCTGAGTAATGTAAAATGGTGTGGAGTAAGGCATCATCATGGCTCATATGCCTTCATTCATCCTGGCAACAATGACTTATTAAGTATATATTATGTGCCAGGCATAGTTCATGTGGATGACAAATAATTGCTGAATGTAGTTTGACCTATTACCCTTTGTTACCTCTTTGCTAAATCCCTGAGGGGTAGATGAGTACTAAGGCTTGAAGTGTTCACTGCTTTAATATAACTTATCAAGATAAAAAATAGCCTAAGATTAGTTAGATTTTGACATTTTTTAGTGAATGACTATTTCAGAGGACAATTTATTAGAGAAAAAAATATGGGCTCACTTAAGAAAATCCTGAGATTTCTTACATTGGCCAAAAATTTATATTCTTAACTCCTGCAATCCAGCCATTCTTCAGCCACATCAGTTACTCATCAGGGTTGCACTCTTGCTCGTTTGTACTCCTTGAACCCTCTTCTTAGCCCCTTCTCTTCATCTTTTAAAGATCAGCTCAAATGTCTTCCCTTCCACGAAATTTTCCTTTCTCTGTCTCCTCACAGCATCAGGTGCATACTTTTATTTAGTAGTTATTTTAGTCTGCTTTACATTATGATTATTGTTTATGTGGTATAATTTCTGACTCTAAGGTTCACCCCCCCCCCCAAAGGCTATACATTCATCATAAAGGCTTTGTTTTATTTCCCTATGTGTCTCTAATCTGACTTCCCTCTTCACAGCTCAATACACATTAACTGATATTTGAATTGATTTGAAAGATTTGTTTGGGTGTGACAGTGTATTTCTTGAAACCAATTGCAACTGCCCTGGTTTGGAATATTGAAAAAAACAACAACAAAGAAACCCTTTCAGCTCTAAAAGGGGCAGTTGTGAAGCTGATACTTTTGGCTACTCTTGGGGGAATTAGTTCTCTCTTGGCCAGGGACCAAAGCCTGCCTCCTGAACACCCATCACATTTAGCTAATTTCCATTCTCCCTGGGGACCAAGACAGAAAGACAAAAGCGGAAGGAAGTAGGCATTTCAGAAGAGTAACCCACCCACAAAGAGCCAGTTGAAAGGAAGAAATGAGGAGGGGAGGAGGGAGTTGGTGTTTAAAAAAAATTACCAAACG
Source organism: Plecotus auritus (assembly GCF_963455305.1). Lineage (NCBI taxonomy): Eukaryota > Metazoa > Chordata > Mammalia > Chiroptera > Vespertilionidae > Plecotus > Plecotus auritus. Next base: position 187,726,580 of record NC_137771.1, on the reverse strand, counting down.
AATGAAGAATTTAAATCACCCTTCTTCCCTGCATCATACCAATAACTTTCTTGACTTGCTACCTTCCCATGATAAGTCCTGACTGCTCAGAGCTTGCTTCTACTGGAGCAGTGATCAGAAACCCTCAGTGTTATTGCCAAAGAGCCAAGCCATTCAGTCCTTCTCTCCCCTTCTCATTTCTCCTTCCTCACTTGTCCTCACCACCCACCAACCAGACACCTGCTCTTCCCTCAAAGTGTAATCCCACAAGTAATAAATATGAGAGGAGAGAATGTCGCCTTTTCTCTCCTGGTTTATCAGCCACGTTGACCTCTTCACCACTCATGCAGTTTCTAGCCTTTCATTCTTCAGCAAGATTGAGAAAATCCATTACTTCAAACAGATGGAGGATTGAACCCTCATTTCCCCCACAAACTTACCTTAAATACCTAAGACTGTTAGCCATTTAACCTGTTTCCTCATCTTATAAAATAGAGTTAAGTGCACCTGGGTAAAGTGATTGTTAAGGATGGGTGTGATAGGGTTGTAAAGGCATATAACTGGTGCTCAGTAAATCTTATAATTGTTATTACTAATAAATATTTCTCAATTATTTTTCCATCTCTCCATGATCTTTTCACCATGATGATCTCGATTGTGTCCCAATGATCTTATGTCTGATTCCATGCAGGTCCTCCTTAGTCAGCTTTCTAAAACTAGAGAGCAGAGCATGGCACCTTCACATACACCCCTTCCACACCTTCAAAACTGTTAAAAACTTTCCCGTCATTCTTGAGAATATGTAAGAAAAGAATCTTAAACTAAGATAGCACATGAAGGCTGCAGCAATCTGGCATCTGTATTCAGTCTCAGTGCTCTTTGTTCTCCTAATTGCAACTGTGATAGATGATTTCTCTAAGGAATCCCAAAGAATCGCACCTCCCAGGGCCCATATAATAGTTCCCTTCCCTGTTGAGACTGGGCTTGGCCATGTGACTTGCTTTGACCACTAGGACATCAGCACATGTGACCCAAGCAGAAGTTTGTGAAGTGTTTACACATTGGGGAATCCCCTCTTAAATCTTTGCTGACACCTTGAAGAAGTGTAGCCTGGTCCAGTCTCTTGAGGATGAATGACTTCTTAGAGAGAGATGCCCAGCCGTCCTAGATATCCCAGCTGAACCTAGCCGAAACCAACCTTTCAGATGAAGGTAGCTCCAGGTACCTGGCCAAACCTAGAAGAAAACCTGTCTAGCCAACCCACACAATCATGGGAAATATCACAGCAGTGTTGTTTGGAGCCGTGTTTCAGAATAGGTTCTTACAGCAATAGATAAGTGATACGGTGCCTTTTATCTCCAACTATAGTTCTATGAAAGCATCATATTGATCACACACCGCATTCCTTTGCAAATGCTGTCCTTGTGCTTGTAATGCCCTTCCCCCTTGTCTATTCCGCTTTGCATCTCGGTGTATGCCGTGGAAGCTGCCCTATACTAGTGTTCAGTCAGGGCTAAATGAATGCATGTAAACTGTCAAAATTTGCCACAAACCCTCCAAAGATGTCCATTAAATTCACCATTGTTCTGATTGGGATTTTATTTTATTTTAAAATATATTTTTATTGATTTCAGAGCGGAGAGGAGAGGGAGAGAGAGATAGAAACATCAATGATGTGAATTATTGATCTGCTGCCTCCTGCATACCCTACACTGGGGATTGAGCCCACAACCCGAGCATATGCCCTGACCAGGAATTAAACTGTGACCTCCTGGTTCATAGGTCAGTGCTCAACCACTGAGCCACACCCGCTGATTGGACTTTTAGATAGAAATGTATCTATGCTGCTGCTTTTATGAAAGAAAATAATGGCTTATATGGAACTGTATACTCAGATTCAAAGCTACTAGAGAAAATGTCTTAGCTTAAAAAGAGATTTAGGTTTTAATAAAAATGAAACAAGTTCTTTCACTTTTTAGCAACTTAAAAATTATGCTATCTTGAGCGAGTAAAGGTGCTGTAGAGTAACATTCATTTATTGCTGGTGCCTGGGAAAATCGGGGTGAAATTTGTGAGATGAACTCTGATACATTTTTTTTTAATATTTTATTGATTTTTTACAGAGAGGAAGGGAGAGGGATAGAGAGTTAGAAACATCAATGAGAGAGAAACATCGATCAGTTGCCTCCTGCACAACCCCTACTGGAGATGTGCCCGCAACCAAGGTACATGCCCTTGACTGGAACCGAACCTGGGACCCTTGAGCCCGCAGTCCGACGCTCTATCCACTGAGCCAAACTGGCTAGGGCTGATACATGTTTTAAGAAATAAAAAAATGATACAGGGTTTCTTTGATCCAGTAATTTCATTTCTGGCAGCCTAGCTCATAGAAATAATCTAAAATATAGAAAAATAGGCACAAGAACATTGAGAGTGGCATTATTTGTTTTTGAAAAGTATAAATAAGTTAGATTCCCATCACTAGGAACTTGGCTCAATTAGTTTTGGTGCATCAATTCACTGAAGTGTCATATGGCCATTTCATAGTTATGAAGTTCATCATAGAAAATATGGAAAAGCAAATATTGAGAGAGAAAATTAGGGGCACATAATCATATGCACCCAATGGTGACAGCAATAAAAAATGTAAATGTGAAAATAATTACAGAGAATTATGGGTCATTTTCTTCCCCAGATTTTATATAATCTTGTTATATTATTTTTATAATTTAAGTAGAATTTTTAGAAGACAAAAAGAAATAATATGTACCATATAATACCATTTAAAAACATAGCATCATAAAAGTAATTTTGAGGCTGGCTTTCAATTTAATTCTCTACCTGAGACTGACCTCTTACAGTAATTGCTATTACATTACAGAATCTGGGAATCATGGTGTTCTACCATCTGGTCTATGCCATCTCTTTAATCAATATTTATGAATATGCTTTGCAGGGGTCTATGTCATTTTACCTTATGGAAGATTTTTTGTTTTTAAATTAAGTTATTTTGTCAACATTATTGGTACTTATTGCCTTTTGCAGGGATAATTTATATTGGTGGTGGTGAAGCTCTTTGCCAGAATGGATTCACATATTCCATTTAAGGAGCTGCAGTGTGGACAGGGATTTCATCCCAGTCCCAGACACATGCTCAAAGAAAATCACTGGATCAAGACTCATGATAAGTTCCCAATGATTTCAACTCTTCCCGGGGGTTGGAAGACTCCAAAATCTTGCTCTCAGCCATTAGGACTTGCACAAGGTCCAATCACACACTTCCAGTTACATTTCTGCTGGCATGATTTGCTTTCATCAAAACTCAATGCGATATACAAATGATGTATCACAGAATTGGATATTTGAAACCTACATAATTTTATTAACCAATGTCATCCCAATAAATTTAATGAAAATGAAAAACCTAAATTGGCCCCAACTGATTCTTCTCCTGACTTCCATATGTCTCACATTGGTATCCACTTTTGAAGTAATTTAAACTCCCAAATCAGAAAATTAATGATTTCTCACTCTCTTTCACATAAAGCCAGTCTGTTTTGATAATGCTGCTCACATCAAAACCCTCCTCTTTGCTTTTTCCTTCCTCCATGCTTATTTAGGTTTTACCACTATTTCAGAAGCCTCCTAATTAGTCTCTCTGGCTCTTCTCTTCTCTGAGACTCGATGCATGAAGATTCGTGCAAGAATAGGCCTTCCTTCCCCTGGCTGCTGGCACCGCCTTTGCTCTGGCCCAGAGCCGCCTTTCTGCCTTCACTCTGGCCCAGAGCCACCTTCCGCCTCTCGCCTTGTTGCATCAATTTGCATATTCCCTCCTTATTGGCTGTGGGTGCTTCCATCTTTGTCATGGAGTTACGGTCACTTTGCATATTCTGTCTTTATTAGATAGGATGTTTAGAGTGGTCATCCAACTCCCAGGATATCCCCCAAATTTTGGTACATTCCTCATTACCAACTGGGTTAAATCAGCTGCAGCATTTAAAGCTCTCCGTAATTTAGTCAATCTACTTAGCTTCTCTCTCACAACTCTGAGGGCCCCATTTACATGTTAGAATACATCTGCAGACTGTACCCCCAGAAAGGTGTAACCATACAACACAGTGTGAATGGTGCTCCTGGAGCTGGCAACACGGGGCTCTGTAACCCTGTTCTTTTCTGTATCAGCTTGGCAAACACCCTTCTCTGAAAAGGCCCCTTCAGCCTCTGCATCCTTGGACCATCTTTGCCTACCAAGTCTTGCCCACTTATTAATATTCCTTCTCTTGGAAGCCTATCTAGATTTGCCCAACCCTTTTCCTTTCTCCTGGTATTACTTTAATTACATTTGTTAAGTTCATGTACTGAGATAGGTCAGAATCGGACAGAAATAATGTTTAATCCTTCCTCATTTGAGCACTATCTCCATGACCTTGGTCAAGTTACTTCACTTCTCTAAGCCTCATCTGCCTGTAAAATGGAGATAATATTACCCTTTCCCACAAAGTGCAGGGAAGATTAAACAAGATCATAAATGTGATATAACACAATTAGCATGGTTCCCTGCACATCATAAATGCTCCGCATACACTAATTGTAGTGGTGGATGTGGCAGCTACTGCTGAGGGGATGGCCGTGGTTTTTATTTATTCTCCTAGCTGGGAAAGTGTCCAGGGAGAAGGTTGTATGCCAGGCTCTGACACTTATAAGCTTCAAAGCCTTTAACAAGTTCTGAACCTTGTTTTCCTTTCTAATAAAATGATCAAATAACACAATGGATAAGAAGATGCTTTGTAGAATAGGCAGGCTATGTAAAGGTAAGGTGGCAACATCAGCATAAGCACATGGATGGCAGGATTTTCATGTATCTCTTATTCCCCTCAGGGCCTTATCTACTGTGTGGATAAGTATGCTCAATCTACAACTGTATAAATAATCTGTATATACAATTTTGAGCAAAACTTTGTATATGAATCTGAAGACTTTAGGAAGACCACAGCTGACATGGCTCAGTGGTTGAGTGTCGACCTATGAACCAGCAGGTCACGGTTCAATTCCCAGTTAGGGCACATGCCCGGTTGTGGGCTCAATCCCCAGGGTGGGGCATGCAGGAGGCAGCCAATCAATGATTCTCTCTTATAATTGATGTTCCTCTCTCTCCCTCTTCTGTTCTCTCTGAAATCAATTTTAAAAATTAAATTAAAAAAGAGTTGGGAGAGATTTTAGAGATTGTTTGTTTTAATGCCTGATCTCACCTTCACCTAAAGTCATACCCAGGGTCATAAAAAGATTCAACAGCTGAACTCAGATCTATACCCAATTTCTCAGGTTTTTCTTTCCATCCTTCTCTGCTGATTTTTATTTCTTTATGATCTCATAAATGAAAGAAGGTACACATTTAAATATTATTAATGTTTAAGTTAATCCAAAACTTCGTAACCTAGTTAAGGAAATTGATGGAAAGTTTTCTTAAATACAGTGGAAGAAATTGAAATAATGGCTGCTGGAATTAGCACCATTTTTCTGTTAAATATTTTCTTTCTTCTGCAAGGAACAGTAATCACTGTGGCTTTGTGCCTGAGTGCTCTAGAGAAGAGGTGGGTATAGATTATAACTGATGAAGGGCAAACAAGTGGGATCAGACACCTGGGACTGGAGTAGAGAGAGAGAAGAGGTGTGGGCAGACATCCTTAAACTGGGAGGGTTTGTTTGCACTTCTTGAAAGCCACTCCTGTCGTTATCATACTGACACTATCTTCATCCTCCTTCCCCAATCCAACTGTGTAGAACAGTCATATGTACCACCACCACTACCTCCCCTCAGACACTGGGAATTCTTTGAGGTGAGGGATTCATCTACATCTTTGAATCTTCCTTGACACCCAGTCATTCCTTTATACAGGCTTCATGATGATTATGGGTGACTGAATGATGAATGATAAAAAAGGGAATAAATACTGATAAAAACCCAGAGGGAATGAGGAAAAAAAGCATAACAACTTACTCCTCTGCTGCCAGGGTTCAAGCACATTTTAGAATAACTTCTTAGAGATAGCTTGGGTTCATTTTATTTTAGCATCCTTTAAGACAGAGATTACCAACTGGTGCCCCTGAGCTAAACTCAACCTAGGCACATATTTGTTTGCCCTTTCCATATTGGCCCACTGTTAAGTAACACAAACAAACAGATAAATTCACATTACAGTATATTTGCCATTGTTTAAAAATTGGATATGTCACATTTTAATAGAACCCAGATTTTTCTGGAAAACTCAGCAACAGTGGACTCATATTTTCATTTCCTTTGGTTAATAAGGTCAGACACTGACTTATGTGCCACAGTAATATTCACTAACATAGGTAATAGTTGCCATTTATCACTCATGTTCAAACTTTTGTTTTTAATATTTTTAATTGTGATAAAGTACATATAACATAAATTTTGCCATCTTAACCATTTTAAGTGTACAGTTCAGTAGTGTTATATATATTCACATTATTGAGCAAAATTCAGGACTTTTTCACCTTGCAAAATTGAAACTCTATACCTATTAGACAACAACTCCCCACTTCTATTCCCCTAGCCCCTGGCAACTACCATTTTGTGTTCTGTTTCTGTGCAATTGACTACCGTACAAATAGAATCATACTGCATTCATCCTTTTTGTGACTAGCTTATTTCACCTAATATAATGTCCTTAAGATTCATCCATGTTGTAGATGTGTCAGAATTTCCTTCCTTATTAAGGCTGAATAATATTCCATTGGATGTGAAGACCCCATTTTGTTTACCCATTCATCTGTCAATGGACATTCGAGTTGCTTCCACCTTTTAGCTACTGTGAATGTGAGTGTACATGCATGTTGTTTTATAAACTGCTTTCTTTTTTTTTCAGTTACCAGTCCCCACATTATACAGTAACATTGTACCTTAAGGAATATTCAATCTTTATTCAATTTTTTTCCAAATGTCCCAAAGATATATTTTATAGCTGATTTGCCCAAAATTATATCCAATCTAGGATCACACTTGCATCAGGCTATTATGTTTTTTAAGTCTCTTAATTTAGCCCAGTTTCTCATTTTTAAAGATACTGGCTTGTTTTTAGGTCTATTGTTCTCATCACTCACTTCTTAACCTTGTATAATTTACCTTCTGCCTCTATCACTCCACTAAAATTACCTCCAAGTAACAAATCCAAGTATCTTTTTCTCTGTCTCCATCCTCCACAATACAACTGTCATTTGATACACTGCCTCCTTAACACTCTTCTCTTGGCCTCTGTGCTATTACCCTTCCTTAATTCTGAACATTTCCAGAAACATATCCTACTTCATAGCTTTCCTGAACAGCTCGCTATTCCAGGTTAATGTTATTTTCTGTTCCTTGGCCAATGCTGTTTACTTCTAACTTAACCTTCTCTTTCTTCCATCTTTAATCTCTACCTGTTAAGATCCTAGCTGTTCTTTAAGATCCAGTTTAAATACTCTATTTTCCTTGAGATTTCCTCTAATAATCCCGATCAGAAATTAGTTCTTCAGCCTCTTAAATTTTTTTTATGTGTGAGTGTGGTTTGAACCTCTTTTCATATTCTCTGTGCAATGACACATTTTATTTTGTTTGTAATTTTTATGGTGGCTGTCTTGTTCATACTGGACTTAAATTTCATGATCTTAAAAGTGACTCTTGACCCTAAATGCTTGTTCCACAGAATTTTGCACAATGCCTTACATGCCATAAAGATGAAATATTACTTAAATGGATGGATGCTCATTTTGGAGGTTTACTTTTTTCTTTTTCAATTAGGTTTTATTTTTATTATTTTTTTATTTAAATCATTTTTCATTTTTTCAATTACAGTTGATGTACAATATTATATCAGTTTCAGGTGTGCCCAGTGTTTAGACATTATATAACTAAGTGGTCCTCCTGATAAATCTTGTGCCCATCTGACACCATGCATAGTTATTAGAATATTATTGATTATATTCCCTCTGCTGTACGTTACGTCCCCATGACTATTCTGTAACTACTAATTTGTGCTTCAGGGCACCAGCTCTTGCCCTGATGCCAGACAATTCACTTCCTCCCCATATATCTCTGGTGTTTTGAGCTGTTGCCCCAGTGTGGGTGCTCAGAGGGAGTGAGCTCAAGTAAGTCCATTCAAGAGGAACTATTTGGGACTCCAGCAGTCACAATGCCCATTGGTTTTTACAACCAGAAGTTATGGGGACTTCTCTTCCTGGCACTGGACCCTGGGCTGGTGAGCCTGGGGAGGGGCTAGGACCCCTTACTTCTCAGTGGGGACCTCCACAGCCAAGGTATCCCTCCTGATTTTTATCCCCCATGCATAAGTGTGCGACCAGCTCCTCCTACCAGTCTCCGTGTGATCTTCTTTAAATTCTTAGTTGTTGACTTCCATTCAGCTAGATGGTTGTGCTGTAGTTTAGTTATAATTTTTAGGTGGTTGTGGGAGGATTCAATTACTGTATGTATCTACGATGATGTCTTGATGGAATCTCATGTTCAAACTTTTAAGCATCCTGACTCATACTTCTTAATTACATTACCTGCTTGGTCCCATTACACTTCAGAGTTTACCACTCTGGCTTCAGCCAGGACCACAGCTTCTATCCCACAGTAAAGAAGAGAAAATGATCAAAGAAGAGAAATTTTAAGAAGTAATAATAATAAAAAAAATACTGAGCTTTTGCCATTTCTATGGACTATGCTATTTTACATATCCTTTCAGTGTACTCTATGAATCAGAAACTAGTCTTGTCACCATCTCAAGCTGAGGAAACTGTAGTTTAGATGCTGGGTAATTTGTCCAAGGCTACAGTTCACAAGTATTTATAATCCAGATATTTCTGCCTTCAAAGCCTATCGTTGGAACCATTACACTGCTTTTGTACTCTTTCTTAACATGTGAATGATGAAATCAGCACTATAATATACTTTCCCCATCTCTTAGAAAAAAAGCAAATAAATATTGATTAACTGCACTCAAGCAATTTTAAATTAGGCAGTCAGTTTTGAAGTGCTCCAAATCTTGCTTATTTGTGTTCATACAGTGGTGGGCTGGCATTAATAATATGCCTGGGTACATTGCCTCAGCACTTGGTAGTTTGAAACATCCAACATACAGGTGGGAGGATGTGTATAGCAAAGAAGTCACAGAAAATCTCTTTCTTTTCTTTTCAATTGAACTTATTGTGACATGTGAGGAATTCATTCTGCAAGATGGTGGGTTTCCTAAATGGTGGCTAATTCTGAGGCATCTGCAAACACTTGACTTGTTGGGTACCCTAGCTCCTTCTGCACTTGTATGTGCAGAAGGGGATGTTACCACTGAATTAGAGGAATTAGAGGCATCCCAGACTCATTGTGTCATATACTCCGGTCCCCGTGCAGCATGGAAAGGCTTCTTTGCACCCTCTTTCCAGTGAATAACTCCTGTGTCTTAACTAACTACATCTCCCTGGTTCCATTTTTTCCCTAGGTACATTTTATTCTTTTTTTATTTTTAATTGGGCCCTGTGAAATTTTTTTTGAGAAGTGCTTATCTAAACCAAATCTCTACCTCTATCCCCACCATTATTATGCAGCATTATAATGATAAATTTTGTTGGCTGTTCCACATTGTGCTGAAGGCACCCAAGGCTTTGTCTAGTTGTTCATATCAAGGCCCGTGGATGGAAAATCTAAGCTTGTGTGGTGAGCCTGCTGTGGGTGGGAAGTTGCATCATTTAAGGGCTAACCAAGACTACCAGAAGGATTGCCGCTTTATTTTTATGTGATTGCTTTGCAAGAACATGTGCCTATGGCTAAAACAGAAGAACATGTATTAAACCTACATATTGCATAATTCAGTATCATAAACCTAGGGAATCATCGCCTAGGCAGTGGCTTGGCCAAATGGAGACAGATAATCAGTTCAATGTAATTGGAGACAATTTCTTAGATTGTTTTATTGTTGTTGTTGTTGTGTGGAGTGGTTTGTTTGTTTTGCTTTGTGTGTTTTTGTGGTTTTGTTTTGTTTTTTGTTTTGTTTTTTTTTAGAAATACTTATCTAAACCTAAAAGATATAATAAAGAATATGCCATTTGTATAAATTCAGGATAACTTTTTAAAAGAGTTATATAAAAAGTTGCAAAGATGCAATTATGGATAATATTTAAGAGAAATAAACATAGCTGCCTTAGAGATAGAGCCTCCTTTGCACAAATATTGCCACACTCGAGAGCCAAAAGAGGGGTCTGCAAAGTCTGAAAAAGGAATTCCAGGTCTCTGTGGAGTTAACATTAGTTGTGAGTGACGAGGAGATTTCGAGGTGTCCATGTATGTTGGCAAACTCAGTCTCAACATCCCTGGGAAAAGAGCCCCAAAGAGATCCCGGCCACAGCGAGTACCTTCTCTGGTCGTGGAGAGCCCTGCCCTTGGAGAAGTGGCCCATTAAGACCCACTGACTCTGACCCTGTAAATTATATATTCAAGATTTCTCGGGACTTGACATACATTTTCCCACTTCTGTATCTCAACAAGAGACATTTGGAATGTTCTTACATCTCTTTGTCCCTTGTCCAGTTGCTTTTCAGAATCAAAGATGTGGCTCAAGTGTTACATTCCCCATGAAAATCACCCCTGACTGCCCCCAGCCAAAGCACTGCTTACCCATATTAATGCATACGGTGCATGTCTATGCCTTCACTAATTCATCACTAAATGGAGACTAGGAAGTTAGAAAAATGTTGAAGACAGAGAAATAATCATGGTGTTTGCCTTGGGCCATGCTCTCTAGAGCAGCTTTTCTCAAAGTAAGCAATCTCCCAAGAAGTGAGTTTAGATGATGTGGGGATTATATTTTAATTCATTTATTACTTATTTACTTTTACATACTGCCCAATGATTACAGTTTCTCAATCATGGGAGTGATATAAAGGTGTCTTTTTAAATAATTTAACTAAAAAAAAAAGTAGAATTAATGGAAAACTATTTAAATTGTAAAACGGGTGAAATACATAGATATCAGAAAGGCAAAAAAACATGAAAGGGGTACTCAGCATTTATAGACCTGAGGAGAATTGTTAAGGGAATATGTGAAAAACTAAAATTTAGAAAGTTGTTTTGGGAAAAAACAGATTGAAAAAATAGACAAGTGGTAATGCAACTTGGTAAGAGCTATGGTAGAGTTATGAACATCTGTCTTTAGGATCCTACCAGATGCTGGGGATGTAGTATCAGACCCACATTGGCTTGTATACTGATCATCTGATCTCCCAAATCTGACCTTGTTTGAGTGTATATCTTACCTCCACATCCTGGGCCCTGAGAAGGAAGATTCCCTGTTTCATCATCCTGCCACACAGTAGATGCATGTAAATTAATTGCTGTGCCTAAAACTAATGTCTAAGGAAAGGTATTTTTTTTATGAATCTAGCAGATAAAATATAAATGTATGTGCATTTTAGATTTGCCTTTGCACATTGTCATCTTACCACTTCCTAGATTTGTAATCTTAGTATCTCTTAATTAGTAATCAGAATTCTCTCACTTTTTAATAAAGTCTTCTGATAAATGAGTTAAAGCTCTTGGGAAACACCTTATTAAAAAGATCCTATAGAAAAATAATCAAGATCTGGCTAAATAAGGCTCTGTGTATGGAGGTGGTAGGGGAGAGGAGTAGATGTAAATCCTGGTAACTAAAGGTTTTATGATATCCTACAGGAGATCTCCATAAAACAGCTGCTCTGGAGACCTGAGGGACTTCACAGCCTGATGTAGGGCACACACACACACCCATTCTTTCCTTTCCAACTTATTCTTTGTCTGTCCTCTGGAGTCTCATGGAAGGCAGATCCCTTGGAAATAGCATAAGATCTGAGAAGATCCCTGGTTGGATGTCAGACACCCTAGGTTTGAATTCCAATTCTGCTATTTGTGAGCTGTATGACCTCAAGTATGTCACATAACAACCTCTGGTTTCCTCATCAGGAAAATGAGATTTATAGCACTGTATTCTTACTATGTTTGTTATGAAGATACTAGAGGCCCGATGCATGAAATCATGCAAGGGGCTTGGTCCTTGCAGCCCTGGCTGGCCCTCACAGCCCCAGCGGGCCCTCACAGCCTCAGCTTCGTTCAGAAGGTCATACAGATAGTCGTCTGGAAGGTTGTCCTGACGGTCATTCTGCTGCTCGATCTAATTAGCATATTAGCTCTTTATTATATAGGATAAGATAGGAATGTAAAGCCCTTGGCATATATGGTAGGAATCATTTTATAATTATTGTCATATGAAGGACAGTTTCCCTGAAAACAATGTTATGACAATAAAAGCTAGGATACCCCTAATACCAAAGTTGAAGATGATCCTGGGAGTAAGAAGGAGAGGTAAATAAGGCAGTGAAGGGGCTGCCAGATCCTAGCGCATCAGCAGAGATCTTTGTAGAAATCAGGCCCCATCCCAGACGTGCTGTGTCGTAATCTGTATCTTACCGCGATCCACAGGTGATGCCTTTGCACATTAGAATGGAAAAGGCATTATTGTTAGATATTTCCTCTTCCTCTGTTCCTCTAATTCCTTCCTTTTCCATCCAAGACAAGAGGACCTTGTCAGGCAAATGCAGCTGCAAACTTCTTTTCTTGAAGCTGTACACGAGTAATGACAATACAAAAGAAAGAGTTTTGGTGAACATGTGCCACACTCTGTTGCAAGCTCTTGACATTTATTAATTTGTCAATCCTCACAACAGGTCTATGAAATGGGTACTATTATCATCCCCATTTTACAATTGAGAAAAATTACAATTTGACACTAGACCCCCGTGGATTCCAGTATCTCCTCTCTATCACTTCTCCAAATCATGGTTGAACTAAAACATGTGATCCAAGCAATGCTACACTCTTCTCTTCTCTCCAGGAAAATGTTTTGCCCCCAAAATTCCTTGAAGTCATCTGGATGTGAATGTTGGAGTATAAGTTCACAAACCATAATCTGCTCCCACTGCCTCTGTCAGAGTTCAAAGCTTAATTTCTTCTTCCTACACTTAGGTAGTAGCTTCCTCAGCTGACTTGCTGCCTGTAGTCTTTCTCCCAGTCCAGGCTGTTCAAACACGATAGCCAGAATTACCTTTCTAAAGAGCAGCTCTGATTGCCCATTCCCATGTTAAAACTTCAAAAGGTTCTCCACCTGCCTCTACTTGACATTCCAATTTCTTTATTTTTTCCAAAACACGCAAACTCACAGAATGACCAAGTCCATGCTCACTTTTGGGAGCCATCCCTTTGTTTCTCTCTGGAATGCCATTTCCCATATTCCATCTGTCTCAGCCAACCTCAGGCCCCACATGGATACCACATGCTCAATAGACTTTTCTACATGTACAAAGCCAAGATTTACCTTTCTCTCCCCTCACTTCCTATTCAGTTCTGTGACTCACAGAGATATTTTGCATTGATATTGGGTATGTACCCTGTACTGGACTAGTTAAATGTTCTTTGAATACAAATATTGACTACAGATAATGAATTCTACTCAATCTACTTTCAGATGTGGCTTTCTGAGGCACATGTATCCAGCTTTCTCTATGGTGTATCTGGCATTTAAGAAATTATATGATGCCCGTCCGGCATGGCTCAGTGGTTGAGCATTGACCTATGAACCAGGAGGTCACAGTTTGATTCCTAGGCAGGGCACATGCCTGGGTTGTCGGCTTGATCCCCAGTGGGGGGCATGCAGGAGGAAGCCGATCGATGATTCTCATCATTGGTGTTTCTATCTCTCTCCCTCTCCCTTCCCCTCTGAAATCAATATAAATATATTTTTAAAAAGAAAATTATACGTTGATACATTAGGGGAAGTTGACAGAAGCCCCTCTTTACCTTGCAGCAGATTGCTTTTAGAAACCTGACTCACTTATTGACTTTCAACAGATGTGAAAAAGCAATGATTCTAGTATGAACAGCAATGAATAGCTTCATGACAGTCCTACCCCATTCATCTATTTTTCCTTTATACCTAAGTTTGTTTTACATACCTGTATTTTTAAACATACATTTAAAAAAATAGTTTGAGCTCTAACCATTGCCCAAAGGAGTTCATTTTCTAAAAATATGTGTACCCTTTGACGAGACAGATTACTTCTATAAATCCTAAGATATTGTTGTGAATACATGCAAAGATTATGCTACAAGGATGTTCACTGCAGGGTGTTTTATGTTAGCAAAAATTTAAAACTAAGTTAAATGTCCAGAATGGTAGTGATTAAATACATCATAGTATATCCAATCAGTGGCATGCTTTAGGTAAAATGATACTGAAATGTTTGTGGAAACAGTTTCATGATATATTTTTAACTGAACAAAAGTGTATGAAAGAATGGAGAACCCAAAAATAGACCCACACAAATATGCCCAACTGATTTTTGACAAAGGTGTAAAAGCAATTCAATGGAGGAAGAATGGTCTTTTCAACAAATGATGTTGGAGCAATTGAACATCCATAAGGCAAAAGCTAAAATAAAATAGATAAATTTTGACATACACCTCACACTTCATGAAAAATATCTCATAATGAATTGTAGATTTAAATGTAAAACAAGAAAGCCATTAGGACCTAGGAATAGGCAAAGAGTTCTTATATAGGCAACTGTATAGATGATCCACAAAAGGAAAAATTGATAGTTTGGACTTTTCAAAATCAAAAACTTTTGCTCAATGAAAAATGCTAGTAAGAGGATTGAAAAGACAACCCACAGACTGGGAGAAAGTATTTGCAAACCACATAACTAACAAAGTACTTGAATCTAGAATATATAAAGAATTCTAAAGCTCAGCAAGAAACAAAGAATAAAAAAGACACAAATCTAATTAGAAAATAGGCAAAAGACATGGAGAAACATTTCATTACAGGGGAGATAGAGACAGCAAATGAGAATATGAAAAGATGTTCAACATCATCAGCCATTAAGGACATGCAAATTGAACCCACAATGAGATATTACTTCATACCTAGCAGAATGGGTAAATAAAAATTGAAAATATCAAATGCTGGTCAGGTCATAAACTAAATCACTTGAACATTACTGGCTAGAATGTAAAATGGTGCAATCATTTTAAAAACTAGTTTGACAGTTTCTTTAAAAAACAAAACAAAAACAAAAACATGCACTTAATGTACAACCTAGCAATTACATTTCTAGTCATTTATTCTACAGAAATGAAAACTTATGTCCATACAAAAACCTATATACTATTGTTTATTTGTAATAGTCACAAATTGGGGATGAAAACAAATTTTCTTCAATGAATGAATGTTTAAACAAATTGTGGTATATCATACTGGAATATTACTCAGTAATATAAAGGAATGCATTATTGATATATGCAACAATTGCATGAATCTCGAGGGAATTATGATGAATGATAAAAGCCAATCTCAAGAGGTTACTCATGCTTGATTCCATTTATATACACCTGCAAAAGGACAAAATTATAGAGCTGGGAATAGGTTAATGGTTGTCAGAGGTTAGAAATGGGGTGGAAGAGGGAATGGCAATGGGTGTGACTGTAAAGAAGTAATACAGGGATCCTTGTGGTGATGGAATAGTTCTGAATCTTGATTGTGGTGTTGGCCACATAAATCTACATGTGTTGTAATTACTTGGAACTATTCACAGATACAAACACATAAATGTGAATGAGTACATGTAAAACGGGTCAAATCTGAATAAGGTCTGAGGATTGTACCAATATCAACTTACTGGTTTTGATATTATACTAAAGTTATCTAAGATCTCACCACTGGGGAAAACTGGGTGAAAGTTATATGATACCTCTGTGTACTATTTTGTACTGTTCCGTGAGTCTATCTTTATTTTTAAATAAAAAAGTTTAAAAAAACAACTATTTATGTACATGTGATAACTTGGTTGTATTTCAAGGGCATTATGCTGAGTGAAGGAATTCCATCTCAAACAGTTACATACTGTATGATTACATTTACAGGGATCTGTGTATGGATTCGTTGATGAAAATGTTACCAGAGGCTCACAGGAACTTAACTCTGAATTTCCCCTAGGAGGAATGATTCTGTATTTGGTTAATTCAGTGTTTTTAGTGACTTTATGAAATGTAACTACTATGAATTACTATATGTAATTCTCACAAGAGCAGAATTATAGAGATAGAGAACGAAGTAGTAGTTGCCAAGGGAAAGGGACAAAGAGGGTGTGATGAAGGGGTAGACTATAAAGAATTTCCATAAGGAGATTTTGTGTAATGGGATAGTTTTATATAGAGATTGTGGTGATGGTTACCCAAATCTATAGATGGGATCAAATTGCATGTGTGTGTGTGCACGCGCGAGGGCGAAGGTACAACCCTGTGAATTCAGAACAAGACAGAATATAGTTAGCAGCAGTGCACAAATGTTAATTTCCTGCTTTTGCTACTGCACTATATTTATGTAAAATGTAACCATTGGGGGAAGCTGGGGGAAGGATGAGCTGGACTCTGTACTATTTTTGCAACTTCCTGTAGTTTATAATTATTTCAAAATTTAAAAAGTCTACAAGACAATATGTATAATACAACCACATATGTATTATTTTAAATTGATATCTACAACTTAAAATTTCAAGCCCTGATTGCTGATCAATATAAAAGTTTAGGAAGAAATACCAAAATCATCTGGGATGATGTCATTATGTAGAATGATAGGGGCAAAGTATCTTTTAATTTAGATTTAGACTTGGCTAAAATTACATTTAACCAGGATTTAGACTTAAATTTTATTAATATAGAGATAATTTTAATGCAGTATAAATTTAACCCATAGTGTTAGTGTTTTTCTATAAATCTAGGAATCAACTGTAAAAATTTGATAGTTTGCCTTCATATAATATTAGGTTAATTTGAAATATTATAAGTTTATTTACCAATTGAGTGTATCTAGAAGATTAGCTTGTTTCTAATTTAAAATATGATAGATTAAGTGATTTAAAATTTTAATTTTGAGTTGAAAGTAAAATAATTTTATTAAGATTATAAATATTATTGAAATGTATAAGAAAACTTAAGATTCATCATGTTTACATGTTTAATATATTAGATTTACAAAAGTTAACTTAAGTATTAAGGAAGATTTGTTAAACAATTAAGGTATTTAAAATATTAATTTTATCTAATATATAACATATAGTAAATTTATAAGTGTATCATAAAGCTTAAGAAAATTTAATTTCATTAATTAAATACTTTTAAAAGTGATGAAGATGTATGTATCAGTAGAATAAGATTTGAAGTCAAACTTAAAAGCTTAAGAAAAATTGGGTTTTTGAATGTGTGACTTTAATAAATGGAATAAAAATATTTTTTAAAGTAATCCCAGAATATTTTCTTTTGTGCGTCCTCAAAAATAGCCAAATCTCATGTTTATACTATGGGATATATATACTCATTTCATTAGTATGTAAGCATTTCTAAAGAGAATTATGAATCTGTGTATTAACATGAAAAATAATAGTAATAAAAAGCATGAAACACAACAATATAATTTAAATTTGAATATAGCAGATTAGGTAAAACCTTATTCATTTGAACTATTCAATATATATTTTTAATTTAATTTAATTTTCCCATCATCTTTGTTTTCCATTTATATTTATTGTTTATTACAGATATCCCCCTTCATTCTCTCATTGATTCCCTCCCCCCCAGGCCTTCACCACACTATTGTCTGTCCATGAGTTACGCGTATATGCATATAAGTTCTTTAGTTAATCTCTTTTTATCCCCTCCATGCCCTCTCCCCCCTCCACCCCCTATCCCCCGCAATCACCACTTGTTCATGTCCATAGTTCTCTCTTTTTGCTCAACCCCTCCCCCCATCCCCCTCCCCATAGCTATCTATACTCTGTCTCTATTTTGCTTGGTATGAACTATTCTCTATTGATACCAGCACATCCACTGCATTGTCTAAAACCCCAGAAAGATGTCTTCTCAACTCTTTTTAATAAGAAGGTATGCAGGCCTAGAAAAACAGTTTTGAAGAGGATGCTCTGTTCCCTCCCTTCCTCCTGAAATGAAATGAGCATGAGTTTGGTGTCAGAACTGAGTTTGAAATCAGCCTCTGACTCTTACCAGCCACATCACCTTGATGGAAAGTCATTCACCTACTCAGAACATCTGTTTCCTTTTCTGTAAAATGAAAATAATAATACCTGCCCATATAAAAGTATTTGTTACACAATAGGCACTTCATTAAAGCCCCACCTTTTTTTCCCCTTACCCTTGAGGCTGTCATGAATCTCTGCTCATGCTTTCCCCAGGCTTGTGGCTTGGAGCAACACCCCTGGTGACGCTGGTAAAATGGTAATGCATTTCTATGTGTGCATCTCAACCTTGGTATTACTCTTCTCCAATTTTATTTTCCCTGTGCCTTCCTTTCCTCTGGTAAATGTATCTCTCACATTACTAGTATATTTATGTTTGGAGCCACCTTAAATCCTTTGTGAAAAGTGTTGGGCTGGAAGATACTGAGTAAGTATTGGCTTGTTCTTTTCCTCTTCACTGTGACTAGACACCAAAAGAGAGCTCCTCCCTCCCTCTCTTGGCAGTGGGCAGATTTCTCTGGGATTATAAGAGCCCACCCTGCTCTAAGGAGACCCATAGGGTTCTTTTTAGATCACTCTGGTGAAGAAGTGGCAGCTGGAATCATCTAACGTGTTCAGCACTTGATTCCTCAAGTGACTATTAGCTGCTCCGTGGAAAGCTCACTGTAAATTCTTAATCCTCAACCAGACTTTACCTGTCATCCAGCTGTTTTCTGCTTAGGGAATGGAGGTTGGTGTACATAAGTCACTAAGCAAAATACAATTAGGAAGAAAATTTGTATTTTAAAGGAGGTGTATGATGCATTTCAAAAATAGTGTTCCATTTTATAACCTGATTTTTTTGGTTTAATCTTAGCAGTTAACTATAATATACTAGAGGCCTGGTGCACAAATTCTTACATGGGTGGGGTCCAGCCAGCCCACCCCCACCCACGTACAGATGGGGGGAGGGGCCTGGAGAAGACCCACTGAGCTGGAGCTGAGCATGGGCCCTGGGCTTCCCAGGTAGGAGGGCCTCAGCAAGGAAACAGAAACCACCAGAAGGCTCTGCACACAGGCCCTGAGCTCCCTTTGGCCAGGTGGACTCAGAGCTGGTATCTCAGTGTATACAACCAGGGGTGGGCAAACTTTTTGACTCGAGGGCCACAATGGGTTCTGAAACTGGACCGGAGGGCCGGAACAAAAGCATGGATGGAGTGTTTGTGTGAACTAATATAAATTCAAAGTAAAGGAGCGGAGGGGAGAGCAAGAGAACCCTCCGCTCTTTCGGCTCCGCGGGCCGGATAGAACAGCCGAACGGGCCGGATCCGGCCCGCGGGCCGTAGTTTGCCCACGGCTGCATTAGACACAGCCCGGCACTTGCCTTTGTCTGTTGGTCAAATCCATTGCATCAAAAACTTGTTCCCCTTCTTCTCTTCGGGCCCTTACAACAAATACAGACCAATTGGAAGACATGAGCCCCAGTGGCAAAGCCTGGCCCCACAATCACCCGGAATTTAGGCCTGAGACAACTGGGTAGCAATCTCCATGGAACAGAACACACTGTTTTAGAGTCTTAATTCTCCCCTAAAATGTGCCCAGCTGCTCCTCTTTTGCCAGGATAGACTGAACTAAGGAACCAAAGACCGAGTTTCCTTTGAGGTGGGATCCACCAGGAGCCGGCTGGTGGCAAGGCCCCTCACAGGTGGCTGCCTTCCCCCCAAGCTCGGTGTGCTCTGAACAGGTCTGTTTCTGGCAGTGCCAGGTCCTGGGCTGCCAGTAGGGCAGCAGGTCCACAGGGTTTCTCCCTGCCTCCTTCCTGGCCTCCTGAGCAGTACCCTCTGGCCTGGCACGCCAGGCAGCTGTCACTAGAGCTGGGACTTGGAGAGTGAAAGAACTGGCCCACGCAGAGAGGGACCTGCAGGTGGCCAGGCCGCACCCCCTTCCCACTTCTCCATCTTGCTCATGTGAATTGGGCCAAAGCCCGCTGCCTGAGACTGGGGAAGGTCACAGCGGGAAGAGGGGCACCCTGACCTGCCAGCCT
Source organism: Plecotus auritus (assembly GCF_963455305.1). NCBI lineage: Eukaryota > Metazoa > Chordata > Mammalia > Chiroptera > Vespertilionidae > Plecotus > Plecotus auritus. The sequence goes on along the minus strand of NC_137771.1, from coordinate 187,706,467 downwards.
TGGTGACAATCATCTCGGTGCCCAGCTGATTGAATTCATTCCACAGAGCCTTCATCTCAAGCTGCACGCTCACAGTGGCCACCTTCGCCTTCTTCTTTACCTGCGCCTTGGCGATGGCCATGCAACTGGCCCCAAGGGCTCTCGGGCTCGGCAGTGGCGCTGGTGGCAGCCCCTGCAGCTGGCCCATCATAACGACCGGTCATTCTGGTTGTCCCGCTTTAACAGTCACTGGGCTTTTATATTATATATACAGTATAGATTGTTAACTTATTGGTCAGATTTTTTTTTTTCCTATTGCAAAGCACTGTCATTAAGAGATAAAATTCATATTTTCTAAACTTTAAGAATGAAAAAGAAACCATATGCAAATAAGTAGAAATATTTTCTGTGGTTTTGAATGGGATCAGAATATGTGTGTGCTACGTATGTTTTTAAAATATTTCCACCTGGTCAAAATGCTTTCAAAAGAGGTAGAATATCAGATGCCTCTTGTTCAGACTGGAAAGTATTGTGATTGCACTGAAAAGCATGGTCCCTCTTGAAGTTTCGTTTTAGACTTCCTTTATTTGAGTATAAAGCAAAAAGGAGGTTTCTCAAAGATGTCCTAATAGAAGCTTTTGAATGTTGTGCAGAGATGGCATTAAGGTGAATGGAGTCCATCAAGGTTTGCCACAAGTATGAAATAATTATCGAAAGGATTCCATTAGAGACGGAAGCTACGTAGAATAATAGAGACAGAAAAGGCTGACCCTTTCTGGTTCTTAACTTTCTCTAATGGATGGCCTTAAGTTGAAATCAAGACTCAACTGGATCATTGATTCTTAAAAGAAAAATATTGAACATAGTGGCATATAAGCAAAGCTGGAGAAATGGTCAGATATATTTATCTTTTAGTTAAAGCTTGAGATGGAAAGTATTATTATTATTTTCTGGTATGTTTGTGTTTGTTTGTTTTTTAGTTTATAGGAATGAAAGCTAAACAATTGGATATATTCTCATGAAGTAAATATTAGTTTTAATAAAGAAAACAAAGGATGCCTCTAGTAAGTACAACATCAACTCAACAAAAAGGAATCCACAGATTTTTGAAAGATTAGCTGCCCTTATACTTTACCTGCTGGGTAAAGCAGAGTGTTCTTTGGCTAGTAATTGACACATATGTCAATTTCTGCACTTTGCTCTGGAGGGATCATGAAAGTTCTCCCGCACAAAGTCTTGGAGGTATATTTTGCAATGCATACTTTAATAGCCAACATGTAACACATACTAGTATATATGCACACACTCACACATACACATATGCGCACATACCTAGCTAGAGTAAAATGAGTCAAATACCTAAAATTATCTGAAATTCCCTGTGTTTGTTGAAAGCAGCAGCTGCTGGCTTTGCCTCTAGTTGTAGCAAAGCTCTTCATTGCAGCTGAGTAAAAGTGTTCTGACTCTTAGACTGGTAATTAACTGGTCTTTTATGGAGGGAAACTTTCTAATAATAAATAAAGATACTGCCATAATCTGAGTGTAGGATCAGCTGGAGTCAAGGATGTCAAGGAGAGATGTGAAACTGTGGATGAGGCATTTTGGTCATTCTTTAAGTTATTATTAGGTTGCTCCTAATAAGCAAGATGGGCTGAAGTAGCAAGTAATATGAAAGTGAACATAAAGAACTTATTTTAAAATTTCAAACATAGCACTAGGATGAATTTTAAAATGCTGTATCATTTAGTGGAAATTTCAGTGTAGTCAATATACTGGTTAAAAACTAGACCTTTAACAAATTGTATCAGTATTCAAATTAATATTCTGAGAGAATATAGGAAAACTGAGAATACAGTTCTCTTTTCTTGAGAATCATATACAATTGAAGTAATTTTACACTGAGATAATAAATAATCTATATTTATAAAAATCTAAGCAACCGTTGCAACCAAAACAACCGAACAGATGACTGAACAGGCTGTGTGGGTTTACCAGGCCGGCAGGGGGGTTAGTGAGGGCCGACCAAACAACTGAGCAGCGGGCTGCGTGGGGCGACCAGGCTGGCAGGGGGGTTAGTGAGGGATGACCAAATGACTGAACAGAGGGCTGTGTGGGGTGACCAGGCTAGCAGGAGGGTAAGTGAGGGATGACCAAACGACTGAACAGCAGGCTGTGTGGGGCAACTAGGCCAGCAGAGGGGGGCAATGAGGGGCGACCAGACTGGCAGAGGAGGGCAGTGAGGGGCAACCAGGCTGATGGGGGGGGGTGCAGATGGAGGCAACCAGGCCAGCGGGGGGGCAGTAAGGGGCAACCAGGCCGGCAGGCAGGTGAGCAGTTAGGAGCCAGTGGTCCCGGATTATGAGAGGGATGTCCGACTGCCGGTTTAGGCCCGATCCGGGGGAGTCGGACATCCCCTGAGGGGTCCTGGATTGGAGAGAGTACAGTCTGGGCTGAGGTGGCCACCCCCCACCCCCCATGCATGAATTTCATGCACCACGCCTCTAGTTTTATAATAATGACTCAGCAGATTCTTGATACATTCTATCAAGATTTTCTTTATCTCATTGACAACTACAAATATTTTAAATTATCAAGTAAAGTTATTTAATCAGTCCATAAATATTGGATAAATCAATATACATACCAACGTGCATAAAATGGAGTAGAATCATACAAGGTTGAAGTTTTATTAATAAAATGTTTTATGAAATATAAAATAATATCTTTAAAATATAACGTGGCCCTAAATGTTACTCTGCATTCTTCAACTTCAGAGTAACTTTTGCCTCATTGTATAGTTATACTTTCAAAACAAGCTTTCATATTATACATTTTTCAACTTCCTCTACAATTCTATGAAGAAGAGACAAATATCATTAGCTCCATTCTACAGAAGAGAATACTGAGGCTTAGAAGGTTCAAGGAAGTGATTTTCCTAAAATCACACAAAATACAAGTGGCAGAATCTGTCTTCTGATGATTCCAAAAAGTGTGGGGCCTGGGTATGGGTGCAGGTAGGGCACGTGGTTATCATTACTCCTGATATTTGAAGGTGCTCATGGCCTCTGTGATAGAATTATTTGCTCAGTGATGGGAGTGGGGAGAAGGAAGAAGAGGGAAATAAAAGCACCGGTGCCTGTTTGGTGAATGCCTGACTGCTGTAAAATGTTTTTGTGTTTTGTGACTCACTTGTATGCCTTCGAAAGTACATGACACCTTTGTTCAAAAAACAGGCACTATCTCACAAAACAATGGAAATGGTTATCCAAGCCAGTGTCGGCTAAGGGAGACTAAGCTATTTGCAAGAGAGCATGACTACAGGTATGGCCTTTGAAGCATGCCATGGTTGAAATTAATTTAGCATGGAGGATACCAGGACTTATCGTATCAGGAGGTTTATGTCAAAGCTATTGAAATAGTATATGTTATTTTCTAATATCATTGATATTAAAAAATGAGGTCAGAAGATTAACTATTATAATTTTTTTCCTTAAAAATTTATTTTTTATATGACTCATGAATAGGAAATATCCTCTGGCTATGCTATATGACCTAGGAATGTCTGCATGGACCTTTAAAGTGTGGATAGTACAATTATTTATGTAGTAGAAGTTTATACTTACAGATTTACTTTGTCTTAATGGGTTAAAGTAATTTGTAATTACTTAAGAATGTCTTGAGAGGTAAATAAGTAAATGATTATAAACTGTCTTCTATGAGTTTGACCCTTGCCATAAGGGTGACCCAAGCTAAAGGCCCAGCAACATATCTCTATCATCAGGCAGAGTTCATAAACTGAGGACTTATCAAAGATCTTAGGTTATGGATAAGAAAAATATTGAAATGCCTACTTAGTTCCCTGTATCATAGTGAGGATTTTTAAGAAGAATTTGTCTAGTGCACAATAGTTATAAATGAGGTCCTTTTCTCCCCACTACCACCAAATAGATTTACAATTATAGTTTACTAGCAGGGCAAACTCTAATGGAGTCAGAATATTTAAATATGATATGCTTCACTTGTTGATGAAACTGATCAATTCCAAATGTTATTTTTGGTTTTGCAGACATCACTGATGAGTAATTTGGAAGGAAAAACACTTGAGTATGAATGTTCTGGAAATGCTGAGATGTTTTTAATATATATTAAAATGTAAACCCAAATTATTATGCATTTAAATTACACTCTGGATAAAAAAAAGTTTAGTTCTTCTCCAAGATGTTTTTCAGGTTTCCAAGTAATTGTAATATGAAGAATGGATAGCACAACTGGAGGGAGTAGTTCAACGTGATTAAAATATGCAGAGCAACAGGCCTACCAATAAGAAGCTTTTATTTTTAACATGAAGGGAGATGAGATTTCCCAGATATATAAGGGATAATGATACAGATTACAGATTCTGACCATCCAAATGTCATTTCAATCAACAAGCAACAATATCTATGTAATAAATTAAACCAAGCTAACCTTATAGGTTAACGTTAGGATACAGAGTTATAGTACATATATTCTACATAATAAGAAAGGAAACAAAGCATTTGGCTTTTTTATGACATTAACTCTGTCAGACTATTTTCAGGTCCAAGTGTTTAAAAATATTAACATGTTACTTTTGCCATTAAATATAGCCAAGTATATGTAGAATATGTAGAAAATGTCCAATTGAAAAACTCTTGGAGAATATCTTCCTACTTAGTCAACTCCTACTGGTACGTGGTTCAAGAGTAAGCAGAGGAAGAAAGGAGGAAAGTTCATTTAAATTCAGATTAATAACAAAAAAAATTTTTGAATAGAGTTTGCATCCCTTTCAAATGGAAAAAAAGTGATTCCTATTTTTTATATTTTACATAAAGAGAAAGTAAAAATTATTAATATTATCAAAGATTTGACAGGTTCAGAGGTCTAAATAAAGAGCTCATCCTCAAGGTAATAGCTTTACTGGAAATGTCTTTAACTGAAAACGTTTTAAATGAGATTTACATGGAACAAATCAGTTTTAGGTTTCTACATACATTTCAATCTGAAGCAGTTTGCAAAATCCAACTACACATATCAGCAAAACATTTCATTTATCTACCTAATATAAGAGTAACATGCCAATTGACTGTACCTTTGCAACGCCCACCAGCCAATCAAGAGTGATTATGCAAATTAACCCAACAAAGATGGCGGGTTAATTTGCATACACAGGTGCCGAGCGGCTGGGGGTAGGGCGGGACGCTTAGGTCATAACCATGGAGACGATGCAGGCATTCTGCACCACCCCAGCCACTCCAGGCCTCTGGGCAGTGTGGGAAGGCAGAAAGGCAGCTCCGGGCTGCAGTGGAAAATCGGCTCTGGCCAGAGTGAAGGCAGTGCCAGCAGCCAGGGGAAGGAAGGCCCATTCTTGCATGAATCTTCGTGCGTCAGGCTTCTAGTTTTAGATAAGCATGTGCTTTTGGAAATGAGTTGTTGTTTTTTAGAGTGGGAAAATAGCACCAATTTTTACTTAGCATTTTATTTTCTTGTCATTATAACCTAAGTCCTTGTTTTATTATTTTCACCTTGATTAAATAATTAACTTTATTTAAATTCTGTATGTTAGTGATCAGTCCCTGCCTCTCTCCAAAATCTACCCTCTGTCTGTTAAGGGTCTTTTTGGTTGACGTTATATAAACTCAACAGCCAGTTAACTAAATGCATTTTTCACTCCTCAGCTCTTGTTTTGAGCAAATAGAAAAGCAGCTAACATTTATTTGTTTTTTTCTCTGTTTGTCTTTGATAGAATAATTAAATTAATATTTTAACTGGAGATTGGATGAAAATGCCTTATTTATAACTATTGTGCACTAAAATCTTTGTTTTGTGTCAACAAAGATATAGGTTGCATAAATGTCAACATGAAGATAATTTGAAGTTTTATTTCAAAATATTGATGTATGGAGATTGGGGCTGTCATTGTACTGATAAGAAAATAAATGAGGTATTTCCTATGATAGATGAAAATCTTGAGCAAGACCTTAAATTTCTGATTTTTTTCAGTTATAAACATTAGCATTGGGTACATTGATATTGGTCAGGCTATTTTCAAACAATGGATACTTTCCTCCTAATTTTCCAGTGATATGTCCAATGTAAGATCACATATTGCATCTCAGGAGGAATCAAACACCGGAAGTCCATTTGGTTTGGTGCAAATCCAAGCCAATAAACTAGGAAAAAAATGTTCTACACTTGCTTTCAAAATCTTAAGTCTCCAGTGTTTTACCATTGTTTGAAACATTTAAACATTTTGTCACGTATTTAAATTACTGATGGACCATTGAGTCATCATTTTCTTTATAGTACATCATCCACTGTTTGTAAATTATCTTTGATCCACACAAACTTGGGACAAATAGCCGCATGTGCAGGGGATTTAGAGGAGGTTCTCATTTTTTTTGTTGTAGAGACTACTGCTTCTGTCTCACTTCATTCACTTGATTTAACACTTCAAAACCTGACTTTTTTCCCTGTGCATGGTTTTCCTGCCTGTTTTGTACATCTAGCACGTAACAAGTAATGTCTTAAATTGAGATTTAATATCAGGTCAGGGCATAATGTTCCATGAAAAATAAAATGATTATGTTTTAAAAGTCATTCTTGAAAAAGGATAGCCAGAATAGCAAAAACAAATTTTTAGACTAACAAAATTTTTAGGATGAGAATTTGGTAAACCAGTAGAATAGTAAGAGTAAATTTATTTACTGACATATAGCAGTAAGGAATATTATAGAATTATAAAATTTAACCCTAAAGATGATTTATTTCAACACCCCTACTTATAGAAAATAAAAACAAAAACTCCTAGAGTTTGGTGCCTTGCCTAAAATTATGCAAGTGACCAGGGGAGTTATCTATTTATTATTCAACAAATATTGTTGGATAACCTAATATATGTTGAATATGGTGTAAGATGCAAAGATGAAAAAGATCCAGACTATATTTGATACTCAAGAAATTTATAGGGCAGTAGAGTAAAAAGACACATGGAAATAACTATTAAAGAGAATATGATTTATATCATAAGAGTGATACAAGTAATAGGAGTTACGGGATTGGGGGGAAAAAGCAAAATTTAGAACTCAAATGTTTTTTTTTTCCTGGTTTTTCTCTACCCAGACTAGAGTATAAACTCCATGAAAGCAAGAACCTTCTGATGCCTGACAAAGTGCTTGGAATACAGTAAATGCTCAATGACTGAACAAATGAATGTTCTTCCCATACTGTAGTGCTGCCTCTTTATAGTAGCAAATGCATATGTTTTACCTAGAAAGCATTTATCTTCCTCATAATGATTAGGTTGCTCTCTCGCTGACTATCCTGTGTTTAATACTACTCTGATTATCTACCAGAGTATAATATTTCTCTTCTACCATATTTAAGTAATAAAGTAAAAAAAAACTCTCATATTTATCTTTCAGTTTAAAGTGTACAGTTTGCAAATCATACGTTCTAAATTATAGAATTAAAAACATGCGCAGAGCAAATATCATTGTTTCTAACATATTCCCAGTATACACATGTGTCTTGTAACAGGGAAGATGGCTTTTTAAATATAATAACACTTGAAAAAATTGACCACTTTCCATTGTGAAACTTTTGGCTTCTAAGACACAGATTACTATTTAAACCCTCACATATACATGTTCACACAATTAAAGAACCTGGGAAGATTTCTAATAAAAATAATGGACATTGTGATATGACCATGCAAAAAAAATCTAATGCTTTTAAATATAATCATTCTGGTTTACAGGAGGGGAGAGAGCAAAATGAAATGTCATCTCTAGGTCATGGATTTCAGTGCAAAAGAATTGGAATTACTTAAAAAGTGTGACAACCTGTTTGGGTCTTCATATGTAAAACAAATGAAGAGAACAAAAATTATGTTTATTTTAGGCACAGGTGCTTGTTCTGGCCAGAATGCTTCACATAGTTTTCTTTACTTTCTTATTTACTATTGTGCAAACATAATACGATTTTTTAATTTGTTTAGAAATTTTTATGAAAACCATTCACTTTGTCACATTCTTATTGAAGAATGTAAAGAATATTTCTTGCAAGAAAAAATATGTCAAATAGAGTAATACTAAGATAGTTTCATGTAGTGTATTATTTACACTAAGTGAAAATATATAGATAATACCTTATTTTTACTTTTTTTGAATTATATTCAAGTATAGAAATATGTTAAAATTTGGGAGCCATTAGCTAGATTTTATCTCTGAATTATAAAATATGGAATAACATATATTATAATCAAATTGGAATTCTGGGCATATCTGATCATTTGATAGAAAATAAATTTTCTTGCCTTTGCCTAGGAAGGGGAGAGAACATTAATTTGGATAATTATAGATCTCTTTGGTGTTCATATGTTGTGGATTACTTGAATAGCATATGAGTATTCGGGTTTAAATGTGGAAATGTCATATACAAGCATCCATAGAAAAACTGAATAAAAACAAAGAAAATGTATGTACTTAATATTGAGGAATTAATAGAGATGAAATAACATCTTATTTTGAGAAATGAACATTTAAAATTATTCAGAGAATCTATATTATAATTAGTATTCCAGCACTTTTTCACAATTTTACTGTTAAAGTAAATAGATTAAATTTAAAAAAATATATAATTATACATAACCATCAGGGTAGTCCTGTGTCATGAAATATACAAGCAATTTGACTTATTCTATACTTTAAAATATTCTAGTCATAGATTTTTTAATCACAGTAGATTTAATTAATTGTAAATTATTATTACAATGTGGAAAGAAGTTATAAAGTCTCCCCATGCTGCAAACTGTTAAGAAAAAAAAAAGAAAGAAAGAAGAAGAAGCCACAACCAATGTAGTGCCCAAATAAGTGTTCCTAGTAATGGGGTTAAATATTTTAAATTATGCTGGTTTATGACTCAGTATTTAGCCTATGCAATCTAAGGCTTATGCAATAAGTAAAAATTGTATGACAAAAACACTTTTAAACTAGCCCCATAGAAAGAACTGTTTAACATTTCATAGCTTTGTAAATAACAGGGCACAAAATACATCTCCTGGTTATAAAACAAAAGTCTAATAAATGTACCTTTGCATGGCTGACTTGGAAGTTCTTATACATGAGCAATGCATTTTGCAATTTTTTGGTCATTTTCCCCAAGTGCCTTTCAGCTGTAACAATCTGAGTTCAGTTTCCTAAGAAGCCCCTCTTTCTCATTTGTCACATCTAAGAGGTTAGAGAGTATGTTTAAACAGATATATTTTCTTTTCGTCTAACCTTGTCTGGAAGATATAGGAAAACTAATTTGCCTTATTTACATATGGCACAATCTATCCAGTATTCAAGGGTTTGTCAGAAACAGGAACCTTGTGCATTTCCATGGTAACCGATGGCATGCTGACAGTATCTGGCTTGTTGCAGCTTCGTCTAGGCAGGCCGGCAATTAATCAGCCATCTACATGCACAAAATTCTTTGTGAGTGAATGGCAGCGCGCCTCTGTAGTGCTGTCTGTGCTTTTACAATTTTGTATTCCTGCCGGGCAAAGTACTTTTTTGTCTCTTCTATTCATTTTCCATAGCTCCCCAAAATGAGCTAGAAAAGAGTACGAGGGGGTGGGGGAAAGGGAAATACATCTACCTGTAATTTCAAAATGACATTATTTCTTCCTAGCATCAAATATGCCAGGGTGTGTTTCTCCCTTTTATTCCAAGCCTCATAGTGGGCTTGCCTTTTATTTTTTTTCTGAGTTTTCTTGGGTTTGTGCTGCACAGTCCCTTAATCTGTGTCTCAAGGTCCTTTATTGTTGGTGCAAGTAGGACATACCTACTAAAGCAGGTCTGTGCATAAATCATGGCTGGGCCCGTGCCAGGCAGTGTGGAGCCTACACGTCCTTTTACATTCTTTATCTGGGTCCATCCTCTCAGCTCCATGGAATGCATGTTATTCCCATTTTGCAGACTGAAATGCAGGCAATTAAGTGACTCAGCCAGCTTTCCATGCCAAGTTTGGGGTACAGTGCTTCGGTGCTCTTGCCACTGTGCCAGTGCCAATGCTGAGGCAGCGGCAGTTCCCCTTTGTGTACAGTCAGGTTTTAGGTACAGGAAGCACTAGTATTTTACTTCACTATTCCGGAGTTTTCTTTCTCAAAAAAAAAAAAAAATAATAGTACCATTTAATTGATTCATTTGGAAACTTACATTGCCTAGGATCTAAACAAGAGCACAAGGAAGGTAACAGTTTGGGCCTTGACTTAGGTGGTTAGTAGAAAACTGTGTTTGGGTTTTACCTACAACCCTAACTAATGTTATGTCTGGGGAACTTTCTTACCTTCTTTCTCTGTAAAATGAAGGGAATGGGTTAAATTATCTTGAAGGGTCCACTGAAATTCTATGGTTGTTCAAATTTTCTAAAACACTACTTTAGAGAGTTATAGGTGAAAATTAAGATCCATCTTTCATTCAGTCTTTTGTCATTCAAAGATAACAGTATGATTTTTTATTGAATTGAACTGAATAAAATTCCTTTCAGAAAGGAAAAAAGAGAGGTTTGACATCTGGGTAGCTGAAATCTACCCAAATCTCATAAGGTCAAGTTCGCTGAAATCAGATTTGGACATTAGCTTTTCCACAAAATCCACACATCAAATATTTGGTGGCCTTGAAACTCAAGTTCAGGCAAAATATCTAAAGAAAATTACTAGTATATTGGGGCCTAGAGATATTAAGTTTTCATAAAGTTTCATGCATTAACAGAAAAGTTTTTGTTGGGAGAGTTTCAGTGAAAAGATAAAACTAGTAGCAAGGTATTTATTCAGAGAGTGGAGGGAATTAAAGTAAAGATACATGTAATTTTTAATATTCTCTATAAATCTAACACCATTTTATTAGTTTAGGAATTCATACTTAATAGTTTAAATACATATTAATAGTTTAATACATGTAATAATTTAAATACATATTAGGTGTGACTATCTTTTTTGCTTGTTTTTATTAATCCTCACCTGAGAATATTTTTCCCATTGATTTTTAGAGAGAGTGGAAGGGAGGGGAGTGAGAAAGAGAGAGAGAAACATTGACGTGAGAGAGACACATTGATTGGTTGCCTCTGACATGTGCCCCAACCAGGGTCCAGGCCGAACCTTCAACCCAGGTATTGAACCAGGAATACCCTTGACCAGGAATTGAACCCATGACTGTTTGGTGTGCAGGTCAATGCTCTGAACACTGAACCACACCAGCCAGGGCTGTATGACTATCTTTTTAATATATTTATTAATTTTATTAAATTTGTTTCTTCAAGGAAAAATTACTTATACAATTTTCCTTCAAAATTTTTTTTATATATATGTGACCTCAGTTTGAAAGTAAATCCCATTTCAAAAATACAAAGATAAGGATGCTCTTTCATGCATATATTTTGTCACTATCTCAATTCTGTTTATTTGGTTTGTGAATGACAAAATCTATAGTATAAATGTTTTCTCCAATTTTGTCTTTCTGTAAAAATAAGAAGTTAAAGTGTGTATACAAAGCTTTCGTTTTCTCCAAACTAATGATTGGCCATCCTTTTGCAAGTACTACAAATACAAGGGTTTCATTTATTCTTCCATACTCAGTTTCTCTTGTTTTTCTGCCAACTCTAAGTAAAGCACTCAATAATATCCCATCTAACATTTTAACCCATTTTAAACCATCCTGTTTCCTTCAGGGTTCAATTAAAAAAATGTTTGTCAATGGTATTCCAGAATAGAATGTTGTCAGTCTTACAATTAAGTCCTCCCTCCCCCTCCAGTTTTTTCAATTCTGTGTCCCTCCGCTCACCCGTCCAGTCGCTATGACATGCACTGATCACCAGGGGGCAGATGCTCAACCCAGAAGCTGCTGTGTTGCACACTGGCCATTTACAGAGAATGGCGGCGCAGACCTGACTTCCCCCAAGTGGAACACAGGCCCCACCACCACCCCAGAGTGATAGCCCACCAAATCACAGCTGACACTGCCATGGTGCAAAATACAGCCCACAGCCGAGCCCAGCCCAGCCCAGAAATGGTCACTGTGGGTGCTGGGTAATGACGTCACGTAGTAATGCCTGGCTCCTTCTCTTTAGCAACTGGCCTCCTTGCAGTTTCTTCAGCCCAGGAACACGACTTGCTTTATAGGCAGGTGGAAACATTTACACTTTAACCAAATGTCTGTGAAGCGTTTTCCTGTGTCTCAACTCATTTGATCCTCACAGAAGTCCTGGAGTAGGTAAATAGGAGACTCAGTGGAATCCTGTTTTCTTTTCATTAGCCAGAAAAATGGAGATTTAGAAAGCTTAGAAACTTGACCCAACTGAGAAGAAGTAAGAAATGGTGGACCTTGAAAATGACTACAGGTTTTCTCACTGCACAGAATATAGTCAAACACTGCTTCAGTTAAATATTTTACCCTTTGTTCTCCCTGCATGATCTACAATAATAATCTGCTTCATGTTGATATTTACTACTGTGTTGCTGACAATTACCTGAAAGAGAAGTTGGGGTGCTTCATTAGGCTAGAAAAAGTTCAGCTAAATCAGAAAGCAGATCTAATTAAGCAAGTTTATTCTATATACTAGAGGCCCAGTGCACTAAATTCATGCATGGGGGGTGTGTCCCTCAGCCTAGCCTGCACCCTCTCCAATCTGGGACCCCACAAGGGATGTCTGACTGCCCGTTAAGGTCCGATCCTGGTAGGATTGGGCCTAAATGGGCAGTTGGACATCCCTCTCACAATCCAGGACTGCTGGCTCCCGACTGCTCACCTGCCTGCCTTCCTGATTGGCCCTAACCACTTCTGCCTGCCAGCCTGATCACCCCCTAACCACTCCCCTGCCAGCCTGATTGATGCCTAACTGCTCCCCTGTCAGCCTGTTTGCCCCTAACTGCCCTCCCCTGCTGGCCTGGTCACCCCTAACTGCCCTCTCCTGCAGGCTTGATCACCCCCAACTGCCCTCCCTTGCAGGCCTGGTCTCTTCCAACTGCCCTCCCCTGCTGGCCTAATCGCCCACAACTGCCCTCCCTTGCAGACCTGGTCCCTCCCAACTGCCCTCCCCTGCTGGCCATCTTGTGGCAGCCATCTTGTGTCCACATGGGAGCAGTCATCTTTGACCACATGGAGGCAGCAATCTTGTGTGTTGGAGTGATGGTCAATTTGCATATTACTCTTTTATTAGATAGGATAGAGGCCTGGTGCATAGGTGGGGGCCGGCTGGTTTGCCCTGAAGGGTGTCCTGGATCAGGGTGGGGGTTCCCTTGGGGCATGGGGCGGCCTGGGCGAGGGGCCTGTGGTGGTTTGCAGGCTGGCCACGCCCCCTGGTGACCCAAGCGGAGGCCCTGGTATCTGGGATTTATTTATCTTCCTTCTATAATTAAAACTTTGTAGCCTTCAGTAGAGGCCAGGGCAGGCCAGGAACTTGGCTTCCTCCATCGCCAGGGAAACCCAAGCCTCCTGTTCACTCCGTGGCCGCAGCCATTTTTGTTGGGATTTATTTATCTTCTATAATTGAAACTTTGTAGCCGTCAGTGGAGGCTCTGCCAGCCAGAGTGTGCAGGAAGCTTGGCTTCCTCCATCACTGGGGAAACCCAAGCCTCCTGCTCACTCCATGGCCGCAACCATCTTGTTTGGGTTAATTTGCATACTCGCCCCTGATTGGCTGGCAGATGTGGCTTGTGGGTTTAGCGGAGGTGTGGTCAATTTGCATATTACTCTTTTATTAGATAGGATATAAAAGGCTAAGTTGACTCATGCATGCATGATACATATAAAACTCTTGATGGCACCAATCGCATGCGTGTGTTTCCATCAGTCATTGTCGATCATGAATTTGATTGATGCTTCTATTATAGAGAAAACACGAATAGCGATATTAAAACATTCCTTCTAATTAACTTCCTTTCAATGTGCACAAATTTGTGCACCAGGACACTGGTATTTATATAGGAAGTTTATCTGTTTTTTAGTATAGTATTGCGCATGCGCATAGTCTGTGGTCTCTCATTTGTTTGCTGTTTTTGAAAAACAAGTAAAAAACCTTTGCTACATGCATAATGTTACATGAGCTTTTGCATGTTCTCCATCAAACTTCTCACTATTTCATATTGTCTTTTACTAAAAAGAGATTCTGTCACTTCATTCACTTAGTCATTAATCATTTATTGAGCTCCATTACTTGAGGTTTTGTAAATACACCAACACTACCAACACTACCCTTCCCAGTAATAAAAATTATGGAAAATCTTCTTATGGTAGAAATTACTTTTATCGGTAACTGATTTGGACTTAATAATTTTGAACTCATATAGAAATAGATTAGTTTTATATGCAACGTTATATATAGCTTATCTTTTATTTCCTAGGCTAAAATTGAGGATAATATCACTTCATTCAGAGTTTTGTTAGGATTAAATGAAGTGTGTTAGCCATCTTGCTGATTTCACATACTCAAAATGGTAGAAATATGAGATATCTAAAACAGTTAAATTCGCGGAAACAGAAAGTAGTGAATTTAAGGTCCTTTGGAGATGAAAAAAAATGTTTTTAAACTGGACAGAGGTAATGGATGCATAACATTGTGAGTGTACTAAAAACCACTATCTACATTTTAAATGAGTAAATCTATGTTACTTAAAGTATATCTCAACAAAGCTATTAAAGAAAAAAAACTAACCTTAAAACTTGGAAAATTTGGCACAGAATTCCAGATTGACTTCTGTTGGAAAAGTCTTTTGAGCTGACCCCACCAGCCACCTGGTCCCTTATGGGGTCCCTTGTTGTTCAATGGGGTAGAGAGTTTCAGTTTTAGAAGATGAGAAAGTGCTGGAGACCTATTTCACAACATTGTGAACATACTTAACTCTAATGAACTATACACTTAAAAATAGTTAATATGGTAAATTTTGTGTTATGTACTTTTATCACAATAGAAATATATAGTAAAAGTATATTTTCGTAATTATGGAAATATTTGAAAATGTTATTAATATTTTTCTTATGATTACCATTAACACTATTTTTATCAGCCTGGTAGTCCTTAACTTATTGCCAGATAGAAAATTCTGGATTAGTAGAACTTGATATATATTAGACCATATACAAAAGCAATATTCAACTACTTTTGAGATATATTAGACCATATACAAAAGCAATATTCAACTACTTTTGATATATATTAGACCATATACAAAAGCAATATTCAACTACTTTGGACCTACAAAAATGTCAACTTCAATGATTCAACCTATCCGCTTATGAAAATACCCTAATGTAATTAGAGTATGGTTTATTGATTTTCTATTATATACATGTATATTTGAATTTGATACAAAAGTAGACTTTTTTTTTTTAGCTTCTTGGGCTGATACAAATCATTCTGTTGTATTTGATTTCTGGCTCCTCAAATTTCTGGCTATGTGATCTTTAGCCTTAGTTTCCTTATCTGTGGAATGATGAAGACAAGTAAAATTGAGGTCAACAGTGTATGAAATAAATTATGGAAAACACTAAACCAAAGGCCTGGCACATAGTAGGAGCTCAACAAATATGCTTTCTCCCCTGGATAACAAAATATGTGACAGTATTGCATAGTTAATGGCCATAGTTAACTGAGTTAGATGTGAATTCTAGCTACCTATTTTAGGCAGAATACTTCTCACTTGATCTTAGTCTCATCTGAGAAGAGCTGCCTCAAACAATTATAAGGATTAAGTGTTATCTTAGACATAAAGCACCTTACCTAGTTCTCAGAACATATTAAATGCTCAACAAATTACCCTAACCATGCACTTACTGTTTGCATGATCCCCCTTTCCCCTCCAAGTTGTTGATCTAGAGGAGAGTGCAGTAAGAAGAGAATGTTCCTTGGAACTAAAAATACACTCATCTCCTTCCCTCAGAATATTTTCCCCACTTTTATTCTTTGTCTCTACCTATCTCCCTGACTCCAGTGTCACCCCTAATCCTATTACACAGGGAAGGATTCACCTCACTTTACACCTAAGGCCCTTTGTCATGCTCCCAAGTCCAAGCAGACAGTGATTAGAAGAAACACTGAAGTGGACTCCAGAGATTGGGTAGTGGTTCTGGCTCTAATAGCCACTAATTTGTAACCTTAGTCAGTCATTACCTCTCTGAAGAGTTTGGCAGAGATCAGAGTTTCCTAAACTCCAGTTTAGACCAGTCTAAGATGAAATGAGGAAAATAAGGTCAATACTTTATGTAGCTATAAAATTTTACCTGCATTATATTTGTATCTATCTATCTATATATATATAAGCCCAAGCGACCATTATGACCGGTTGACTGAACGACCGGTCAACCAGTCACTATGACATGCACTGACCACCAGGGGGCAGATGCTCAATGTAGGAGCTGCCCCCTGGTGGTCAGTGCACTCCCAAGGCCAACCTCCCGTGGCCCTTACCCCTGGCCGGCCAACCTCCTGGCCCCAGTCGGTCTGACTGGGACTGGGCGAGATGGTCCCGATCACCAGCCAGGCCGAGGGACCCCACCTGTGCATGAATTCATGCACCAGGCTTCTAGTATTTCTATAAAGTTGTACCTGTCCTTGCTTAGGAGATAATGTTCTTCTTCCTTCTGTGTTCCCAAATGCCTATTCATTTATGGAATCACAGATGAATAGATGGTAGGTTTTATGTGACATCCTAACCTGGCAAAATTAAAAGCTGGCAACCTCCATCTTTCCCCATAAAAACTGTAAAATCTAAAAATTTTGGATTAGTTAATTCTAAGGATTTTTTTCGATCTGACACTCAATTATTCAAATTAGAACTCACCAAAATTATGGACCCTTATATGGTTCCTTGGCTTCAGGATTAGAGAAGCAGCCTTCTCATAGTCTTAATGACATTTGCAATTAATTGTTCAGGTTTTACTCCCAGACATCTTTGCTTTACTAATGCAGAAGCATAGACCTCTTTTGTTTTTAAGACTTTTTATTAGAGTACTTTTAGGTTTACAACAAAATTACAAGAGTGGTATAGAAGATTTCCCAAATTCCCTCTGAACTCACACATGCATAGCCTTCTCCATTATCAACATTATTTATTAGAAGGGTACATTTATTTTTTGCCAAGGGTGAATTACATTGATACATCATAATCACCCAAAGTCCATAGTTTACCCTAGGGTTTACTCTTTACTCTTAGTGTTGTACATTCTATGAATTTGGACAAATGTATAATGGCATATATACTTACATATATCATTAAAATAACACGCAGAGCCCTAGTCAGTGTGACTCAATTGGTTGGGCATTGTCCCATGTCCCAAAAGTTGCTGGCTTGACTCCTAGTCAGGACACATCCTTAGGTTGTGGGCTCGATCCCCCAAAGGGTCATGTTTCTTTCTCTCTCTCTCAAAATCAATTAAAAATCTTCATATATATGGCATGCAGAGTATTTTTGCTGCACTAAAAATCTACCTCTGGCAATCACTAATCATTGTACTGTCTCCAATAGCTTTGCCTTTTCCAGAGTGTTATAATGTTATATAGCTGGAATCATACAGTATGTAGCCTTTACTGATTGGCTTTTTTCACTTAGTAATATGCATTTAAGTTTCTTCCATGTCTTTTCATGGCTTGATAACTCATATCTTTTTTTTAGCACTGAATAATATTCTGTTGTCTACAGGTACCATAGTTTATTTATCCATTTATATACTGAAGTTCATGATCGCTTTTAACTTTTCGCAATTATGAATAAATCTGCTATAAATATCCATGTACAGGTTTTTGTGGACATACATTTTCAACTCCTTTGAGTAAATACCAAGGAGCACAATTATTGAATTGTATAGTAAGAATATGTTGAGTTTTGTAAGAAATTGCCAAATTGCCTCCTAAAGTGTATGTGCCATTTTATTATTCCACTAGAGGCCCAATGCACAAAATTCGTGCAAGTGGCTTGGCCCTCGCAGCCGTGGCAGCTTGCCTCGGCCCTCGCAGCCCCGGCTTCGTCCGGAAGGGCATCTGGAAGGACATCCGGAAGGACATCCAATCTAATTAGCATATTATGCTTTTATTATTATAGATCATCAATGAATGAGAATTCTTATTGCTCCACCTCCTCACCAGAATTTGGTCTTGTCAATGTTCTGGATTTTGGCTATTCTAAAAAGTATGTACATATCTTGTTTTAATTTACATTTTCCTGATAACATATGATGTTGAGTATCTTTTCATATGCTTATTTGCCACCTGTACATCTTATTTGGTGAGTGTCTGTTAAGGTCTTTGGTCTAATTTTAATTAGATTATTTATTTTCTTATTGTTGAGTTTTAAGATGAGGGTTGGTTTTTTTTGTTTCATATTTTGGGTAACAGTCCTTTATCAGATGAATCTTTTGAAAATATTTTCTCCCAGTCTGTGGCTTGTCTTCTAATTCTCTTGATGTTGTCTTTCACAAAGCAGAAATTTTTAATTTCAATAAAACCCAGCTTATTACTTCTTTTATGGATTTTGCCTTTGGTGTTATGACTAAAAGGCATCACCAGCCCTGGCCAATGTGGCTTAGTTGGTTGAGCCTCGTACCATACACCTAGAGGTCACCAGTTCAATTTCTAGTCGGGGCACATGCCTGGTTTGCAGGCTCAGTCCCTAGTAGGGGGCATGCAGGAGGCAGTTGATGGATGTTTCGCTCTCACATCCACGTTTCTTTCCCTCTCTCTTCCTCTCTCTCTAAAAATCAATTAAAAACATTTTTTTAAAGTCATCACCATACCCAAGGTTTTCTCCTATGTTATCCTCTAGGAGTTTTAGTTTTGCATTTTAAATTTAAGTCTGTGAGCCATTTTTAATTCATTTTTTGTGAATGGTGTAAGGTCTGTGTTTATATGCATTTTTTTTTTTGCATGTAGATATTCAGTATCTTTTGCTGAAGTGACTATCTTTACTCCATTGCATTGCCTTGGAATATCTATCTCTCCATTTATTTAGTTCTCCTTTGATTTAATGAATCAGAACTTTGTACTTTTCCTTGAACATATTTTGTTAATGGCAAACTTTTGAGAAAGATAAACTTTCTTTTTACAAGTTGGGTTCTTTGAACATCCTGTATGAGAAATGTGTTAGTTTAGAAAGGGAACGCCATTACCTAGAATTGTGTAAACAGGAAAAAAAAGTATGCATCTTCACTTATTGTATTTTTATTTTCCTCCACACACTGCATAATAGCAGGAAGTTTTTATAGCACTTATGATAAATGAAATTATACCTTTACAGTTGTGTAGTTATGGGATTACCTTGGTAGATTTTACCTTCCATGAGGGCAAGGATGATGTTGGTACATTCACTGAGGTATGGCTGGCATATAGTGCATGCTCTGCAAATACAAATAAAAATGGCAAGTGCCATAAGAAAGGGAAGGATCTAGAGTTCTATAGCAAGATCAGGGAAAACCTCTTAGGGGAAATAATAAGTAAACTAGCCTTCAATGGTGGCCAATATTGTGGCATACAGATATGAAAAATTACATGGTGCTCAGTATACTTATAGAATTGAATACACTTTAATGTATACTAGTCCTCTGAAAATTGGTGATCTCTGAATATAATGTAGATTCTAAGTAATCTTTTAGAAATAGAATTAATCAGATCTGCTTATCCTAAAGCCAGTGTAGGAAAAGAGGCGTTTTCTCCATATAAAAGGTAACATAGGAAGGACTGTGAAGTCTTAGCCACTGAAGGATATAGAGATAAGATTTTTACAAGAGTGCTATCTTGAGTGACCAGGAAACACAACCTCATTATGATCAAGAGACTGAGCATGAGGAGAGTTTAAATAAGCGATAAGGAGCTTTGTTTCCATCTACCTGCAAACTAATTTATGAAGTAGCACTATCAGAGACAAATCGCAGACATGAGGCAGAGAGCTATGCCGAAAGAGCCTTGGTGTCATCCAGATGTGGGCTTTCCCCTCAGCTCTCTCATGAACTAGCTGGTAATTTGGGACATATTAGGTAAACGTACTAAATCTCAGTTTCTTTAGTAAAATGAAGATAATACTCTGTAGGCTGTTTGTGATAGATAAAATATATATATATATATGTGAATGGGACTACCACAGAATTTAAAACTTAGGTATTTTGGAAACACTTTTCTCTCTGCCCTTCCTTTGCCTGCTTTAGGTGTTGAGTTTGCCCCTTTACAGGAAGATACCTGTTCATTGGCACCACATAGGCTCTTTGTGTGCATCCCAAAATCCGGAGTGAAATATTTAAATGAAACTACCACCTGACAAGTATTAATCTACCAAATTAGATTAATCTGCAGAAATCAAGCCTTGAAAATTAAATCTTGGAATCTTCACTTCTGTAAAATGCTTAAGATAATTTATCCACTTATTCTGCCTTCTCTGTTCTGCTTTCAAACTGAAAGAGAATTAAAGGTCAAGTTTACAGCTCAGAAGCAGATTCTTTTCTATCAAATTCTCTGTTCAAGTTGATAAATTCAGCCAGGTCCTGGAGTGATGGAGCAGACTCCACTGTGGGAGGAGGCAGCTGAAGGACTATGGGAGTTAAATAGAGCAGGGGCCAAACCATTTGTCACTGGGTGCTGAGAAGCAGCGTGCTACACTGCTTAGACTGCTGGTTTTACAGTCAGAAAAACTCTCCTCGAGCCCCCAGTCTCCTGCTTATTAGCTTGGTGAGCCCAAACAGGATTCATCAACTCTCTGAGTCCCCCAAAGACACATCTGACACCTCAGCAGTGCTAGCCCAGTGTAAATGCTCAGTATATTTTTGTTGAATAAATAAACAGTACAGAAAGTGACATCAAGTAGTTTCCATGTATTTGTTCTGTGTACTCTTACAATGTTCCTTAAGCCTGTAGACTATGTAAAACCAAACTTAGTTATCCTCCACCACTTAGCCAGAAATATGTGTGTGCCTATTACATAATGAAAGCAGCTAGCCGGGAAGGCTGACACATCACTTGTCATCTTTAATGTTCCTTCATCATACAATCCCTCCATGGATTCATATATCACATGTCAGGTAATCTTCTAGAGAAGCTTGACTCTAACCATTTGTTCCGGGGTTTGGATGATGAATGAGATGGGTTAGATCATTTAATTCACTATATGGCACGCACATGTTAAAGCTGAAGGAAAAGAATGTCTGACAAATTGTTTGTTGTCATTAAGGTTTCTTTCCCATATGCCTTAGATGGTTTTCCCCCCGCCTCATTCATTGTCCAATACACAAAGCCAACTATTATAAGGAAGACAATACTTAATGGATGCTAGACAAATGATAGCCAAAGCTGTCTGGTGCCTTATCCAATATGCGAGAGCCAAATTATAATGTCATTAGATGGGATGCCTCAAGTTGTTATAAAGTTGTGTTTCCACAGTCCCCTTCCTTTATCCTCAGTGTGGTTTTTCCTGGCATCTGTTTTCACTAGAAGCTTCTTTTTTTCTTAAATAGAATAGCTGAGGTCAAGTTTTGAATCTTTTGTTATGCCAATTTTTAAATGCCTAATTGATACCCAAAACATATGCCATACAAATATAAACTTTAAAAACTTGAGTCACAGGAGTGTTGGATTTATATACAGTAAGTCTCCACTTACCCTTCTCCAGGGTCTACTTTCTTCAGGCACAAAGTCTCTTCTTGGACTGTGTGTTCTTGTATCCATTTCATAGCAGGTTCTTAGAACATTGGCACTTATAAGGAATTGACGAATGAATGATCATTCAAAGGTACAGATAGAAGCATAGTAAATGCATGTTAGTGTAAAATATTTTGCTACTGAATTGACTATAGAGAAAATGAATTGCACTTCTACCACAAGGAAGTTGGGATTCCTTAACAATTTCGTTTGCATCAAACCAATTATCTGGGGTATTCATTTTAAGTCACTTTTTAAAAATCCTCACCCTAGGCTATGTTTATTGACCTTAGAGAGAGGAAGGTGAAAAGGAAGAGAGAGAGAGACAGAGAGACATTGATTGGTTGCCTCCCATATGCACCCCAGCCAGGGACTGAACTGACAACCTAGGTATGTGCCCTGATCCGGAATCAAACCTGTGGCCTTTTTGGTTTACAGAACAACCCTCCAACCAACTGAGCCACACCAGCCAGGGCCTTGATTTTTCTTTTAAAATAGCTTCATGACTTCACTTACCTTTCTCAGACATAAATGTAAAACTCAGGTCTTCTGTCCCAATAGCCACATTTCCAATTCTCAATAGCCTATTATGGCTAGTGACTCCCAATTTAGACAGCATGTTCTCAGCAATCTGAAGCTGAGCTGCATTTTCAGCTGCAGTGTTGGAATGCAGGGAAGTTTGAGTAGGATGGGATGATAGGGAAATGGACTACAGACAGAAGTAGTAAATGAACAACTGTGTCTCAAGGTGGTATAGCTAGGCAATAAGGGCAATAGAGAGACTAAGGAGCAAAAAGAGGAGGTGGCTAAGCCCAAAGCAAAGCATTAGAAGAGGGAGTCAGAAAAGACATCAAGAAGGAAATGATGTCTAAATAGAGAGAGGAAGAATGATGAAGAATAATCCAGGGAAGAAATGTCAGGAAAAAGGGTAGAATGTAGGAAGGACTTGGGGGACGGGAGGGGAAGGCAAAGAGAGGAATGTGCAAGGAAAATTCGGTGAGGCTGAACTATCAGAATCTGGGCTGAGTCAGAGTGATTAGACTGAACAATAGCCAGGTTACCCAGGGCCTTATGAGCACAGTGGAGAGCCAAAGAAGAGCTGTAGAATGGCATGATCAAATTTACATTTAAAACCATCACTCTGGATGAGACGTGAAAGATGGAAGTAAACAGGACAAGCAGCAAATGGGCTTGGTAAGAGACAATCACACAGTAATCTAGGCAAGAGATGAGGCTGGTCTAGACCAGAGCTTTAGTAGTGGGGACAAAGAAAAGTGGATGGACTGGAGAGAAATTTAGAAGGTAGAATTTACAGGATTTAGTCATAGATGAGGGGAGGCATAATAGGGTCAAGAATTATGCCCAAGTTTCTAAATTGGTGGTATTTCTATTCATTGGGTCAGGAGGGAAAGGAGATTGAATATAGGAATAACAGTTCAGATTTAGGCATGTTATGTTGAGATATCTTTGGGATAAACTAGTAATAGTTTCCAATTGGTGGGTCTATCTGCAAGTTTTAAAACGCAGGTAAAAAATTAAATTAAGATGGGATTCTTGGAAATAGCATGTAGAGAGTAATTGAGACTGGTAGTCTGTGAAGACACCCACGGGGACTTCATAGAAGAGGAAGAAATCAAAGGCCAGGATAAACCCCTATGGGATGACAATGTTAAGGGACAGACAGAGGAAGCAAAGTGTGCAAAGGAGATGGATAGCCAAACAGGTAGATGGATAATCAGTAACATAGAGTGTCAAGAAAATAAAAGGTCAAAATACTTCAAAAACAAAGGAGTGGTTAATGGTGTCAGGGGTAACAAGATTGTTGGTGACTTTGTTTTGACCTTGATTGTTGGTGAGACCAATTTCATGGGTGTGGTAGGGACAGAAATCAAAATGTAGTCAGCTGATGGGAAAGTAAGAGTTGCATTCTTTGACTTCTTGCCTAAATTTCTCGTCTTAATTTTCAACCAAAATACAGTGTAGGAAAGGAGAATATTGTTTCTTATGCAAATGGCCAGAACAACTCATAGTATCACATTTCTGACCTCAGTTTCTGTACTCAAGTACTACAGTCTAGAGCAGTCATTAGCAGTCTGTCCAGGATAGGGTGTTAAGCCTTTGTTCAGTCATTCTCTTCTGAACAAACTAGTTGCGGACTTTTCAAGGACTGGTAGTGATTTAGGTTCTTGGAAACCCCAGACTGGGAATGGAGAGTAGAAATACACAGTAGAGAAATTCCCAGTACTTTCCCCTCTCCCTGCATGTCCTCCTTTCCTCTTTTGTTCCCTCCTTTTATTTTTCCTTTATAAATTCCCTGTTAAAATGCAAGGTCTTTGAAAGTTTTTAGTATCTCAATTAAAGGTTGAGTTTTATTAGAGTGATTGGGAAATGGACTACAGACTGAGGGAGGAAAGGGACAAAGTCAGAAGCAAATGGGTATAAAATATGACTTTTGTTTACCTCACTTTTACTTAATGTTGGTTGCCTATCAGCCTCACTGTTATACCAGTCATACTCATTGAATGTTATACGAGAGCCATTTCTGTTACACACTCAATTACCCCTATTGCCCTAGTCTGGAATGCATAGGTGGAGAAAAGTATCAATCTGATGAATGAATACATTCCAAGGGCCATTCCTAAAGAATCACTATGTAATAATGGTAGATCTAGGAAAAAAACTTTGAGCACACTGATTATCTTTTTAAAACTAGAATTCAACCTGAAGTTTATATGATGGACAGATGGATGGGTAGATGGGTGATGAGAAAGATGGAAGGAAAGAGGGAAGGGAGGGAGGGAGTCAGAAGAGGCCCTGTGGTTATTATTGTTGTTGATAGCCTTGTTTTAACATTAGAACATATTACATGCCATTCATTACATTGATTGTGGGGAAAGCACAGGATTTGGAATAAGATGACTAATACCTTCTGGCTTGTGTTTTTAGGGAATTTGCTTTCCTTTTCTGAGTCTCACCTCATCTGTTGAGTGGTATTATACTGCACACATACTACAGGGATGTTATAAGCGTAATCAACCTTTTCTGTAAAAGATCATGTGTGTAAATTATGATGTACAGTACATACATTAGTTAGTATTTCACATGAGTACCATTTATCTTCCTGGAAGGAGGATTGCCTGGATGTAACCTAGTATAAACAAGTGTGAGAACTTTTAATGCACTAATAGCTTTAGGCCTCAATCCTGGACAGCTTATTAGTGCTCATTAGTGCCCATGTAGTACATCCTCATTGGCTCTTTTGAGCACTTGTTCGCTATGATACTCTTCGCAAACTGTTTTCGGTTATTTCCCCCCCCCCCCAAAAGTGCCCACTTTTTCTCTTGCAAGCTCTTTCTCCATACTTAGCTCTTCCATTTTATAAAATAAATAATCTCACCCACTCCCACCCACTGGCATACTTTTAATCGCAGCTAATACTTGAGCATAGTTTTATGCTTCTACTTACTCTCTGGAACACTAGGACAAACCTACTCCGAGTGCTAATTAGGACCAACTTGAACATATGTCAGCAGCCCTTTAACTGTTCTCTTTGAAATGGTTCCAGTTAGTCCTTTTAAATGAAATTCACAAAAGAACTCAAATTAATTTGCTTCTCAATGTCCTATGGTTCAGACATTGGATTTTTTTCCCCCCATAGTGACTTCTGGTTAGCAATCAAAGGGCTGCTTTCCTACATTATGATTTTAACTCTGTGTTCTGGGAACGGAAAGATTCAGCCATTTCTTCAAAATCCGTAATTATTTTTTGTCTTTACATTTTCAACTTCCCCCAAATGTTTCCCCTTTCCATTGAAGCTGCCTCCTGCTCTATGTAGGTTATCCTCATATTTCTCCTGAAGAGTCTTACCAGAAAGTCTAAGACAGGAACACTTCTGTGGGGATTAAACTGCCCATACAAGCCAGGAACAGCTGTATTATCCGTGGGTCCTAGTGAAAAGGAAAATGCAGGGATCTTTGTTTATAAAAAAAATTATCTAGAATTTCAGGGCAGAAACAGCAGAAAAGGGCCCTAGGCAATGGCCCAGGTCACACACTCTGAGGTCTGTATACAATCATTGTGGGGTGATACAAATTGACGGTCTTGTTCCCTTTGCAGATTAACCATGGACTTCGCATTTAAAAAATACCTGTCTTTCATCATCTCTGTCACAGGTTCCTATTAGATATGAAGCTCTTAATCTATTTGGCAATTTTTGATAACTAAGTTATTTACTTTTATGTGAATTTTCTGACACACACACACACCCATTTCAATCAATGCTTACCTTAGCTTTGTTTTTATTTTCTTTATAATTCTTTTTATTGAATTTATAGTCCTACCTTAACTTGAAGATTAATTGGGCCATTTCAGGGAAGCTGAATTCTCAAATACTCATACTTGAATGATGGCATTGAACCACAAATTGCATTTATTGCAATTTCATTTGTTAACACAAGTACATTTGTAATGTTGAAAGCTTTTAAAATCCAAAAACACTAGAAAGGTACAAACATAAAAGGGTATGCAGTCTAGTAAAACCCTGGAAGTATTTTATGCATGTTTGGGGGCAACCTATGGTATCACCATTTATTGTAAAATATATTTAATGCTCAGTATGATGGCATCATTGCACTGCCTTGCGTTCTTGCATGCATATTTTCAGACCTTCTCCTCCTCCATCTGGGCTAGCCACCACTTAGCCCTGCAGGAAGCTGAGTTTCCACGCTTATCTGCTCGTCTAGGGGAGAGCAAGTGGTGTTGATTTTGCCGTATGTGGCCAATTATGTTGACCTTTATGATAGATCACGCTGTGGCAGGACCAGGAAGCCCAGTCTCCCTCCCATTTACATCTCCTTCGAGGGAGCGTAGCACATTGCCATCGTGTCAGTTTGTGGTCATGTATTTCACTCCCCAGCAATGCACATCTTGAAACACTGTGATTAGCATCCCTAATTCCTAAAAATTGACTTGCCTTGTTAAAACCAGAGAACTGTCGCCTAAAATACTTCACCTACTGTTCAAAAGGGTATTATTTTAGTGCCCTGGGGATAGGAAAAGTTTTCAACCCACCAGTGCAGGGATTAGTCTTATTTTAAAGTATTTGAAGTGTTTTAGATAACTTAGCTAAGAATGATCCAAGTTCAGTGGCTTCCCAAGAGTCTTTAAAAATGTGCTCCAAGTCCTTATCTGGCAACAATTTGTAAAAATGCCTACGTTCTGTATATATTTGGACATCAAGATCTATCTTCTTGATATTGCAGAAAAATTAAAGCACCTTCTGCATCAATTAAACACAGAGGGTAATTTCCTTGGATAAAGAGCTTTCTCTTTGAGTAAAGATTTCTGACTGAATCATCAAGAATTAATCATATGTCTAGTGAGAAGCAAGTGCACTTTTCCTTGTTTTTCATATCTCTGTCCACTAAGCAAATAAATTAATTGGGATATTCATAATTGCTTGTATAATTTTAGAGAGATGCATAATTTTGTGATTCACTTAGAGTCATATCAAGGTTAAAGCTCCATGAAACTAAAAGAGCATCATCTCTTCAAGTAATCTCTGTTCACCAGCTTCTTGAACTATTGACTGACTTACCCAGTCAGATTAGTTTATGGCTTTAGACTCATAGGTACTAGTCAGGTCAAATGGCTAATGTGAATAGGTTGTGTGTGTGTTTTTAATAATCGAATTAGCTATTCCACTCTTTTAGCAGAGTTGACTAAAATAACTGGACTTTTCAGTGGTAATTCAGAGTTGGTGTTTTTTCTATTTTGTTTCTGTATATGTACAATGAAACCACATATCAAGAACATATGAAGAAAACACATAGGTTCACTCTTCTTCATGGTTCTTTACTTGGACAGCAATTAGTGACATGCTGTCCCCTCAGTAGAAACAGCACTGATTAGAGCTGGTATCAGAGAGCTTCCATCTTTCTTCACAACAGTGACTCCCTTTCCTAAGTCTCATTTTTTTCAGAGTGAGAAACTGAGAAATGGTAGGGGGGACCTATATTAATATGTTAAACAGCTTATTCAAATAGCCATTTTGCTTCTGTGATTTTTCTAAGATATTCTCTGATGCACCTTATTAATGGTTGCTCACAGAGCAGCTGCATGGGTATTCAACCTAATCCAAACAGAGACATTCTGCCAATCATTGCTTGAATGCCAGGCTACTGTCTTCCTGTTTATACCTGCAACTCTTCACCATTTCATGTGAAGTAGATGATATAGTTAAAGAGTCAGGTGTCATGATTTTAGCACATTCAAGTCATAGGTTACTAGTCTTTATAGACATGTTGGTTAGAGAAGAGTGATACACTAGAGAAAGCTGTGTACTTCGAGAGGCAGTTATTATGGGTCCATTACTTGGGGTTTGATTGAAGAAGAAAGCTTTTAGTAATACCCTGGACTATCAACAAAGAACACAGCAGCGAAGTCAAAGACCCTGGTAGCTCACTGCATAAAATAAATAATTATTATTTTTTGTAAAAAAGTGTGGAGCAGGTTTCTCAGCTCAGGACTGTTGATGTTGTAGACTGGATGATTCTTTGTTGTGAGAGGCTGTCTGTGTATTAGGGGTCAGCAGCATCCCTGGCCTCTACCCATTAGATGCCAGAAGTCCACCCTCTCCCAACTGAAACAACTAAAAATGTTTCCAGACTTTGCCAAATGCCTTCGGAGGAACAAAACTGCCTTCATTTGAGAACCACTGGGATAGAGTTTTCCAATATTAAAACATTTGGATCTCCTCAACAACTCTGTCAGGGGTTTTTTAATCCTTATTTTACAAAAAGGAAACTGAGACTCAGGAAAGTAAAGGGACCCGTTTAAGGTCTCACGAGTAGTATATGATAGAGATGGAATTCAAACACAGACAGGTCTTCTAAAGCCATGCCAGGTGTTCTCTTTATTACACCAGTGAAGACAGATATTGTATCATTTGACTCTGACTACCTTCCCTTCACTTTTCTGCTTCTCCTGTTATTTGTGTTTCCTGGGCTTTACATGAATAAAATTGAACCAAAACAATTCTCAGTGTTCTGAGAGGCACTTAACGTTCAGTCTTTTAGTAAGACATCAATTTCTCATTTGGTCTTTAGTCCCAATAGCCCCAACATTTGATATGTCTACAAGATTAAATCAGGTCCCTGTTGGGAGCTGTATAATTTTTCTAAGAAATCATCTTAGATTCCAGTAAAATGAAGGAATATTTTTATTTCAGTAAGGCTATAGGTCCATAATATGTTGTTGAGTGAGAAAAGAAATACACCAAAGAGTTAATGATACTTTTAGCATATTGAGATCATGAATTATTTTTATTGTCTTTTCTATCTTTTACATATCCTCATTTCCTACCGTGAAAATGTATGATCAACAAAAATGCTACATAAAAATAAATATTAATAAAACAAAAACTAATGTGCTAAGAGGCACGTGAGGCCATATTTAGCTGGGAAGAGTATGGAGCATGAGTTAGAGAAAGCAAGAATCAGAGCAGTCCCTCTGCCCCCATGGGACTTGGTGGTCTCTCGGGGCTGGGAGGAAAGCCTGCAGATAACAGGGAGTCTGGGAGGCCCAGCCCACACACCAAAGATCACATCAGCCTTCGTTGGACATCTGGATTCAAACTTAAAGAAAATTACTCTGCTGATTCTACTGGTCACCCTCATTAAAGCCCTGCACCTATAATTGTCCATTATCAGGTGAGATGAAAGTGTTTATCCTTGTTTCTTTGACACTTATATACCTTCCTGAGCTGTACTTAAATCATGTATAGGTTAACTCCATCAGATTTTGTATACTTGTAATCATTATATTTTGAATAAAAAGTAAATAATAAAGATTTTCTTCAAAAACATGAGAACTTATTTAAGTGGAAAGCCTTACAAATATGCAAAAGTTATGTCACACTTAGGTCTATATTTAAGGAATACCTTTAAATAAAAATTTGTGGCTTTCATCAAAAACCCACTAGATTTATGGTCATCAGCAGAAAAAAAAAGTTTATTGGGTGGTGGACACATGGTGCTATATACAGATTTTATAACTTAGAGATCCACACATGAAATCTATATGTTCATGATGACCAATGTCACCCCCAATGAAATTAAATTTTAGGTAAATAAATCAAACACCCCATTTGAGGGTTTGTGCTATCATATGCTGTGAAATTGTAAACTCTTTGAGCTCAAGGTATATTTTTTCCTTTGTAAATCTTATTTTTCTAATTACAAAAAGTAATATTTGTTTAAGCACTTTAGGAAATATAGGTAAAAATAAGTTAAAAAATTATTAGCATTTCCTCCACCCAGATATACTGCTATAAATATTGTAGAATATGTCCTTTCAGATTTTTTTCTATACACATTTATT
Organism: Plecotus auritus; assembly: GCF_963455305.1. Lineage (NCBI taxonomy): Eukaryota > Metazoa > Chordata > Mammalia > Chiroptera > Vespertilionidae > Plecotus > Plecotus auritus. Next base: position 187,676,437 of record NC_137771.1, on the reverse strand, counting down.
CTACACTTTTAAAAAAAGTATCATGTTATTACTAATTGTTTGTAACCTGTATTTTTAACTTAATAACACTTTTAGAAAGTAGTTCTGTGTCATTAAATATTCTTTACAACATGATTTTTAAGAGAACACGGTTTCCTTTATTTGGGCATATTATACTTGACTCACCCAGTCCCCTTATTTTCAGACATTGAGGTTGTTTTCGGTTCTACCATTATGAACAAAGTTGTCATAAACATTTCTGTATTTCTACACATCCATGGTTATTTCCTTAGGATAAATTTCTGGGAGTGGAATTACTATGTTAAACGTATGAATGCTAATGCTTTTAATTCATATTGTAAAATTGCTCTCAAGAAAGGTATTATCAATTTGCACTCCCACCAGTAGTATAGAGAACTGATTTCCCAGCTCTCTCACCATCACTGCTATTAATTTTTTTTAAAAAAAGCCAGATTGATAGAAGAAAAATAGTATGTCATTATTGTTTGATATGCATTTTGTTGACTACTACTGAAGAATATTTTTTAAGGTGAACTTTTTTGTATGATAATTGGGCACTTACTTATAATTATTCTTTTAGAAATTTCCTCTTCTTGCCCTTTGTTCATTTTTTCTCATGTTAAGCAGTTTCTCATTGATTTATAAGAGCTCTTTTTATATTAAGAATATTACAGGAAGGCTCATTTCTTATACTTTGTATCTTCTGCAATATCTGGTAGAGAGACAGGCAAATGGTGATATTTCTTTACAGGAGAACTACAGTACACTATTCTGTGATGAAATCAATCATATGTATCCCTTTGGTTAAAATAATGTAGAAATAACATTATTTCATTATTTGTCTTTCATGACAAGCACAGAATATGATAACTTTGATGTTTCAGAGGATAAAAATAGCCTAAGACCCATAGTAGAAACGTAAAAGAATGAGAGCTACTTAACAACAAGAAAGTGAGGTTAGTGGGTAGTGACAATACACTTTCAAAATTTTACAAGATGAAATCACTAATCTTTGATGAGGCAGGTTGAAAACAGAACTTTAAAAATGTGGTTTAGGAAAGAACACTTTTGCAGAGGAGCGATGTAAACAATGAGTTGGGTTCTCCTAGGTAATTTCAATGCACCTTTCTTAGAAGTTTTTAACCAGAGCAATGAGAGGAGGGTAGAGACAGGGGTTTTTTTTTCATTTTTTGTCAGCAGTGGCTGGATACTCCTGAGCCCAGTGGAGATGAGGGAGGACATTGGGCCCCCGCTCAGGCCTCATGCTAATCGAAGGCTCCGATAGCCTAACATGTTCAGTCATAGAGATAGTTTAACAGGTCAGAGACCAGGAAACTATAGTGCCTGGGACCAAGTCATGCCATGGAATGCACTGCAAACTAACAGTCTTACAAATATATATTTTCATATAGACAATCATATACCATTGTATATTGTGTGTGTTTATAGCACTAATATGTTAGGCATTAGTGCTATAAATATAGCATTTTAAATGCTATACTTTAAATATAAAACAATTTTGGTAATCCTGTATTAAAGCATTTTAACAAATCAGGAGCATCAAATTACATAAGGGCCTGGGCTTTGTCTAGCCTCTGACAGGCATTATCATGGATTAACAAATTAGAAATACTGAAAATCCCCTTACAGCATTTTTCAATTTGCAGATTATTTACCTGGATATGTAATTGAGCAATACTATGACTGACCTGCTAGTTGTGATTATAGGGGCTTCCCAGGGGATCATATTAATACCAAAATTACTTAGCTTTTTATTAATCAATTATGGACTGCTTTACTTAGGGGATGTAGGAAGTTTGCAGCAGTGAAAAATCCACTGGGGCTTTAAAATTTTTTATTAAATCTTCTGAAAGTTTTTCCCCAAATGTGATTAATAAAATAGTTCTATGACATGATAAGAAAGCAAAGTATACCATTTGTAATTCTAAAAGAAAATTACAGGTAACTTAACTCCAAGAGCAGTAATAATTGGAATAACAAGAGGTACCAAGATAAAACAAATTAAATTCTTTGGGCATCTTGTGGTTATTTTGGAGAAATCATTACCTGCTTTAATCATTCAGATTCTAAGTGCTGGGAATGCACTGGTGATTAGGGGTTTTATAGATGTATAATTTGACTCTGGATGTCAACAGGATCACAACACTAGATAGTAAATATTGCCAGTTACTGATGATACCTGCATAACCAAGAGGAAAAATCTTACAAGTTGTGACTTGGACCTGGTCAATATATTTATGCTGATTAAATCCTTTATGGGAGAGAACATCACTGATTTCTCTTTGGGAGTTTATTTAGTTTTCTCTTTCTTATTTTTTATTATTTTTTTAAATTTTTAATTCTTCCCAGAGCAAATGGACTGAGATGTAGAATATTCAAACTAGTATTTTTGTTTGCCTGCTTGTTTGCTTGAAAAAGGCTAGTCTATCCTGTTGGTTAATTTCAATACAATAGGGAAATAGTACGTTGGTATAGTGATTAACACAAACTTATTAAGTTAACAGTATAACTGCACACTGATTAGACCATCCAAGATACATACAAGGTAAAGCCTAGTACTGAAGCCATAACCAGGTAGTTCAGTTGGTTGGAGCATCATCCCCTCAAAGCCTTATGGGTTCCATTCCCGGTCAGGGCACATACCTATGTAGTGGGTTCGATCCCTGGTCAGGGCACATAGGAGAGGCAACTGGTCCATGTTCCTCTCTCTCTCTCAAAAAAAAAAAAAATCAATGAAAACATATCCTTGGGTGAGGATTACATAGATAGATGATAGATAGATAGATAGATAGATAGATGATTAATAGATAGATAGATAGATAGATAGATAGATAGATAGATAGATAGGTAATAAAGCCTAGTGCTGAAGAGAAAGGCAGAAGGATTCATTTATGTAATAGATATGGTTTGAGCCTAGCATGTGCCAGACATGGTGCCAGATACCCTGGGTGTATTCTCTTACCTTGTTATATGCTAAACACCAGAAGTTGCTAAACTCAAATCTGAGTCTTCACTGGGAAGCCACAAAATTCAGGAATGTTTTTGTTGGGTTTTACATTAATTAAGATTAAGTGGATGATCAAAACATTTTTTTCTCATATGTGTCTCCCAAATCTTAAACTTTATCAGGAAAACATTAACTGTGGAGAATGAAACTACCTTAAAATAAAAAAGTATTTTAAAAGCTTCGCTATTTATAATGCAGATATTATAATTTTGTAGTAGAAAAGTGACTTCTTTACCTCCTAGAAAAATGACCAAAGTCGAAACATGTGATGATTCATCTTTTAAAGGAAAAAATTTAAACTTTAGATTTATCAGAAATTTGGAGAAATGAAGATGAGGAATGGAGTGACTGTACTCAGTTATCTAGTCTAGTGGTCATAAACTAGATACAAATGCAGCAACAATATAAAAATTATATAAAACACAGACAGGATCTGACCTATCACTTGCATGACTCAGCCTCACTCACCTCACCCTAATTCAGGCCTGAACAACACATTTCTAGCCAACAAACCTCTGGCAACCATTCTATTCTGGTCCTCTGACAAATGAGGGTTGTGTTGGGTGAGGTCCCAGGAACGTGAGCTGGTTGGGAACTTACTAGTACTGCCTAGAGATACAATATGTTCCAACCCAGGGGAATACTGAAAGCAGAGTCCTAGAGAAAGGTAGGTCAGAACCAGAATAAACAGTCCATGCTGGGTCATTTTTCCAAATGGAACTAAAGGTGGAAAGATAGCCAAAGTATAAAGTTAAAGAGACAGAAACAAAGGTTGCTGCTGAATGTGAATGTGGGGGAGATGAGCCTGCAATTCCCGAGTCATCTGTGGACATCTGCTTGGTCTTTTCTTACCTAGGGAGTTCCAGGAGCTTTGAAAGTGATGGCCAGAGGCAAACCATTTTTGTGTGTTGGCTTTCAGGCGTCTTCAAATTACGGCCCGTGGGCCACATGCAGCCCACTGAGGACATTTGTCCAGCCTGCCGGGTGCCGCTGCCTGTCCTGCTTAGCAGCCAACTCGTCCCGGGCCCGCAGTGCGCATAGGAATTCGTTCATAGTTTTTTTTTTTAAACTATAGTCTGGCCCTCCAACGGTCTGAGGGACAGTGAACTGGCCCCCTGTTTAAAAAGTTTGAGGACCCCTGCAGCCAAACCTACATACTTTCCCCATTATCACCAAGCTCATACTACCTTTAATTCAACCTTGAGGCAAGTAAGCTCAAGATATTGGCCATATGCTTTCCTTTCTGGAAGGCCCTTACTGTGAGACACCCAGTGGGGAGGCCAATCACAATTAGTGGTCCTGTGCTGGACCAGGCACTTTCATCCTGAGGCTCAAAACAGCTGAGTGAATTAACCAAGAAACTGCTAAAACTGTGAACGAATTCAACCCAGGAGGGCTGTTAAGGGACAGTTGGAAAACTTGAAGAGTCAACAAGATTAGCAGCCTCCAGAACAACCAAAAACTATTTCTCTGCATTTCCAAACCTACCTGACTCTAGAGCTGAGGCTTTTTCTATCATGCATGAACACTCAAGTGAGAACACAGTCAAGGAAATTCCGCTAGAAAGAGTCCCTGCATACTTATTGCTACCTCCACCCCCACCATCACCACCAAGTTCATAGGGGCACATTTCCCAATGATAGTTTGTCCAGAGAGGTAATCCATCTGAAAACAAAAGTTCCTTCTGGAAGCTTCCATTGCTGGGAAGTTCTCTACTCTTTGTGATGAAAACCGAGGAAGTCAATGCTCCAGAATCCAAATCCTCCTTGTTCTATTAGGACATAAGAGGCTGGATATGGTATAAATGAGAGAGAGAGAAAAGAAAAAGGAATATTTTTTATACTTGCATTTGTTTAATTTCTCAGTATTAATAGACTGTACTTTTAGGAGAAGTAAATTAACTGTATACAATGTTTAAGGAATATTGTATATGTTGGATCAAATGAGGGGAAAGGATAGTTTTGCCAAAGGCAACTGTTATCAAGGTTCTGAAATTAATTGGATGCTTTAATTGAGGTAGATTACTAGCTAAAGCTTGCTTGAATACAGCAATTCTCCTATTAAATTATCTTTGAATAATTACCTGAAATTTCTCAGCTGCAGGGACTGATGGCTATTTAATTGCACAGTGATGTTGCTATATAATTACTTAACAAGGTGTCCTGTAATAGTTTAATTCCCTTTTTACTGAAAAAAGTACATGATAAAGTAACTACAAATACCTCTTTCATAAAAAATAAATCACTGTAGAGTTTTTCCTTCAGATTATTTAATATTTGAAAGAAAATAAAATTATTTCTAAATTTATTATTTATAATTCAAGTATTGATGAATTTTTTAAAAATAGAGTAGAGCATCTCTAACACATAATACATTAGATAACATTTCAAAGGGTTGGAATTGTTAGTTTTAATTTTTTCTTATCGTGAGCATTTCATGTCTCATTATTAAATACCCAAGAAACCATACTTTATTGCATATTTTATTGCATATTTTATCTAAGGTTTGCAAATTAGGCATATGGTCATTAAATTAATAATCAAATATTATTGAAATATAGCCCTATATCATATAACAATATGACATAAAATATAATGAATCACCTGAAATTATTTGGCAAACAATCTGCAAAGTAGGTAGTTTTCACCAAGATGTCAATTCATTAACATTTAGAATATTATTGCAAACATTATTGGGGTATAAACAATAAATATTATCTGACCCTTATCAGGTTTATCTCATTGACCTCCATAGTAATCTAATCTGATGCTAAAGTCAAAAGCAAAGGACACAATATATTTTGACAATTTGGCTATGTAAAAAGTAGTAAAATCTTAGGAAAGCACAGCCGATTAGGATGTTGACTGAAACAACAAATTAACATTGGTGTGTTGCCAATCTTAGCACATTAAATATAGTATCTCCAAAGTTTGTCCTAAAGATTTATCATTGTATATAGGACATTAAAGCCAGAATAACATGTTTGTTAAGCTTAATAATACCGACAATTTGTTGGCAAATACTAGAATTGAAACTTGTTTTGATATATCAAGACAATAGGTTGCATTAGCAAGATAAGGTTTAGCAGATTCAAGGCAATTCTATTCATAGATAGAGGATAGACAGGAGTGGTCTATTTCCAGTATGGCAGGAACAATACCGAGTCATCATGGAAAATCAGCTAATAGGAGCTTCAAACTAAGCAAACCTAATAATGTAATACATAGAAATCACCACTCAAGTATTGGTTGGTACCAAACTGGTGGTAGATACCAAAATTAGTTTCTAATTTTGTTTTTAAATCATAGTATATGCATTACATGGGCTAAAAACCAATAAACCCTTCAGTATCTGCGAGTTACTTTTCCTGGCTCCAGTATGAACAGTTTTATCCCGCTGATGATAAAGTCTTGGATCAGGTGAGACTATGCCACAGAATACCCCTAGTGATTATTGTGCAAGGAATATAAGAAATGCAGATGATCCATACTTTGATGAAATTATCCTCACATGTGAAAGCAGTAAGTGGATTCATTGCCTGAGAAGTACACCACATAGTGAAAGGAAACGTCTGACTTAAGATTTCCTTTTCTGTAAGGAAATGGAATCTAAAACTTTGTCCACAGAAGTAGGTGTGATGAATTTAGCAGCTAGTGAAAACTGTACAACCACCACTATATCTTGGAGCTTTTTGAGATTAAAATGGAATTGTGAAATTCTGTTGAATGAGGAAACAGAGCCACGGTTTTTGCTCATTTCAGTCTTTTGGCCCCTTAACATTTCAAAGCCAAAGCCAAATCCAAACAGAAACCGGTTGCTATACAGTCTGTCAGGAAGAAGGAATGAGGCATGCAGGGTAAGGAGGGAGTGATGACAGGGCAGGAATGGTGGAGATGGAAGTGAGGGAGATGCAAAACATGAGTATTCTTGGTGATCCCCAAGAGGTTGTGTACCGCACAATGCCATCCTTTGGTCACCTATGAATATTCCCATTGTAGCCACCATTTTGTGACCCACGACACTCATATACTTCTAGTTTTGAGGAGAGGGTGCAACATGATTCTGCTTTGAACCTGTGAGTACAAAGGAAAGTGGTCAATTTCCCTTTTCTGGGAAACTCTCTATGCAATACAGACACTTAGCCAAGCCTGTGGTGTGCACGTGTGTATGCCATACCCTCTGTGTGTGCAGGGACAAGAACGATCAGGCACAAGATAACCTTCCTGAGACAGTGGGCCCATTAGCACTGTGTACACTCTAGTAATCTGTTTTTCTCTTAAATGATAGTACTATGGCAACAATATTAAGTAGCCTCAGAGGTTTCCTGTAGATACTACAATTCCTTATTTCTCTAAGCAGCAACTGTGGATAAATGTCTTTTTTTAATTTAGAAAATATATCATGTGCTTCACCAGGAAATATAGTACCATTACCATGTTTAAAAGGGTCTTAATTTTATTTATTTAAAATTGGAACTCCCGATCACATGATTTAATCATTGGGTGTGGTAGTCTAATACAAGTGTTGTATTTGACTTTAGAAGCAACTATGTTCATTTTTATAAATAGAAGTTGTCCTTGAATGAAATGAATAGTCTGATTTATTAAGAATGGGCTTCATTTTCTTGTATGGCTTTTCCTCAGATGGAAATATGTATCTCAGAAGTAATTATACAGGAAATCTTCCCTCAAATCACATATCCGTTCACCCTTAAAATAAAATGAAACTTCTTCATGTGGTTCCAAAAGGAAGGAGACATCATCTCTGTTCCCTGTCTCAATAATGCATCTTCTGCCAAAAGACAAATGTCAAATTAAATAGACGAGACAAAATAGAAACGTCTTTGCTGGGAGCAAGCTGTTTTGTTCTGCGGGGTGTAGATGTGTGCTTACAGCGGTGTCACTCCCTGTTCAGTGACTGAGATCAATTCCGCATTGGGATTCACATTTTCAGCATAAATGAGAGACCACAATTAGGTAGAACTTTGATCAATCTTCCTGCCAACAGATCTGGAATCAAATTTTAAGCCTGATCTGAGCTCACGTTCTTCCTTTATCCCAGCACAAAAGCTTGGAACCACAGCATCACTGAAGCATCCTTGAAATCATTTGTGTTTCACTGGTGATGTGAAATATGGCAATTCTTTCATTCCACAAACTAGATAGGCTCTTTCCCCATTGTCATCTAAGGAGAATTGCTTAACCTTTTATGGCCTTGTTCTCTCATTGGCTGACTTAGGGTTTTAAGGAGTAGTTCCCAAACTTTATCCTGCTGAATAGTGACCTGGGAACTTGATGAAAAATGCATCTTCCTAGGCTCCACCACCAGAGATTCTGGTTCAGTAAGCAGGGTTGACACTCAAGCATCTGCATGCTTCACAAGCTCCCCAGGTTATTCATTGTATTCTGATGAGCACAGTGTTTATCAAGGGTGGGGAACCTTTTTTCTGCCAAGGGCCGTTTGGATATTTATAACATTTATTCTGGGCCATACAAAACTATCAACTTAAACATTAGCTTGTTATATTTGGTCAAACCTTTAATTAACTCACCCCTAAAGCCTTGGCAGGGCAAGACCAAATGATTGGCCTGCGGGCCAGACGTTCCCCATCCCTGGTTTAGATGATCGCTGAGGTCCCTTGCAAATTCTAAACTTGGAGTCAATTCATGAAATAAATCCTGGAGCTCGAAGGTCTCCTAAAGATCAAATGGAATTATGTATAAAGTGGCTGCACAACACAGAGGAGGTCAGATAGCAATAATATGAAATTGCTAACATATGTTGAGTCTTTCCTCAAACAATATTAGGAGGAAAGTAACATTATTATGTCCATTTCGCAGGTACCGAGGCTGAAGCCCATTTAGGTTGTCATTTACTCAAGATTGGACAGAACTTGGGGAAGGCAGGCACTTGCTGGGCTGAAATGGACATTCCAGGTGGAGAGAGCAGAAGGAGCAAAAGCCCAGATTTGTAAAAGCTCATGAATTATTCAATAATAGCAAGTGCTCCTGTGCGTGGGGCCCAAGTGCCTTTGGGGAGCATGTGGAGGGAAGCGGGCAGGAAAGTGGGCAGGGAGAGAATTTAGACAAAGATGAAAAGGTAGCTAGCCCAGAGTCTAGTTTATAGAGACAATTAGATGTTAAGGAATTTGGGCCCTTTTGCTTTTCTAGTTTTTACTTTTTTTCTTTTCATTATACAAAGTATGGCAGAAGAAAGGTCAGCTGTATTTATAAGCAACATATTCTTTATAAACCAATAATATCTCTCCTCATATTATAAATTCATAAACAGAAATGCACATTAGAAGTTAAGTACAAGGCCATTATTTTTTCACAGTCATTGATAATGCTAAAATGTTGAACAATAGGATTTTCTTGCAATAAATCTTTGTTTAAGGGAACATCATTTCGCCATTATAGTGTTTTAGAAAAATATTTAATGACAAGGAAATGTTCATGATACAATGTTGCATTTTAAAAGCAAAGTTATTGAACACTATAATTCCAATTTTGTGAAACAAGTAAAGGCATATGATTATATGTGTGTACTAAAAAGACTGAAACACAGGATTCTCACACCAAGTTGGGATAATGCTTGATTTTCATTTTATTTATACTTGTCCAGGATTTACCATTCTTTCTCTATGAACTAGTGTTACTTTTTATTTTGTAAAGTAAGTGTCATAAAATATATTGTTTAGATAGATTTCCTTTCTTTTTAATCTTTATTGTTGAAAGTATTTTATAAGCCCTTCTTTTTCCCCCATTAACCTCTTCCAGCCTGCTCCCATCCCCCACCCTCACCACCTCATTGTCTGTGTCCACGGGTAAACCCCATTTCTGTGCATTACAGTTAGTGAAGTTTAAGTTTTTATTTTACAAGTGCAAATGCTTCATATCATCCCAAAGTTTTGAGTATGTTTTTCTGGGCACTCACACCCACGTGGAAATTTAGGAATATATGTAGCTTAATAGTGTTTCCTTATGACTTAACTTATCTGGGCTTCAGCCTCTGTACCTATGCAATTACTCACTACTATGCAAATTAACAATGAGGTATGGGAGAAACCAAGATAGCGGCATAGGTAAACACCTGAACTGCTGCCTCACACAACAATTTCAAAACTATAACTAAAAGACAAAACTGACATCATCCAGAACCACAGGAAGGCTGGCTGAGTGGAAATACTTCAACTAGAAGGAAAGAGAAAAGCACACTGAGACTCACAGGAGCTGCGGAAGGCAGAGGTATGGAGGCTAGCACGCGCTGAGAGGGCAAACAACTGAGTACGCAGCTGTCTTTTTCCAGCGGGAGGGAGACAACAGCTCCCAACTGCTCTGAACTCCAGTTCCGGGCGAGACTCTGGGGACCCAGACTCATATGGAAAGAAACTGGACTGTCTGGCATCAGGCGAAACTCGAGGGCAGCTTTCTCTCAGGTACTTGCAGTGATTACTGCAGGACACTGAGACCCAGGGGCCTCTTAGGGCAGGGCTGAGGGTCAGCCATTACTGTTTGCTCTGCCCTGAGACTCTGCCCCATCCAAGCTGAGTGCAGAGGCTTTTGCATATGAATGCCCTGGTTTTTTGAATCCTAAACTTACCTAACAGACTGCAGCTGAGTCAGTGAGACCCAGAACATCCAAAAGAAGGTCCAAGGCCCCACAGCAGCTTGCATTGCTTCACAGCTGGGCCTCATCTGGACATCTCCAAAACCCAAAAAAAGAAGAGGAATCTGCAGATCTCTCTGAAGCTCCTGCTGGGTGGCCTCAGGCAGAGGCTAAATTTGCACCTCCTTGGAGATCCAAGAGCCAGTGTGCCCAGGGATCAGAGTGGGACCATCCAGATTACAACTCCTCACATCCATAAGGGACACACTCAGGGGGGCAGACTCAGTGAACACCAAAGCCCCATTGAAGCAAGTCTTGTCTTATAAGGGTGTCTCCAGCACAGAAGTTCACCCATCGTAGACACAGCTGATCCTCACAGCCAGTTGGCCTGGAGGTCAATTCCTCCCAGTGATATCAACAACAATCAAGGCTTAACTACAACAAGACTGTGCACACAGCCCACAAAGGGGTGCACCAAGAGTGTCCACCTCAGGTAACTGGGGAGGCTGAGCCACTGGGCCCAATAGGACACCTAGCACACAAAGCCACTCTATCAACTCAGGGAAGCAGCCAAAATAGGGAGACAAAGAATCAGGTCACAAATGAAAGAAATGGAGGAAAGCAGATGACTGGATATAGAGTTCTAAACCACGGTTATAAGATTTTTCAAGAATTTTCTAGAAAAGGCCGATAAATTTAGTGAGAACCTCAAGAATATGAAAAAGGACCAACTAGAAATTAAGCATACACTGACTGAAATAAAAAATAATATACAGAGATCCAATAGCAGACTAGAGGATCCCAAGAATCAAGTCAAAGATTTGAAATACAAAGAAGCAAAAAACACCCAACTGGAAAAGCAAAAAGAAAAAAAGAATCCAAAAATATGAAGATAGTGTAAGGAGCCTCTGGGACAACTTCAAGCATACCAACATCCGAATTATGGGGGTGCCAGAAGAAGAGAGAGAGCAAGATACTGAAAACCTATTTGAAGAAATAATGATAGAAAACTTCCCCCACCTGGTAAAAGAAATTGACTTACAAGTCCATGAAGCACAGAGAACCCCAAACAAAAGGAATCCAAAGAGGACCACACCAAGACACATCATAATTAAAATGCCAAGAGCAAAAGACAAAGAGAGAATATTAAAAGCAGCAAGAGAAAAACAGTTAGTTACCTACCAGGGAGCACCCATACGACTGTCAGCTGATTTCTCATCAGAAACTATGCAGGCCAGACGGGAGTGGCAAGAAATATTCAAAGTGATGAATAGCAAGAACCTACAACCAAGATTACTCTGCTCAGCAAAGCTATCATTCAGAATTGAAGGGCAGATAAAGAGCTTCACAGATAAGAAAAAGCTAAAGGAGTTCATCACCGCCAAACCAGTATTATGAAATGCTGAAAGGTATTCTTTAAGAAGAGGAAGAAGAAGAAAAAGGTAAAGATAAAAATTATGAACAACAAATACATATCTATCAACAAGTGAATCTAAAAAATCAAGTGAATAAAAAATCTGATAAACAGAGTAAACTTGTGAATAATAGAATCAGGGGCATATAAAGGGAGTGGACTGACATTTCTCAGAGGGAAAGGCATGTGGGGGTGCGGGAAGAGATGACAAAAATTGTACATCTATGGATGAGGACAGTGAGGGGGTGGTAAGGGCAGAGGGTGGGGTGGGAACCGGGTGGAGGGGAATTATGGGGGGAAAAAAGAGGAACAATTGTAATAATCTGAACAATAAAGATTTATTAAAATAAATAAATAAATAAAAATTAAAAAAAAAATAACAACAATGAGTTACGAAGCCATAATATGATAGTGTGTATACTGTGGGTGTAGGAATTGTCTGTGATGAGGGTAGAGACATTGGGGAAATGAGATTGTTTCTTCCTTCTCTCTGGTCCAACAATGTAGGAAGTGATGGTGGCAGTGGTTGTAGGCCATTTATATAACTTCACAGGCCACCTATTGCCAAGCTGAATCAACACTCCCTGAGAAGAGGTTAAGAATTGTTTACAAAAGTATCTTCCCTTAAAGTCTAAGGCGCTTTGCTCAAGTGTGACTGGCACCTGAAGTCTAGTTAAATTTTTTGAAGCATATGACGGTTGGATGAAGGCATAATGGTTTGTAGTATCAATCTTTGGAGTTGGAGAGCCTGATGCTTTTTGCTGTGGTGACAGCATTCTGCGTGTTCTCTCTAGAGTTGCTCCATGGTGTTAGCCTCGTGGAGGGAAATAATTCTAACAGCAAACCCATATGTGCTCTGCATGTTCACCTGTTACATACTGTTCACAGTCATCCCTATGATATAGGTAACATTGTTAACCCATTTTACATGTGAAGAAACTGAGACACAGAGAGATTTAGAAACTTGTCCAAGGTCTTCAAAGTCACCGTTTCTTAGGGTCTTCTATGTGCCAGGCCCTAGTGCCTCAAGATCATCAGGTTGAAGCACTGTGCTAGAAAGCACTTCACACATTTTTAACTTCAAGCCTTACAACAATTCCGAGAGGTGTCAATATGTCCATTTTTTTCAGATGAGAAAACTGAGGTCCATTTTAAGAGAACATAAATACCTACAGGGGAATGGCCAGGTGGGGAGGAGTAGCCATGCAAGTGGCCCCTGTTTTCTCTGAGTTTTTCTTTCCCTCTGGTGCTTCTATTTCATAGGCCGCAAGTTATTATTGTTCCATTCCTTAAAGGTCAGATCCGAGTACAGATGCAAACGCTGTCAAGGAAGACTCACAGAAGTCCCAGAGAAGGGGAAGACAGGTTTGCAGAGTCCAACAGAAACAGCTGAAACCTGATTCCTCCCCTTAATGGTGGTTTGACTTTGGGGAAGTTCTTTAATTTCTCAAGGCTTCATTTTCCTCATCTGTTAAATGACGATTATGATGGTATTTACATCATATCGTCAGGCTCAGGATTCAATGAGATTATTTTTATAAAGCACTTAACATAGTCTACTCAGTAAATAATAATATTAACAATAATAATAATAATATGATGTTGGCTTTTAATAAAATTCATTACTAGTACAGTATCAAATTGTGCTCCATGTATCACTGGTTCTTTGCTATAATAATGGGACTCTATAAAAAAGAAGAGGAAGGTAAAAAAGCAAAGTAAATGTAGGAAACTCTGCTTTAAACAAAATTAAACCAGATTTTTATTATAGAACTCTTCTAATCCCTTAATAGCCAATATTGTTGCTGAAGCTGTAAGGTGGTAATAAGGAAGACAAATTCTCCTAATTCATTTGAACATTTGTGTTTTTTTTTCTGGGACCCATTAATCCTGGGGACTCTTTGGGAAACCTTCTACTAGACTAAATCCTGAGTATACCTTAAATTATTCATAAACATAGGAAATTCTTCTATTAGCAAACTATATACTTTCAGGTCAGAGACTTTGTAATAAAGGTAAAAATGGTATATTCTAACAATTTATATAACATTTCATATGGTAGAAAAACTTAGGGCTTTAGGAGAAGTGGGATATGAATCCAATAATATTTTATACTAACTAGAATAGATTTGAATCTCAACACAGAGGTCAAAGATAGACTTGGGAAAGGGCAAGAGGGGGAGGAAGAAGAAAGCCCCACCTGGGAGTGGAGGCCTGCTAGACCGATGCATGCAGAATGGGCTCCAAGTTACAGAGGAAGCCAGTGATGGCGGGAAATGTCCTTGTAACCCTGGGGAATCAGGGAGGAAAGATCCTAAGAATGCCAAACAGAGGGTCCTGATTTTGCTAGGCACCACCTGTTTACCCTCCGCTGTTTCTGTGTAACCAGAGGCAGTGTGTGCAGGGATTTCTGTCTTACACAAGTGCCCTTATTTACAAGTCAATAGAAGCAACACTAGTGAGAGTCAACTTACTGCTTTGTAAGTTACCTTAGAAAACTTGGTTGGCTCCCAGGTGATCCCACAGTAGAAGTGTGGCTGCACGTTCTTTGCAGTGAAATTGGTAGACAGTGGTTAGTGATGCCCAGAAAGATTTCTTAGGCACCCTGAGGCCAACTCACTACATGAACCCTGAAAAACATTTAATAGTGAGGTCTACCGCCACAATTTGACTCCTCTTAACAACATCTACTTAGTTGTCCAAGTTGGAAATCTCCAAAATATATTTGATTCCTCCGTCTCCCAAACCATACATGCAAAGAGTCACCAAGTGCCGAAACCGGTTTGGCTCAGTGGATAGAGCGTCAGCCTGCGGACTGAAGGGTCCCGGGTTCGATTCCGGTCAAGGGCATGTGCCTTGGTTGCGGGCACATCCCCAGTGGGAGGTGTGCAGGAGGCAGCTGATCGATGTTTCTCTCTCATCGATGTTTCTAGCTCTCTATCCCTCTCCCTTCCTCTCTGTAAAATATCAATAAAATATATTTTTAAAAAAGAGTCACCAAGTATAACTGATTTAAGTCCAATGTAGAACTTCGTTTTGTTGTTAAATTATTAAGTACACTAGAGGCCCAGTGCACGAAATCATGCGGGTAGGGTCCCTAGGGCCTAGCCTCCTGCAATCAGGGCCATCTTCTGCCCATTCGCCAGGCTGAACGTGGTCCCCGCAGCAGGGCTGTCAGGCCGTTGGAATCACCAGCTCATCTCCAGCTGCTCAGGGGCTCAGGCCTGCGGGAAAGCAGGTGCCAGCGACTTCACCTCCATGCACGTGCACCTGGCTGGCCGCTGATGGATTGCGCTGCCCACTCAGGGCTGCTCACGCGGGCGCTGCCACCGCCACTGCCACCGCTGCCACTGCTGCTGCTACTGGGGCTTGAGGTGCTGACAGAAGCTGCGGGGCACGCCCACGAACTACCCTCCCCAGAGTGAGCAGCCCCGAGCAGGCAGCGCGTTCCATCAGCGGCTGGCCCAGCACATGCGCATGGAGGTGAAGTTGCCGGCACCTGCTTTCTCGCAGGCCTGAGCCCCCGAGCAGCCAGGGATGAGCTAGTGATCCCAACAGCCTGACAGCCAGCCCAGTCTTCCCGCCACCCACCCCAATTCCCCTGTTCACCATTGCTGATCCATCAGAGCCTGCGGGCTGGGGGCAGGGACCAAGAGGTCAGCCGTTCAGCCTGCTCACCAGTCCTCAGTCCTGCCCCACCCTGCTCGGGGGCTGGGGGAGGGGAGGAGGAGGGACCAAGAGGTGCTCAATGCACCTCACGGTGACCGGTCATTTGGTTATTACAGTCATCACAGACACTAGCTTTTTATATATATAGATGCTCATAGAAAAAAATGACAGGCAGATAAAAGAATAATGAAGCGGGGGAGGGAATCTCTCTTGATGGTACTTTTAATATTTTCCAATATTTTTTCATGACATTTTCTATCAAGTTCTGTATACAGCTTTGAATCTGGATTTGGGTTTTATTTTAGTGTGTTTTTAAATATATATATATATCCTTGATTCTCTTGCTCTCCCTCATTCACCACAGCTTTATTTCAGACCTTTCCACATCTGAAATAAAGTATTATCTGTCTCTAAGGACACAGGGATAATCAAAACAAGCATGAACCCTGTTGTCATGGAGTTTACAAGACACATCTTTCAGTCTTTCCCCTTCTTAAACACAAGAAGTCCCACTCTCAAGAGTCCATATTCTCTTGTACCTTGCTTTTTTCCCCTCTTCACACTATGTCTTGGAGATCATCTAACATCAGTTGCTCATTCTTTTTTACATTGTCTACTATTTCCTGGTGTTGTTGTACCGTAGTGTAATCAGCCTCTATCAATGGACATTGAAGGTGTTTTCAATCTTTTGCTGTTGCAAACAGTACCACAATAAACAACCTTTTACATGCTAGTATATCATTTCCCGCCTGTGGGAGCAGAGCCATAGGACAGATTCCCGGGAGAGGGCTTGGCAGAAGTTTTCACATTGCCCTCCACAGACGTTTACCAAGTAGCATTCCATCAGCAACCTATAGGAGTGCCCGTTTCCCCAGCACCTTGAAACCCTCTCTTTATTCTCCTCTGAAGACCACTTGGTGGTCTAGGGAAATCCCACAGCTGATGGAACTAGAGGAGAAGTAAAGGTAAAAAGGATTCCTTTCCTCTCTGCCCCCCAAGGGACTCTTCTTCATGGGGGGCTGGGTTTATTTTTAAGGTCCTTTTATTCCTTAAAGAAAGAAAGCCCTACATGCTACCATGTAGGTGCCACAAAGAGGAACAGCTCTCTTCCATGTGTTTTCAGCTAAACCAACCACTTAAAAAGATACGGGGCACCCGTCAGGGTTGTTGGAGCGGTAGGGGAACACATAGCTGATCCGCAATCAAATGGCACTCGGGAGAGCAATCTGTGTGCTCTTACCCACAGAGCAGCCGGTTTCAGCTGGAATCTGTGCGGGGCCGTTTGCAGCCTCTTTGTGCGGTGGTTGCACTCCCCATCACTCCCCATCGCAGCGGCTGGGGCAGGTTAGGATGGGCACCCATGTTGTACAACAGTCTATCAGAGCTGCCCTTTATGCCTCCCGATTCCTCTCCCTGCTTCCACCCCTTTGTGTGTATTTAATGGGGATAAGTGTGAGATGTACTGGAGTGCAATCACATTGTGGTCTTAAAAGGATCTCTGATGATAGAAAATATGTCAATTTATTATTTCCCTCGGGACAGCGGAAAAAAGTACAAAGGTTCAATGGATGGTGAAGATAATACTTGTGCACTCTATAGCATTTTCCAACAAAAGATTTTAAGGTGATTTTCCTTTAAAAATATATATTTTAGTCTCATTTTGTAGGTGGGGAGACAAGGAGATTTCCTGGTGACTGAAATGGCCCAGTGGTGGGACCCTGCATAGAGTCAGCATCTCTATGATCCATCCCAGGCTCTTTTCACTCCCTCTAGTGGAATCTGGCTCTTCACATCCGAGTTTTGTAATAGCAACAGCAAGCACTGTGCTATTGTGCGTGATCTTTTGGGTACCAGAGCCACAGTTGCATCAAATCTTCAACCCGGTGGCTGTGTCTGTGATCCGAGCTATCTCATGTACCTGCAGCTCCGGTTTCCTTAAATAACAATTAGCCCGGCAGATCCTGGGCTGCTCCCGAATGCAGGAAGCATCCTGGTGCGGCTCAGCGAGGAGGCGGCCGCTTGTTATTTGTCACGCGGGGTCATTCATAATGAATCAACAAAGCATTGACAATAGTTTTCTTGTAAACTGCACAAACCTTATAAATGGTGTGTGGTCTCCCCTCCCCCATGAATTAGTCCCTTTGTCCTGAAATGTGGTTAGCACAGATATTCATTCTGCTGCGCTGGGAGAGTGGCAGAATCTAGGGAAGCACCCGGAATGTGCAAGATTAGTCGACATTTTCCATTTGGGGTCTTCTGTATCAGAGCTGGAAACACCGTGTTTGCACCTTGAAAAGCGAGAGACAAAGCATAGGTGGAAAGCACAGCAAACTTTCCAGACTATCCATTCAATTTTAGAGCATGAATGTGATAGCCACTTCCTCTCTTTTATGTGTGCAAGGATGTAGGAAAGGAAGACTAGAGAAGCAGTTTTTTAAATGCTTCGTGTGACTGCTTGAAATTCATTATATGGTTGCCTGTTTTTAAAAACCTAAATCAGGAGGGCTAAAGTACTTAGAAGGAAATAATTGCTTTAAGCTTTTCCTCTTCAGTGTATGCTATTCTCTGCTGTTATATAATCTTGGGTATTGAGCAACTGAATGAAAGAAACAGTGTCTCACTTAAAGTAAATGGGCAAACATCATTTGCTGCTGGCATCTTCTTTGGCTCCTCAGGGGCGGGGGTAGGAGGGGTAAAGGGGTGGAGGAGGATAATTCATAGTGAAATTTACTATAACTTAAAGTTCATAATAGCAACCTTATTATCAAAACATGGAAACAAAAATTCACAGAATTGAAAAGAGCCAATCAAGGTGGAGGAAAGTTTTTGTGGTTTTTTTTTTTTCAATCTTGAAATGTTCAAGTATTGCTGCTTGTCTTTATAGAAAAGCAAATTATGATGGCATAACTTCTGCCATGTTGTTACCAGCTAGATGGTGTGTTGGAATGTGTATTGATCAAGTGGATGATTGCCACTTAAGCGAGCTGCAATATTCACACTTGATATTATGTATAAAACTAGTTACAAAACTATATAGCATGTTAATACCATCTATTTTATTTCAGAAATAATGTTACTTTATTGAATGTGTTTTTTCTCTTTTAAAAAAGAATTGCCAAAATCATTGCTAATACATGAAAACAAGTCAATGATGAAGATCCCGTGAACCCATGTAAGATGTATATTCGATCCAGAATTGTTTTAGGGTTATTGTAGCTATAGTGTTTTCAAATAAGTTATTTGAATATAAAAGTAGATTATGTATTTCCCCTGTGGCTGGCCAAATGTCTTTTCAGCAAAGGGTAAAATAAGAAAGCTATTTTGTGTGTGTGTGTGTGTGTGTGTGTGTGTGTAAAGAGTGATCTTAGTCATGCTTGGCTGCCTTTTCAGGACTGTCTCCATTTATAATGAGATATTCTTGAACTCATTTGAACCAGAAAGTTTAGTAAATTTGTGGTACATTTTTACATGAAATATCATGATTTGTTCAAAGTGATCAGGGCTAGAGCAAAGGGAGAGTAGATTAATGATTGTTTTGATTTCTAGATTATCATTTTGAGCTGACCTTTTAAGTTGGACAAAATCTAGAAAACTTAAAATGTATCTTTATTTACTTTATTATTTAATACTTCTTGGCAGTTCTAATTTCATCTTATTGTGTGCTTAAAGGTATACTTGCTATTCAAATCTCAGTTAAGTCTCCACTGAAGCTGTCAGAAAGACTATCATAACAATCCTTTTTTGTAGTTGTATGTTTCAGGGCTTCTGACATTGAAAGGTGGCGATGGCCCTTCCAGAATAATGAGGAAAAGTGTTTCCTATATATTTTATGGCTCCGATGGAAGGAAACTTGACTTATGTGCACACTTGTAAACATTAACTTTTTTCTTTTCTTTACAAACATAGTAGACAATTCATGAGAATGAAAATACGCATGTGCATACACACACACACACACACACACACACACAGGGATAAAAGGGATCTTTTTTGAACATTGAAAGTAAATTTTGACATGTTCATTAACATACGAAAAAATATTTAATATTCTCTAGTGTTTTAAGATTCTCTATACTTATTTTTTCTAACATACCTGGAGGTCATTTAAAACACACACCTTGTAGTTATTTATTTTTTGCAATTATAAGCAGAAAAATCAGTTAAGAGATCTTAAGCTGATATCAAAAATCAATTTATATTGGACTCATTCCCAATCTTATTTCTCTCATTATACTTGGAAATGGACACATTCCTTGGTTCACATTTGTGTTTCCCTCCAACCTTCTATTTTCTCTTTAACTCCTTGCAACAAATGCCATTTTTTCCTATCCTTTGCCTTTCCCTGATATTTACAGTAAATGATATGTCATATCTCTCCTGAAACTGACCATTCTTTTCAGAAAATAATTTTTTTTTTTAGCCTGTGGTGCTACAACGAAAAATTCACTCAGCTAAAATGAGTTACTTCATTTCCAAATAAAAACAATAGTGTTTTTATGCCTGTACTTATTATTATTCTGAGAATGTACTAATTTGTTACATCCAAGATGACGGTTCGTTGGGTCTGTGAAAAGGGCAGTGTGCCAACTATAGCAGGGAAGTAAAAGGACTTCTTTCATGGGAAGTAGTGGGACAGAAAGTAGCCCGCAGCTCAGTGGGTATCAGGGGGCAGGCTGCCAGTGGAGTCACCCCAGTATCAGGGTTTCCTGTGTTGGGTTCTGAATCAAGCCAAAACTATGATTTCACTAAATGTCAGCCTGGGCAGCCAAATTTTCAAACCCGCTATTGCTCTAAGGAGCGACTGATAAATGTTTTATCCCTGCAGGCACTGGCTGATGTGGCACAAGGGTTTTGAATGTGTGCAGTGCATTTTTACTTTTGGCATTAAGCTTAGATAATTGTCTACTTACCCTGAGCCGGTAATAGCAAAAAACAAGCAGAGGATATTTTCATAAAGTAAAACTGCAAAGTAGATTTATCTATACTACGGTGGATTTTTCTTTGACTGCTGTTCTTCTCCCCTATTAAATTTGAATGATAATGACGTTTGGTTCTATACCTTTATTCGGCTCTAAACCAGGGTGGTCTCATAATTTTGTTTTACATGCATGACATTGCTTAAGGTCATTAGTTGTAAATCGTAGTATAAAAAGGCTGAAAATATATTCAGCACTTTGTAGTTTCCGAATGCACATTTAAGAGCTGCTATGAAAAGTCGAGACCTACATGGCAGATTTTCTGGCACTGAATGGTCAATTTAGTGATGTAGATTAGTGAAACCAAACAGTAAGTGGAGAGAGACTATAATAATGCTTTGATATGTCCCTCTGTTAAAGCACATCCTGGTTGATCCATTTTCTGTTATTGTAATAGTTGTGTTGTGTGTTTGGGTTTTTTTTTTTGCCCTATACCAAAATGCTCTCTACTCCTATTTTTTAAGAATATAACCCAGATAAAATGATCATTTTTTTTAAAATAATTTTCATCTGCTTTTGTACCACTGAACTAATAAATGAAAAACAGATTTGGATTGATGAATTGAATTTTATTTTGTTAGAGTAAAAACTTTGCTTGGAGAATGTTTGCTTGTTGTTCAATATGTATGTTGTCAAGTTTTCTTTTAAGGTAAAGTTTAAATTCAGGCTCCTTTTTATTTTAAAGGAGAGTGTACTTCAAATAACATTTAAACAATTACCATGTTTAGTAGTAATGTTATTTTATTTAAATCTTGAAATAGGTCTTACTTACAATGTGACTGACTTTATCTTGGTGTTTTGAGTCCTATTTCACTTTTGTAACTATTCATGTTCCCAGGAAATGAAAAGAAGTTCTGCATTTTGTAATTTTTCACAAATTACGACAACTTATTTCAAAATTAAGGGCTGTATGTATTATTATTTTTCACTCCAAATGAAAATGGGCTGAATTTACAATGAAGACAACTCAAAAATGAATTGTTTAAAAATAAAAACAAAAATACACTGTCACAGAAATTATAAATTAAATAGATTATCAAGTGGATGACTAATTTTGCCTTTCCAAAATGTTGGATATTTAACCCTCAAAATAATTAAATATTTGTAATAAAGCAATTAATTCAAGCAGCTTATTGCTGTAATTTGCAAAAGTACATTGAGCTGCTTTCTTTTCAGCTCATTGATGGAGGAACAAACATTTCTTTAATAAGACTACAGCATATTCTAATTTTGTTGCAAAAGCTTAGATAAGGATCAGGCCCCCTCTGAATCACTGTGCCGACCTCTGACATTGAAAGTGCTGAAGCTCTTTGGCAAAAGAAGAGTTAGACAGTCATTATTATGCACAGGACTTTCCAGTTCTAAAGGGGCTCTGTGCTTTCTCTCAGATAGACTTTGTTTGTTGGAAATGAGAACTGTATTTTGGCAGCAAAGGACCAGAACTGAAGCTACTCTGCAGGCAGACTCATTATGACATAATCCTTCATTAATCCTCATTCTCTATTAATAGATCATGCAGAAGTTTTGCTTTAGTTGATCGTCTTCATCAAGGAGCTATGGAAAAGTATTACCGGTAAAATGCCCACCTCTGGTTTTAAGGCTGCTGGTTTATATTCGTCTTGCTTAGTTGCAAAGATTAATGGTGGACATAATCTCTTGAACTTTTGTTTCATAAACAAATGACATATGAGAGCACCTAAAAAATCTGATGTAACTGGACCTTAGTGTTTGAGGGGTAAAACTCACCTGGGAAGAAAATATACCACGTAACAATAAAAAAAAAATGTTACTGGGTTAAAACTTCCCCCAGTAAAATAAAAGGGTTCTAGTTGTAGAAGCGTGGGAATAGTGGCTGAACAGTCCAAGTTCCCATAGTGCTTCAGAACACAAGTTATCATACAATATACATATGTTAGTGTTACCAAACAGATTGGACTGATCTTGAGAAGCTGAACTTTTTTTAAATTAAATTTATTGGGGTGATATTGGTCGACACAAACATATAGGTTTCAGGTGTGGGTTTCTATGATACATGCTCTGTATATTGCACCATGTGCCCACCCAAAGTCAAATCTTCTCCCACCATATATTAGGACCTCCTCCCCACCCCCCCAAGTCCCGCCCTCCAACCGCCACACTGCTGTTTATGTTCACGAGTTACAGTTTTATGTCCCACATATGAGTGAAATCATATGGTTCTTAGGTTTTCCTGAAGCTGAATTTTTTTGAGGTGGGAGGGTGAGGGTGCATCTACTTTAGAAATACGTATGTGTGCTTTTTTTTTTTTTTTTTTTTTTGGTCCCAGTTAACTGCCCACATCAATGAATGGAGCTTCAACATTTTGTTGCTTGTTAGATTTTCATCCCACCCTTTTACAGCATTCTGAAACTCCTGTAAAAATATGTTTAGAGAGAATAAATAACTGTGCCTTGCTTGTTTGTTTTTGTTTAATTTTGTAACACTCTTGGGGTCACTGGTGAGCCAGAAGTTCTTGCAGCCGATCTGGCTCATCAGCTTAGCCTTACCCACCTCCTACTTTCCCTGACTCTGTCACTATGCAGCAAGTCCTTGCTTATCTTTGTTGATAGACCCAAAACCTCATTGGAAGGTTTAGTTTATAAACATTAGAGGAGATTCTAGTGATATTTCTTTCATTATGAGTCCACAGAGATTAAATATTACAAAATAAAATACCATTAATGAGAAGATTATTTGGTTAAGCAGTATGTACGTTTTCCTAGAAGAATATGCTAGAAAACCTTTTTCTGTGGTTGGCAGGTGATTATTCTGGTAGGAGTTGCTCATAGTGTTGAGTCATTAATGAAGATTGTGCCTCTATTGGAATGGGTTCACAGCCCCAGATTGACCTCTGATAATAATGCCACTAATACTTGTAATATTAGAAAATATGCATGCTCCAAAAATCCTGTGGGTGTATGTTTTTATATTGTCTTGTACTTATTTGTGAATTGAAAAAAAACAAACTCAAAGAAGTTAAAGTTGGCCATAGATGCACAAATTGTAATGGTTTATTTGTCTTCTAATCCAGGACTTCCCGTCTCTTAATGTTTTTATTTATATCCTACAATAAAGAGAACTAAGACTTATTAAATAATTATTATAAATGGGCCATCTTCCTACATACTTTATATAAGTGATCAAAATTAATTGTAGGGTTAATAGTCTAAGCTAATGAAAGAGAATCACAATAGAACTCTAAGTCAAAAGCTGCTTTTTTTTTAAGCTCTCAATGTTCAAACTGTGTTGGAATCTGGGTTTAACACCAGAGATGGTCAGAGGACAGTCCAGTCAATGCCTGAAAGATGAAACTCTGACTGGGGGTGCTTGTGATTTGGTAGCTCTCCTTTGTTCATCAGAAGTGGCTGATGGTGCATGATAAGACAATACAGTCTACACATAGGAAATATTCAGTCACCCCAAGGGTATCTTCATATCGGCAAATGTTCATACTCTTCCAATCTACCAAATGAGAACTTTACAGTTACCATGACCAAGCCGGGACCTACAAACCTGAGAAGCTAGTCAATCTCCTCATAGTGGGCAGTTTTTCAGAACTGGCCAGATTTTTATATATTTGCTCTAATCTGAGGTTTTGCTAGGCAATAATAACATAAAACTTAGTTTTTATTTAGAAAGATTCTGCACAGCAAAAGTATTGTTGCACATAAAGAAAATAAGGATCAGAAAATGTTTGAGAAATGTATTTAAAATTTCATAAAAATGTAGATCATACCAATTTGGTCTTGGCTTTTCTTGCTGCTTGTCCTGGTGTTTGCATATTTAAGAGGCACAGAACTCCCCACCAGACCATTTCAAATTACTTTTGGGCAGAATTCATCCTCCTCTACACTACTTTCCTATTGCTGTGGGAATAAACTATCACAACCTTAGTGGCTTAAAACAACACAGATTTATTAACTTCCAGTATGGGAGTCAGACATTGAAAATGAGTCCACTGGGCTGCATTCATTTTGGAGGCTCCGGGGGAGAAGCTTTCCTGGACCTTTCTAGCTCCCTGAGACCACATACATCCTTTGGCTTGTGGCACCTTTCCTTCATCTTCAAGGCCAATAAGTAACATAGCATATTCACATCTTTCTCATTATCCCTTGGCTTCTTGTCACACACCTCTGTCTGACTCTGACTCCTCCTGCATCCCTCTCATAAAGAACCCTGCCATTGCATCAGGCTCACTGGATAACCCAAGATAAACTCTTCATCTCAAAGTCCTTAACCTGATCCCCTATTCAAAGTAACAGACACATATTCCAGAGATTAGGGTGTGGGCATCTTTAAGGGCCATTATTCAGCTTACCAAGGAACAGGCACAGATTCCAGAGATTAGGATGTGGGCATCTTTAAGGGCCATTATTCAGCTTACCACATCCCCAACCCTCAGGGAAGAATAGGGAACTATTTTTCATTTGCTCGGGGAGAGAATAGTGGTTCTTTGCCTTGGCTTGGGAGCTTTTTAAAATTCAAAAGCCTAGGATGCACCCCAAGACCAAGTAAATTAAATATCTGGGGATGGCTCATAGGTCTCAGGTACTTTTAAAGCTCTCCAAATGATTCCAGTGTGCAAGCAAGGTTGAGAACCCCTTATTTAGATGTTTTGTTTTATTTTTGAAGGCCCTCGGGGGCATGGTCTGGATATATGAAGGTGCCTCAGTTTCACCAATCTGACTTCAGAGTTTGTTGAGAGGCAGATGAGAATATCTAGGAGAAAGCATATTTTAATGGCTCAATATTTATTAGTTTAGATTAGCTTTAGATGCTATAGTCAAGAGGACAGGATGATGACAACCTATTCTAAAATTATCAAGTTCAAGCACTAATGATTTAATTATATAAATCTATAGATGAATCTTGTATATGCTGAGTACATAAATTTAAAAAAAACCTCTTTTTTGAATTTTTCCCACAATAGTGAAAATTCAGTACATCTCACATGCTGTTTGAGCTATAAATCACTTATACTGAATATAATTCAATATTCTGGAATTGAAACTGGCTTAGTGGTGCATTACATGGATTTATTTGAATCCAAAATAATTCCTGCCTATGATTACTTTCTATGTCTTCACTTAAAGTTGACCTCTCTGCATGGCTACAAGGATCTGGTGATTTAAGAAAGCTTATTTTGGTTGATATTTGGAAATTGAATTAATATTCATACAGTCACTGAAGCAAGACCTTTAGCCATGGCATAATCATGATTCTTTTTCAGACATATATACACATATATATCTCCAGATTATTACTCCTAAAAAAAGAAGAAACAAAGAGAGTTGAGATTATATTTTTACTCCATTGAATGAATATTTGGATTATTAATGACTTTCTACTGGTTATTTCTATTTCCCAAGATTGGAGATCAATTGTATGCTGGGCTCCACTGAGGAAAAGGGTTTAGGAACAGTTAAGTGATGACATAACCATAAAATGGTCCGTTGGTGTTTCTGTTTTGATGCTACAAAGACAACAAGGAATATAGTGGCTCATTTTTCAGATAAGGACAAAAAGTCTAACAAACAACTTGGGCCCTACTTTCAACTAGGAGAAGTGTGGGAAATGTTATATATATACTAAATTACTGGATTACACAGGGCATTTTCAAAAGTCATGGGGACAATGAAGAAAACATTTGAAATCAAATGGTTCTCCGGGTTTATTCCGAGAGTAGACTTGGTTCGAAGTCATTTGTTAAATTTTTATTAATAATTTTAATAATAGGAATGATTTGTTAATATAATTACCAATATAATAAATAAATAAGGAATATTGTGTAACATACCAAATTGCTTACCTGTGTTGGTCAAAGGAATGTGTTCATTAACATTTTTGACAAACACTAAAAACACAACAATATTCCCCACGGAGTAAGCATTCTATCAGTGCATATGTAGTAAAAAATAGCTACTTAATGCACTTTAACTAAATTACCTCATTTAATTTAATCCTTGCAATAACTGTTTGATATAAATACAAATAATATACTATTTTACAGATGAGAAAACTGAGAAGCAGAGGGGTTTACTAACTATCACAATCATATAAGTAATAAGTGGCAGAGCCAGGTGGCACATCTAAATGTGATTCTTAATGAGCCTGGACCCCTTCAGTTCAAGCTTGTTAAAGGCTTTAACTAACTTTCAAGTGCCATGGATTCACAGTTGTAAGAACTAAAATCCAAGACCAAAAGAAAAGAGAAAGCACAGACCAACGCTTTGTGGCCAGGCTGGTTTCTCAGGACATAATGAGATTAGAGTGAGAAATTTTACTACAAATGAGAGGTCTTCAAGACTGGATTTTTCATTTGAAATTATATCATGTGCTTGTGTAAACCATCCTCACAATGATATTGATTCCTATTTGTGTGTTCCACTTTGAAAATCCTGATCACTCAGAAGTAAATTAATTTGTTCCATTTCATGTTTCGCCTGGGTATAAAATACCTAAATTTTATTTTCACAACTCAGTGTTTCTCAACCTGATCCTTAAATCACAAGGCCTAGAATTACCTGCTTGTTAAAAAATATACTTCCCGGACCCCACTTTAGATCATCTGAATCAAACTCTCTGAGGTCAGAGCCTGAGGAGGCTGTCTTTCTACAGACCCATCCAGTGATTTGTGGTGGAAACTAATTTCATTTGCTCAAAATGTAGATTCTGAAATCAATGCTCATTATAATGATTTAGATTTTAGACAGACAGCACAAAGCTTCAGGGAAATAGGACAATGATAATGATATACTCCATATTCTATTTTTCTCTATCCCCATTTTCTCGAGTTAACTTCCTCCTGCCCTTTTCTTCATTCACCAGACATTAACTCAAACTTCTACAATGCATAGCCGCTAGGCTGGCCTGGCATACAAGACTATTGTCAAATAGTTTGGGAGACTCTGTATGCTTTATCCTCCCTGCTCTTGCATATTAGAGAAGCCCCGCCATAAAGAAACTTGTTTGATATTACTAAATCCAGCATTTTCCAAAATTACTTACCCACATATTTACCCATACCCTTTCTTCAAAGAATATCTATTATCTTAAAGGGTGCCTTCAGAAAAAGTGGATATGACAATGACATTTTTTTTTACATAATTGAAACGATCAACAAATCAACAAATGGCAAGTGCTGGCAAGGATGTGGACAAAAGGGAACCCTAGTACACTGCTGGTGGGAATGCAGATTGGTGCAACCAGTATGGAAAACAGTATGGAGTTTTCTCAAAAAGTTAAAAATGGAATTGCCAGTGATCCCACTTCTAAGAATATATCCTAAGAAACCCAAAACACCACTCAGAAAGAAGGTATGCACCCCTATGTTGATAGCAGCATAATTTACAATAGCTAAGATCTGGAACCAGCCCAAGTGCCCATCAGTAGATAAGTGGATAAAAAAAGCTGTGGTACATTTGTACCATGGAATACTATGCAGCAGTAAAAAAGAAGGATCTCTTACCCTTTGAGACAGCATGGAGAGACCTGGAGAGTATTGTGCTAAATGAAATAAGCCAGTTAGAGAAAGACAAGTATCACATGATCTCACTCATATGTGTAATGAACAAAATAAACTGATGAACGGAGTGGCTCCAGAAACATAGAAGCATGGAACAGACTATTGAATCTCAGTGGGAAGGCTGAGGTGGGTGAGTAGGAAGAAATCAACCAAAGAACTTGTATGCATATATGCATAACCCATGGACACAGACAAAGGGGTGGTGAAGGCCTGGGACAGGGGATGGGGGAGGTCTAGAAGGGGTTAATGGTGGAAAAAGGGGACATATGTAAGACATTTAATAATAAAGATTTTTTTTTAAAAAAAAGGATCCTAACTTAAATGTCTCTAATTATCTTTTGAAAAGCACAAACTCAACCAATTCAACTCTGTTGTCATAAATTTAGGTAAATGACTTAGTAAGATCAGCATGGTCTCTGTTTCACTGTTATTTTTCAGTTTGTCTTTATATGCTTTTAAATTATTAAAGCAACATGTTGTTAGAAATAAGGTGAGCCCCAGATCCAGGGGTCCTGGCAGAACACAAAGGACACTCAGGAGCCAGACAGCAAGGCAAATATCTTCACTTCTGCAGAAGGATGCGCACACTGAGTGGCGGTCCACTCAGGGTTTTGTCTGATGAACGTCATCTGTCCTTCACTCTTGATTGGTCAGAGCTTAGGCTTACAGTCTTGTGCGATTGGCTAATTTAAAGGAAAAAGGGAGGGGTTGATCTTTGCCATTTCAAAATGGTGGCCCCCAGGGGAGCTGTGAACCAAAATGGCAGCTTCCAAGTCACACAAGCCAAAATGGCAGGTGCCTAACCACCCTTCTTTGACAGAAAAGATTACTTGTTTATTCTCACAATGTGTACTTTAAAAACTCACAAGTACAACAGAAGCATATAAAGTATACTGTCAAATGTAAAAAATGACTCCCTATTCCTGCCATGTCAGTCTCATTTCTTTTCGTATTTTCCTTTTTATTGTGTTTGGGAGAATGCACACACACACATGCACACATGCATACATGCACACATGCACACTGAATGTATGCGGAAAATACTAGTGTGTGTTATATATATATATATATATATATATATATATATATATATATATATTTACAAAGAGGAGATTGTGTATTGTTCTAAACTTCACTTTGTCTAGTAAACATGTTGCGCCCGGTTTCTGAAGTTCCCTGGAAATAGGCTCCCAGGCTCCTAGTGACCTTTCGCTATTTTAAAAGCGCATTTGCTGTGAGGTCTGTGGAAAACAACACCATGACCTAAGAAGAATTCAAGTGAGTGAACTGTTTGTCCAAGCCTGAGGTAACCACTTGGCTATCTGATATGTCTCAGCACATTGATGCAGGAGGACGTGTTCTATGCAGTAGTCACACGTGTTCTATGCAATATTCACACGTGTTCTATGCAATAGTCACACATGTGCCATGGAATTTTCACAACTGAGTTCTGCATAAACGCATTTTGCAAATCAAACACTTTTTAAATATATTAGGAAAGAAATCACTCTTTAAAGGAAATCTGGTGTGAATTTCACTTTACACCTAAGAATCCTATTAAAAATATAGATAACTAGATACCCAATGCATGAAATTCATGCAAGAGTAGGCCTTCCTTCCCCCAGCTGCGGCACCGGCTTCCCGCCGGCCGCCAGCAGGTACCCAGGACTCGGGCTTCCCTTGCAGCCCCGGCTTAGTCCAGAAGGTCGTCCAGAAGGACATCAGGAAGGACGTCTGGTCTAATTAGCATATTGCACTTTTATTATTATAGATTGCTCCCTAATTCATGAGTCTGATAATGCAGACTTTTCTAAATCAAACATTTGGATTTTGGGAAGACTTTTACAGCGCCCCTAAACAACAAGTTAATGGCATCTTACTCTTACAAGGTCTATGTTCTTTTTATTTACAAAATTATGATCAATAAGAAAGGTAAAGCTCAATTTTTAAAATTTATTTTTCAATTTCAATTTATATTCAATATTATATTAGTTTCAGGTATACAGCATAGTGATTACACATTTATATACCTTATGCAGTGATACCCCAATAACTCTAGTACCCATCTGACATTGCCAATTTGTACGTCTTACTCCCTTTCATCTTTTTTACCTATCCCCTCCATACTCCTCCCATCTGGAAACCCTCAGTTTTGTTTTCTGAATCTATAAGCTTATTTCTGTTTTGTTAAAAAAATTTTTAGATTCCACATAAAAGTGAAATCATATGGTATTTGTCTTTCTCTGTCTGACTTACTTCATTTAACATGATACCCTCTAGGTCCATCCATGATGTTGCAAATGGTGAGATTTCATTCTTTTTTAAAGCTGAACATTATTCCATTGTGTATATGTACCACATCTTCTTTATCCACTCACCTAAGTTGCTTCTATATCGGGGCTATTGTAAATAATGGCGCAATGAGCAAAGAGTGCATATATCTTTTTAAATTAGAGCTTTTGATTTATTTGGATAATACCTGAAGTGTAATTGCTATGTCATATGATAGTTCTATTTTTAATTTTTTAGTAACTCCTATGCTGTTTACATAATTGCTACACCAATTTACCATCCCACCAACAGTGTATGAGGGTTTTCTTCTTTCTACATCCTTTCCAACATTTGTTATTTGTTGATTTATTGATTATAGCCATTCTGACAGGTGTGAGGTGATATCTCATCGTGGTTTTAATTTGCATTTCCCTGATGATAGGTGATGTTGAACATCTTTTCATATGCCTATTGGCCATCTGTATGTCCTCTTTGGAGAAATGTCTATTCAAATTCTCTGCATATTCTGTGCTTCTCAAATGTTAATGTTCACACAAATCAGTGAAGTGATCTTGTTAAAATGTAGATTATGTTTCCGTAGGTCTGCATGGGGCCTGAGTTTCTGCATTTCTAACAAGCTTCCAGATTATGCAATATTGCTAGTCCTCACTCCATACTTTGTGTTACAGAAGTCTACAGTATTCTATCTAGTCCTACATTGCTCAGGTCACTTTGCTCCATGACACTTTACCAATCACTTCTTCCTTTTGGGACAGACAAAATCCCAGAATTATGTTACTTCCTAAGCTTCTTCAAGTGGATATAGTAGGAAATAAACCAAATGAATAATTTATCAAATGCTCTGATAAGTGATTAGTGAAATATATGTCCAGATAATTAAAGTTGCCTATCATAAATATATTTTGTCATTGTGCCCATTTTATACTCTTTAAGATACTGACACTATGTTATAGAGCCACATATAGCAGCAGTATGAAGCAGGTATAATTATCTTCATTTTGTAGATAAAGAAAAGCAGGTTTAGAGAGAACATGTATGTTGCCCCAAGTCAAACAGTTGGTGAGTGATGCCTCTTTAATTTGGAATTGATCATCAGACTCTGAGCGTCACAGAATTAAAAGGAAAAACATCTGGTGAGGGTTCCTAAGACAAGAATTGCTTATCTACGAATCACATAAGCCAATATTCCAAGCACAGATCACCCTTATAGTGGGGGAGAATAAAACTTAAGTGAGATTTCTGAGTATTTGGAAAAACAAAAGTATTTATTTGGACACAACAAAGATCATTCTTGATTAATTTCTGTGACTAGCCATAGATAAAGAAATATTCTCACCAACCTCAGTTCTCCAAACAGCTGTAATGACAGAGCAACTTCAAGTCTCCCCCCTCCCCAACCCCCCAAAAACAGGCTTAGATGTGGTGATGGCATTGTCATGTTGAAGTTGTATTGAGAGCTTTTCTTCTTTGTTGAACATCAAGAATCAGGTCTGGGGGAAAATTTGTAAGCACTATAATTAACTTCAATTTTAATTTCTGGGTGTCTGTTTTCTCCCAGCTGCTGCCAAGGTTCTCCTTCAGTCCCATCAGTTAGAACAGCATTCATGAAGCTCAGGCCAGGCTCCCTTTGGCAATTGTTATGAGGCTTCAGGGTGATGGGCTCAAGCCCTCCTGGGAAACTTGGAGCCAAACTAAAATACAGGTTGACTTTAAAAAAAAAAAAAAAAAAAAGAGGGGGGCCACCAGTTTCAAGAAGCCAATGTTTATTCCTCAGTTTGGGGAAAACTTTTTAGATTTGGATATTTAATACGTCTTCATTTTTAAATTGTTTTGGTATCTATTTAATCTTTAATTTTCTTTATTTTTTATTATCCCTTCCTTTCCTATTACTATTACTTTTCTTTGTATGTTTACAGATAGCTCTGTGTGTGTTTGTTCTGTTATGAATTGAGAGCCCTGAAAGACCAGGCAGATTATTCTTCTAACATACTGTAATGCTATTTAAATTAAGGCCTTCTCTTCTTTTAAAATCAATTTATATTATACCCGTTCTAATGCCAGTTTACCCAATTTACACAATTAGTGGTGGGCCAGCTAGAACCAATGGGATATCTGAGGAGTTAGGCTTATGGAATAAAAAGGACATACTGAGTAATTCACTGTAGGGAGATGACAGGGCAGGGTGAGGGCACTGTTGACTGACCCCACGGCTAGAAGGCATCCAGTTCTAGTCAGACATTTACCAGGAGTAAGAATGCGTGTGCTGCACTAGGTGGCCTGGGTTATAAGAACATACAAGACATGATTTCAGTCCTCAACATGCTCACAGTCTAGACAGGGAAATAGATCAGAACATAAAAAGCAGAGAGTAATGCTATAATAACATAGGAAAGAGATTTCTTTCAATGAAGGTAGAGGAGTTTGGGGTAAATTCACAGAGATTACTGCATTTGTGTCAAAACTTAAAGGACAGTCAGCAATTCCATAAACATGAATGAATGGTAAGAATAGTTAGGAAAAAATAGCTTATGCTATTATCATCCACAGAGGTGGGAAAGTGACAGGCATGTACAGGGAATGATGTGCTTGTTTAAAAAAATGTTCATGAAAGATTGTTGAACTGGAAGCTAGAAAAAGCAACCCCCCCCTTTTAATAATTTTACCTCTATAATTTAATAATTTTACAAAATTTAATAATTTTACCTCTATAATTTAATAATTTTACAAAAAAGCGAGAGGCATTGGTCTTAGAGGATATATGACCAATGTCATATATCATATATCCTCTAAGACCAATGCCTCTCGCTTTTTTGTAAGCACACTTCCTTTCCATAGGCCTCTTTATGGAAAATCAAAATCAATAATTTTATATTCAAAGATAGATATGAGGAAGAAGGGATTCCGCCCCCCTTGAACTTCATAGCAATGTGTTTCCTATATATAGTCCCTCATCACTTTTCGGAGTGTAGACATCTAACTAAGTCACTTAAAGATAAGCTTATATTGTGAATATGAGATTGATAGCACAATTTATTTAGTTCAGGCTTGGTGATAGGAGAATATAAGTCATTGACATGTCTTTTTTTGTTCACTTTACTTTTATTCTTGTAGTTTATATAGAATGTCTCCACTTCTATTATGAGAACTATTAAAAGATATTAATTGAAAGAATTCTCTTTGAATTAAATTGCCATATTCTGACTTCTCTCCAGGCTCAAGTGTGAATACCTTCTGTGTCCTATAAACATTGTCAGGTTCAAATTCAGTATTATTACTTACTCAGTAATTCCAACTGGCCTGTGTCACCTGATCTAAGTGTGTCCATTCTCTGGGCTTTAGTTACTCCCAAGGTCATGTGGACGTCATGGATTTGTATCAATGCCGGGCATTCTAAATGTATGCGAAGTGCCTTCTCCTTTAAATTTGTTCCCTTTTAGTGTCTTACTTAATTATTAAACCCAGTGGAAGGTTTTGAAGGGAACTTTGGACAGGATAGGAATCGAGGGCCACCCTATGGCATCTGGGAGCTCCTTTTTCACTCCCAACTTCAAAATCCCACATTAATAGCAAGAAAACTGCATTGCTGAAACATATGTATTTGATATGCATTTAATCTGTAGTTCATTTTCTTTGTAGTTTATTTTTTTTATTATTCCTTCCTTCCCTATTACTATTACTTTTCATTATACGTTGGTATACCTAGCTCTGCGTGTATTGGTTCTGTTATGGATTGAGAGCCCTTAAAGGCCCAGAAAATGTTCCGTAGGAGCCAGAGTCCTCATTTAAAAAAAAAAAAAAAAAAGTATTATTATTTTGTTGGACTCATAAAACCGTAGTATTTTAAATTACTGTATTATTTAAAGTGATTGTGTGCATGCTATACATACCATAGGTCACAGATAACTCTTCATCCACGTATTTACTGAAAAGAGTAGCCAGGGTTTGTTTTCACTTTCATTTATACTCTTTTTCAAGATGCGAAGGCAATACATTTTTATCTCGCTTCCATCTGCTTCCCTCGCCCCCTCTCCTTTTGCTCACAGCATGGCAACAAGAGTTACAGCTTAGCCTGTTTTGCTTATGGAACTGTGCCAGAAGCAGTTTTGAAGGTGTTTTAAAAATGAAGACATCTGGCAGCTGGCATACTTACAATTCATTTGCCAAAGACAAGTTGCACGCTGCTGGAATTTTCAACTGAAGGTCACGCACTAGGTAAGAAGCAGTCAGGTGGAGCTGGTGCATAGGAAGCCACACGCTGAAAAACTGTGAGGTCTGTGAAGCTGGGTGGGCTAAATCGAGAAGCATGCCTGTCTCCTTGTTTACCCCTCACTCCCTTGTCACCAGGCTCCTTTAAAAGAGGTAAGAGGGGGGAAAATCCAAGCCAATAAAATTGACAGTGAATCACAAGGCATATCAGCAGGAGCCCTGGAAAATGGGTGAGAGGAAAAGGGGGCTAAATAAAGAAGATGAAAAGAGAATTTAACATAATGCTGGACAAACATGCTCCTATCTGTTGAGTGATCCTGTTTTTCAGAAAGACATAGACTAAGAGATTCTGGGTTTACAGCTCATCCCGTGAGTGAACAGGACACCAGTGAATGCTCTGTGACAGAAGATTTGCTTGATGTTTGATAATGTTATAGAATTTGGGGTTTTCTGTTTTAAAATCTTTTCTTGTAGCTGGGAGTCACTAAGTATCAAATCAATTAGTTTTGTGATTTTACACTTGCGGCAAATGAAACTGTTTTATGGTTTTATCTTTATTTTCCTGCAACAGAAATTTAACACATAAAAATAGGCGTTTCATTATGACCTCAACATTTGACCAAACAGAGCAAAGGCAGGAAATTGTCTCACTACATTGAGCATCTCTCTCTGAAAAATTTCAGCACAGTAAACGTAATGTGGGCCATTTTGACAT
Source organism: Plecotus auritus (assembly GCF_963455305.1). NCBI lineage: Eukaryota > Metazoa > Chordata > Mammalia > Chiroptera > Vespertilionidae > Plecotus > Plecotus auritus. The sequence continues at coordinate 187,640,986 of NC_137771.1, read as the reverse complement.
GTAAGCAATGAGAGATCTATATTAATAAAAGGGTAATATGATAATTAGACGGGTCAACCGGACATCTTCTGGTCATCTGGTCCTCCTTCCGGACAAAGCCATGGTGGCAGGGGCCAAGGCAGAGGCAGTTAGGAGCGATCAGGCCAGCAGGGGAGGGTGGTTAGGGGTGGTCAGGCCAGCAGGGGAGGGTGGTTAGGGGTGATCAGGTTGGCAGGCAGAGGGGTTAGGGACTATCAGGCAGGCAAGCAGGTGAGCAGTTAGGAGCCAGTGCTCATGGATTGTGTGAGGGATCCCAGATTGGAGAGGGTTTCAAGCCGGGCTGAGGGACACCCCCTCCCCCCATGCACGAATTTCGTGCACCGGGCCTGCAGTCTATATATATATAGAAGCCTAAGCGACCGTCCAACCATTTGACTGTCCAACCAGTAGCTATGATGTGCAATGACCACCAGGGGACAGACGCTCTGACCAGTAGCTATGATGCGCACTGACCACCAGGGGGCATATACTCTGAGCTGCGGTGACTTGGCAGCTGCATTTCTTGGGTGACACACCCGGAACCAGAGAGAAGGGAGCCCAATTCCGGGGTGCATCACCTGAGAACTGCCCTCTCACAATCTGGGACCCCTCAGGGAATATCGGAAAGCCAGTTTTGGCCCAATCCCTGCAGGCCAGCCTGAGGGACCCCACTGGTGCATGCACCGGGCCTCTAGTATATTTATAAAGCAATCATTAGAGAGTATTTGTATTAGACTTTGATATATTTCCATGCAATAAGTCTAAGATTAGTTTTTGCCTTCCTAAATTCATGCCTGCTGTATTAAGTGAGCGATCCTGTCTTCTGTTTAAAATACTGCGTAAGAGATACTAGTTAGCGGAGAAGGAGATAATGTTACAGTTACAATTTTCTTGTTGAGGAAGGTTGACCCCCACTTTACCCCAGATGGAGACAGAATTGCTGGCCCTACAGAGGCTGCAAAACTCTGACCCAAGTGCAGGATCTAGTCCAAAATTTGTGCATTGGACACACTCACTATTGACCTGCAGAGTTAACATTTGTTAAAAAATGTTGACAGGAGAGTTTACATTTTTTAAATCTGTATTTCCAGTTTCTTTTTAAAAATTGAAAAATCAGGCATCACTGCCCACAACCCCTCCTGAGAATGGTCTTCTGGTCCTGGCCTGGCAGGGGTTCTCCAGTCACAGGGTCCTGCCACTCCCCATTCTCCCCAAGGCTGAATGCAAATTGCTGCTTGGTTGCATTTGTTGTTGTTGTTGTTATTTTTCTGAAATCAGAGTGAAATCTAGGGCTGAGGAGCTGGGAGAGGGGGGTGGTAAACTGTTTGATAATATTATGACATTTAAAAATGTACTTTTTCTTTCATTGCCTGGCTTATTTCACTTAACATAATGCTCTCCAGGTCCATCCATGCTGCTGCAAATGGTAAGAATTCCTTCTTTTTTATAGCAGCGTAGTATTCCATTGTGTAGATGTACCATAGTTTTCTGATCCACTCATCTGCTGATGGGCACTTAGGCTGTTTCCAAATCTTAGCTATGGTGAATTGTGCTGCTATGAACATATGGGTGCATATATCCTTTCTGATTGGTGTTTCTAGTTTCTTGGGATATATTCCTAGAAGTGGGATTACTGGGTCAAATGGGAGTTCCATTTTCAGTTTTTTGAGGAAATTCCATACTGTTCTCCACAGTGGCTGCACAAGTCTGCATTCCCACCAGCAGTGCATGAGGGTTCCTTTTCCTCCACATCCTCGCCAGCACTTGTCGTTTGTTGATTTGTTGATGATTGCCATTCTGACAGGTGTGAGCTGGTACCGCATTGTTGTTTTGATTTGCATCTCTTGGATAATTAGTGACTTTGAGCATGTTTTCATACGTCTCTTGGCCTTCCTCCTGTCTTCTTTCTAAAAGATTCTATATAGGTCCGTGGCCCATTTTTTTATTGGATCATTTATCTTCCTTTTATTAAGTTGTATAAGTTGCCTGTAGATGTTGGAGATTAAAACTTTATCAGTGATAACATTTGCAAATATGTTCTCCCATACAGTGGGCTTTCTTGTTATTTTGTTGATGGTTTCTTTTGCTGTGAAAAAGCTATTTTTTATGGAAAATAAAGAACATTATAACCTGATGAATAAAAAGATAGATACAGAGGCAGTAAAGCACCAAACAGACTGTCAAATTACAGTGGGAAGGCTGGGAAGTGTTGGGGAGGGAGGGAAACAGATCAACCAAAGGATTTGTATGCATGCATATAAGCACACCAATGGACACAAGACACTGGAAGGGTGGGATGAGGGCATGCGACAGGGGGTAGGGGAGGCTGGGGGAAGGTCAATGGGGGGAAAAGGGAGATATATGTACTAATATATGTAATACTTTAAACAATAAAAAAATTATGTTCCCTCTAAAAAAAATAAATAAATAAAAATTAAAATGTACTTTTTGTACATAAATTTACTTATGAATTGGTCTTGCCTTTGAGAGATTTTTTTTTTTAAATCATTAGGCCTTGCTTCTTTCTTTGAAATTTAGAAGTTACAAAATCTGGGGATATTTTTCTTTACTTTTATTTAAAGAGAAAATGCCATAAACTTATATGAGAAAATGGTACCTGGTAGAAATGAAGATACCTGCTGGTGATTTTAGTGGTGGGATATGAAATCAGTGAGCAGTAACTACATAGTACTCTTTTCATGTAGGGGCCATGCCTTAAGTGTTATGGCTCCCTGAGGAGAATTTTAGAGTTATTGGGATTATAAACTACATGAAGTACAAGCACGCTGTAGCTCATATGATCTAAACTAAAAACTTAGGAGATAGATTATCAGTGCTTAGAAATGGGTTTTGGAAAAAAATATTGATTTGTCAACTCTCCATTTTTCCTTTAAAATTTATTTATTTGTTTTTGTTTGCCAGTCAAGTGTCTATCAGACAAGGCCAATCTGAAATCCCTGCTAAGCTTTTCATTCATCACATAAAGCTTTCCATTCAGACCTTCTGATCGAAACCAAACCTAAGGAGTATTATTTCTATACAGAGTATTGTATCTCTAAAATGATCCCACAAAGTAATTCTTACTGCAACATTAGTTCTCATTCTCCTTGTGCATGATTTTAGGTCATTTTATTTGTACAGAATTTCATTACTGAGTAAAAGGGAAGCAAAATGTAGATATATATAATTTCTAGTAACAACATCAACAGTGAGTTGGGAGCCCTGGCCTGTGTGACTCAGTTGGCTGGGTGTCTTCCTGTGCACAGAGAGGTCGCTGTTGATTCCTGGTCAGGGCATCTGCCAGGGTTGCAGCTTGATCCCAGTAGGGGACGTGCAGGAAGCAGCCAATTGGTATTTTTCTCTCCCATCAACTTTTCTCTCTCTCTCCCTCTCCCTTCCTCTTTCTCTACAATTAATAAAATCATTTTTTAAAAGTGAGTTGGGGAAGTGAAAAATGTAGATTATCAAAAATAGTTGAATTTTCAATAAATAATTTCTGGTGCATGTGTGTTGGTAGCAGAGTGGCAGGGACTTAAGTTATTCTTTTCAACATTTATAAAAAAGTTAAGTAAAGGCACTTTGGAAGTAATAAAATTAAATTGAATACATATAAGGAATATGCACATAAACATCCTATCTAATAAAGAGGGAATATGCTAATTGACCATCACGCCCTCACAAAGATGGTGTCGCCCACAGCCAATAAGGAGGGAATATGCTAATTGACTGCCAGCCTGAGGAATGACTAAACAACTGAACAAACAGGCTATGTGGGCGACCCGGCCGGCAGGGGGCGGTAGTGAGGGATGACCAAATGACTGAACAAGCAGGCTGCATGGGGCTACCAGGCCGGCAGGGAGGTTAGTGAGGAACGACCAAATGACTGAATAGCAGGCTGCATGGGGCGACCAGGCTGGCAGGGGAGGCAGTCAGGTGCAACCAGGCCAGTGGGGGTGGGGGGCAGTTAGGGGTGACCAGGCAGGCAGGCAGGTGAGCAATTAGGAGCCAGTGGTCCAGGATTATGAGAGGGATGTCCAACTGCCAGTTTAGACTGGCAGTCAGACATCCCCTGAGGGGTCCCAGATTGGAGAGGGTGCAAGCTGGGCTGAGGGGACCCCCACATGCACAAATATTGTGCCTTGGGCCTCTAGTATTAAATGATAACCTAAAAACCTGGAAAATGAGGTAAGCTGCCGCATCCGCCATGGCCTAGACCCTTGCATGAATTTCGTGCATTGGGCCTCTAGTTCAATTAAAAAAGAAATTGCAAATTCCTTAAAACCCCATTTTAATTTTGTCTTGAAAAAATGTATTTTATATTAATATTCATTGACAAATATAATTAAATGCCTGGTATTTGAATAATGATAAAGTGTGTACAAATGGCTATGTGCTCTTATTATTACTATCATCACTAAAATACAATTGTGCACTTTGGATGGCATGATCTAGGGATTTAATTTTAAACATTGGGTTATTCTCACTCAACCAATATTGAGCAAATGCTATATGCTTAATTATGATAGATGTTGGGTGTACATTTGAAAGTGAAACATTATATAATAAAATAAGACATTAAAAACCATCACATATATATGCATTCCACGAACACACCAGGCATGCTCCTGCCTTGGGGTATTTGTACTTGCTGTTGCCTTCTATTTGACTGCACTTCCCCAGATATCCACATAGCTCACTCCCTTACTATCTTCAAGTCTCTACTCAAATGTCACCTTCTCAGTTGAACAGTGCATAATTCTAAACTCAGCCAAATGAACATCAAATGTGAGGATGTGAGAAACCAAGATGGCAGCATAGGCAAACACCTAAACTGCTGCCTCGCACAACAATTTCAAAACTACAACTAAAAGACAAAACAGACATCATCCAGAACCACAGGAAGGCTGGCTGAGTGGAAATTCTACAACTAGAAGGAAAGAGAAAAGCATACTGAGACTCACAGGAGCTGCAGAAGGCAGAGGTACTGAGACGTGTGCGGAGAGGGCTGGCAACTGAGTACGCAGCTGGCTTTCTCAATCATGAGGGAGACACAAGCTTCCTACTGCCCTGAACTCCAGTTCCGGGCGAGACTCTGGGGACCCAGACTCATACGAGGAGAAACTGGACTGTCTGGCATCAGGTGAAACTCCAGGGTGGCTTTCTCTCAGAGGTGCTTGCAGCGATTACCGCAGGACACTGAGACCCAGGGGCCTAAAATATAATTTTTAGGTCCCTGGTGAAGGAAAAAGATAGAGAAAACTCAATCAACTCCCAAAAAAGATAGAGACATAAAAAAAGAAGGTGCTTATTTTTTAAAAGGTGAGTATTAAATATTTAATAGTGGAAGTATATGCAAACATTTTAATCATAATGAATGCAAATATTAATTATTTTATTAAAAGGCAGTGATTGTCAGATTTTATTTTAAGCTAGCTACTTACTATTAGCATCTTTCTGAAATATCTCTATCCATCCCTTAATTTAATTATGTGACACTTCCAAACAAATGACACAGCATAATTAAAATAAAGGGATGGATAGAGATATTTCAGAAAGATGCTAATTAACAAGGAGAAAGACCAGTTAAAGTAATATTAACATAACATAAATCAGATTTGGAGTACAAATTTTTTAATTTGGACAAAGGAAGATTTTACATTATAACAGAACACTCTATCAAGATACAAAAATCATAAATTTTATGTACCTAACCATCCAGCTTTGACATATATAAAACAAAAAATATTAGAAATGCAAGTAGATATTGTTAAATCTATAATCTTAGTAAGAGAATTTAGTGCACCTCTCAGAATTTGATTATTAAAGTAGCCAAATAATAATAATGATGATAATAGAACCAGAGACATAGACGCATCGAACAGATTGTCCAACCTATGAGGGAAGGCAGGGGGTGAGGGGTACGAGATCAACCAAAGGACTTGTATGCATGCATATGAGCATAACCAATGGACACAGACAGTAGGGGGTTGAGGGCATTGCTGGGGGGTGGGAGCAATTGGGGAGAGGTCAATGGGGTAAAAAGGGGAGACTCATGTAATACTTTAAGTAATAAAGAATTTAAATTAAAAAATAATAATGATAATGATATATAGGGTTTTAATAATACATATAAAAGTATGTGTGTACACATACATGTATAACAAATAGATGGTACACATTTATTTCAAATACAAGTGCATTTTAAAAAATTTACCACCTATTATGTCTTGGGAAAAATACACAGACATATGCTGACTTCAACAAAATCAGAAATCAATAACCGTGAACCAGAAACAATCTAACCACTTAGCTAGAGTTTTTAAAATCTTTTAAGTAATTTCTAGATTAAGAAGAAATAACAAAATATTTACAAGTGAATATATTAAAGACACAATATATTAAAAATGTGTAGTATATTCAGAGGTAAGTATGTAGCAAAATATTAAAGAAATAGTATTTCAAGAAAAGATCATTAAACATATAGAAATCTATGTAATTCATTCTAGTAGCACTAAAGGAAGACAATATGGTCATCTCAATACATTCTAAAATTTTGAAAAATAAAATTCAACATTTTTTGTTAAAAATTTTAGCAATCAGAGAAACCAAGATGGTGGCATAAGTAAACACCTAAACTGCTGCCTTGCACAACAATTTCAAAACTACAACTAATAGACAAAACGGACATCATCCAGAACCACAGGAAGGCTGGCTGAGTGGAAATTCTACAACTAAAAGGAAAGAGAAAAGCACACTGAGACTCCAGGAGCTGTGGAAGGCACAGGTACGGAAGCACGAAGAGTGCTGGCAACTGAGTATGCGGCGGACTTTCTCAACCAGAAGGGAGACAAAAGCTCCCAACAGCTCTGAATCCAGTTCCGGGCGAGACTCTGGGGACCCAGACTCATACGGGGAGAAACTGGACTGTCTGGCATCGGGCGAAACTTGAGGGCGGCTTTCTCTCAGAGGGGCTTACAGCGATTACCAAGGGACACTGAGAACCAGGGGCCTCTTAGGGCAGGGCTGACAGGAAGCCATCTCTGTTTGCCCCGCCCTGTGATCCCACCCCACAAGGCCATAGCTGTTTGTTCCACCATGGGACTCCGCCCCATCCAAGCTGAGCACAGAGGCTTTTGCATATGAATGCCCTGGTCCTTTGAATTTTAAACTTACCTATAGCTGAGTCAGTGAGACCCAAAACATCCAAAAGAAGGCCCAAGGTTCTGCAGCAGCTTGCATTGCTTCACAGCTGTGCCTCATCTGGGCACCTCCAAAACCCAAACAAAGAAGAGGAATCTGCAGATCTCTCTATAGCTCCTGCTGAATGGCCTCAGGCAGAGGCTAAATTTTCACCTCCTTGGAGATCCAAGAGCCAGTGTGCCCAGGGAACAGAGTGGGACCATCCAGATTACAACTCCTCAGATCCATAAGGGACACACTCAGGGGGCAGATTCAGTGAACACCAAAGCCCCACTGAAGCAAGTCTTATCTCATAAGGGTGTCTCCAGCACAGAAATTCTCCCATCGTAGACACAGCTGATCCTCACAGCCAATTAGCCTGGAGGTCAATTCCTCCCAGTGATACCAACAACAATCAAGGCTTAACTACAGCAAGATTGTGCACACAGCCCACAAAGGGGTGCACCAAGAGTGTCCACCTCAGGTAACTGGGGAGACTAAGCCACTGGGACCTATAGGACACCTAGCACACAAAGCCACTCGATCAACACAGGGAAGCAGCCAAAATGCAGAGACAAAGAAACAAGTCACAAATGAAAGAAATGAGGGAAAGCAAATGACTGGATATAGACTTCAAAACCACGGTTATAAGGTTTTTCAAGAATTTTTTAGAAAAGGCCGATAAATTTAGTGAGACCTTTGAGGATATGAAAAAGGACCAACTAGAAATTAAGCATACACTGACTGAAATAAAAAATAATATACAGAGATCCAACAGCAGACTAGAGGATCGCAAGAATCAAGTCAAAGAGTTGAAATACAAAGAAGCAAAAAACACCATACCGGAAAAGCAAAAAGAAAAAAGAATCCAAAAATATGAAGATAGTGTAAGGAGCCTCTGGGACAACTTCAAACGTACCAACATCCGAATTATGGGGGTGCCAGAAGTAGAGAGAGAGCAAGATACTGAAAATCTATTTGAAGAAATAATGACAGAAAACTTCCCCCACCTAGTGAATGAAATAGACTTACAAGTCCAGGAAGTACAGAGAATCCCAAACAAAAGGAACCCAAAGAGGACCACACCAAGACACATCATAATTAAAATGCCAAGGGCAAAATACAAAGAGAGAATATTAAAAGCAGCAAGAGAAAAACAGTTAGTTACCTACCAGGGAGCACCCATACGACTGTCAGCTGATTTGTCATCAGAAACTATGCAGGCCAGATGGGAGTGGCAAGAAATATTCAAAGTGATGAATAGCAAGAACCTACAACCAAGATTAATCTACCCAGCAAAGCTATCATTCAGAATTGAAGGTCAGATAAAGAGCTTCACAGATAAGAAAAAGCTAAAGGAGTTCATCACCGCCAAACCAGTATTATATGAAATGCTGAAAGGTATCCTTTAAGAAGAGGAAGAAGAAGAAAAATGTAAAGATAAAAATTATGAACAACATATACATATCTATCAACAAGTGAATATAAAAATCTAGTGAATATAAAATCTGATGAACAGAATAAACTGGTGAATATAATAGAATCAGGGGCATAGAAAGGGAGTGGTCTGACAATACTTGGGGGGAAAAGGGTGTGGGGGTGCAGGAAGATACTGGACAAAAATCATACACCTATGGATGAGGACAGTGGGGGGAGGTAAGGGCAGAGGGTGGGGTGGGAACCGGATAGAGGGGAACTTTGAGGGGGGGGGAGGAAAGAGGAACAATTGTAATAATATGAACAATAAAGATTTATTATTATAAAAAAAATAGCAAGCTAGGGAAAGAGGTAAACCTCCACACTTTAATATTGAATATTGCCCTAGGGGGTTTGGCTCAGTGGACCAAAAGACCCCAGGTTCAATTCTGGTCCAGGGCAGGTACCTTGATTGTAAGCTCCTCCCCTGGTTAGAGCATGTGCAGGAGGCAACCAATCAATGTATTTCCGCACATCGATGCTATTTTCTGTCTTCCCTTCTTTCTTCCACTCTCTCTAAAAATCAATGGGAAAATATTTTTGGGTGAGGAATAACAAAACAAAAAAATGAATATTTATGTCTACATCTCAAATACTCCATATCAGTAATGAAACACTAGAAGTGTTCCCATTAAAGTCAACTGTAAGTCTTGGTGTTCAAGATTCTACTGTCCTAAGCAATACAGTAAGACATAATAAAAATAGTTCTCCTAATAATATTAAATAACAGCTATAAAAGTTAGGAAATAAGAAAAAATATGATTTATAAATAATATGATCTTGTACTTTGAAAATCCAAAAGAAATAACAAAAACTTATTAGAACTGTTTAAAAAAAAAAGCTTAATACAGTAACAAGCTTGAAAAAATGCATAGTTTTCCTATACACCAATGATAACCAGTTGGAAAGTATCTTGAATATTGTTCACAATTACAAAAGGGAAAAACCCACAAAATATGTGGGACATTAATATAGAAGACTTATATGAAGAAGGTAGTAAAACATAACCTTAGTAATGGATGGAATTACTCAGTATAATAAAACTAGAGTCGTGGTTCATGAAAATTCATGCACTAGGAAGGTTCCTCAGCCTAGCCTGCACCCTCTTGCAGTCCAGGACCCCTCGGGATGTCCGGGAGCCTTTGTTCCTTACCGCCTGCCTGCTCGCTGCTCCTTAGCGCTGCCCTGGAGACAGAAGAGGCTCCAGCCACCGCTGCTGCGCTCACCAGCCATGAGCCCGGCTTCTGGCTAAGCGGTGCTCCCCCTGTGGGTGCACACTGACCACCAGAGGGCAGCTCCTGCATTGAGCATCTGCCCCCTGGAGGTCAGTGCGCATCATAGCAACTGGTCATTCCACGGTTTGGTCAATTTGCATATTAGGCTTTTATTATATAGGATTGGCATTGTTGCTCAATATATCTGGAAGTGAGAATGCTCAATAAAGGAAAGTCAATGAAAATAAAATGTCTTCTAAAACCTTCTAAAATATCACAGCTGTTATGAAATTTAAAGAGCTTGATACTGGGGCAAATAAATAAATGGAGAGGCCAGGAAGTGAATTTAAAATGTCATAAAGATTGTGTTTTAAACCATTAAATATAGGAAAATATTTTTTATATTAGAGTAAGACAAAACATGTTAAGACAAAACATAAAAGCTAAAAATCAAATTAAAAATTTGAATACTATAAAAAATCCAGTGTTGTAACAAGCAATAGATTGAGAGAAAATATTTGCAATGTATATACGGACTATATGAAGAACTGATAATTAACAGGGGAAAATAACCCAATGGGCAAAGAATATTACCAGGCAGTTTTTAAAAGAGGAAACATAAGTGGTTAATTAACAAATAAAAACGTGTTTCACCTCAAGAGTAGTCAGAGGAATGAAAATTAAAACAAAAGTGAGATATAATTTTTCAGTAATCCAACTGGTATTTCTTTTTAGATTACTAAATTCTAGTGTAATCAGTAAAAGGTGAGGAAATGAGTAATTTATGTAATCTAATATCCTTATAGCCAGCACTTCTACTTGAGATGTCGAGTGGACACCTCCTAGACAGTATTTCCTCCCTCTAGAATCCTAATTCCTTCAGTATTTCCCCCCACCCACCCTTATGTCTCAAAGGAAGTTGATCTCGCCCTCATCTCTAGGATGGATCTGAATGAACCAATGGTAATCTCAGCTGCTGCTTTCTCAATCAATGACTGGCCAAAATTCTGGGCAATGAGAGAAGCAAAGAGAATTTTGCCAAAAGGTTACAGAGAAGTTCTTCCTCACTCTTAAGGAGAACATTGAGAAGCCCGTCTTACTTTCTCCCACAAGACATGAGCAAGGAAGGAAATAGCACTGAAGCTTCTCCCACTACTGAAATTCCTCTTATATGGACTAATTATTTTCCTACCATGTGCCAGATAATGTTCTAGATGCTAGGAACATATAGTTTATAAAACAGACAAAACTCACTGCTCATGAAACATGCTACTTGGGGAAATAAAAAGAATAAATATATATAATCTAACCAATACTAAAGCAGGGAAAGGTGATTGGAAACATTGTAATGTATATAGGAGAGTTAAGGGAAGCCTCCCCGAAAAGGGGATGTTTGAGGAAATTCTTAAAGGAGGGAGGAAGAAAGCCATGTTCACATATGAAAGGAAAATATTCCAGAAATTGGAAAAAGTCAGTGCCAAGGCAGAGACGCAAGTGAGCCTGGCAAGCTCAAGGAAAGCAAAAAGCCCTGTGGGGCTGCATCAGAGTGAACAAGGGATGGAAGAGTAGGTGACAGGTCAGAGAGATGAGAGGGGACTAGATGTGTGGGGCTTTGTAGAACATTATAATGGCTTCAGTTTTTTGCTCTGAATGAAATGAGAAGCCATTGGAGGTTTAGAGGGGCACCGCAGTCTTAGTTCCATTTAGCAAGGTAACTCTTGTTGCTGGGTTGGCTGGAATGTAAAGGGACAAGGACAGAAAGAGGGATAGTAGTGAGGAGTTCACTGTGGTAATCCGGGGAGCACTGACTGTGCCTTGGACCAGGTGGTTCAGTGGGGGTGGTAGAAAATAGTTGAATTCTGGATATATTTTGAAGTTAGAGCAACAAGATTTGTTGAGGGGCAAGATAGGAGGTGTGAGAAAAAGAGGAAAGTCAATGTTTTGAGCCTAAGCTACTCCTAAAAATGTAGTTGCCCTTAACTGAGAAGGGAATCTGGTTTGGGATAGAAGTGGGGAGAGATCAGAGGTTCGGTTCGGTTCGATTTTGTTAAGTTTGAGATACTCATGTCTCAATGTGGAGCTACCGAGTAGACATGTTTTGTGGAAAGATGGGTTTGGAAGTAAAAATTTGGGAGTTGTCAGAATTCACTTAGCACCTAAAGCCATGAGCATTTTGATGAGGTCACCAAGGGAGTGAATAGAACCATGAAAGGATTTAGTTCTGGGGCATTCCAATATTAAGATTTAGGAAAGCCAGCAGGGAGGAATAGTCAAGGAAACTGGGAAGGAGTGGGTGAGGGTTGGGGTGGGGGGAGGTAAGAAAAAAATCTGGGAAGCATAGTGTCCTAAAAGCCAAGTGAAGAAAGTGTTTTAAGGAGGAGGGTGCAATCCACTGAGTCAAATGCTGCCAATAAGTCGGGTAACATAATGGCTGATAAAGGCTCGAAACCATTCTGCCAGGTATTTGCTGTGTGACTTTGAAAAGGGAACTGCACCTCTTGTGTCTCCTTCATCTGTAAAGGGGTATTATGATAGCTCCTATTTCATATGGTGATGGTGAGGCTTAAGTGTCTAAATTCATTTAACGCACTGAGAATAGTGCCTGGAGTACAGTAAGTGCCAGTTTTGATGGCAGCTATCATTATTATTCTTTGTTGGACATTTTTATCAATTTTTCTTCCAGTTTTATTGAGATGTAATTGACACATAGCGCTGTATAAGTTTAAGGTGTACAGCATAATAGCTTGTCTTACACATATTGTCAAATGGTTACCACAGTTTTTGTTAGTATCCATCATCTCATAGAGATACACACACACACACACACACACACACGCACACACCAAGAGAAAAACATGTGTGTTGTCGTGTTTGTTTGTTTTTGTGATGAGAACTCTTGGGATCTATTCTCTTAACAACTTTCAAATATACCATACTAGCTATGATTATTATTACCTTTAATAGTAACAAGAAGGAGGAGAAGAATAAAGAAAGAACTGAGATTTGACTATTGACGTTAGCAATGTGGAGGTCATTTGTGACATTGACAATGAGCACTTTGGGTAGAAGGATAAGAGCAAAAGCTGGCTTAAAGTGATGTCATGTCCAGAAGAAAATGGCAGAAGATAAACTGGAAACAATAAGAACTTTTTCTTGAAAAAGTAAAGGGAAGTTAAGAAAACGTTCGTAACTATAGACAGAAGTTTGATAATATAAGATTTTTTTATTATAGGAGAAATAATAGGTCTTAGATAGTAAGTGTGTTTGTTTTGAATATACCTGAATCAGAGCGTGGCCTCAGCAGAGTTGGTTTGAATGCTTGCTGGTGACAGTGAAGATGGAGGAGTGTGGAGTCCTATGAAGGCGCTGAACACCGGCACCTCACACTATAGTAGTTATTAGTTACTACAATGTCTCACATATGTAAGTCCATAACAAAGGGATCTTGTTTCATTTCCTGCTATATGTCCATCACCTGGAACAGTACCTAGCACTCAATAGGCATTTAATAAATATTTGTTAAATTAAAGCCTATTTCTAGTGAAAATTTGAGACCCAGAAAAGTTAAATAAACTGCTTGCCCAGCTCATTATCCTGGTTCCCAGTATAGTGAACATTCCAGAATTAGGAAAACCTGGGTTTCAGGATTTACACCCTGCTCTTCAGAGCAGTATTAAAGAAAATTACAGCTATTTATTTTTTTATTGATTTTAGAGGGAGGGGAAGAAAGAGAGAGGAGAGAGAGAGAGGAGAGAGAGTGAGAGAGAAAGAGACATATATGTGAGAGAAACATCAATTGGTTGCCTCCCATGCGCACCTGGACCAGGGACCCAATCCATAATCTGGGCATGTGCCCCGACCAGAAATCAAACCGGTGACCTTTCAGTGCACAGGACAATGCTCAACCAACTGAGCCATACTGTCCAGGGTAAGCTATTTAAAAGGATGAAATGAAGCAGAAAAAAATGAAACTTCCCACTTCTTTTCAAGATTATCCTATGTCATTGCCAACACTATTTTCATTATGTTGAAAAGTTGAATTTTGTTAATGTGGTTCTTAAATAATTAAAACTTAAAAGCTTGAAAAATTTATAAACGATCTAACAAAACTAATCATTTGTTAAACAGTACAAATGAAAACAAAATTTTTGAAAATCATTACAAATCTTGACCGTGTTCCTATTGCACATGCTTTCTATGTATTTTCAAGGACTGCAAATAATTGAAAACTTGTAAATATGACTTCTTGAGGCATAAAGTTAAATTATATATAAATGTAGCAGATACTTCTACAAAGCTCACCGGTAATAGTGCCTTTAATGCAATTAGAAATTACCTTGAATGTCGTATTCCTCAGTTTAATAATATATACGGCATAAGATTGAAAAGTTAAGAAAAGAATTGTATTTCTCTATAGTATTTACTCCTGGATGTTTAGTGGTATTACTAAGTAGCAATGACTCACTTCATTCATGCATAAAACTTTCACTGTATATTCACACACACACACACACACACACACACACACACGGAAAAATGTATACACACTTTAACAGCTGATTCTATTACATTTTGAAGATGAAACGTATTTTAATAAACACTGCCTTTATAATTATTTAAAGTGTGTATACATTTTGGGGGAAATATATATATATACATATGTACATATCTTTCACACCATGTTTAAAAATGGCAGTTTTTTACACACACATAATTAAATTGGAATTTTGACCCACTAGAAGAGGATTAATTTTACTTTTACCTTTATTAAATAAATTTTACAGCTGTTTAATATCATAACTAGCTAGAGTTGAAGAAATATTTTTAGAATGGCTAGAAACTATAAAATGAAGCTAATTCATAGAAGTCTCCAGTTAATTATAGAGAGATTGCTAGAGTGTTTCTATAAAAATATACAAAGTATGCCTAAATCAACATAATTGGAGACATGTAATGTGTCTATATATGGAAGTTAAAAATTGGGTCTCTCCAATCATGTAACCATAGAAGTGTCTTTCTTGCTAAGTTTCTTAAAAGCATAACATTGTGAAATAAGACAAATAGTGTGCCAGAGATTTTTTTTTTTTTTTCATCTTAAAAGTGGCCTCATTTTTGACCTAGTAATTTCCCTTCTGGAAAATTACTACAGGGAGATAATAAAAATGAAGGAAAATGCCACATGTTTGAAGATGTTCATTGCAGTGTTGTTTATATAATTGTAGAATTAGGATAAAATCTAGATGTCCAACAACAGGGGGATGTTTAGTTAAGTTGGAGTCTATCCACTTAATATACCATGTAATCATTAAATGCATAGTATAAAATGTTCATTGTGTAAAAATGTGCACTTAATCTGTGTGTGTTTCATTCAACAGTTCAATCTCAATCAATTCAGTTATTGTCATGTCCATATGTGTAACTGTGTAAATGCTACCTGGGCTTAAGGATAGGGAAAAACAGATAAGTAGCACCGTTTTAAAATTTTTTTCTTCAGAATGCTTAATTCTGTCTGTCATGACACATTAATAAAGACTTCTAGGTTCCCAGGGTAATTATAAGTTGCACCTAAGCAATCACCACTCAGGTTTTCTCATTCGTTGTGACTAGCCCTTATGAAGCAGAGAAATTTAGTCTATTGATTCTGTGCATTTTGTTACCCTCTTCAAGTCATTTTGGAGTCCTTTTCAGGCGATATGAAGTAGCTCTATATTTCAGTGCACATCTTTGCTATAGAAACGTGATTTTCAGCTTTGCAGCCCAAGTATGTGTTCCACGTATGAATAGGAGTCTTTGTGCAACAAGAGTCAAGTCATCAGCGTCTATGCTATGAGAAGAAATGTTCATCTTCTAATGTGCATATATGTAAGCCCTCACTTTAAAATCAGCCCCCCTCAAATGGCACTGAGTACGCTTCTGTGTGTGACACATCAATGTCCATTAATTGCATGAAGAGAACCAAAATTCCAACGGCAAAATCTGTAAAAAGTAGATATACAAAGAAAAGTGGAAGCATCTGTTTAATATATACGACATTAGAATTTAATTTTACCTCTGTGATGCTTTTGTGTGGCTGCAGTGTTACAGCGGAGCACATAAGCATAGCCGTGCAGTGTCAGCAGGTGCATGCCACCAAATTACTGCTTTTAATTTGCATATTCATCTGCTAAGAAGCATGTCATTATCATATCAAAGGGATACTAAGCAACAGCTAACTTGGAGAGATGTGGCATAGTTTCAATAGGAGCAATTAATGCAAGATGAGGACTCTCTTTCTGTCATGTCTCCAGGGCTAGCTGTAATCGGGCTGATTATTGGATACCAATAAGACCGGGCCCAGTTGGCACAGAATAAGAGAAGAACTGGAAAGAGAGCCTGCTAGTCCTCTCCACTGTGCACTTGATGGCAACGTGGTGCTCTGGTCACTCAAATGAATCCTGTTCTTGTTAAAGACACTGCCTATATGCACTCATCTATTTCAGTTGTCATAAAATGGCCAAATGCAGTCCAAATGTAATCATGTATTTTTAAAAAGAGAGAGAAATTTCTGGACTCTGGACTTTAGAGGGCATGTAAAGGAAACATAAAAGAGACATTCAAATTGTGTCTGCAAATATAGGTTTCTGTTAGTATTTAGGTATATTTAATTTAAGCAAATATCTCCCTTCTTCAAACATTTATTGGTCACCTGCATATGTATCAATGTCAGGTGATGAAGATGCAGACGGAAACTAGTCACAGTCCCTAATCCCAATGAATCTGCAGTTGAACAACAGAGACAGACAGACAAAACGTGAATAACATTTTCTTTCTTATTGTTTATGAACTTAGGAAAGGTCACAGATGTGCAAAACCATCTTTTGATATGACAGTAAGGACATGTGATATCATCTCTCTTTAGGAACGTCTTTAAGAACAGAATTTTTTAGTTCAGTTAAATTTTGGAAATGATCTCACTTTTCTTTTCCTAATGAACGTAGTTAAAAGACAATGTACCATTTGACCTGGCAAGTGTGGCCTGGTTGGTAGGAGTGTTGTCCCATGCACCAAAAGGTTGCCGGTTTGATTCCCAGCCAGGGCACATGCCTGCATTGCGGGTTCGATTCTGGGTCGACCCCCAGTTGGGCATAGTGCATACAGGAGGCAATCGATTGATGTTTCTCTCTTACATTGATGTTCCTCCCTCACTCTATCTCCCTCCTTCCTCTCTCCTTTCTCTCTAAAAAATATATGAAAACAGCCAAAACCGGTTTGGCTCAGTGGATAGAGCGTCGGCCTGTGGACTGAAAGGTCCCAGGTTCGATTCCGGTCAAGGGCACGTAACTTGGTTGCGGGCACATCCCCAGTGGGGGGTGTGCAAGAGGCAGCTGATCGATGTTTCTCTCTCATCGATGTTTCTAACTCTCTGTCCCTCTTCCTTCCTCTCTGTAAAAAATCAATAAAATATATTTAAAAAAAATATATGAAAACATATTTTTGGGTGAGCATTAAAAAACAAACCAAAAACATTATACAAATTTGAATATTTGAGCAAAGGAAGTACAGATTCTTTTTAATTTAATCAGTTTTTCATCGGATGAAATGGTATAAGTAAAGGTTTTAAAAAGCAGAACCATTAACAGGTTGTTTGATGTGGGGTCTAGGATGGAATGGTACACACATGCACTTTCATTAATTTATTCAACAAACACTTTGTGAAAACTATGTGCCAAGCACTGCTCTAAGCACTAGAGATACAGCCGTAAACAAAGTGGGTCAAGTGCCCGCCCCTGAGTTTATATTCACACATGCTCCTCTGTGTGAATATATGCACCAAGCACAAGCTTAATGGAAAGCTCACTGACATTCATTCAAAAGTGTTTATTGAATAAACACCTTATGTGTACCAGACTAGGGAAGTGAAAGGGGATAGGTATAAAATTTACCTAGGAAACTACAAACCAGCCGTGAGTACAAACAAAACTTAAAAATAAGAAGGTATTCCTTTATAGATGTTCAATCATCCAAGTAGTTTCAGACATCAACCAGTTAACTCAGTATACTCACCAACCCCCTTCTTATCAAGTACTGTTAAAATTTTAGGGATGAGCATGGCTGGTGTGGCTCAGTGGTTGAGCATTGACAAATGCGTCCACAGGTCTCCAGTCTGGCACATGCCCAGATTATGGGTTTGATCCCCAGTAGGGGGGTGTGCAGGAGGCAGCTGATTGATGATGTTGCTCTCCATCGATGTTTCTCTCTCTCTCCTCCTGCCCCTCTCTCTAAAAATCAATAAAAACATATATTTTTTAAAAAATTTAGGGAGGAGACATTGGACCATAGTGAACATCAAAGCCAACCAAGCACTTTGGGTGCATCGTCTTACCTAATACTCAGAGGTGCTACCACACTGGACTTGCTGATAAGGAAACTGGGGCTCCGAGAGTTTATGTTTCCCGAGGTCACAGCTGGGTAGCATTGGAACTCAGAGTTTTCCGCTGCCAAATATGTGTTGTATTTGCAGTTCTTTTATAACTCAGCATTTAATATCCTACCATAATCTATTTGGGGGCAATGAACTTGAATATAAAAACTAACTTACATTATTGTAGCTAATCATTTTGAGCAAGAACAATATTTTCTAGTAAGAATCTTTTACTTTACTGTGGTGAGAGATATGGGTTAAATGGTGTATATTGTATCAAAACTACTGGTTGAGAATATAAACAAATTAACAAAAATATAGTCTTTTTAGCTATATGTTTCTACTCTGATTGACTTTTTTCAACAAATGGACAGGATCTTTTTTTCTTTTTAATTAACCTTGTGCTGAGAATTGTGGACTCAGTTTTTCTTCTATTTTGTTTAAATGGACTGTTTGGTAGAATTGAAAGAGCTTCTTGACTTGAAGTCAGAATACCTCGGTTTAAATCCTGGCTGTCTGTGGAAGATACTTAGCTAGTAAGGGCTTCATTCTTCTTGTCTGTAAAATGAGAGATTTAATCTTAGGTTGCTTCAAGGTCTAGCATTTTATGATTCTATGAAAAACAGCTAGCAAGGGTTCTATTTCAAATACAGTACATAAATATTTGAATAGCTCAAACTTCATGAATCCTGTCCTACGGAAAAAATAAAATTGTTTTAAAATAATACATTGAGGCAGAACTTAGGTAAATGGTAATTATTAAGTGTTGCCTTTCCACAAAAGTTGACTGCAATTCAACACTGAATGTTTGCTTATTTTCTTATTAGAGGAAGGAAGAAGATAGAAAAGGGAAGAGAAAACAAACAAGCCAGATTTGTGTACATGTATGTTACATATTCACATATATAGCATGAAGTACATGTGTGTTACATATACATGCATGCATGCGTATTACATATACACCAGTGATCTTATTGACTTCTTTAAGTTCTATGATTTTTTTCATGCCAGAGAAGAATGAGGAAAATGTTACCCTTCAACAAGTTCATATTCCCAGCAGCTTATGGCATCCTTTCTCTAAGGAAGCGGTGGGTTCCACAAATACTGGAGTTCTACAGAAAAGTCTATTTATCTAGTTCTCCTGTTCTGCGAACAGGATCAGCTTTATGAAACAATCATGAATTGACTGAATTTGTAACTGCTTATCTTTATAACTATATTATGTATCTCTGTTAAGTCAAATATCATGAATTCTCAACTACTCTGGGCATTTGGAGATTTTCTAATTGATTTATTTAACCTTGCATTCACATAAGGAGGTTTTCAAGATCACCCTATTGCTTTCAAAGACCCTAATTCAGATCTAAACTTTTAATCTCACCAAGAAAAACTTCAGTCATACACACAGCTCTGTCCTAAGCTAAATTTTTTATTTAGTTAGTTATTTTTAGTTCCTAATCCGTAGAGGAAGTTTTTTGTCACCTCTTATTTTCATGACGTTTAATGGTAACAGAGTTCTGAGCAAGTCCACCCACAGACCTGTCACCTCCATGTTTAGCTGCTACAATAGGAAATGAGAACCTCAATGCTCTTATTGGAAGGATTCAAAGTACTTTATCCACTTTATGTAAACAAAGGGTGTTGGTATAACATAAGATTTTTAAATTTCTTAGAAAAGCAAAGAAACTGTTTTCATTTATGTTTATACTTTATGTATTAGCAACAGTGAAGCTGAGTGGTATTATTGGATAGAGTAGAATATGAAATTGTATTGTTTAGACGAAACTAAGCTTTATTGGTACAATTCAAATGACTAGAGATAACATTGTTTTCTCCCAAAAAGAAAAACCAAAATTTAAAAATATTAAGTGATGTTTCTAATAAAGTACTGAGGTTGAAATTGAAGAAAGAATTCTAATATCATACATCAGATTTAATCTTGGTAAGGGGGGGAGATATGAATAGAGCAAGATAAATCGTGCCACTAATAACATGAGAAAAAGTGCATCATGGGAAAACTTTATTTTAACTGCACTAGATCTGAATAGTAATAGATTTATTATATGCTTATCTATATATATATAAAGCCTAAGCCACCATTACTACCAAACAACCAGAAGGACCCATTGCTATGATGAGCACTGACCACTAGGGGGCAGATGCTTAACACAGAAGCTGCCCCCTGGTGGTCAGTGCGCTCCCACAGCCAACTTCCCGCGTCACCTCCTCTCCCGACCCTGCCGGGGCCTTCGGGTCCCAGGCTGGGACGGGGAACCAGGGTTGGGTGGCGGCAGATATGGCTCCTTTCCCAGGGGAGCCAAGGGCCAGCTCCCTCCTTGGGGCCGGGGCCAACCTCCCTCCCCCCATTTCCCCAGCCAGCAGGCCCTGATTGCTGGTCAGGCCTAGGGACCCCATCCATGCACTAATTCGTGCACCGGGTCTCTAGTATTATATAAAGTCATATCATGCAAAGCTAGAAATCCTTGCTCTATTTAAAAAGAAATAGTTACTAGAAAGATAAATGAATACTTAATTTTTAATTAAAACTAACCTAAAACACGTACAAATCTCAACCATTCATGACCATATGACCAAAGTACATTTATATGGTAAAGGAGAATTAAATCTCTCCAGAATAGAAAATTGGTGAGTATAAATATATTTTGTTCAGCTGCTTTAATAGTAGGGATATTTTTCACTTAAAATCTCCATATTTCTTTCTTTTCTTAAAAAACAAAAACAAACCCCAAAAAAGATCTGGAAATACTGACCTATATTCCTACGTGACAATTGCAGGAATAAGTATGGATGTGCCCTTTAGACTGAGTCTTTCCTATTTCGCCACATGCCCCACCAGCCCCTCCCATATTACACCCAGACTGGTTACCTACATGATCTCTTGGTGGCTTTTGGGTGTTCAATCCCTGATATGCTAAGAATTAACTCTGGGCCAGTCTTTTATCTTGGTAATCCTTGAAACTATCCCAAGAGACAGTAGCATATTCACATTTTGCAGACAAAGAATCGAAGCTCTGAGAGATAGGAAATTTGCAGAATTGTTCATATAGGAATAGACCACCATGCTCTTTATTACCTTCCTCTGTAAATAATACTTTAAGGATTAGAAAAGTTTAAACCAGTCTTTCTTAAAGGTAGCTTCATATTAGAATCACTTGAGAAGCTTAAAAAATGTGTGGGCCCCATCCCAGGTTTATATAAGTCAGAATCTCTTGAGATGGCATGGGTAATTTTAAGTTTCTCAGCTGATTTTAACATATAGCCAGGAATACAAACCCCTAGTTTAGATATCAAAAGACAAGATGATTTCCAGTTTGTGCTTAACTCTGACTTTTATTAGCTGTGTCCATGAAAACATAGTCAAACACATCTGACATTACAAAAAAGGAAACAATGCACTTATTTAATGATTTACTTTTGAAGTGAGTTTGACTTGACCCAATTCTACATGGAGTTTGTATAGCCCTGTTTGTTAGGAACTAAAACAAAGCAAATATTTGAATTCTGGTGCCTGTTTGCTGTAGGTATCAAGTATCTTCACACGGTGAAGTTCCAACTTTGCATATAAGAGGTGGATTGCGTGTGTAGGCCATCTGCAATATTGTTGCTATTCTTGTATTTTATTAAATGGGAAAAATTCAATGTAATATTTCTGTACATCAATTCAGATAATTCTAGGCCTGGAGAGAAGAAGAAAGAAAGTAGAAAATATAGTTATTTACTCATAGCAAAATGTGACACAACTCTTGCTTTAAAATAAACTCCATGTTGCCCTAGCCAGTTTGGCTCAGTGGATAGAGTGTTTGTGGGAACCCCTTTCACGTCCCGCGTGGTTCAGGGTTCCGGTTCAGGGTTCGGGTTCTGGAGAAGGCCGCACACAAATGAAAAGAGACTCGGAAAAGTATTAATTTGGGAAAATGGGGGGCCAGGCGGGAGCCCAACTCTAGTGGAAGGACTACCCTTTGCTCTGGCCTTGCAATCCCTTTTATTGAGACTATGGGATACGCCCATAACCTTTAGGCAGGAAATTCCAATAACAGAAATTTACATAGGAGAAACAGAGGTGGAGGCTGCTTCAGCTAACAATGTTTCAACTAAACAATGAGTGATCAAAACAATTAAGGTTGTTGACCAGCCTTCCCAGTTTCCTGTCCACATCCTTCCATCAGTGGTAGAATGATTGGCCTCCGGCATCTCCCCGGTTTCTTTCCTTAAAAAAAAATCTTACATCTGTAGACCAGAAATAAACACATAAGAACAAAAATGTTTGAGTCCCAATTTCAATGTTCAACAGTTCTGAGTTCCAGTTTCAATGTCCAACAGTTCTTTATATGTACATGTCAGCAATGACATCTGGATGGTGAACAAATGGTGGTAAAGCAGGTCTGACCCTCTCTGGTTTGGTCCTGGGCAACCTGCTGCGTGGCACAACTGCTGACTGCTAGCATGGCAAGGTGTCGTCAGCGTCTTCCATCTCTAGACTGTTTCTCCTCTTTGTCTTCATGGCTGGAGGATTACTGTCAATTCCTCTCTGTTGCAGGAATCCACATGGTCTTGGAGTTGTTTTCTGAAAATATACAAACATATTCTCGACCAAAAGTTAATAAAGGAATCTTTTCTATAAATTTTACTTGGGATCCTTTTTATTTTTTGCCCAGACCATTTTCCTTTGGCCTATTTTGATACTATGTATGTTTTTCATTGGTGTCTTGCTGTTAGCATTACAAATGAAAATGAAAATTTTTTAAAGTAAAAATTTTCTAGATGTAATTTACTTACAGAATATTTTTCCTTACATGCTATTTTTCCACTATCCCCCCTTTTTTTGATTAATGGAGGCTTTTGGAAATTTTTTTTTTTTATAAATTTTGGTTAATACTTTAGGAACAGCCTCTTGTACAATTAAATTTTCTGTCAAATTTAATACTTTAACAACAATTTTAGTTTACTCTGTAAAAATTAATGGAAAGGATTATATGTATCCTTGAGAAAGCCCTGAGCACTCCTAGATTTAGGTTAGATTTAGATATAGGGCAGTCACCATTAGCCACTTCTCTGTTGCTTGGGTCTCAATATGAGCTGGGCCAAGTCTCTTGTTTGTAGCTGGATCTCAATCTGAGCTGGGCTCTGTTACCTGGGTCCCGATCTTGAGCTGGGCATGGGAAGCGCAAAGCAGCCATGGGGGCAGGAGACGTCCCTCAGAAGGGGTGAGGATTCAAGCTCCTGCAAGGCTGGGGGGGTGAGGGACTGTGCCCCACCTCTGTTGATCCCCAAGTTCTCTGCTGATGGCCCCCTGCGACTGTGCCTGTCTTAGGTTGCCCCTCCCTTGAGGAGTCTTACCCGTCATTGACTAACCAGCCATCTTCCGGGGCCAAGCAGGGTGATGTGAGGTTCAGTTCTGTCTCCTTGGTAGCCTATGCCCCTATGGCCTCCACGCCCAGCACTTGCCTTGGGATCCTCTCGCCTGCTGGTGGGGCCCCGGCACTGATCACATATCTTGGGGAACCCAGGTTTCTTCTCCAGAGAGGGCCCAGCTCACGCCATTGGGCCTGAGACAGGTCCATGGTACCAGCCATCACAAGGCTTCAACCTCAGCATGAACAGAAAGCTCAGGCAACAGCTGTGGGAGGGTCTCTCTTGGCAAAAAGGCCAGTATAGAATGCTCAAGTGCCTTCCCAGGGAGGCCTTAATTCCTTTCTGGAAGGGATTAAATCCTTTCATGTCCTTTTTTAAATTGCTGCCTAACATGCAAAGAATTAGTTTGTAAGTTTACTTGGGACAATTGTACAACACGCTGTTGTAAAACATCAAAAATTATAATGACATTGTAGAATAATATCATGTAAGGATATTCTTTGCTCTAGGCCATGGCAATTCAATTTCAATCTGGCTGTCAATTTTTCTTTGTATAGACAAGGTCTTAGTTACATTTTTTGCACCTCTCCCAGGAGCAAGTAGTGATAGTCCCCTACTTTAAAGGCCAAAACCTTTATAACATCTAAAAGTAAAATATATTTATTAATTTATATTTGATAAAGCCTTCCATGCGATTTCAAGTATCAATCGGTTAAATTTCAAAAATATTTCCTTTGAGAAGAGAGAACAAATTTCCTGTATTACTCCGGGCCCTTGGAGCTTTCCAAGAATCATCTCTGTTAAAGCCTTGAAATTTTAACATGGAAAAAATGATCAAATAAATATATATATATATATATATATATATATATATATATATATATATATCCATATATGATTTAATTACCACAACTATATAATTTCTCCCAATTTAATTTGCACTTTGAACTTTTGAAGCTGGCTAGTCAAACATTTAGCAGTTCCTAGATTAATAACAACATCCTGCTTACTTCGGGGGAAGTTTCAGCAACAGATCTGGCCGAATTTCTTTTCATGCTTAAAAGATAGACAGATCTTAAATTTTTTCTTTCTTTTTCGCTTTCCAAAATTATAACTAGCACCCAATTTGGCCAAGATTTGCATTTCCCTGCGAGTTCTTTTATAATTTTTAAACGAAACCTTAAGTAATCTCATTGTGGGAGAGCAGATAGCCTTGCCCTCTCCTGCCACCTTTGAATTTCTCCGCACCAGAGGTGGTTTTTGCAGTGGAGTTTCATTTCTTATTACAGATTTTAAATTCCAAATACCAATTAAGATTTTAATTTGAATAAGAAACCACATTATTTTATAACCTAATTCTTCCCCATTAGCCTGGCTGAAAAAGACGTTCCCACCCTACTTACAGATCGCAACTCTGCAGCTAGTCCGTGGGCTTTGTGTGCGGTGAACCTCCCTCACCTTTTTCTAGGTGAATTTTTTCCTTTCCTTCGCTCTTAGGCGAAAAATATCATCTCCTCCAGAAGTCCCGAGTTCAGGCGCCAGATGTGGGAACC
Organism: Plecotus auritus; assembly: GCF_963455305.1. Classification (NCBI taxonomy): domain Eukaryota; kingdom Metazoa; phylum Chordata; class Mammalia; order Chiroptera; family Vespertilionidae; genus Plecotus; species Plecotus auritus. The sequence continues at coordinate 187,615,772 of NC_137771.1, read as the reverse complement.
CCTTTCACGTCCCGCGTGGTTCAGGGTTCCGGTTCAGGGTTTGGGTTCTGGAGAAGGCTGCACACAAATGAAAAGAGACTCGGAAAAGTATTAATTTGGAAATATTGGGGGCCAGGCGGGAGCCCAACTCTAGTGGAAGGACTACCCCTTGCTCTGGCCTTGCAATCCCTTTTATTGAGACTATGGGATACGCCCATAACCTTTAGGCAGGAAATTCCAATAACAGAAATTTACATAGGAGAAACAGAGGTGGAGGCTGCTTCAGCTAACAATGTTTCAACTAAACAGTGAGTGATCAAAACAATTAAGGTTGTTGACCAGCCTTCCCAGTTTCCTGTCCACATCCTTCCATCAGTGGTAGAATGATTGGCCTCCGGCAGTGTTGGCCCACAGACTGAAGGGCCCGGGTTCTATTCTGGTCAAGGGCATGTACCTGGATTGCAGGCTAGGTCGGGGTGGTGTGGGAGGCAGCCAATCGATGAGTATGTACAACCAATCGATGTGCCCCCCTCTCTCTGTCTCTCCTTCTCCCTCCCACTCTCTCTAAAAATCAATGGAAAAATAACCTTGGGTGAGGGTTAACAAAATAAATAAATAAAATAAACTCCATGCATTATAGATAAGTATTTGTTTTTAGAGGCCTCATTAAGTCAGGGGGGAAAAGGACTTGCAAATTACCTTCCACTTTTGGAATAAATCTTTATCAGTAAGTATACTGGAAATGATTCTACATTAACGTATATTTTGATGGAAAAAGTACCATCTAAATAAAATTAGAACTTTTCCTTCAAACATGACTTATTTTGATATGTCATAAAATTTTGTGGAGAACAATTTTGAGGCAAGGTTTAAGATTGCAATGTTCTCTATTTTAGTGAATAGAGCACAAGATAGTGAATTTCAGAATTTAAATATTCATCCAAAATTAGAAGCTAAAGAAGCACTGGGTGTGCATGGGTGTGTGGAGGCCTCATAAGCCTGCTTTCAACAGGCATAAGTAAGAATACTAATAAGAATGTATTTTACATACGGAATGCAGAGGCAGAGAATATGCTTACTGGAGGTGAGGTTGAAATTGCATGAAGTTTAGAACAGTGTACTGAGCACAATATTGTAGCCTGTATGAAATAGATAGATAGATAGAGGATATATAAATGCTAGATATACATAGACCAAACATACACATATACCAAATCTTACCTAATAATAGATAAACATGTAAATTGACCGTACCTCCACTACACCACCAGCCTATCAGGAGTGATATGCAAATTAACCAAACAAAGATGGAAGTTAATTTGCATACTCAGCTGCAGAGTGCCGGGGTGGGATGCTTGTGTCGTTGTCATGGCGATGACGCAGGCATTCTGCCCCACCCCCATCTCTCAGGGCCTCTGGTAACGTGGGAAGGAGGGGCCAGAGCAGGCGGCTCCCGGAGTGGAAAGAGGTGGCTCCGGGGCCTGAGCGGAAAGGGGCTGGGCTGGACTGGAAAGGTGGTACTGGCAGCCAGGGAAAGGAAAGCCCATTCTAGCACGAATCTTCATGCATTGGGCTTCTAGTATACATATAATGCTTATAATGTAGATTTTTATATAAATGTCATGATATCAAATTCTTTATGATAACAGAAATTTTAGTTGTAATCAAGTTCATTGTAAACAACAAAAACCAATTCAAATTAACCTAAACAATGGGATGTATTAGCTAGCATACTATAAAATCCAGGGACAGAGCTGGCTTCATTCAGGAGCAAGTGATGTTATCAGAGCTCTATCTTGGTTTCTTTCTCAGACTGTCCTCACTTGGCAGCGAGATGCCGAAAAGCCTCCCTCCCCCGGCACCACCACTTCCAGTCAGCAACCCCTCGGGGAGAACTCTTCTTCAGTATTTCCAACAGAAAATCCCTGGGCAGCACCCTGATCAGCCTGGCTTGGGTCAACCTGCCTGTCCTGTAACAATCACTGTGGCCTGAGGGACAGGGTCCTCTAATTGCCTAGGCTTAGGTCATATACTCACCCTGTATCTGGGTGAACAATGAAGGGGCCAGGGTCATTCTGCCTCCCCAGCCACGTGAAGAAGGTCTCTCTCGGAAAAGAGAGTTCTGTTTCCAAGAGAATGTGGAGAAGGGTAGCGGCTAGACCAAATCAACATACACTCCACTTCAACATATAAGGCCCTTTTATCTAGCACCCGCCCATCAGCCTAGCCTTATTAGCTCTAAAATAAGGCATTAACTCTAGCCAGACCCAATTACTAGCGTTTCCTGAATTTGATGTGTTTGTTGAATGAATTAATGTAGAATTGCTTCTATGCTGTTAGTGGGTATATAGAAAACGTGAAGCCTCCTGAGTTGGCTGGAAATTCCAGATAACTAATGATAATGGATGTTGTTCTTAAGTGGTTTTTATTATTCCATAGAGTGTTGAGTAAATATGAAAGTGGATTTATTAATGATGGTTTTATGTGCTAAGTGTACTTCTGTCTACTTATAAATCCAAATATCTGTCTCCTCTCCAGACTGAAGGCAGGAATCCCATTGTCACTGCATCCTTCAGAGCACCTACTATAATGCTGTGCTCATGCCATGTGCTTACTAAAAGTTTGTGAACTGAAGTGAATACTTAATTCCAATCTCAGGCAGGACACGTTCAACTTTCTGAAAACAGGATGGCTATTTTCCTTCAAGCAGCTATCAAATTTTATAATTTACAGTGTGTGTTTAATAAAGAGACTCTGCCCTAAGTATAAACATTCTGACCTCGTAGTAGTTGTCCAAAGCAGCCGGTGTAACAAAAATTGTTGCCTGGTTTCTAGATTGAAGTTGAGCCCTGGAGTGTGTTAGAAATAAAGTCCATGGGTGATAAAGCTCCTACTTACAGAGATTTGCCTCTATTATTTGAAGGCATATTGGCTTAACTTGTTTTTTAGCAATAGTATGGAGATTTTAAAAGGAAGTAAGAGTATCCACCAATTGAAATTTATTCTGTGAACTATTTTGCTCTAACTGTAGGACATATCTCACATTTATGCTGCCACTAATAAATCACATTAGTATAGTAGTTTATAATCTATAAATTCTTTTCACATTTATAAATTTCATAATTCATGCAAAGGAAAAAAAACACTCAGGCTTTTAATTGACAGCAAGTATAAAGTAACCAACAAGTGCTTAGTTGCCAAGAAACATGATGCAATTTCAGACTAAATTAATAGAAGATCAGTGTCTGAACAAAGGAGGTGATAGTTCCGCTGAAGTCTGTAAGATAGAAAGCATCTGGGGCATTGTGGTCAGCTCTGGGCTTCATTGAGTTTTAAGAGGGACATTGATTGGCACAACTCGAGCTTGTCCAAAGGAGACCAACCAGAAGGTGTGAGATCTGAGGCCAAGGCACATGAGGAACAGCTAAAGAGCTGAGGTTACTTGGTCTAAAAAGAGAAATACTTAATTTTTTTAAAAAAATAGCAACATCCTTTTAATATTAGTAGGGCTAACATAAGAAGTAAGAATGAACCTTTTCATATATTTACTTAGAGTACAGAATTAGGACCAAGAGCTGAAAGCTACACATTTCAGTTCAATATTTTTTTTAAAGAAGACCCAACCCCCAAAAAGTTCTTTTCAAATGGCATGATGGCTCACCTGTCACTGAAGTAATAACTCAGTGTCTACATGGTCCTTTATCAGGGACCTCAGTTCCACCATCTATTTGTTAAGTGGCTTTTGACAAGTTACTTTACCTCTTTAAGCCTGTTTTCTAATCTTGAAAGTAGAATTTTTGGGATTTCTGTAAGGGTTACATGAGATGATGCAAGTCAGACCATCAGCAGTGTCTGCTCACTGTGTGTACTCAGTGAAATGCAGTATTATCAGAGTAGCCTGAGAAGGGCATCTCCAAGCCCTATATTTTTTAGTATAATACTCATTGATATCTTACTGAACCTTATTCCACATAGCACATATTAGATAAGTGCCAATTTGCTCAAATAAAACGTGGTTATGATGTAGATAATTCTGTCACTAAATAAATGAGAGGGAAAAAATTATGCTATTAAAGAAATCATCCCTTTGTTTAAGCTGAGTCTGATTTCTCAAATGATAAACACAGTTCTCCCTGTGTTTGATTTTTCAGTCATACCTTATCTACTCATTTGTAATACATAAGTTCAAGGTTTGATTCTCAACTGAAAAATCATTTGTAGTAGAAAATATTACAAAAGAAAAGTGGTGTGACCTATATGTCCATTCCAATCCCACCAATTTTCCTGATTCTACACAAACTCAATCAGTTGTAACACCCTTTAATTATCCACTAAAATAGTGGTTTTCCAGTTCAAAGCATTCAAAACCTACAAAAGCTTATGTTTGGGGCAGTGATTGACAGTACTCTTTTGAAGATGATTACCAGGGAAATGCAGCTAATTCTTCACTATTTCTTCTTATGGGTGTCCTCATAATTGAAAAGCATGAACTTAAATTTTGTAAATATCACTTGTCTTGTCAGAATGTTTGATTCTTAAGTGAGTCGAGGAATTCACAAAAGCAGTCTAAATGAAACTATACCATCAGGTCACTGGCTGGTACTCTTGGTGTAATTTTCTGACCTTAATATATGTCAGTTTTTCTATAAACACATAAATTCCAGTGTAATCTTAATTTGTAAAATTGTAAGAAAGGCTTGGCAGGGGTGACTTATTCAAAAGTTGAAAATTGGCACCACATTTACACTTTGAAAAAGGATGATCTATTCTCCTTTAAAGTTCTGTCTTTCATATGTGAAGTTGACTAACTTTTTCTCTTTTTATAACAATGTTCATTCATTCATTTATTCAACAAAGGTTTGTTGTTTTTTAATGTGCCAGATTAATAGCTTTAAGCCAAAGTTGATGAATTCAACTCCTTTATAAAAATGACCAGTGAGATTATAGAAACAGCTGTATGACCTTGGAATGGTGTTGTCCCTTCCTTCACTAAATATTTATTGAGCAATGACTATTTGCCAAACATTGGTCTAGGCATTGCTGATTATAACAAAGGTGAAAAAGAGGAGCACTAGTCAAGTAATTATGATAAAGTACATGAGTATAACTACAGGGGGAATACTGGTTGATCACTGAGAAATTAACTGGTCCTTGTTCATTTATTTAACAAATTTTTTGTTGCCTAACATGTGCTAGACATTGTTCTAGGAACTGGAGGTACAGCAAGAAACAAGTCCAAGTACCTGTTCTCACAGAGCTTCCATTTTTATGGAGGTCAAACCTGCAGCACTGGTCCTATGAGTACCATGCACCAAACCAGGATTCTCCAAAGGATGGAACTCAGGCCACTAGTGAAATATGGACTTATGTAGGTTGCGCATAAACTAATATATTAATAGTTAGCACTTCTATTTATGATTATATTTTATTTATGATACAGATTTTCCATTTGTGTTAGTATAGATGATCTCTTCCTAATTGAATTTATTTAATTTTAAATATATTTTATTTATATTTTACAGAGAGGAAGGGAGAGGGATAGAGAGCTAGAAACATCGATGAGAGAGAAACATCGATCAGCTGCCTCCTGCACACCTCCCACTGGGGATGTGCCCGCAACCAAGGTACATGCCCTTGACCGGAATCGAACCCGGGACCCTTCAGTCCACAGGCCGATGCTCTATCCACTGAGCCAAACTGGTTTTGGCTGAATTTATTTAATTTTAAAAAGCTAAGTTCAGTCACAGAAAAGTACTTAGTAAATAAATATCGATTATATGTAGGCTTGAAAAAAATGTTATGGTGATGCACATATTACACACACACACACACACACACACACACACACACACACATACACACACACAGAGAAAAACAGCTTTCACCTAAAATAAGATAGCAACAGTGTCATTCCATGGCCCAAATTCTAAAGATAATTTTTTTATGATTTTAAAGTTTTATAAATATATGACATAAAGTTAATTCAAAGGAAGAGGAAGAAAACAGATTCAAAAATCCTGTATGCCACACTCTTATAAACTACCTGAATGTAGGGAAAATATTATCTTATTCATAGTTCTCAACATAGTGTCCTGCACTTGGTAAGTGCTAAATAAATACTCAATGAAGGAATGAAAGAATTAATGAATGAAATGGGAAATGCTCAATTGCACCATTCAAACTCCAGTGAATTCTCTGGCCTGACTGACTGTAATTAGCCACAGGGGCTGAGAAAAGGAACAGTCTCTCCAAACTAGTCTACAAGAACAATTTAGGACTCTGCATGAAGATATGAGATCTGCCTTGCTAATAGAAGGAACATAAAAGAGATTAACCTTTCTTTCTGCTACATAACTACAGATCAATTGGTACAGCTTGCCTTATATCACTGCCATGGAAGAACCGAGATAATGAAAAACCCTCACCAAGTCATGTGTGTTTGTAGAGGACTAATTAAATTAAGAACCCATTAAGTAATCTTTTACTACCACTAGGGTCTTAGCATTATGCTAACAATCCAGAAACTATAAATTATAGACAGTTCTCTTTGACTCTATAGAAACTTAAAAAAGGGGGAACAACCTTTGAAAAGTTGAATCCTGACCATTTTATGCAGAAGAAAAAAACATCAAAATGATAAAATATGGCTACCTTCCATATTTCCTGCAACTTAAGAATAAAATTTTATTTCTCTTATTTCAAAATGTTCATTCCTGCCATCTTTAGCCACTGAGGAAAACTATTTTCTATTTTGAGACTTTGAAGAATTAAAAAGCATTTAAATGTTTACTAATAGAAAATCTTAAGAAATAGTTTAATTTCATTAAAGCTTCATTATGAGGAACAACCATATTTTTATTTTTTGCTGTGACAATTTAAAGAATAACTCTACAATTGACTATCTCGCACAATTACATCAGTTTCACCAGGTGTTACTCGCTTTTCCTTCCCAAACTGTGATTGTCTCACATCACCAGCACACAGCGGAAGTTAGTATACTTCTTGGGTTTTCTTGTCAACTGTCATGAGAAATGTTCTCGTTAGGCAGGTTGGTAGGTGCCCACTGCCAAGTCCTCTCGCCTCATTAGACCAATTTCATAAGCCTCTCTGAACCTATTCGGTAGAAATAGGATCCAGACATCCATGTCTGAAATGAAATTTTCCCAGCAGTTATCTCTCAAACAGCGGTCATCTTTTTTGCTTTCCCTTTTTCTTGGCTGTGGTTTGAATCGAGTAGGATAGGATGAAGATGGACTGCTCGCCTTTTAAACTCTCCATTCTCCAAGGAACAAGCAGATAGACTCCTCAGTATGAACAGCTGGTGGGAGCAGGATTCAGTCTCTGGTCCTAAGTCCACTGTAAATAGCTTGACAAGGGGGGAAATGGCTTTTTTTCCCTCTTGCTAATACATCTCAGAATACACCGAGTCTCGATCTACCTACAAGTAGTTGCTATGTCAGTCCTTTGACTACCCTTGCAAATCAATCAAAGGCTCTACCATTTCACTGTAACAAAACAAATGGTTTCTTAGTGCTGACGGACACTCCCACAATAAAATATCTTTTACAGAACATGCATTTTGTAAATCAAAACTATGGTAAATACAACACATAGAGCATGCTTTCTTTCCAATGACCACATAAGCAAAGATTATTAATGCATTTATTTATTTACGTATTTATTTACATTCACATTTTTGTTTGGGACACGTCAAGTAAGAGATTAGAAGGCAATTTTCTCTCAAAAGCCCCAATGAAACAGGATGTTATTTTGTGGGAGTTATTTGATCGTTCTTCATAGTCTTTTCCTTTCGATTGGCATGTAGAGAACTAGCCACACAAGCCGTGCTGTCCTTCCTGCATGATACCATTTCTTCCTGTTCTCCTTATCTGTACCTTCAAGGATGCACAGCTTTCTCTTTTTTCTTTCTCCTGGGTTTGTGCAGTTTCTTGATGTTTGTGACAGGCCACCATAGGGGAAGCTTTTATCACCGTGGGGTTTGGAGGCCTCAGTAAATTGAAAATTGCAAATGAAATCCACTGGGCTTGAATTCATCAGCTATTATGTCAGATGACCTTTGGCAGCTGCTGATAAAAATGAGAGAATGTTAGCTCTGATCCAATTTTCAGCACTAACCATTCCTTTTCAAATCCATTCACAGTCAGGCAGCAGACACATGGGAAGTGAAAATGATAGGGTTTCAAGAGAACGGCATTGTGTTGCAGATTAAGATTTTCTCCCTCTATTTCTAGAGGTCGGCCCCCAGGTCCCTGTCTGGTATCTACCTATTGTCCAATCAGTTTCAATATCTGCTTCAGAGGACATGTTAGCCATCCTTACAGATAAGTGCTTACAGGAGAGAATGTTGGACTTAATAGTTTTGCTTAGGAGGCATCAAGGGTCGCAGTGTAGCAATATTGACTGGCACATGTTAGTTTAATCTGACATTCTAAGGAATGTGACACAAGATTCTTTCAGAGTTGTTGATCTCTAGGTGATTTTTGTTACCAGCTCTGGTTTTATAAAATTTATTTTTGCACAACTATTTATATTCATGAGTCAGGGAGATTCTAAAATGTCTATCATAGCCAAGTGAAGGCAGCCTAAGCTTGTCTAAATAATGTACGGATGCCAAAATTATGAAACCGGGAGTCAATTGAATTGTGTGTTCTGTTTTTGCAATCCAGTTAGAGGTAAATGTCATCAATAGTATTTCAGGGGCTATATTATCCTGAATAAATGAGTGCCTACAGACTGGTAGGTTCCTCAATAAATGCAATAGATTTTTATCATGCAGGGGGAAATATCAGACTTGTTATTTTCCACTGAGGTAGCATGAGCCAGCAAAATAATACTATGGATGGCTGAGTCATCAGTATGATTTCTCCATCTCTGAAACACAGAAGCCTTCTGAAAAAAACAAAACTGAAATCAATAATTTCTTCCTCCTTTCACTGTTCAGAAAAGAAAAAAATCCTCTATCTTGAGAGTGCTGAGTTTATTGAGGGAACAGTCCTAAACAAATGTGAAGTCAAGAAGCATCAAATAATTGAAACCCACATATCATTATCAGCCTTTTCCAAAAAATCTAATAAACTGAAAAATATTATATCTGCACTTACCTAGGTTTTATTGTGTGCAGATTTACTTTCATGTTTTCCCTTGATACTCTCTTGGTTAACATTATATTAAAACAGGTGTTTCCATATTAATAGGTTTGCAAAAATACTTTTCATGGCATAGCAGTTGCTTTCTTTCTAATACACCATTCTATGGTATATTAGAGGCTCGGTGCACGAAATTCATGCATGGGTGGGGTTCCTAGGCCTGGTTGGCAATCAGGGCCTATTGGGGCTGGGCTGATGGGGGCCTAAAGGCTCCAGCAGGTTTGGAAGAGGAGGTGACGGTCGCCAGGCTGGGTGCAGAAGGAACGGACACCAGACCCCTGCTACCACATGGTTCCCCACCTCCGCCCCCCTTCTCCTTCCCTCACCACCATGCCACCACTGGGGCCTGTTGGCCTGGGGGAGAGATGGGGGGAGGGACCGCGGGAGGTTGGCCGCCAGCCCCAAGGAGGGAGCCAGCCCTTGGTCCCTTTGGGAAAGGGGCCACATCGCCACCACCCACCCCTGGTTTCCCGTCCCAGTCGTTCCGGTTGTTCAGTCCTAACAGTCGCTTGGGCTTTTATATATACAGATGGCACTATAAATATGCTTAGATGACTCTTCTAAATGCCACTTGGGGGAGTGGTTGCTGGGAGAAGGGGGAGAAGAATATGGTTCGACAGGCTTCCTTTATAAGAAAAGCAAAGTAAGTGCATATGTGTCTATAGGATGATTATTATCCATATAGTATGTCTTACTTTTAAAAAATAATTACTTAAAGTTAATATCTAACTATTGTTTTCCCTCCTTTTTCCTGGTGATCTTAAGTCCTGTTAAGAGAAGGCAATTATCTGTTGTCAATGAGTGTATATAAATAAAATGCCAAATGTGATGTCCAAAACAAAGCTATTTGCACATTAAAAGTCAATTATTATTGAGTAACATTTTAAAGGACTCAAAATCAAGCTGTAAGTAATGATTGGATCTAAAATGAAGAGGGACAACCCAATCAAAAGGTATGGATTTGGGGCTGCCATTGATTTTTCCCAGATGATTAATTTTCTAGGCTTTTTTTTTTTTAAACCAAAGAAGGCACACATTTTAGACTCATAGATTTAGAAAGCCTTGATACATGGTTTCCTGGCCCTGTCCACCTCTGTCCATTTGGACCCCAGGAAAGTAATGACCTGGCCGGCTCTGTAACAACACCACTGCAACTCTTGAGTGATTTAGCTGAATTCCCTCTGACAGTGCAGACAGCAGCTCGTATCATAGCCGAAGTCTGCACCTACACAAATTTATCAATGACTGCTGTCGCACATTGCTCAGTTCATGTAGCAGGACTTGTTTTTTTAAAAAATATATTTCATTGGTTTTTCACAGAGATGAAGGGAGAGGGATAGAGAGCTAGAAACATCGATGAGAGAGAAACATCAATCAGCTGCCTCCTGCACTGGGGATGTGCCCACAACCAATGTACATGCCCTTGACTGGAATCAAACCTGGGACCCTTGAGTCCGCAGGCTGACACTATCCACTGAGCCAAACTGGTTAGGGCAAGACTTGTTTCTTTATGTTATACTTTCCTCGAACCTCTACCTGCTTTTAGGTTTGCAAGGGATACTTCCCCTACTTCTAAAGAAGCAAATGTCTTAAGAATACACATGTTCTTAGGAGACTGCGACTGTGACAGGCCTAAGCCATTCCCATTGGACCTGGTCAGCTAACAAGTCCTTGTCAGAAGAAACAGCAGCACCCACACTTGGCTGGGCCCTCGGGCCTGGCTTTCGGCCACCGTGATCTGTGTGCTCAGATAGATGAAGCAATTAGATAGGCCTGTTAAGTCTTATGTCTTCATTATTGATTTATAGTATGAACTCAGCATGATTATTGAACCAGACCAGCCAGCGAAACAATTGAGTTATCAATTTATACATAGGCATATATTTCCAATTTATATTTGGGGAGGACATATATAGATATACCATTACTTCTGAGATTTTGTCCAATGGCTTCAACAGTAACTTGGATAATTTATTGTTCCCACCTCCTGACCTTTCATTGCCATTTCCTCTATAGAAATACTATCCAGGACAACTTCCTGTTGTGATGGAAATGTTCTCTGCCCTGTCCAGTACTAGCCACATGTGGCTCTTGAGCATTTGGAATGTGACTGGTGTGATTGAGGAGCTGCATTTTTATTTGACTTTAATTTTAATAGCCATATGTGACTAGTGGCTACCATATTGGACAGTGCAGGAGCTTTATAGCATACTAAACTTTTCTCCTCCCTTCATCAATCGTACTTGTCAAAATTCTACCTCTCTTTCAAGACCCTACTTAAATAGGGCCTCTTTTGTAAAGCCTTTATTGATTTTCACACCTTCACATTTCACCATCTCTCTGAATACACATCATTTTTTACCCTTGATCATTTTCTGCCTCGCATTGTAATCACCTTCTCTACTATACTACAAGCTCCTTGAGGACAGTGGTCATGTCCACCAGGTGATGTGCTTGCTGCAAGAAATATTTGAGGAATTAAATGGAGTTGTAGGTTTTCTAAAGAGAGAGGACATTGTTTTGTATATGCATGCTACTTAGGGAAGCACTGACACTTTGTCATGCCTTCTTTTTCAAATGAATTTAGAAAAAGCCTTATTATTTTCCTTTTCTGATTTATCTATTAGCACCAGGGTAGGAGTGTAAAGCAAAACTGTTATATTTTCTCCTTCTGAGTGTAGAAAAGTTAGCAACACTTCTTTCTCATCTTCATAGACAATAACATAATTCTGTACATGTAGGAAAAACTCAGTAAGTACTACCTGAGTCAATGAATAAATGAATGAGAATTATTATCCAAGTTTTGAATATCTTTTAAGCCCCTGAACATGGAGTTATACTTACATTGTCTTCTTTTTTTTCTTTGTTTGTTTATTTATTTATTTTTATTGATTTCAGAGAGGAAGGGAAAGAGAGAGAGAGAGACAGAAACATCAATGATGAGAGAGAATCATTGACCGGCTGCCTCCTGCATGCCCCACACTGAGGATCGAGCCCTCAACCCGGGCATGTGCCCTTGACTGGAATCGAACCAAGGACCTTTCAGTCCACAGGCTGATGCTCTACCCATTGAGCAAAACCATCTAGGGCACATTGTTAGAATGTTAGAAAAACTCCTTCTAGAACAGTGGTTCTCAACCTTTCTAATGCCACGACCCTTTAACACAGTTCCTCATGTTGTGGTGACCCCCAACCATAAAATTATTTTCATTGCTACTTCATAACTGTAATTTTGCTACTGTTATGAATTGTAATGTAAATATCCGTGTTTTCCGATGGTCTTAGGCTCTACAGCAGCGGTTCGCTAGCGGGGTCACCTAAGACCATTGGAAAACACAGATATTTACATTATGATTCATAACAGTAGCAATATTAGTTATGAAGTAGCAACAAAAATAATTTTATGGTTGGGGGTCAGCACAACATGAGGAACTGTGTTAAAGGGTCATGGCATTAGAAAAGTTGAGAACCACTGTTCTAGAATGTTCACATAAAATTCTATTCAGTAACAAACTGTAAGAACTGTCCTGTACCTTGATTGTGGTAGTCATTGTACAGCAGGATGTGTTTGTCAAAACTCAAAACTGTATACTTAAGAGGGTGAATTTTGGCCTACCTGGTTTGACTCATTGGATAGAGCTTCAGCCTGTGGACTGAAGAATCCTGGGTTCAGTTCTGGTCAAGGGCATGTACCTGGGTTGCAGGATCATTCAGGAGGCAACCAATCAATGTTTCTCTCCCTCTGTCTCTCCCTTTCTCTTCCATTCTCTCTAAAAAATCAATGGAAAAATATCTCAGGTGAGGATTGAAAAAAAAAAGCGTGAATTTTACTACATATAAATTTTTCAAAAGTGAGTAAAAATACTATATATGTTAATGTATGCTTACAATTTTTAAACAGCTGTTTAGCACCTAGCACTAAATTAATGATACTTATGTAATATTAATTTTATTCCTTTGTATGTTTCTGTGATGCCATATGATACATAATTGACTTTTAGGGAATAGTAAGGTTAATCTAAGACAACTGTGCTATGATTAAAAGAAGACTGTTTTAAAAACCAATTCTTCCACTTACTAATTAGATATATGACTAGTAATTACCACATTATATTATAATAGCTTACACTTATTGAATACATCCTATGCGCCAGGCACTGTTCTCAGTATCCTATTTAGGTTAACTCATTTAATTCTCCAACAACCCGATGATGTCAACATTATTATCCCCACTTTAAAGATAAGGAAACTAAGGCACAGAAAATTGGTAACTTAGCAAAGGTCACACAGCAGTTAAAGTGGCATGTGACCATAGTAGATTCTCCATAATTTGGGGTACATCTGAATTTTAGCATAGTAGAGACAGGAGACAGTTTTAAGCAACACATATTGGCTCTCACCACCTTAGCATCTCTGAACTTGTAGTCTCTTCAATAAAGAAGGATAATACTATTTTCTTCCATCTCACAGGGAAGGCTGCTATGAGGGTCAAATGAGATATTAATATGAAAATGTGAGTACTCCTTGACTAATTGTGTTGCCCTTTTACATTAAGCTTGGTGTGCCTTTTGGTGTTTAGGAAAGTCGTCGACCCCAAATATGCCTCATTTGCTGATGAGAGGTCCTCCTCACTCCCATTTTCATAGTCAGTCCTGATCAACCCGAAGAAACTTTTAGGCCTGTTAAGTCTTCACTAGAGGCCCCGTGCATGAAATTCGAGCATGGGTACCATCCCTAGGCCTGGCCTGCGATCAGGGCCATCTTCACCTGCTACTGACTGCCGGCCCCGCCCCCCCCACCACCCACCCCCGGTTTCTCATTTGCCATCTTACACCCGAGGTGGGCCCGGCCCAGGATATACTGTGAGCCTGTGTAGGAGTCTGTGATCCCCCTGGTGGAGGCTCATTCACGGGAGGTGCTTTTTGTGGAATTTCTTTCAGGTAAGGGATGAGGTGTGGGCCCAATGCCTGAGAGAGTTCCAGGGGGATAGTGGCACTATCAGGGTCATTCTGGTCACCCCTGAATATTCACTGCGTTTATTCGCTGGAGGATTCTACTTGCAGGGTCCTGGGGCATGACAACCCATCCCACAAAAATGTCCCATTAAATTTCAGGTTGCATCACCACTGAGGAGGGTAAGATCAGGTGCTTTAAGAGGAGAACATGGAATTCTGAACAGAGTTAGAATTCAGCAGCATCAGGAGACAAGTTTCTCAACAACCCACCTAACCAATGCCTGCTACCTAGCTGATGGCTTCTCCCTCCCCCTCAGGAGCAGGTTGGGAGGAGTGAGGAGCAATAGTCTGCAGCTGTGGGCAGGCCTGTGTCTCAAAGAAGCCAGCCAGCCAGGGGGAGGGACTGAGAGGTTGGCCGTTCCACCTGCTCTCTGGCCCCACCCCCTGCCGCCACCCACCCCCGGTTCCCTGTTTGCCATCAGCCAATTGGAGCCTGTGGGCTGGGAGCAGCTCTTGCGTTGAGCATCTGCCCCCTGGTGGTCAGTGCACATCATAGTGACTGGTTGTTTGGTTGTTCAGTTGTTCACCGTTTGGTCTATTTGCATATTAGGGTTTTATATATATAGATTACTTATTTATGGAAAGGAACAACAAAGATTTCAACCTGCTGACACCTAATTATACAGCAGAGATCTTTGGGCCATGTTTCCCTTGTGAAAAATCTGGGAAAGAGGAAAAGGAAGAGCAGATGAGAAGGGGAAGAAATGCAGGTTGAAGGGAAAGGTAGGAGAATACACCAGAACTCACCATTTCAGCACTTCCCTTTCCCACTGCCCTCTGTCAGACTCACAAGACGCTAGCCACTGAATGGGTTCCTAGCGTAAAACTTTTTTAAAAAATGTTAAAATACTTCATGTTAGAGCACTTTGAAATTGTTTCTCATTCCCTTAAATATGTATATGGAATATGTGGGGCTTTTTAAAATGAAGTTAAATTGTTCTACCAAGTATTACTTTAGACATTTTACACCTATTCATTGTCTGTGAATAAATTACTTTAACAGGATCACATATCCATATACTTAAGTTTGTTAGTCTATAAATACCCAACATTATGTCTAAACAGATTTACAACTATAAATCAAACTGTACTTACTAATCAGCACCTTCTACCAACATATTGTATTAATTTCTATATCATAAAAGCAATCATTCAGGTGAATAAGAGCTGGTGGCTTTAAGGAGCTCAGGTTAGGTAGAGATCTTAAAGAAATGAAGCTGATTATATTAAAATATAAAATACTTGCTGTACTTTTTTATGCTTCTTATGAAACAGCCTCCTGAGGATTATGCATTTTTATTAAGTTGGTAAGGGAAAAAGCTTTCAGAGTCAGAAGAAAATTGTCTTAGTCCATCTGGCCAAGGAATATTAAGTATGATGCAAATCTAAAGCTGACATTGGCTATTCCTTTTGATTGTGAATAATAATAATGGTAGTAGCTTTTATTTCTTAAGTGTTTACCATGTGCAAGTATAATGCAAGGTATATATCTCTAGCTAGTACAGTCAGCCCCCAAATCCAAGTTCTTAATAAAAAACAATATCTGATAGATATCAGTAGCATCTGATATAGGTCAGGTGGCTCTTCTTTGTGGCTTTCCTCTAAGTGATAATTCAAAGACACACCTTTCTTCCATTGTGCAAATTTGCCATCTCAGGACCTCTCACTTCTAGCAGTGTGGGTGAAGTAGAGAGAACTTTTACCTGCACCCTGCCTACTAATAACATATCACTTCTCTACATTCCATCAGTGAGATTAGTCATATGACCTTACCGAGCTGGGAAATATAGTTTAACTCCATGCCAAGGATGGTAAACCCATAATGTGTCTGCCACAGCCAGGCACTGGGCTTAAATATAATTTAATGTTTCTAAGAACCCTAGGAGGAAAATACAGTGGTTAAGAGTATGGAGCCTGGAGCCAGACTGCTGGCGTTTAAACTCTATGACTTGCTGTGGACACAGGCAAGTTACTGGACCTCTCCTTGACTGTTTCTTCATCTCCAGGGTGGGCATAATAGTAGTACCTAGCTAAGAGAGTATTGCTGTGAGCTTTAAATAACTTTATACATTTCAATTACCTAGAACATTTCCTAGCATATGGTAAACTCTCAATACTAGCTCTTGGTTACTAAGGCAAGTAAGCAGTTATACCAAATAAATATCTTTCTTTACTAGAATGACTCCAAATCTAGTTTGGGTTATACCATACAGGACATCTTTATTTTGTATGGAGTTTTCATCCCAAGAATGCGATGATAGATGCATTTTTTTATTCTTTTTTTAATTGTGATTAAAACTAGAAAGATCTCTCTCTCTTTCTCTCTCTCTCTCTCTCTCTCTCTCTCTCTCTCTCTCTCTCTCTTTCTCTCTCTCTCTCAGCTTAAAAGCATGACCATTTGAACCTTTGCATTTTCCTCTTAAGACTCTAATTCTTACCATGTTGCAGTGATAGAATGACAAAGGAAGTTATTTTTATTTTACTATTGGGCTCCCACAGTGACCATAATCCTACTACTGAGGAATATCTCTTAAATTTCACATCCATGAATAATCAGAGCACTACAATTTGATTAGTGCTTGATCACTGATAATACATTTTTTCATACATCAGAGCACTTATGGTTCTTCCTGTACCATTTTCCTTTTGCCCACCCTATCTCCTTGCCCCACCTATATGTTCAGCTGTGTTTATGTTCAACCCTAAGCATAAGTATGAATTATTTATTACTTGTTTATTTAAACTCATTTGTTTCCTTAAGAAGGATTTCAGACATTAAGAGATTGAATATCAATATTAGCTCTGCTACTTATCATCCTAGGACCCCCCTAGCAAATGACCTGTTGCTCAGACACCCAGTGGCTGGATCTGACCCCATTGCTCCAGCTCCCTCCTACAACGCTCCCTCACTGCCATTGCCTAGAGCAGTGGTTCTCAACCTTTCTAATGCCGCGTCCCTTTAATACAGTTCCTCATGTTGTGGTGACCCCCAACCATAAAATTATTTTCATTGCTACTTCATAACTGCTAGCGGTCACCTAAGACCATCGGAAAACACAGATATTTACATTACGATTCATAACAGTAGCAAAATTACAGTTATGAAGTAGCAATGAAAATAATTTTATGGTTGGGGTCACCACAACATGAGGAACTGTGTTAAAGGGTCATGGCTTTAGGAAGGTTGAGAACCACTGGCATAGAGCTTGTCTTATCGGCCCCCAAAACCCTTTATCCCAACTCCCAGGTCCCAGACAACCAGATCTTCTACATCACAATCTGTTCTAAGGAACTCTTGACCAGACTCTCTTTCACAGACCCTCTTGGGGGAAAATAAGAAAAACTGTAAATGATGATTGTTAATATTCTCAAGGAAGTCATACCAATGTCCATGTTGACTTTGCTCAGAAAGAAACATTTCATATTATTGAATTCATGGGACAGATAATGCTTGCAACTATCTTGTGGAAAATCTTTGTCCAAAAGTTACCTAGTTTTCTGTTTAATTTTGCAACAACAACAACAAAAAAACAATGAGGCCTGTCCAATAAGTCCCACCAATGTAGTAATAGATGCCATTACTGTCAATACAAATGGCCAGAGTGCTTCCCAGGTCTTTGAAGCTGATGCTCAGATTACTTACAATAGATATGCTTACGCTAATGAAAAAGAAGAAAGTGGGGGTCTAAAACTAATGTTTGATACATGAA
This sequence comes from Plecotus auritus, assembly GCF_963455305.1. NCBI lineage: Eukaryota > Metazoa > Chordata > Mammalia > Chiroptera > Vespertilionidae > Plecotus > Plecotus auritus. The sequence goes on along the minus strand of NC_137771.1, from coordinate 187,597,901 downwards.
TGGTATATACTAATAGTTTGTGGGGGTTTTGACTGAGTGACTTATTCAGATTTTTCCATATTAAGAATTCCAAGATCCTAAAACACAGAATAATTTTCCTGGTACTTACCTGTTCCCTCAGCTTCCCTAAATAATATTGCCCAATTTTTTGTATATTTCTTATTGTGGTAAAAATATAAATAACATAAAATCTGTGCTGTAGTTGAGTATTTTTAGAAAGATTATATTTTAGGGGAAATGAGATCCAAGCTAAGAAACCAATAACTTATAGATGATGTTTTATAAAATTGTCTAAGGTTTTTTCCCTCTAGAAATTAACCCTGAAATTTAATATTCAGACCCAGGTTTTATCTATATTCAGGATACTGAATTCGGGAAACAACCTTCTTTGTGATTTTAAATGTATAACTTATTAGTATTAATTACATTCACAATGTTATATAAACATCACCACTACCTATTTCCAAAACTTTTCTGTGTCATCCTGTTTTGATTACTGTAGATTTATGGTAAATTTTGAAGTTAGGAGCATGACTTGTCTAAGACTGTTTTGGCTATTTGGAATCCTTTCCTCATGTAAATTTGAGAATTGACTTTTTCAATTCTGGGAAGAAAAGACCATAAGTAGCTTTGAATAGTATTGGCATATTAGCAACACTGTCTTACCAGTAACATGAGATGTCTTTCCATTTATTTAGATCTTCTTTAATTTCCTTATAGTTTTTAGCATATGTGTTTCATTTCCTTGAGTAAATGTATTCCTAAGTCATTTCTTGTTTTAGATTATTTTTTTATTAAATATATTTTTATTGATTTCAGAGAAGGGAGAGGGAGATAGAGAGAAACATCAATGATGAGAGGGAATCATTGATCAGCTGCCTCCTGCATGCCCCACACTTGTGATCAAGCCCAGAACCCATCCAGGTATATGCCCCGACCAGGAATCGAACCATGACCTCTTGGTCCATAGGTCGATGCTCAACCACTGAGCCATGCCAGTCGGGCTGTTTATTTCTATTGTATACAAACACACTTGATTTTTGTGAGTTGGTTTTGTACTCTGCAGCTTTAGTCGTTTTCTTGTGTATATGTTGGGATTTTCTGTGCATAGGCTCATGTCATCTGTGAATAGAAATAGTTGTACTTCTTTCTTTCCAATTTTGATGCCTCGAATTTTCTTTTTCTTGTCTAATTGCTCTAAAACTTCCAGTAAAATGTTGAAAAAATAGCAGGGTATTTTTATCTTGTTCCTGACCTTAGGTGGAAAGCCTTTAGTCTTTCACCATTAAGTATGTTAGCTGTGGGTTTTTTCATTAATGCCCTTTATAATGTTGAAGGAATTTCCTTCTACTCATATTTTTCTGAGTGTTTTTATTTTGAAAGCGTGTTGGATATGTGTCTTGAGTAGAGAATAACAAGGACATTAAAAAACTTTTTCTTGGGGATCTAGCCCACTACCTGGGCATGTGCTCTGACTGGGAATCAAACCATGACCTCCTGGTTCGTAGGTCAACTCTCAACCATTGAGCCACACTGACTGGGCAAGGTATGAAAACTTTAAATCAAGAAAGTCTCAGAAGAAAGACAAACACTGATTAATAAAACTGTTTAAAGAAATCAGATACTCTGGTTAGTTAAATGTTTCTCATTAACAGAATGTTAATGAAAAATCCTGTGTCAGCTTACACAAAAGCATATTGGCCATTCTTCTGTCTTGGTACATGCAATTTACTAAATATAATTAAATTTTCTTTTACTGGTTAAGTAACTTAATAAGAGGTAAAATCCCTTACTCAGAGCTACAATCATATTGAGTGTAGAACCAGCATCAGAGACTAGCTGTCCAGGCTCAAGCACTTGAGATATCAACGGGTTCAGTAAGTTTGGGAAATATTATGTATTATATCCTACCTTAGAGTCCACTGGCATATTGAAGACTGAGAAATCCTGAAAGAAAGGAATTTTTAAAATTTGGTTTATCCTGCATTTCTAAATTTATTAACCCAAATGCTTTTTTCACCTAACAGCTATGCTGTACTGCTTAGGAGTGTGAGGTCTGGAGTTAGACTGTCTGGTTCAAATCCCAGCTGCTTCGCCATATCACTTAACTTCTCTGATCCTCACTTCCATGTCCATAAAAAGAAAATAACACTAGTAACACTTCAAAGAACATTAATGAGAAAATGCAGGTAAAGCACATACTAAGTGCTCTACAAATTTACCTAAAATTGTTTTTAACATTCCTCAAAATTAGTATTTATAGAATATAATTTGAAAATGCCATCATCGTAAGTATTCAGACAAAAGCATTAAAATGCATTCACAAGTGTCCTAGTCGGTTTGGCTCACTGGATAGAGCATCGGCCTATGGACTGAAGGGCCCCAGGTTCTATTCTAGTCAAGGGCACATGCCCAGGTTGCAGGCTTGGTCCCCCTACTGGAGATGTGCAGGAGGCAGCCAATCAGTGATTCTCTCTCATCATTGATGTTTCTATCTCTCTCTCCCTCTCCCTCCCTCTCTGAAATCAATAGATATATTTTAAAAATGCATACACAAGTAATTGTTGCAGGTCTATAGCATGCCACTGAGGACACATTTATTGTAAGGTTTTCAGTTAGCACATGTTTATGAGGGGTAGGGGGGAGATTATCTGCAATCCTGGCAAAGTTTGGATTTTTCATTCAGGGAAGAAGGACCAGGCATTATGTGGCCATTGCTGGGACCTGCTGATGTCTGTCTAAATGTTGGCAGGCACACACATAGTCCACAGAAGGATAAAGGGAAAGCTGGTGCTCAAAGGCAGATAAAGAAAGGGCAGAGAGAGAAGGGAACACTGACTACTGCTGCCCCTCTTTCCCCATCAATGGAAAAGGAATATCTATCTGTCTTTCTATTCACTTAACCCTTTTATTCAGCTCATAAAGAGAAGAGATGCTCTTCTTGGTGACTGCAATTTCCAAAGAAGGATAAATAATGTTCTCTTTCTTTGAAACAGAAAATGGAGAATCATGTAGAAAAAATACCAACTGGTTTTATTCTGAAATAAAGGGATGTTAGGTGAGATCATAAAAAAACATTACAGGGTAAATACAGCAGGCTTCATTTAAGTTGGTAAATTTGAAAATTCCTAGGGAGACCTTAGACAACTAATATTGCCATTGTTCATGTATTTGTATAGCTATCACTTTTCTATATAGCAACATACTTTACATAATATTGAAGAACTTTAGTTATCTAAAATCACTTCAATGTGGTCAGTGACAATTTCATCACAGTTACACAATGAAACAACGGAAGACGTATTAATATTAATGTACAATTGGGAAACAAATAGTTACACTTGATTCTAATGATCAAATAGATTTTTTTGTCAAAAAAGGAGTGAAATACTGTGTTTTCTACAGTGTGGCTTGGTCACATGCTTCTCCATGATTAAGCCATCTCCTCGATGTATTGGTCACACACCATTTATACCTGGGTAGGGCTGTATGGCTCATCAAGAAATCTTTATGCGACGCAGCATTACATAAGTAGGCTGCCTGATGTATTACTCCTTGTTATAAAAATGTTTATCTTTCCTGAATGCGATGATGAGCATTTGATTCATTTGTTCATGTCTCTCTGGGGATGATTTATCAATGTCAATGGTACTTAGAGATCTGAGAGCAATTAATGTTGCTTCAAGAAAAGTTAATATGGCAGCCCCACTGAAGGTATCCAGGGAAAACATTGATTCTTGTATGGTTAAGATCACTTACATTGTGACTGAAACTCTAACAAGCCAACCTCAAGAGTTTATTATATTTTTGTGGGCAAATTAGAGAAAGAATATGGAGTGCACACAGTTCCAATGTTACCTTTATACAAAATTACCTAGCAGAGCCAAGATAAGCCATGTAAACCTCACCTCTTTGCTTTTTCTTTTCTCTTGCAGTATGCAATAGCAGTTTAATGCTTAATATTGACAATTCAGAAATTTAAAGTACTATTTGTTGTGCAAAGTAAGATATATTTTAACTATGGCATGTTTCTGAATTCATCCAAATCATCACATAATATGCCATCCTCTGATAATTCTCTGCTTTGATTGAATGAATCTCAAAACTGCTTTTGCAAAGTAGTGGCAGAAAATAAGCCAGCTCTTTCAGCAGGTTCTGTATGGTGTGAGGCAGGGGACAAGCAGGTGGTGGGTCAAGAAGTCTCTCCTGGCAGGAGGGGCAGGGAAGTGCAAAAGGGCTCTGGTGCCAGGTACAACCTCCCTTAAGTGGAAATTGGAGTTTGATGAGATTGAAAGGTGAAAAGATAGTGCTTGTGTTGATTTGTTTTTATTGGGAAATTGATGTGACATGCAAACTACCATGGATGTAAATTGATACCTATTCAACTTTCATTGAAAATAAAAGTGTGTTTATTGAATTCTTCTGACCAGTCGATTCTTTAGTATGTATTGTGATAGAACTGAAGAGATGTGAACAATTTATTTCACTCTCCCTAAAAGATAAAAGAAAATTATATACATATATTTTTTGTTTGTTTGTTTGTGTGTGTGTGTGTTTCAGATTGCTTATGCTTCAAAAAGTCTCAAGGTATTTCTGGGTTGAGAAGAGTCGGCTCCATACACAAATTAAAATATATCATTCCTAATTTTCAGAGCAGTTGCATTTATCTGTGGATAAATACATAGAAGTCAGGATTCTTTGACACTTAAAATAAGTTAAGGGATAAAAACCTTCAAATAACATTAAGGGCTCCTGTGGAGCTGTGTTTTTACAGCATGTTAATACAGAACTCTTCAGAATCTTAATTTACTTGAGCAGCCCCTGTAAAGATGTACGCCAGAGAGTGGGAAAGAGGTTGGCAGCCAGAGAACTAGATGCCAAACGGTTCTTCACTGGCAGTGGCATCTGGATGGGGGGTTGGCCTGCCTCCGGGACTCTTGGCCAACAGCACTGTTGTCTATACAGACGGCTGTGTGTCTGTTCAAGACTCCAATAACTATGTGTGTGTATTTTGGTAAGCTATTATTTCTGGGCCAGAGATTTCATTTTTGCATCTGTTGGCACCAGTTCCACATTCGCTGCCACCCGCTGCTACATTTTAGTTTTCTGATGAAAAATATTGTGCATAAATGGAAATGCATTAAGAGAAGAAAAATGTCTCTTCATATTTCTCTTAAGTCCAACAAAACATATAGGTATGGCATTGACATTGTTATAGAATCTAGATGGTCTTTCTTCATTTCTTCATTTCCACAGGCCATGAATAATATGAAATTTGCAATCTCAATGAAAAAAATCTTGATCTTTGCAGGGTTTTTATAGAACCTAATTATAGAACTATCAGATGTTACTTTATCAGAAATATAATGGACCATTAAGATATTTAAATTCAAGTTATTCTTTCAATGTTTCCAGAGTAACAAGATTATTTTGTAATTTTATAAATGTAGACACTGCAATATGACATCAGGGATTGCCACACATCGGAAGTTCTGCTTCATTGCGCAGGGTTACAGTATCTCAACCTTTTAAGATTCTGCCACCACAAAGATTGGCTTGGAGGGCACTCCCACACTAACATAATTGAAACAACATCTATCAGATGGCCCCTTTATAAGATGCTGGTGGATACAAAGTCGAATAAGATATCTACCTGTAAAAGTTTATAACTTTTCCCCCCATTTTGATGAAGGAAAGTGGGAATACTTTTAAACAAATAGCAAGGTTACACCAGGGAAAATAAATAAATGTAAATGGATATTCCAAGCACTATATGGCATATACTAGGAATGGAGGTATAGAAATGAACCCCAATTTTATGTGTATCTTATAGAGACATTTCAGTTGAGCTTAGTGTTTTAAAGCTGGAAAGGTCCATGCAGATCAGGTAATCTGATATCCTTCTTCTATACACTATATATATATATTTTTTTTAATTTATCTTTAATATTGAAAGTATTACAGATGAGTCCCTCTATCCCCCCTTAATCCCCTCCACCCACTCCCATCCTCTCCTCAGGCCTTCCCCACACTATTGCCTGTCTATAGGCTATGCATATATGCATATAAGTTCAGTGGTTAATCTCTTTCCCTCCTTCCCCCTTCTTCTGAAATACATCAGTCTGTTGCATACTTCAATGTCTCTAGACCTTTTTTGTTCATCAGTTTCTTTTGTTCATTAGATTCCACATATAAGTGAGGTCTTCCATATTTTTTATGAGGAAACTGATAGCCAAAGAGAAGAAGAAGTGATTTGGCCATATTCATACAGTAATTAGTACGAGGACACAGATCTAGTTCTCTCTCATTGCTATTGCTCATAATTTTAGAGCTATGATATAGTTAAAATGAAATTTTCAGGGAAGTTCTTTAACATGCCATGGCATAATTTCATAAGATAATAATAAAGAGTGAGCCAAAATTAGGGAATTAATATGTGATGACAATGAAAGGAAGAATAGAGTTACTGGCATTACAAGCAATTCTCTTTGGCCAAAGTGGCTAGGGCAGAACTCCCAGAAAGATAACTAAAACTCGGCTTATCGGTGTTGCAGTTAATTGTGCAAAAGGCATCTGCCACAACTTTTCTCTCTCCCGTTAGCCTGCAGACATCTTTATGGAGAAGGGAGGTATATCCAGAATCTTACGATGACCACAATATCACCTCCAAAAGCCCCTCTCCAACTTGGTAGTGTGCAATATAAGATCGTTTTCTGAATTAAATGAGGTATCAACAGGTGATGGATTGGAGCCTTATTGAATTTGATAATCAACACCCAAAATCAATTAAAAGAGGCCAGAGGATCCCTAGATCAGAAGGACTTCTACATAACCCCAAAGAGTCAGCAGATCTGAAGGAAGAATATGTCAGTTAGAAGGGAGGTTGGTCAACTACATGAGCAGTCCATCTCATAACCATCCTGGGAAAGGCCCTGGCCCAAGGACCCACCTGTATTAATCTTGGCCTTTTATTCCCTGTATTTTCTAGTGTTTGGATATCTGGAGCCTTGCTGACACTGGAGAGACTAACCCTCCCAGGGCTAGCTATCTCCCAGAGATAGCACACAACCCAAAGCGACTACGATTTTATATGCAAGCCAACCAATTCAAAGCCCATACCCCCAAGTCCCTCCTGTATCTAGCTTTTATACTCTGGGCCACTGTCCACCTGCCCTAATCACCCCAGGGCCAAGTACCAGACAACGATAGATAGCTCCTAACCCTCAGAACCTGTTGAAATTATTCATACTGAGCCAGCTTACCCTACCTCTCTCATTCCTTCCCTCAAAAACCACAATTAAGGCTCTTTTCCATGTTTTTGCCTCACTCCTTCTGCATCCTCTCCAACCTTGGTACCTCCCTGTGTGGCCCCCTTGCGCAGTTTTGTACCTCCTGTTTCTAGGGATCTGGGAACGTAAAAACTTCTTCCTTCGTAACAGTCATTTCCATGTTTGGGTGTTTTTCCAGATCTGATTAAAACAAATCCCAGGGACATTTTGAAATCACCACTCGGGTACCAGTGGCATCGAGCTATCACATCTCTACTAGACTGAAGTCTTTGAACGGTCTAAGCACACAACTATCACCTACCGTTTCCTTTCCATTCTTATTGAATATCCTTCTGCTCTAATGCAGTACGTCAGGTGGCATAGCTATAGGAACAGAAAGTTCTGGATCAGTCTCTAGCACATTTCCCATTAGCAGATTAATAACTTAGATTTCTGGGTTTCTTCATTCGTCTTGTGAGCTTGGTTAGTTCATTCCTGGCCAGCTCTTCATCAGGTTGGTCTTATGTGCCTATATGGGGAGGATCGTGATCTAAAGCAGGGGTGGGGAACCTTTTTTCTGCCAAGGGCCATTTGGATATTTATAGCATCATTCACAGGCCATACAAAATTATCAACGTAAAAATTAACCTGCTGTATTTGTTCAAATATTTAATTAACTCACCCCTAATGCCTTGGCAGGGCCAGACAAATGACTTCTCGGACCTTATACGGCCCACGGGCTGCATGTTCCCATCCCTGGTCTAGAGCCTTGCTCCTCAGCGTAGCCCTTGGCCCAGCAGCACCAGCAGCACCAGGTAGCCTGTTAGAAATGCAGAGTTGAATCTCGGGACCATGCTAGACCTACTGAATCAGAATCTGTATTTTAACAAGATCCAGGTGATTTGTGTGCACGTTAAAATTTGAGAAACGCAGGGATTAGCAAACGTTTTCTGGAAATAACCCAATAGTAAGTATTTTAGGTTTTGTGGGATAGATGGTCTATAATGCCACTACTCAATTCTACCATTTTAGCACAAAAGCAGCCATAGACAATATGGAAACAAATAAACATGACTATATTCCAATAAAACTTTTATATGGTTGCTGAAGTTTGAATTTCATGTAATTTTTACATCACAAACATTTTTTAACCACTTAATATTATTTTTAAAATATTTCTAGCTTGTAAAGACTGGTAAACATAGGGGGCAGGCAAGATTATCCTACTGGCCCTAACCGGTTTGGCTCAGTGGATAGAGCTTCGGCCTGCAGACTCAAGGGTCCCGGGTTCAATTCCGGTCAAGGGCATGTACCTTGGTTGCGGGCACATCCCCAGTGAGAGGTGTGCAGGAGGCAGCTGATTGATGTTTCTCTCTCATCGATGTTTCTAACTCTCTATCCCTCTCCCTTCCTCTCTGTAAAAAAAATCAATAAAATATATTAAAAAAAAAAAAAAGATTATCCTACTGGCCATAGTTTGCCCACCCTTGCTCTAGACCAGTGGTCGGCAAACTCATTAGTCAACAGAGCCAAATATCAACAGTACAATGATTGAAATTTCTTTTGAGAGCCAAATTTTTTAAACTTAAACTTCTTGTAACGCCACTTCTTCAAAGTAGACTTGCCCAAGCCGTGGTATTTTGTTGAAGAACCACATTCAAGGAGCCAAAGAGCCGCATGTGGCTCACGAGCCGCAGTTTGCCTACCACGGCTCTAGACCACAGAAAATTCAGTAGGATCGAGTTGTCCTATGAAGTGAGGCATTCCTTGTTGCTCCCTCCAAAATCCCATTTGCCGAATGAGATGTTTCCTCTTTAAATTTTCAGAGATGTGCTTTTTTCTTGTTTTGAGCAAACTTGATAAAATACAATTAAGTTATTTTAATAATTAAAAATTTAAATTAAGACTTTATAGGACCACAGGAATTCTAGAATATAGATGTAGAAGTTAACTACAATTTCCGATTTGTTTCATGTAGTTGGGGAGGTTGTCTGATCCTGAGAAGCATTGAGGAAGTGACAGACCAATGACAGTCTTATAACAGTGCACACATATACAGCACGTATGATCAAAGCTCATGTAACAAAGTGCAGACAGAAACAGGCGTATGGTATCTATTACCTGATTTTTAATCCATGTCTATATGTGCCAAGTGGCAGAAACCTTCTGGCCTCCAGGTTCTCTGTTACTATTTGTACTTGGAAGCAGGCCACAATCACCAGTCAGCCCTGCCACCATCTAGGTAATCTGTCAGCCACAGAAATGGAATGCCTACCTCCACTGAGTTGGTTCATTTTTCCCAATGAGATAAGGCAATTGCCAATGCAATTCCAATTAATGATATAAAGTGGATTGGTGAATTCAGAATATCATTTTTTTATTTTTTATGGTTTCAGTTATTAGATATTTTTCTCAGATTGGATTAACTAAGAAATAAGGCATATCATTCATGATGCTTCAAGTAGTGATTTCAGATAACTAAAGCTCCCACATTGATACACTTAAATTCTTAGACATCCATTTCACAATAATAGTTCTATAATCTGAAAAAAAATTTACTTTTTATATTAAATCTTATGACATAAATTTCTAAGTGTCTATATTTATCCCCAGTTCTAAATCTTGGCTATATATCAGAATCACCTCCAGAATTTTTTTTTAAAGTCGATGCACTAGGGGTGCCTCCCAAGACCAATAGAAGAAGAAGAGCTGGTAGTAGGTGCTGACATCGCTATTAAAAATTTACCCTATCCGGTTTGGCTCAGTGGATAGAGCATCAGCCTGCAAACTGAAGGATCCTGGGTTCGATTTTGGTCCAGAGCATGTACCTTGGTTGCAGGCTCCCAGCCCTGGCCGGGGGTATGCAGGAGGCAACCAATCAATGTGCCTCTCTCACATCAGGTTCCTTTCTATCTCTCCCCCTTTCTTCCACTCTGTCTAAAAATCAATGGGAAAAATATCCTCCAGTGAGGATTAAAAAAAAAAAATTAACAAGTCATCCTAGCCAGTGTGCTAAATGGTTAGAGCATCGATCTGTGCACCGAAGGGCTGTGGGTTCTATTCCCAGCCAAGGGCATGTACCTGAGTTGCAGGTTCCAACCCCAGCCCAATCGGGGCACATGCGGAGGCAACTGATCAATGGCACATCAATGTTTCCCTCTTCGTCTCTCTGTCTCCGTCTCTCCCCCTCCTTACTTCCCTCCCACTCTCTCTAAAAACCAATGGGAAAATATCCTCGGGTGAGGATTTTTAAAAAAGAAAAAAGACCTCCAAGGTTATCCCAATGTGTATTAGTTGAGAACCACTACTTTGGTAACTACCCAACAAGAGAGATTTTTTTTTTATTAAACATTGCTTTTTTTTTTCTGAAAGTTTTGTGAGGCACATTTTTGTTTATCATTTAAAAGTGAGTTAGAAGTATTATTAAAAGAGAAAATTTTAATCATTGTGATTCTTCATAAAAACTACTTCCAGAATGCTCCTACAATCAGTGTAGATACAACTGAAGCTATACGCCTCCTTCTTTATTTTTTTGCTTTTAATCTAGATAAATTGGCCTCAGACATTAATTAAATATGATTCAGCAAGCACATATTCCTAATGTCCTAGAAACATGGCAGTTCTATTACTTCTCAGCACTGTTTCAAAAACTATAATTACTGTATACTGCCTCTCTCTGTACTTTCATTCTATTAGATGATTAATATCAAAATCTATCCTATCTAATAAAAGAATAATATGCAAATTAACCATCACTCCGCTACACCCACAAGCCACGCCCACCAGCCATGCCCACCAGCCAATCAGGAGCAAATATGCAAATAAACCCAACCAAGATGGCTACGGCCACAGAGAGCAGGAGGGAGGCTTGGGTTTCCCCGGCAATGGAGGAAGCCAAGCTTTCCGCCTGCCCTTGCCAGCCTAGGCCTCCACTCAATGCTACAAAGTTTCAATGATAGAAGATACATAAACCCAAACAGAAATGGCAGCAGCCACCGAGCTGGAAAGAGCAGGAGGCTAGGGTTGCCCCGGTGATGGAGGAAGCCAAGCTTTCCGCACACCCTGGCCAGCCCCGGCCTCCGCTTAAGGCTACAAAGTTTCTATTATAGAAGATACATAAATCCCAATAGAAATGGCTGCCGCCATGGAGCAAACAGAAGGCTTGGCTCCACTCCAGGCTACAAACTTTCAATTGTAGAAGATAAATAAACCCCAGATACCAGGGCCTCCACTTGGGTCGTCGGGGGACGTGACCGGCCTGCAAACCACCACAGGCCCCTCGCCCAGGCCGCCCCACACCCCAAGGGAACCCCCACTCTGATCCGGGACACCCTTCAGGGCAAACCAGCTGGCCCCCACCCGTGCACCAGGCCTCTATCCTATCTAATAAAAGAGTAATATGCAGATTGACCATCACTCCAACACACAAGATGGCTGCCCCCATGTGGTCAAAGATCCTGCCCCCATGTGGACACAAGATGGCCACCATAAGATGGCCAGCAGGGGAGGGCTGTTGGGAGGGACCAGGCCTGCAAGGGAGGGCAGTTGTGGGCGATCAGGCCAGCAGGGGAGGGCAGTTAGGCATCAATCAGGCTGGCAGGGGAGTGGTTAGGCGGTGATCAGGCTGGTAGGCAGAAGCAGTTAGGGGAAATCAGGAAGGCAGGCAGGCAAGCAGTTGGGAGCCAGCAGTCCTGGATTGTGAGAGGGATGTCCGACTGCCTGGGATCAGGCTTAAATGGGCAGTCAGACATCCCTCGAGGGGTCCCAGATTGGAGAGGGTGCAGGCTGGGCTGAGGGACACACACACCCCCGTGCACGAATTTTGTGCACTGGGCCTCTAGTATATATATAAAGAGGTAATATGCAAATTAGGCCAGGACGCTGTAACAGTCATGACTGGTCAAGGAGGAGGCTGCATGCACAGGTGAGGCCCGGAGTGGAGACGAAGACAGAGACAGGGGGGCCTGCCTGAGGTGCCACACCACCGCACCAGCTCAGGCGGCCCGGGAGCAGACACAGGCAGTGGGGCAGGGGGGGCCTGGAGCAGAAGTTAGGGCTGGGTCTGGGCCACCCACAGTGGCAGTGAGGCCTAAGTCCGCGGCGGCCTGAGAAGTAGGCAGAGGACAGACGACTGAGGGTCTTATATACCATAGAAGGGAGGGTAGATTTTATTCCACAGAAGGAGGGAAAGTGAAGAATGTCAAGCATGGGAGCATCCTGGTCTTGCTTTCATTTTAAGTGAACCATTCTGGTGGCTGTGGGAAGGATCAATTTAGACAGCTGCAGTGTTTTGGGGCCCAAGAAAAAGAGAGACTGATGTTGGGAACTAGGACTAGACAGAGGCAGGGGATCAGAGACATGTTTATGAGGAAACCTGACAGAACTATTTGGCTGATTAAACAGGGATGAAAGCAAACAAAGCAAATGGTATTAGCCCAGGTTTTCCAGTTTGGGCAAATTCATTGAATGGGTGATTCTAATAATTGGGAGAAGGTATTGAGGAAAAGGAACAGTGTAAGGGAGCTCGCTTAGTTCAGCAATAGCCAAACAATTAGGACAGAAGACAGACTTAGTGCTCTTTCTTTGCTGCAACGTTTGTTTTTCTGCCTTCAGCCACCACCATGTAAGGCTAATGTGCTATCTTTTCTCCTAATCTAGGATATTATCTATCTACTACACATTCCTATCACCTAAATTAGCTTTTTTGCATGACCCCTTAAAAATACTATCAAAGTCATTCAATGCTCTGTGAGTATGGGGACTTTCAAGATGTGGAAACATTATAAGCCTATATAGTTTGATAAAGAGATATTGGGTGCTCAATTTTTAACAATAAAAATCAGATACTGAATGTGGTCATGACAGAGGCATAATTTTAATGAGCCAATGTCTCTTTACTGAAGTGTCACACTTCAAAAGAGATCTTCTCAAATAATACAATGCATAACACTTCATCTGGGTTGCCTGTTAAAACATAGGACCACACCTTGAAAAAACACTGCTTCTAGAGCTCATTTTGGTAGATAAATCTCCCTCCAAGTAAAGCAATCCTATATAATAAAAGTGTAATATGCAAATCGACCAAAGGGCGGAACAACCAGTCAGTGGAGGGCGGGGCCAGCAAGCAGGTGTCACCAGGCCAGCCAAGGCTCATGCCAGGGGGCAGAGGGAGGGGACAGTGATGGGGTGGGGGGAGCGGCGGCAACCAGTGGTGGCAGGGCAATGGGGGCTGGCACCATCCCCTGATCGCTCACCTGTTTGCCTCCCACTGAGGAAGGCCACAGGCGGCGGCGGCGGCAGGGCAATTCGGGGCAGGGCCACCCAGCACCATCCCCAGATAGGCCTGCTGGGGCTGCCTCCTGCAGAGGGAGGCCACCAGTGGTTGTGGCGCAATTGGGTGCAGGGTCAGCCACTCGCTGCCCACGCCATCCAGATCGGCCTGCCAGTCACCTCCTGCAGAGGGAGGCCAGACTACGGCTTAGGCCCACTCCCCACTCCCCTAAGCCATCAGTAGGACATCCCCTGAGGGCTCCCAGACTGTGAGACGGAGCAGGCTGGGCTGAGGGACCCCCCTCCAGTGCATGAATCTCATGCACCGGGCCTCTAGTAGATATATAATAAATTATAAAAATAATATTGCTTTGATGTTATTTTTTTCTGTATTTTTTATGAGTATTCTTTTTTTTATTAATTTATTTAATGATTAAGGTATCACATATTTGTCCTCATCCCCCCCATTCCCATCCCAAACCCCTCCCCACGCATGCCCCCACCCCCCTGTTGTCCGTGACCACTGGTTAGGCTTATATGCATGCATACAAGTCCTTTGGTTGATCTCTCCCTCTTACCCCCACCCTCCCCTACCTTCCCTCTGAGGTTTGACAGTCTGATCGATGCTTCCCTGTCTCCGGGTCAGTTTTTGTTCATCAGTTTATGTTGTTCATTATTTCCCCTAGATGAGTGAGATCATGTGATACTAGAAATACACTTATAAGAACCGAAAATGAGACAAGCAATAATGGTTATGCTGAGAGGCAAATGAGTCCGTCTGTAGTGAGTTTCTTTCTGGGCCAACAGTTGAGTCCCAATTTCAATGTCAAACAGTTCCTTATGTGTACATGTCAGCAATGATATTTCAGTTCTGGATGGTGGACAAATGGTAGTAATGCAGGCCTGACCCTCTCTGGTTTGGTCCTGGGCAACCTGCCGCGACGCACAGCTGCTGACTGCTAGTATTGCAAGGCGTCGCCAGCGTCTTCCATCTCTGGACTGTTTTTCTTCTGTCTTCATGGCTGGAGCAGTCCTGTCAATTCCTCTCTGTTGCAGGAATCCACATGGTCTTGGAGGTGTTTTCTGAAAATATACAAACATATTTTCGACCAAAAGTTAATAAAGGAATCTTTTCTATAAATTTGACTTGGGATCCTTTTTCATTTTTTGCCCAAACGATTTTCCTTTGGCTTGTTAAGACACCATGTGTGTTTTTCATGGGTGTCTTGCTGTTAGCATTACAAATGAAAGTTAATTTTCTAAAGTAAAAATTTTCTAGATGTAATTTACTTACAGGATATTTTTCTTTACATGATACTATCCCCCCTTTTTTGATTTAAATATTAGGAGGCTTTTGGAAATTTTATAATGTAGTCTTGATAGCTCTTAAATTTTAATTTTTTGCACTAAAATATGTCTGATTTAGGTTCATTACATGTTACGCAATTTTACCATGAGATGAACTACCAACAAAAATTTTAGTTAACACTTTAGGAACAGCTTTTTGTCCAGTACCATTAATTTTTCTAGAATATTCGCTTATTTCACTTAGCCAATTTAAATTAGTCTGAGAACTTGACTACTATTTTACTGTCAAATTTAATACTCTAACAACAATCTTATTTTACCCTGTAAATATTAGTGGAAAGGATTATTTGCTTTCTTGAGTAGGCCCTGAGCATTCCTGGTGCTAGGTTGGATTTAGATATCAAAAACTCACTTCCCCACACCATGGGTACAAGACAACTCCAACAAGTTGCAGTGAGAGGGCAGCTGTTTTTATTTTTGTTGTTCATGCTTGGTTTTTTGCTACCTCAGTTCCACCAGAATATGGGACTGTACTAAGTAAACATTACTCAGATCTATGGTTACCATTACCCCCGAGGTTTTTTAAGACATTCTTATGGAGATTGGGAGGACTAAACTGTCTGTCCTCTTCTAGCCTTAGCTCTACCCTGTCATTTCCAACTTGTGTGCCTCTGAGAAAGATCTGAATAAATAACAGTAGCACCTTGGGATATCTGCTACCCAGGGATGTCACTCATCTTTTCTCAATTTTTACTCAGCGATAAGTGAGCATAAAGTTTTTTTTTAAATAATTTTTGTTATTATTTTGGAGTGTGTGGAAAAATATATATATTAGTTGTTAAAGCATTTCATCCTGTGCAATGAAAATTGAAGATAATTTGACTATCCAAATTTCAACTAATTGTGTAAATAATAACTAAATTGTTACTTACTGAGTGCTTAGGGTGCTTTACATATATTATCTCATTTAACCCGAACAGTAACACTATGATATAAATTGGAAATGCTCCCATTTCACAGTTAAGAAACTGAAAAATCAGATTAAGTAAACTTACCCAAACTCACACAGCTAGTTGGCAGAACCAAAGTTTGAAAGCAGGTCTTTAGGATTCCAAAGCCCACAATCCTAACCATTCTATACACATGCCCAAACTAGCACAGTAAAGCCAATGGCTTCCTGTACTCTGCCCTAAAAAAACAAAACAAAACAAACAAAAAAACAAAACAAATAAAAACATCTGCGTTACTTCCACCATTCCTACTTTGCATACTTATGCACAAAACTCAATTCTTGGTTAGTAATCAGTCAGCTACAACAGGTTAATCACCTCCTGACCAATCTGTTTGTAACTGGTTGATTCAGTAGAGATAACCAAGCTGGCGGCAATTTGAATAGCTGTCTCAGGAAGATGGTTCCTTCAGTTTGGGATTGAAGCATGGATTAGGACAACTCAGACTGACAATGTTTTCAGGGGAAAATATCCAGCCCTAAGTGGTTTGGCTTAGTGGATAGAGTATTGGCCTGGGACAGAAGGGTCCTAGGTTTGATTCCCAGCAAGGGCACATGCCCAGGTTACAGGTTTATCTCTAGTTGGAGCATGCAGGAGGCAGCCAATCAATGATTATCTCTCATCATTAATGTTTCTATCTCTCTCTCCCTCTCCCTTCCTCTCTGAAATCAATAAAAATATATATATTTTTTAAAATATCCAACTCTGAGAAAAAATATCAATTAAATATTTTTTAAATAAGTGAACATCACACACCTTAAGTTTGTGTCTGTGTTTTTTGGCATGTTCACTTCTTAATATTATTGCATATACATTTAAATGGATATAATGACTATATATTCTCACATGTGTGTGTGCATAGATACACAAGATTACTAGCAGGTGAGCATAAATTAAACCAAGTGTGAATCCTGTTATTTCTTAGTCTTTTCTCCCACACCTGGTAGATTTAAACTCACAGGTCATCTTGTCAAAATACAATTTTGGTTCTGAAATAAAATAACAGAAGAGAAACAAACACAATCTACTATAACTCACTGCCAATGTTGCCAGATAACTACAAAAAAAAATAGAGTGCCTCAGACAGAAATATCAATAACTTTGACGCGTGCGATTTGTTAACAGGGAAGAAAACAAGCAAACTTGCTCTCCGCTGACTGTCACTAATATTTATTCGTCCAGTGACTGTTAATCAAACCAAGTTTACAGTCCCATACAGCACCTGTCACAGGTGCTGATCATTAATCAGCTATTACAGCAGTTTATTCTGCCGCTGACAACTCGCAATTTTCCACTGATTCAGCTAGTTTGTCAGGTGGGAATTATGGCATAGCGCATGTGACAAAACACATCACCCTTCTTTTTATTTTTTTTTATTTTTGCATTTTCAGGCTTCTCTCTCCTGCTTTCTCCCCCTTTTTAGACAAACAATATCTGGGAACTCAGAAGTAATAAGGCGGAATGCATAATTAATTACCCAGCTTGCTCTAATTAGGGATGAATAAGTTGTGTCCCTCTCATCATCACAAATGTGGTGATGGGTAATACCAGTTTATGCTGTATTAACTGCAAATATGCAATCCTTCTGAGAGCACTTTTGTTGATGAATTTGATGAATGTGACAATAATTAGCAGAGACAGATGAGAGCTAAATTACTACTGACAATGTAATGCTATCCTGCTCGAGGGCCTGGGAACGTGGCAGGATAACATGGCAGGGACCTGGGCCTCGTTTCTAATTAATAGTCTTTTTTTTTTTTTTTTTTTTTTTGCCATTGGGGGGGAAAATGGAGTAACGGTAATTGTTTTCGTCAAAGGCTGCAGGGAGTTATCAGGGTAATAAAGTTAATTAGCAGAACAAACATCCTTTCACTGCCTTACCAGTCTGAGGAAGAGAGGGTAATTCAAACTGCAGAAAGATATGACTAGATGGGGTGATAAGAAATTTTACACAGGAGGCCAACAGAGAAGAATGACTTTCTCCCTTCGTTTCTTTGGCTTGGTACATAGGAAGAAATTAGACAGCTCCATCTCTGAGTTCACAAAGTTGCTCGTGTGGAGAACTTTATTGCTATGGTTTTGAGTTTGGGAAACGAAGTTAACTTAGATCAAACTCTGTTGCTTACTTCTTGCTTTTCTAGGTAGTGATTGGTTTGCTCAATTTCACCTCTTTTCTAGTAACATTTTTGTAATGACTGAGGCTTAGAAGCAAGTTCGAACCTTTGCCAAACACACCATTTAGCTGCATTTTGCCCCATAGGGATCTGTTTTAGTCTCTAAATCTTTAAGGAAAAAGTAAGAAATTCATAAGTGATTTCCACCAAGTAGTGTTTGTTCATTCTCTTGTATAAATTAATATTAAAATGGTATTTTAAAAAAATACACGCTATTTTATTCTATTTTTGCGGTCACAAATAAATCATTTTTCTAAAATGTAGCCAGCACTGTTTTCTTTTCTATTGTAGCAACATATACAAGTAACCAGTCAAAAAAGTGAACAATTTAATGGATCTCAGTTTTACATTAGCGTTTTATTCAGTTCAGTAACATTGTTTGACATTAAGTAGATACAACAGAAAGGAAAACATCCACCAAACATTCTAAAACTTTTACAAGTTCATTTTCTCCCTTTAACTATCATTGGTGATTGGTCTTTTAAATATCAAACACTTGAAACATTTAATATTAAGCAAGTAACACTAGGACGGAAGCCTGATGCCTTCTAAAATAATATCCATAAGAAAGTGTCTATGAATTTTTGTTCTGTTTGGGTACATTTCAAAACATTTATCTTGTGCTTTTAAAATCAATACATATCCCACAAGTTCTACATACTTACCATGCATATAAATGTGCACAAATTTGTTATCAGAGATAATTAAAACAACCCACAGTAAAGACTGTTTGTTTGGTTCTAAGTTGAGAACATATGGAGTAAGTTAAGTGGTGCTTCTATGTTTAGAGAATGGCTCTGGGTCCACTTTCTGTCATAGAGTTCTGCAAGAACAGACTTCCACCAAGCATGGGGAATGGCCTCAACTCCCAATATCTACATTTTAAAAGTATTATGCTTGTCCCCAAAGAGAAGAGCAGTGTGGGAGTGGAGGATAGAGCATGAACTAAGAGGCAGAAAACCTGAGTTCTTTACTGGCTATGCTGCTAACTTCTACGTGATCATGAGCATCTCCTACTCAGGCCTTGGATCCTCTATTTGCATCTATACAATTGGGTACCTTCCCTACCGACCTCATAACATTGCTGTTGGCACCAAAGAAATCACTTTCGTGCTTTGGAAAACATGCAATAATCTATGAGTATACTGTTAATATTATTATAGTAGAAAAGTCATGAGAAATAAGCTTGAGAAATCCCATCGCCTTTTAATTGCCCTCCTGTGTGTGATTAGTTAGAAACCAGAGCTAAAAGAGGTACTGAGATCTAGCCTTACTTTGTGATTTTTTTTTTTTTTTTTTTTTTTTTTTTGCTAAATGTATCAAAGAAATTATCATTGTGAAAGTACTCCCAAATTCATTTGGTCAAAGTTACCTACATTTTTAAGATTTTCTTAAACTCTCATTATAAGAATCTATTAAGGTCAAGACTAGAAGAAAACTAAACTAATCTTTAGTCCATTTAGCAAAAATCTATTAGGCTTGTCAGGTAAACTTCCACTTTGAAAACACCCATGTTTCTCACAGACAGGCAGACACACATACACACACACACACACACACACACACACACACACACACACACACACACCAAATTGAGATTACTATGCATTGCTGTGTATCCTTAAAAACATTTTAAAGTTTTTACTATATAATCAAACTTTAAAAGAAAAATCTGGAAGTGAAAGCAGAATTGGATGTTACTTTCCACAAATCGTAACAGTTCTTTATTTAGCTACTGTGTGAGGCAATAAATTTTAACGTAAGTTCACTTACAAAGGGAGAAAGAGTGAGAAACTGTGAAAGAAGTGACACAAAAAGCCAAATGTGACTTTTCTTTTGTTTTGTTTTGGAAATGGGAGTCATTAACAGGGAGCATGTTTGTTTGTTTCCTTCAGAATCTGCATGGAATTTATTGAATATTCTGGTCTCTTCCTCACTAGCCACCACTTCCTTCACTATACCACAGGTACGTCCTTTTGGGAAAGTAATGAAGTTCAGTCCAGTTAACTTCATTGATCTCTAAAGACGTTAGAAAATTATAAAACTTGCTGTGGGATTCTAACATGCCAAAAGCCACTAGAAAAAAACAAGTTTGATATTCAGAACCTCATCAAGAGGGTCTCCTCATCTTTGGTTAGAGACCAAAATGATATTTTCAAGTAGGTACTAATTTCCAATATTAGCCTACTGGGTAAGCCAAAAATGCTTAGTGAAAAAAATATGTTGGAGTTAGAAATTCACCAGTGAGATACGATATGCACTGGCTATCTGTACTGCTGGTATTATTATGACTATTCAGAAAATTTAATTCATCATTTTCCTTTTTACTCTGACTTCCTTGGCCATTGTTTTAGAGTATTTTGACAAATTCTCAGTTCTTGAGGACTCTGGGGCATTTTTGCTCCTTATATGAGTGCAGAAGAGTGTTAGCTGGTTAAATAATTACAAAGAACTAAAAATAAACCGTAGTTAATTTTTTTCAGATTTTGAATTACAAAATTACTTAAATGATCTCTATAATCGAAATGCTACATCATAATCTAATGAAATTACAACACTGCTTTAATGACATTAGGAAACTGCATGCAAAAAAATATTTGTACACAAGGTGGTGATATTAGCAACCAACTACAGTAATTTTATTCTGCTAAACACCAGAGTAAATAACAGCAGATTACTTTCCCTCAGTGACCTCCTGAAGGTATTTTCAGGTGTTCACATAGTGATAGTGTGTAGGGCACAGAGCACATGGAAAACCTGCCATCACATGTCGTTAAACTAGCAGGGAAAGAACAGAAAAGGGACAAAACACACAAAAAAGAGAGTTAGAAACTTCTAAAGAAAAAAATTATATCTACATGTAGTAAGGATTTCAGTATTCAGCTTTTAATACCTAAGTTTCTGTTGGCACTGATTTGGATGTTTAAGTCCAAGGATTAAATCCTAAATGTAGAGTTATTTCTGTAGCTCTGATAAGATATTCCCACATCCTACAAAGGTTTATTCAAAAATCCGCTGTCTCACACCTCTCCCCTGCTTTTATAAGTAGGTTTTCTTACCCCAATCCTGACTACAGTGTTGATCATGGAGGGCAATGTATTTCCATCTATTCGTGTTTCTTGTATAGAAATTCAAGTTTTTAGGTTTATATTAGCATAAATCAGAACAACTCAAAAGTGAAGCTAATAATAATGTCACCTTATTTCTCATAGAGTATTGGACTCGTTAACCTTATCAATACTAAAATAAAAATTACCTAATGTATTCCAACACTAAAACCAGTTCATATTTTTGTGTATTGGTACCTTCATAATGACCTCTAAGACATAAATAATTAATTTTATTATTTAGCTCCCCCAAATCCAATAATTTATTACAGTGAAGTATATTTATTCTCAGATGCTTTATTTATTTTTTTTTTTAAAAAGCAAATGATGGCATCAGCAGGAACACGGAACTTGCTGGTTACAAGATGGAAAGCAGTGTGCAATGAATCAAAAACGTAGGCAGATATGTTTTCAATTTTAAGCTTCTTCTCCCAAGATGAAAAGAGCAGCAATTGGTATTTGCTAGCCAGAAAGAAAAATATCTGTTCTTGAATTATCTAAGGATGAGTCAGAAACTTAAACCCAGAGAAAAGTAATAAATAATGACAACAGATGTTTGTAAACCTGTGCTCCCCCGTTCAGTGTTCCTACGTGTTGTTTTGCTTTGATGTGCTGTCAGCCGCCTCTCACCTGGGAGCAGTGATATCTTATCAAAGCCCAAACAGTCCTCTTCACAACAGATGGATAATAGTGCCTTTCAGTTTATCACACTGGAAGTCTAAAAGAACCATGGGAACGATTGGTCAGGTGACAGCTTGATGGACAGTTTGACAGCCCTTAAAGCATCATGGGAAATGGTTGTCACCTGATTTTCAGAGCGACCAGGGAGATAACCTTCAGAATGATGAGGAAAACAAAAATCTGAATATTTGTATAAGATCCAGTGGCAGCATCATGTTCACTTAAGTGGTAATAGGTATGAATTTAGATGACTCAAAATGTTATTATCGAACCTGAGGGGTTTTTCCAAAGCCAGGAGTGCACTTCATCTCTTTAGATGCCTTTTACTTTTATTCACATGCCATCGAAAATATATACATAACATAGGGCTTTCAATTTAAAACATAACAAGTACTTAATCATATGCTAAATATATTAGCTGATCAATAATAGTCTCCAGCTTTGAAATCTGCTTCCCTTGTATACCTTTTCCTACCTATACTCTGCATATTACAGTTCTAATTAGAAAGGCTGTCATGAAGAATCATATGGATTGAATTTTACACGGTGGGCTGATTGACCCTAATGAAGATCAGTGGAGCCTTGGTAAGAGAAACAAAGGAAGAGAGATCAATTTGAAGATCTTTGGCACAAAAACATTTGAATCTCTGTTTACTCATTCATACAGCCACCAAACATGAATTGAGCACTTACTACACACAAGGGTCTCTGCTGGCCATATAAAGATGAGAAAGATAAAACTCCCAACTTACAACTCGCTTATACTTTGACAGTGAGGATAGAGGTGTGCTTTGTTTGTTTGTTTTAATATTTTTATTGGTTTCAGAGAGGAAGGGAGAGGGAGAGAGTGATAGAAACATCAATGATGAGAATCATTGATTGGCTGCCTGCTGCATGCCCCACACTGGGGATTGAGCCTGCAACCCTGGCATGTGCCCTGACTGGGAATTGAACCATGACTTCCTGGTTCATGGGCTCACACTCAACCACTGAGCTATGCTGCTGGGCAAGGATAGAGTTTTGAATTCATAGAAGATGGCAAAAGAGCTCAAGAGGTCAGTCCCAAATCTACTGCCTTCTCGTTGGTGAGGCTTACACACAGCAGTTTACAAAGTTGTCTCTTGCATGTTTCCTCTTGTGTACTGAATATGCAGTTTAAAATCGTTTTGTGGTCTTATCTGAAAAAATTCTGCCTGAAAATTGGGATTCCAAAGGAAAAAATAAGCACTCAATGTTTATATATTTATTGAGTGCCTCCCAAGTTTAAAGAATGATTCCAGAAACAGTAGGGAGGTAAGAGACCTGAGATGCAATTGCCATGGTTGAGGAAGACTAGACATCACAAACCCTCAGTCCCTTAGATATCTCAGCTACTGTCGTCTTTTTTTTTAAGAGCAAACACTCAATAACTTTTTATGTTAAAATTATATCTAGCATAAAGATAAGTTATAATAGTACAAATAACTCCTTTGAACTCATCATCCAAAATTTACCAATTGTTAACATTTTGCCAAATTTGTTTTTTATCACTCTTATTTGTTCCCTTTCACATCCTCCTTTCCTCCTTGTTCCTTCTGCTATTTAACTATCTATATAATATATCTTTTACATTTTTAAATAATTTTAATAGAATGAGGTTATATTTGTGTCTGATTCATTCTATACTCCTTCACAAAACCTAGCAACTGCCTTTATATACTTAATAAATGCATATATGAATGAATGAATGACAAATAATATTCAATCTAAAACTAGTCTTTGATCTTTTAGGTTTATATTTACACATAAATATAAAAGGTACTATATTATCTGTCTAAAATATATGAAATATTTTACAAATTATGAATCTTCCCCCAACTATGTCTTATCAATAAGTGATCTCATAAACTCATAAAAAAGAAATAATATAATAAAATAAGGAAAGTGCAGCAGAAATGTTGAGTAACTTTACAAAGGAAGTAAAAGATAAATGCTTCGGGTGCTGCTGGCTCTTTGTCTTTCTCTGGGACAAATAGATCAACTATAGATGCTGGATGAAAAAGCAGGGATTTCAACAGAAATTGCCTTCCTCAAAAGCACTCTGGCAGCATTGGTTAAAACTGGTACCATTTGGCTGCTTGACACTTTTGGGATAACACTCTGTTTTCACAAATTTTGATGCTTTGGATTCACATTGCAACATGATTTCCCAAATCCAGTTGTGCCAAAGCCAGACGAGCCAGACAAATTGTAACAGCACCCTTCCTGTTTTCCAGGGAACTGAAAAAAGCCAGTAAATAACTTAAATAACTGTTAACAACAAAATGGTCTTCCTGTAATTATTCATAAGAAGACACATTATTTGGGGGGGGAAAATGAAGCTGAAGTTTGCAAATGCAAAGCAAAATTCTTTTGAGTGCCATATAAATTCAAATAGAGACTGATAAGAACACATTTTGGGCCTTGGCCAGGTGGCTCAGTTAATTGGAGCATCGTCCCATACACCGAAAGGTTGTGGGTTCCATTCCCATACCTAAGTTGGGGTTCAATCCCTGGTTGACGCACGTATAGGAGGCAACCAATCGATGTGCCTCTCTTGATGTTTCCCTCTCTCTCCCTTCCTCTCTCTTTAAAATCAATAAACATATTCTCCAGTGAGGAGTTTTGAAAACACACACATTTTGCTTGTTTCAAATAGGGAGGGCAAGATGTGGGAGGAAGATTTGTAATAAGTGATACATGGACAAGTCCAAATGCTGCAGAACAACTGAATTCAGAATCATTTCTGAATCAGAGCTGCGGTTAAAATGCTTTTCCTTTCCCTGTTGAAATAAACCCATGCATCATCAGGACCTAACAGGTCCCAGATGTAGTCAGTCCCTAGCTCACCTGATATGAATTAAGTTTTATTGTTAACAACTAACGTAGTCATTTAAGCCAACTAATAAGCTAAATATAAAGCCAAAACCAGAGTCTTATTACATGTTTCATAGTAATGCCACAATTTGTGGTCTGGAAACTTTGAATAAATACTAGTGTCGAACATTCAGTCAGACTAAAATTTTCACAGAAAGAAATTTTTAGACTAATAATTCCACAAAAAAAGAAAAAAATGATCTATTAGTTAAAGCCATTTTTAAATAAAAATCATTTGTAAAATATGACATGTACTTTCCCATTGTAAGTTTCAACATATAAAATCAGCTTCACTGTTAGGCAGCATTTTGAAGGACACAAAAGTCTTAATTATTGGCTAATGTAGATTATATTAACTGCGGATTTTTAAAACGCCATGTATGTTTACTTAGAGTTAAAAAATTGATGATCTTTTAGCTCAAAACATGTAAGAACCACTATCTTGACTCTTCTACTAAGGTACAACAGGGCCTCTGGTGTGAGACCCAAAGAGAATCTTGAATCTTAGGACCCAGATTAGAGTATTAAAATGATTTCTTTTAGCTCTTTTTTCTTTCAAGGTATATACAGTGTGCCTCAAATGTGGGGAATTCTGGATTCATTTTCCCTTATTTTTCTGGCTAAATTTTTGCAGATGTGGTAGATCTTGGTATTCAAAACACAAAACATTTTTCTTTAGGTCCCTTATTATATAGAGACTTTTGTTATTAATTTATTTTTAGTGAAAAAAAAAAAAACCATGTAGTTTTTTTTTTTGTGCACTCAAAAAATAGGGTTAAGGGTTTAAAAGCTTCTGAACTCATCCTATTTGTTCTGCACTTTTCCAGTAAACTGGAGACTTGTCAGAGAAGTGAGTCAATGAGTATGTTGATTATTTTATTTAAAAAAGGTATTTAGAAAAGTTGTCTAATTTCCTTAAATTTAGAAAGTAAGCTCCTGAAGAATCAATCATACCTAAAGTTACCCTGTTGTTATGCCTTTTACAACTTTTTTACAATTAAAAAGGTTTGATATTTGTTCCTTTTTTCAATAAAAATGTAAAAATGCAGAGAAAGAGGGAAATATGATACTATATCTCACTAATATATTTTAAATATTTACTATTGTTATTTACAGTTACAAGACTATGTTTTGAATATACAAAGGGAATCGATTCTAGTTTTCTATCCAGCTATTCTCAGAGTTCTGATATGTGGTTATTCAGAGATTTATGATAAGCTTTCTGAAGCTTGCATGTGCTGAATAATAATTATAAAAATGGCACCTTACATGGTTCAACTTTTACTTCCACTTAATTCATTTTTTTATTATTTTTTTAATAAATCTTTATTCAGATTATTACAATTGTTTCTCCTTTTTCCCCCCATAACTCCCCTCCACCTGGTTCCCACACCACCTTCTGCCCTTACCTCCCCACCACTGTCCTCATCCATAGGTGTATGATTTTTGTCCAGTCTCTTCCTAACCCCCCCCCCACCCCTTTCCCCTGAGAATTATCAGTCCACTTCCTTTCTATGCCCCTGATTTTAATATATTCACCAGATTATTCTGTTCCTCATGGTGTTTTTTGTTTGTTTGTTTTGGTGTTTTTTTTTATAAATAAGTGTGTTTTTTAAAAATATATTTTATTGATATTTTACAGAGAGGAAGGGAGAGGGATAGAGAGCTAGAAACATCGATGAGAGAGAAACATCGATCAGCTGCCTCCTGCACACCTCCCACTGGGGATGTGCCCGCAACCAAGGTACATGCCCTTGACCGGAATCGAACCTGGGACCCTTCAGTCCGCAGGCCGACGCTCTCTCCACTGAGCCAGACCAGTTTCGGCTGTTCCTCATGTTTTTAATTCACTTGATTTTTAGGTTCACTTGTTGATAGATATGTATTTGTTGTTCATAATTTTTATCTTTACTTTTTCTTCTTCCTCTTCTTTAAGAATACCTTTTAGCATTTCATATAATACTGGTTTGGTGGTGATGAACTCCTTTAGCTTTTTCTTATCTGTGAAGCTCTTTATCTGACCTTCAATTCTGAATGATAGCTTTGCTGGGTAGAGTAATCTTGGTTGTAGGTTCTTGCTATTCATCACTTTGAAAATTTCTTGCCACTCCCTTCTGGCCTGCATAGTTTCTGTTGAGAAATCAGCTGACAACCATATGGGTGCTCCCTTGTAGGTAATAAACTGTTTTTCTCTTGCTGCTGTTAATATTCTCTCTTTGTCTTTTGCTCTTGGCATTTTAATTATGATGTGTCTTGGTGTGGTCCTCTTTGGATTCCTTTTGTTTGGGGTTCTGTGTGCTTCCTGGACTTGTAAGTCTATTTCTTTTACCAGGTGGGAGAAGTTTTCAGTCATTATTTCTTCAAATAGGTTTTCAGTATCTTGCTCTCTCTCTTCTTCTGGCACCCCCATAATTCTGATGTTGGTATGCTTGAAGTTGTCCCAGAGGCTTCTTACACTATCTTCAACTTTTTGGATTTTTTTTTCTTTTTGCTTTTTCAGTTGAGTGTTTTTTGCTTCTTTGTATTTCAATTCTTTGACTTGATTCTTGTGTTCCTCTAGTCTGTTGTTGGGTCTCTGTATAATATATTTTATTTCAGTCAGTGTATGTTTAATTTCTAGTTGGTCCTTTTTCATATCTTCGAGGGTCTCATTATATTTATCGGCCTTTTCTAGGATATTCTTAAAAAGCCTTATAACCGTGGTTTTGAATTCTATATCCAGTCATTTGTTTTCCTCCATTTCTTTTGTTTGTGATCTGTTTCTTTGATGCCGCATTTCCACTGCTTCCCTGAGTTGGTAGGGTAGATTTGTGTGCTAGGTTTCCTATATGGCCCAGTGGGTCGGCCTCCCCAGTTAACCTGAGGTGGACACTCTTGGTGCCCCCCTTTGTGGACTGTGTGTACAGCCTTGTTGTAGTTAAGTCTTGATTGTTGTTGGTATCACTGGGAGGAATTGACCTCCAGGCCAGTTGGCTATGAGGATCAGCTGTGTCTATGCTAGGAGAAGTTCGGTGCTGGAGACAGCCTTATAGGATTAGACTTGCCAAATTGCAAAAGCCTCTGTGCTCAACTTGGATGGGGTGGAGTCTCAGGGCGGAGCAGACAGTCTTGGCTTCCCGTCAGCCTTGCCCTTGCACGTGCGCTCGCGCCACCAGACCTCTGCCTTCCCTGGCTCCCGAGTCTCTGCCCGAGAGTCCAGGTTCCCCCCACAAGAGCTTGGGTCCCCAGGGGCTTGCCTGGAACTGGGGTTCAGTGTAGTCAGGAGCTCCCGACTCCCTTCTGCTAGGGATAGCCTGTAGCAACCTCCACAGTCTTTGTGCGCACTGGCACACGGGCCTCCAGACCCCTTCCTGCCGGGGCTCCCCCGGGTCTCCGAGTCTCCAGGTGCCTTTCTCTCTACCTGACAGTCCAGACTCCCCCTGTATGAGCCTGGGTCCACGGGGTTTTGCCCGGAACTGGGGTTCAGTGCAGTCAGAACTGGGGTTCAGTGCAGTTGGGGGTTTCCTTCCCCCTCCCGCCAGAAAAGTCAGCCAGGCTCTCAGCCGCCCTTCCTCTCTGCGCGCACAAAGACCCTTTGCCGTACCTCCAATTCTCTGTGAGCTTTTCTCTTTCCTTCTAGTTGTAGAATTTCCACTCAGCCAGCTTTCCTGTGGTTCTGGATGGTGTCCGTTCTGTCTTTTAGTTGTAGTTTTGAAATTGTTGTGCGAGGCAGCAGTTTAGGTGCTTACCTATGCCGCCATCTTGGTTTCTCCCACCTAATTCATTATTATGAATTCTTTTTTTAAGAATGTAAGAAGAAAATACATGCAATTAGGTTTTAACTAATTTTTAGAATCCAGTTAGTATTGGACCTACATTAGTGCATTTATTTTCCTGAGATGTAACTGGGATGAAGAAACCCTAGAGTGGAAAATGAAATTATTGCTCAACTAATGATTATTTTGTCTACATTCTATCAAATCATCAGTTGGACTTTTTTCACTGGGTATTCTTAACTGGCAGTTGCGTTGAAATTTTATAGGTGCAGTCATAGTATTTTAACAATCTAGGAACAATGCTCATTATTTATTCTATATGGCATTTTAAACTCATCATTTTCTTTCTAGCATTATAGTTAATAGAGAATAAATGAACATCATTACTTTTCACCCTTATGATAAGTAATGTTCCTTATCATTGTATAAGAAACTTGCTCTTTCTTCTTTTAGTAAAAAAAAACAAACACCACGCTAAATTCTTTCTTATTTCTTATCCCTCACTATTTTAGGAAAGTTACTTATAATTCTCTGCGACTCAGTTTTCTCATCTGTAAAATGGAAATTATTATACCTTACTCTTAGACTTGTTATGAAGATTGGAGATGACTGCAAGTAACTGCATAGTACCTCCCATAACACAGTCTGCTCCCCGTAAGAACTAATTCTCTTCTCTTTTATTGGTGTTAGAATCTTTATTAATTGATTTGTGTCAAAAGACAGGTTATTCAAAGATAGCGCACTAAAAAATTGTCAAAGGCTTGACTAAGCACTTCACAAAAGAAGGTATAAGAATGACCAATAATCATATAAAAAGGGGTTCAACATCATTAATAATTAGGAAGTGCAACTTAAAACCATTAATGAGATATCATTTCACACCCACTAGAATGGCTAAAGGAAAAAAGTTTGACGTTCCCAAAGTGTGAGATGGTAAGGATGTAGAGCAATTAGTGCTATTGTGAAATTAGTTTAAATTTCCATTCTTGTTCAAGAATCTTGTCAATTCTGTTCGAAATTTTTTTATGTATGTGCTAAAATTTTTCTAGAAAATACTTATGCATTCATGTACTTACTCAACAATTATATATTTAGAATTCATGGTGGGTAAAACATAGTTCTTGCCTTCAAAGAACATGTTTACAAACTGAAGCCTTGTTAATTTAGCCACATATAGCTAGTATTATTTATCACAGTTTCTTGATTCCCAAACACATGAATTATCTTACAACTAATTAAAAAACAAATCTGATTATTGTCCCTCCCCTCCCAAAAAATAGACAGATTATTCAGTCTTAAATTAACCTCTTTCCTTCAATTACATGGAAGCAAAAACTAGTGTGTCAACAGCTACTAATCTTTCTTCTGGGCTGATTCATTAAAAAGGACTCGGCATAAAAATTATTCTAAATCATAAGATTCAACATTGGCAATGCTCAGAAAATACAATCCTTCCCAAAGAGAGGGGAAAAAAAGTCTTTGCCTATCTTACTAAAAGCCAACTCCCCATAAATATTTTCCCCTACAATTTCATGAAGCAATAGTAGAATAATATTTATTTTAATTATGTTTTCCAGCACATTTGTATAGATAACTTCAAAAGATATATAAGGTATTTGTCTCATTTTGTTACTACATAATAAAATAGGGAACTATCCTTAAAACAATAACAACAAATACTTATTCAGTGATAGGCATTGTGTTCAAGTACTTAACATGTATTATCTCATTTAATCCTCACAACACTATCCAGTAAGTATCATCATCATTATTATTATTATTATTATTATTATTATTATTATTATTACTAGAGGCCTGGTGCACGAAATTCATGCACAGGGGGGTGTGCCCCTCAGCCCAGCCTGCACCCTCTCCAATCTGGCACCCCTCGAGGGATGTCCGACTGCCCGTTTAGGCCCGTTTAGGCAGTTGAACGTCCCTCCCACAATCCAGGACTGCTGGCTCCCAACTGCTCACTTGCCTGCCTTCCTGATTGCCCCTAAACGCCTCTGCCTGCCAGCCTGATCACCCCTAACCACTCCCCTGCCAGCCTGATTGATGCCTAACTGCTCCCCTGCCAGCCTGTTTGCCCCTAGCTGCCCTCCCCTGCAGGCCTGGTCACCCCTAACTGCCCTTCCCTGCAGGCTTGGTCACCCCTAACTGCCCTCCCCTGCAGGCTTGATCGCCCCCAACTTCCCTCCCTTGCAGGCCTGATCCCTCCCAACTGCCCTCCCCTGCTGGCCATCTTGTGGTGGCCATCTTGGGTCCACATGGGGGCAGCCATCTTTGACCACATGGGGGCAGCCATCTTGTGTGTTGGAGTGACAGTCAATCTGCATATTACTCTTTTATTAGATAGGATAGAGGCCTGGTACATGGGTGGGGGCCAGCTGGTTTGCCCTGAAGGGTGTCCCAGATCAGGGTGGGGGTTTCCTTGGGGCATGGGGTGGCCTGGGCAAGGGGCCTATGGTGGTTTGCAAGCCAGCCATGCCCCCTGGCAACCCAAGTGGAGGCCCTGGTATCTGAGATTTATGTATCTTCTATAATTGAAACTTTGTAGCCTTGAGTGGAGGCCTGGGCAGGCCAGGGCAGGCAGAAAGCTTGGCTTCCTCCATTGCCGGGGAAATCCAAGCCTCCTGCTCACTCTGTGGCCGCAGCCATCTTGGTTGGGTTAATTTGCATGCTCGCTCCTGATTGGCTGGTGGGCATGGCTTGTGGGTGTAGTGGAGGTATGGTCAATTTGCATATTACTCTTTTATTATGTAGGATTACTAGTGACCCAGTGCACAAAATTTGTGCACATTAAAAGGGAATTAATTAGAGGAAATATTTTAATATTGCCATTTGCCCTTTCTCTATAATAGAAGTGTCAGAGATGAAAGAAAATTAGTAAAATGTATATGTAAATCTTCCTCCTGTCAGAGTCTGGGGGGCATGGCCTGAGGTCCCCTGTCAAGCCCCATCAGGCGGGGGGCACAGTCTCAGGTCCCTCGGCCCAACGCCAGGGCTTGGTGCACAGCCTGAGGTCCCCCGGCCTGGGTCGGGACAGGGGGCATGGCCTCAGGTCCCCTGTCAAGCCCCACCAGGCAGGGGGCGCAGCCTCAGGTCCCCTGCCCCGGCCCAGTGCCACGCAGGCTCAGGTCCCTGCTGATTGCTCGTTAAGGCTCCTTACGGGAATTCGGCATCTGCTGTGGGTGCAGCCATTTTGTGTTACGGAATCCCTGCCTCCACTGTGGGTGCAGCCATCTTGTTACAGTGTGCCAGTCAATTTGCATATTCCCTCTTTATTAGATAGGATTATTCTCATTTTAGAGAGAAACTTGGTCATGGAGAGAGTGAACAGCCTGGTCCAGGTTATGTAATCTGTAAGTTTAGGGTTGGAATTCCAAGTGATTTACACAAAATTCATTATGCTTATTTACACTTGAGCTTTAAAAGAATAGCAGTCCTTTTATTCTTAAAAAAATAAAATGATAGCCCTAACCAGTTTGACTCAGTGGATAGAGCATTGGCCCACAGACTGATGGGTCTCGGGTTCGATTCCAGTCAAGGGCATGTACCTTGGTTGCGGGTTTGATCCCCAGTAGGGGCGTGCAGGAGACAGCTGATTAATGTTTCTCAAGGATGTTTCTAACTCTCTATCTCTCTCCCTTCTCTGTAAAAATTAATCAAATATATTTTTTAAATTTTTCTTTAAAAAAAATAAAAAATTATATAAGTATTTCTTTACCTTTTATTTTAGGCAATAATAAAATCTAGTTCTAAATATACAAAGCATTCATTTAGACTTTGCTCCTCAGATTATGTTGGCCTCAGAAACCCTTTACATTCTTAATAATTATTGAAGACCCCAAAGAGCTTTTGTTTATGTAAGTTGCATCTATCAATATTTATTACATTAAAAATTAAAACTGAGAAACATAGAATATTTAAACATTTATTTTAAAATAACAAAGAACCCATTATATGTGAATATAACTAATGTATTATTTTTACTAATGTATTTTTTAAATAACTATAGTTATGTCATGAAAAAAGTAGCATTACTTTACATTTTTTCAAATCCTATAATATCTAGCTTAATAGAAGACAGCTGAATGCTCACATCTGCTTCTGCACTCAATCTGTTGTGACTTTAATGTATATCGAAAAAATCTGGCCTCTTACAAATGTGTAGTTGGAAAAGGAAGGAGTGTTTTAATAGCCTTTCATACAATTATTGGTATTATTCTTTGATTCAAAACCAGAACTTGATAAATGTGGTTTTTTTAAAGTTGGTTTCAATATGGAATTTGAGACAATATCAATGAACTTTTTGTTCACTGTTGTATTAAAATCCATTGATTTATTTGGCACTTGAATGGATCTTTTACCTTGCATGGTTTTGAAATATTACATTAGACCAGTGGTCGGCAAACTCATGAGTCCACAGAGCCAAACATCAACAGGACAACGATTGAAATTTCTTTTGAGAGCCAAATTTTTTAAACTTAAACTACTTCTAACGCCTCTTCTTCAAAATAGACTCGCCCAGGCTGTGGTTTTTTGTGGAAGAGCCACACTCATGGGGCCAAAGAGCCACATGTGGCTCGCGAGCCGCAGTTTGCCGACCACGGCATTAGACTTTTGAAAAATACTGGTTTACTTCAAATCTTCCAAATGTTGATACATTTAATTATTCAGTCTTTTAAAATCCAGCCATATTGAATCATTTCACCACTGATCTCGTCAGAATGTCAGCTTGCAACTCAATCACAATAGTGCTTTCTTCCCTTGAGACAACCATCTACTTCATTCAGTACACATCAGAAATGCTCTGCGTACTTTTCATTTTATTACACAGAATGTTTTAAAGGAACATGTACTCAAGAGACAAGTTTTAATAACATTAATAACTTTCATCTTTAATCAAGAAAATTCTTAAGTGAAACTGGCTTTTTGTTTGTTTTAGTGAAAGTGTGTGGAAGTAAAGAATATGACTACTGGTAGAGTTTAGTGCCACTGTCTTAAGTCACCAGCAGTTTATACACTATGCACAATCAGTGCAAAATGCCAATAAAGTATTATCATAAAAATAATTGTGAGTTCATGGACCCCCTGAAAGGGCCTTAGGGTCTCCAGGAGTCTAAAGACCACACTTTTAGAACATTGATTTAAAGTTATACTCTTCTTCTGCCAATCAGATATTCCCTAGTAGGTAACTTGGAAGAGGGAATGAAAATCTGATAGAAAAGTTGCATGTAAAAATGTTTTATTCCTTTGATTCTTGGTTCTCCCTGTTGTACTATAAAAGTTAAATAAAATTAGGCCTTTTACATCTACAAAACTCTAAATTCATTTCTTTTTAATTGCTTGTCTGGATTATTAATCTCATGTCTATGCTTATGCCTATAAGTTATTATATTGTTTTGAAGGTTTTTTGAACAATATATTAGGAGAGAGAGAGAGAGAGAAGAAACAAGAACTAGGATTTTCCCAGTCTGTAAATTAGTTACAGTGTATAAACCGCTCAGCAGGTAAGTCATTCAGGTCAGTAGGGTTTTTTTACTAATCAACCTCTACATTAATTTACTAATTTCTCTGTACCTCCCAATGTGAGAACTCTATGCAGATGTATTATTGTGTTTCCTAATTTGAATAGATTATTAATATTTTAAAATGCAATTGAAGATACACAGATTGTGCATATTAGCTCTTTTCTATAACTGATTGAAGAGTGAAATAATATATGCTGCTTAGAAGTCAGTTGTCGTGGGTAAATGATAAAAGCTGACACTAAATTGAACCTGAGGTGAACGAACGCCTTTAGTCTGGGACATTGTAAATTATTTAATTCTGAAAATATCTCCTGAAAATTAATTTAAAAATTTATCCCAACTAATTCTTCCCTCCCTCCCTCCCTCCCTCCCTTTCTCCCTCCCTTCCTTCCTTCCTTCCTTCCTTCCTTCCTTCCTTCCTTCCTTCCTTCCTTCCTTCCTTCCTTCCTTCCTTCCTTCCCTCCCTCCTTCCTTCCTTCCTTCCTTCCTTGTTAATCCTTAACAGAGGATTTTTTCCCCATTGATTTTTAGAGAGAGTAGAAGGGAGGGAGGAGGAGGAGGAGAGATGCCCTTGACCAGGAATCAAACCTGAGACCCTTCGGTGCACAGGCCAAATCTCTAACCACTGAACCACATCGGCCAGAGCTATCCAAACTAATTCTTTAGGAATAAAGGTTAAAGACTTAATCCTATAATTTTATAAATCCATGGTGTCTAACAAATTTCATGTTTATTTTACTCTGATGTCCAAATCTGTTCATACAAGTTCTTAAACAAGAAGTATTGATGCTTATATATCAGACTAGAGGCCCAGTGCACGAGATTCGTGCACTGGGATGGAAGCGGTTCCTCAGCCTGGCCTGCACCCTCTCGCAGTCCGGGAGCCCTCGGTGAATGTCAGACTGATGGCTAAGGCCCGCTCCCCACAGGGAGAGGGCCTAAGCCAGGGGTGGACAAACTTTTTGACTCGAGGGCCACAATGGGTTCTTAAACTGGACCGGAGGGCCGGAACAAAAGCATGGATGGAGTGTTTGTGTGAACTAATATAAATTCAAAGTAAAGGAGCGGAGGGGAGAGCAAGAGAACCCTCTGCTCTTTCAGCTCCAAGGGCCAGATAGAATAGCCGAACAGGCCGGATCCGGCCCGCGGGCCGTAGTTTGCCCACTGCTGGCCTAAGCCATCAGTCAGACATCCTTAGCACTGCCACAGATTATTCAGCGTCTGCCCCCTAGTGGTCAGTGCACGTCATAGTGACCGGTCATTCCACCGTTTGGTCAATTTGCATATTAGCCTTTTATTATATAGGATAGCTTTGTTTTAGAGTCATTTTATATTTTGAATATGTCACTAGTTTATTATTTTCTTTTCTTTTTCTGCTTATAATCTAATAGTAAGAGATAATAGAGGACTTTTACCAAATTGTCTTACTTCTTATCATAACATTTTAAATAACTTTATTTTGAGTTAAAAAAAAACTAACATATTTATCATAGGAGTAGTACAGGTAGGGTACAGTGAAAGAGGTATGTTCTTGAGATTTCAATTATCACTGCCATGTGCTCTACTGAGGTTGTGCTAATCAGGGGCCCACCTCTGGGCTTGCAGATGACCTCTCTCCCAGGCTGCTAACACCCAAACCTTTCTTTGTCTTTCTCTTTAAATGCTACTCATTCTTCAAGGTTCTCCTCAATCAAACCTGGTGATTCCAAGTTCCATACTTCTCCCTCTTGTATAGTTACAATCTAGGGGCATTTCTTACACTTATTCAGCATTTTCTCTAGCTTGTTACCATAGTGTTCAGTTCTTAATAGGCACCCCAGGAAAATTGTTATGATCAAATATAAGCTGTCAGAAAAAAATGAATGAAACTTCATTAGAATGGGTTTTTTTTTTCAAATGATTTGACATATATTATGATTTTAGAAAATCAACACAAAATTAGAGATGGACACAATGAAAAATTCAGAAAAACCAATTTCCCTAAAGAAGTTACAAATTGCTTTATCCTCAAAGCACTGGAAAATTTTGAGCAATGGGTTTTTTGTGAAAGGGAGAGTAAAATGTTAGCATAAGACTGGATATGGAATACACAATACTTTTAGTAAAGAGGAAAATAAACAATGTTATCTGCCTGATTTCTCAAAGACCACGTATTTAGAGGAATAAAACAAGTCTGACAGATTTAGACGAGACAATCTAATTGGAGCTCAGCTCAGTCCAGTTCTATGGGCTTAAATCCACAATGGAGTATAGACTCATATCTGTAACATGAACTAAAAATATCTGTTTCTGTGAAATATGAACTTTAATAAGGCTAAACAGAGTAGCATCACTTTCTCAACTGTGTGATTAGACTTTCAACAGAAATAGGAATCCTATCTAATAAAGAGGGAATATGTTAATTGACTGTCATTCCCTCACAAAATGGCAGCACCCACAGCCAATAAGGAGGGAATATGCTAGTTGACTGCCATGCCCTCAAAGATGGCAGTGCCCACAGCCACAAGATGGTGGCGCCTGGTCCCCTCAGCCCCACTGGGGCAGCAGGTACATGGCATGGCTGGGCCTGCCCCCAGGCGGGTCCAGCCGCTCTGTGCACCTGCCTCCAGAGTCCCCCAGTCCCCTCAGCCCCCCAGCCACCCAGGGCTGGCCTGAGACGCAGGCAAGTCTCAGATGGTGGCTGCCCAGCTGACGCCCGAGGCACAGGCAAGCTTCAGATGGCAGCTGCCCAGCCGACGTCCGAGGTGCAGGCAAGCCTCAGATGGTGGCTGCCCGGCCGCCCAGGGCCACCCGAGGCACTAGTAACGAGGGCCAGCCGAGGCTTGCACTGCCGGCAGTGGCAGCAGCAGAGGTGTGATGGGGCATTGCCTTTCCCTGATCACCAGGTCATCTCCCGCCCCTGAGGGCTCCCATACTGTGAGAGGGGGCAGGCTGGGCTAAGGGACCCCCCTCCAGTGCATGAATTTTCATGCACCAGGCCTCTAGTTATAAATATTAGAAGACACAGTTTCCATTTTTGTAGATATAAACTTAGAAACCCCAGAAAAATAAAAATTCAATACAATATATATTGGATATAGAAAATCAATAGCATACCTGAAAGAATATAAGTTTTAGCCCTAACTGGTTTGGCTCAATGGATAGAGCGTCGGTCTGCGGACTCCAGGGTCCCAGGTTCGATTCCGGTCAAGGGCATGTACCTTGGTTGCAGGCACATCCCCAGTGGGAGGTGTGCAGGAGGCAGCTGATCGATGTTTCTCTCTCATCGATGTTTCTAGCTCTCTATCCCTCTCCTTTCCTCTCTGTAAAAAATCAATAAAATATATTTAAAAAAAAAAAAAAAAGAATATAAGTTTTAAAGGGGTCCTATTTGCAAAAGAAGCAAAGATATACTTGATAAATGTACAACAATAACATAGTCATAATTAAGAAAATCAAACACTATGAAAACACTGAATTTTGCCATATAATGTATACATTTAATGTTATTACAATAAATATCCTAAACAAATTGGGGAGTGACTTCCTGAAATACACTGGAAGAATAAACAAGCAAAATGCAAGGAAACATTTGAAAATAGATAAGATACCCTACCATTTTTTAAAACATATTAAGCTACAATAATAAAAAGGGTAGTGCTGGAATAATAATTAAATATTAGGATATAATATCTCAGGTATTATATATTTAAAACACTTATTTATGCATATATATGCATATGTGCATATATCTTAATTTACAGTCCATTTAGTTTCTAATATATAAAAATTTAATATATTAAAAATAATGTGTAACAGAACTAGTTAGTGAGACAAGAAAGGATTATTCAGCAAATAGGAGTGAAAAATGAAGGATTTGAAAATTTGCCAATTAAGATGGCCACTTCTTGCTACATGAACAAATAAAACGTGTGTGCTGTGAGAAGCGCTAGAAGGAAAAAGTTGCTATTGGAACTCTGAAATTCTGCAATGGGAAGATTCTAAATATTATCTATTTGTCCAGAGTATCCATTAGATTTTAAATCCCAATGGTTTTTGCAATGTATCCATCTTTGTCACCCTCACAACTAACACTGAGCTTTTCACACTATAAGTGTGCAATGCACTTTTTGATAAATAGTTGATAGATTTATTTATTCATCTACTCCTTCAAATAGTAGAGAGCAGGCAGACAGCTATGGTTGGGAGGGGAACTAGAAGGGGGGGTGGAGGGATTCAGAAAAAAGAGTGCATTTTGATCCATCTTTTTATACACATGGTTATACCTATTTTGCTTGCATCATACTTTCCTATAAAGATAAAAGCAATAGCAACAACTGAAATCTAAAAACAACCTCGTGCCTTCAGCTTTTGGATCATACCATGTCTTATTAATGGAGCAGTTGGGTAATCAGGCGTTAAATAATAGAAGCCTGCAGAGCAGAGCCCTTCATGACTTTCTTCATGCCATAATTCAAGCTCACTAGTGTGAGCTTCTTTTTCCCATTTGATAATGGATAATTTGTAACCGAGGTCTCCATACTGGGGAATTGGTTTCATTTCCAGAAGAAAGTAAGATTTATATGAGAACAGCAAGATGATCATCACAATAATCTTTCAAAAGTCAAGAGATAACCTTATCTCATGAATAAAATACTGTCCAGCAACCATGTGTTCTAAAATAAGGGTCTTGCTCTTGATCTCACTTTTCTATCATGGAAACTGTAAAATTATGATAAAATACAAGGTATTACTTGAGTTCAGAAAAAATTGAAGGCATTTTATTTAAATGTTGCTCTTTCCTCTAGTGTGCTATTTTATTGTTGATTTTTTACATGATATGATTTCATGGTATTTTGGTAGAATTTTGTATCTAAAAGAAATCTTAATGTAATTTGTAATATTGACCTGAAAGTTCAGAGGCAACATTAGCAAATAACAAGCAATATCTGAGTAAAATGTTATTATTTATGACAAAGGTATCTCTATCATATCATGACATGTTAGTCAATTGTGCTAAAAATGCATTCTCCAGTGCTTTATGGATTGTGTTTATTCCTTCATGTCAGTTTTCTGTTCTTTTAGAAACCTTATATCTATATAACTGTGATTTCTCTTCTATTCAAATAAGGACCACATTCCTTTCTTCCTACTCCTAGATGATTGCCAGTCCCTTCCAGTTTCATGAATCTATGATTGTTCAGTAAAATTGAATCCTTATAGATGCTTTAAATTTTTAGAAGCATTTATGGAAAACAGAATTGACTACATGTACTACCCATCTTGTAGAGGGCACTTTCTCTCATATAGTCTATTTTGCTCTATACTGTAGGACCTGTACTGCTATATTAAAAGCTGGTGGTTTTTTAATATCTTTATTGTTGAAAGTATTACATATGTCCTTTCCCCCCTCCATTGACCTCTCCCATCCTGCTCCCCCCCAGGCCTTCACCACACTATTGCCTGTGTCTATGGGTTATGCATATAACCATATGAGTTCATTGGTTGATTTCTTCCCCCACCCCCTACCCCTGCCTTTCCTCTGAAGTTTGACAGTCTGTTGGGTGTTTCCATGTCTCTGGGCTATTTTTGTTCATCAGTTTATGTTGTTCATTATATTTCACATATGATTGAGATCATCTGATACTTATCTTTCTCTGACTGGCTTATTTTGCTAAGCATAATGCTCTCTAGGTCCATCCATGCTATTGCAAATGGTAAGTTTTTTTTCTTTTTACAGCTGCATAGTATTCCATTGTATAGATGTACCACTGTTTTTTAATCCACTCATCTGCTGATGGGCACTTAGGTAGTTTCCAAATCTTAGTTATTGTAAATTGTGCTGCTATGAACATAGGAGTGCATATATCCTTTCTGGTTGGTGTTTCTGATTTCTTGTGATATATTTCTAGAAGTGGGATCACTGGGT
This sequence comes from Plecotus auritus, assembly GCF_963455305.1. Classification (NCBI taxonomy): domain Eukaryota; kingdom Metazoa; phylum Chordata; class Mammalia; order Chiroptera; family Vespertilionidae; genus Plecotus; species Plecotus auritus. The sequence continues at coordinate 187,557,988 of NC_137771.1, read as the reverse complement.
CAAACGGGAGCTCCATTTTTAATTTTTTGAGGAAATTCCAAACTGTTTTCCATAGAGGCTGCACCAACTACTGGTGATTTTTTGATAGATCAACAGATAGACTAACAGATATATATTATGTATCCTATCTAATAAAAGAGTAATATGCAAATTGACCATACCTCTGCTACACCCACAAGCCATGCCCACCAGCCAATCAGGAGCGAGTATGCAAATTAACCCAACCAAGATGGCTGTGGTCATGGAGCGAGCAGGAGGCTTGGGTTGCCTCTGGCGATGGAGGAAGCCAAGCTTCCTGCCTGCCCTGGCTGGCCCTGGCCTCCGCTCAAGGCTACAAGGTTTCAATTATAGAAGATAAATAAATCCAAGACACCTGCTTCCAGCCTGCCCTGGCCTCAAGGAGGTGCTGGGGGGAAAAAAGAATAAAGAAAAAAAGGAGGGGCTGGGAGCTTGGGTTGCTGGGGGCCGTGGCCAGCCTGAAAACAGCCTTCAGCCCCTCACCCAGGCTGGCCAGGCATCCCAGTGGGGACCCCCACCCTGAAGGGGGTGTGGCCAGCCAGAAAACAGCCCTCAGCCCCTCACCCAGGCTGGCCACATCCTCATGGGGTGAGGGTCCCCACTGGGGGGCTTGGCCAGCCTGCAAACAGCCATCAGCCCCTCACCCAGGCTGGCCAGGCACCCCAGTGGGACTCCCACCCTGATCCGGGACACCCTTCAGGGCAAACCAGCTGGCCCCCACCCATGCACCAGGCCTCTATCTATACTAATAAAAGGATAATATGCTAATTAGACTGGGAGACCTTCCAGGAGACCTTCTGGACGTTCTTCTGAACAAAGCCTTGGTGGAGGGGCCAAGGTAGAGGCGGTTAGAGGCCAAGAGGAGAGGGCAGTTGTGGGTAATCAGGTTGGTGGGGGGCAGGGCCACTGGGGGTAAGCAGACCAGCAGGGGGGCCAGTTGGGGGCAATCAGGCCATTAGTGGGGGTCAGTTGGAGGTGATCAGGACAGCGGAAGGGGGGCAGTTTGGAGTGAGCACGCCAGCAGGGGGGCAGTCGGGGGCGAGCAGGCCAGTGGGGAGGGAAGGTGGGGGTGACCAGGCCAGCAGGGGGGAGAGTTGGGGATGAGCAGGCCAGCAGGGGAGGCAGTTGGGGGTGAGCACACTGGCACAGGGGGGAGCTGGGGGTGATCAGGCTGGTGGGGGGGGGCATTTGGGGGCGAGCAGGCCAGTAGCAGAGTGGTTAGGGGCAATCAGGCAGGCATGCAGGTGAGTGATTAGAAGCCAGCAGTCCCGGATTGCGAGAGGGATGTCCGACTGCCGGTTTAGGCCCGATCCCTGTAAACTGGCAGTAGGACATCCTTTGAGGGGTCCCAAATTGGAGAGGGTGCAGGCCTGTCTGAGGAACACCCACCCACCCCATGCACGAATTTTGTGCACCGGGCCACTAGTGTGTGTGTGTGTGTGTGTGTGTGTGTGTGTGTGTGTATGTGGTAGTTGGATGGATGGATGGATGGATTGATGGATGGTCAAGGAGACAGGTATATACTATTTAGTCTCTTCCTGATGAGGTCAAGGACTTAAACTATTTGCCTTCCAAAGCCTTTGCATAACAGACATCCTTTGTCTTGCTGAGTACCACGTGGACTAGTTAATAATGCGGATTTTGTAATCAAAGAAAACATGATAATTTCAATAGAAACATCAAAAGTGCTTTATGCAAGTAATGTCCATTGCTAGCTACACATTTCCCCACCTTTCGGGTAATTTGTGGATACCATCCCAACAGAACTTTTCTTGTTTTGAGGCAAACCATTCAGAGACCCAATTCTCCACTTCTATGTTTTGAAGTGCTGCTCAGAAAGTGAGTGTGCCATTGATTGGAACAAGTGGTAATCTGAGGGAACAAGGTCTGGTGAATACAGCGGGTGAGTTAATACTTCCCAGGCAAGATCTTTTAATGTGTCTCTAACTGGTTTTGAAGTGTGTGATTGTGCGTGATCATGATGCAAAATTACTTTGCCATGTCTTCTGGCCCATTCTAGTCATTTTACCACCAAAGCATGGTTCAAATTGATTATTTGTTGTTGGTAGTGATCAGTATTAATGGTTTCACCTGGTTTTAGAAGCTCATAATACACCACACCTTCTTGATCCCACCAAACGCAGAGCATTGTCTTCTTTCCAAAGCGATTTGGCCTTGCAGTCAATGTTGATAGTTGACCTGGATCAACCCATGATTTTGTGCATTTGGGATTCTCAAAATAAATTCACTTGAGGGAAACCAAGATGGAAGCATAGATAAGCACCTAAACTGTTGCCTTGCACAACAATTTCAAAACTACAACTAAAAGACAGAACGGACACCATCCAGAACCACAGGAAAGCTAGCTGAGTGAAAATTCTACAACTAGAAGGAAAGAGAAAAGCTCACAGAGAATTGGAGGTACGGCAAAGGGTCTTTGTGCATGCGGAGAGGAAGGGCAGCTGAGAGCCTGGCTGACTTTCTCTGGCAGGAGGGGGAAGGAAGCCCTGACTGCACTGAACCCCAGTTCTGACTGCACTGAACCCCAGTTCTGGGCAAAATCCTGTGGACCCAGGCTCATACAGGGGGAGTTTGGACTGTCAGGTAGAGAGAAAGGCAACCAGAGACTCGGAGACCCAGGGGAGCCATGGGGGAGCCCCGGCGGGCAGGGGTCTGGAGGCGCGCATGCCAGTGTGCACAAAGACTGCAGAGGTTGCCACAGGCTTTCCCTAGCAGAAGGGAGTCAGAAGCTCCGGACTGCACTGAACCCCAGTTCTGACTGCACTGAACCCCAGTTCCAGGTGAGCCCCTGGGGACCCAAGCTCTTACAGGGGGGAATCTGGACTCTCGGGTGGAGGCTCGGGAGCCGGGGAAGGCAGAGGTCTAGTGGTGTGCGCGCACGTGCAAGGGCAAGGCTGACAGGAAGCCAAGACTGTCTGCTCCGCCCTGAGACTCCACCCCATCCAAGCTGAGCACAGAGGCTTTTGCAATTTGGCAAGTCTAATCCTATAAGGCTGTCTCCAGCACCGAACTTCTCCCAGCGTAGACACAGCTGATCCTCACAGCCACCTGGCCTGGAGGTCAATTCCTCCCAGTGATACCAACAACAATCAAGACTTAACTACAACAAGGCTGTACACACAGTCCACAAAGGGGTGCACCAAGAGTATCCACCTCAGGTTAACTGGGGACCCACTGGGCCATATAGGAAACCTAGCACACAAAGCTACCCTACCAACTCAGGGAAGCAATTAAAATGCGGTGACAAAGAAACAGATCACAAACGAAAGAAATGGAGAAAAACAAATGACTGGATATAGAATTCAAAACCATGGTTATAAGGCTTTACAAGAATATCCTAGAAAAGGCCGATAAATATAACGAGACCCTCGAAGATATGAAAAAGGACCAACTAGAAATTAAACATACACTGACTGAAATAAAATATATTATACAGAGACCCAACAACAGACTAGAGGAACACAAGAATCAAGTCAAAGAATTGAAATACAAAGAAGCAAAAAACACTCAACTGAAAAAGCAAAAAGAAAAAAAAAAATCCAAAAAGTTGAAGATAGTGTAAGAAGCCTCTGGGACAACTTCAAGCATACCAACATCAGAATTATGGGGGTGCCAGAAGAAGAGAGAGAGCAAGATACTGAAAACCTATTTGAAGAAATAATGACAGAAAACTTCCCCCACCTGGTGAAAGAAATAGACTTACAAGTCCAGGAAGCACACAGGACCCCAAACAAAAGGAATCCAAAGAGGACCACACCAAGACACATCATAATTAAAATGCCAAGAGCAAAAGACAAAGAGAGAATATTAAAAGCAGCAAGAAAAAAACAGTTAATTACCTACAAGGGAGCACCCATACGATTGTCAGCTGATTTCTCATCAGAAACTATGCAGGCCAGACGGGAGTAGCAAGAAATTTTCAAAGTGATGAATAGCAAGAACCTACAACCAAGATTACTCTACCCAGCAAAGCTATCATTCAGAATTGAAGGGCAGATAAAGAGCTTCACAGATAAGAAAAAAGCTAAAGGAGTTCATCACCACCAAACCAGTATTATATGAAATGCTGAAAGGTATTCTTAAAGAAGAGGAAGAAGAAAAAAGTAAAGATAAAAATTATGAACAACAAATACATATCTATCAACAAGTGAACCTAAAAATCAAGTGAATTAAAAACCTGAGGAACAGAATAATCTGGTGAATATAATAGAATCAGGGGCATAGAAAAAGAGTGGACTGATAATTCTCAGGGGGAAAGGCATATGGGGGCGTTCAGGAAGAGACTGGACAAAAATCATACACCTATGGATGAGAACAGTGGTGGGGAGGTAAGGGCAGAAGGTGGTGTGGGAACAGGGTGGAGGGGAGCTATGGGGAGAAAAAGGAGAAACAATTGTAATAATCTGAATAAAGATTTATTTTAAAAAAATAAATAAATAAATCCACTTTTCATCGCCAGTCATAATTTGATGCAAAAAATACTTTTTTTCATGCCATTGAAGCAACATTTTACTGATGACTTTTCGGTTTTCCATTTGTCTTTCATTCAGTTGATGTGGAACCCATTTTCCTTCCTTTAAAATCTTTCCCATTGCTGCCGAAACCGGTTTGGCTCAGTGGATAGAGCGTCGGCCTGCGGACTGAAGGGTCCCGGGTTCGATTCTGGTCAAGGGCATTTACCTTGGTTGCAGGCACATCCCCAGTAGGAGGTGTGCAGGAGGCAGCTGATCGATGTTTCTCTCTCATCGATGTTTCTAACTCTCTATTTCTCTCCCTTCCTCTCTGTAAAAAAAATCAATAAAATATATTTTAAAAAAAAATAAAATAAAATCTTTCCCATTGCTTATAAATAATTAGAAGTTATTTGCTGAGCAACGTTTAATCTTTCTGCAAGTTGTTTTTGAATTTGACACGCATCTTCATCCAATAATGCTTGTAATTGTTGGTCTTCAAACTTTTTTGGTTGACCTGGACATTCTCTGTCTTTCACATCGAAATCATCACTTTTAAAGCATTTAAACCAGCGTTCACAAGTATCTTGAGATGGAGCATGTTCACCATAAGCTTCCTGTGTATACGATAACTTTCAGCAGCACTTTTCTTCAAAATAGAGTAATGAATTAAAACTTCCTACAAATGCTCTTTTTTTTTGGCATGAAATTTGACATTTTTAAGCATAAAAATATCTATGATGTTAACACCTTCAGAAAATTTTACATATGAAGTTTTGAAGCTTGCTGTCAATACAACAAAATAGCATACATACCAAATCGCATATATATCAACATATGTGTAACTCCATCTATTGAAAAAAAATCCACATTACTAACCGGTACACCTGGTACTTCCGCAGGAGCCTGTCCAATACTGTACTTTTATGAATCGCCTACTGGGATGCTCTGAAACTATGCCAGAGTTTCAACCAACTTAGATTATTACCTATGAAGATCCTTTCAAGCTTTGGATAGTAGCATGGCTGCTGAAACTTAACATTTCTTCCCTCCTTGAAATAGTGGTGGACTGATCAAATAAGATAATATAATTCTGTGGTGTGTTTTTTTTTGTTGTTGTTGTTTTGAAATGTGCTAAAGAGCATTTTCCCAAATTGTATTTAGAAAGTTATATCAAGAACTCATGGTCATAGACAACAGTGTAGTGATTGCAGGGAGTGGAGAGGGGTGAAGGTAAAGGAGGGTATGGGGGAATAAATGGTGATAAAGAAAAATAAAAATAAATAGTTATGAAAATTATATAAAGAATAAATAAGTCCTTTAAAAGAAATATTGATGGTTTGTTAAACAAAATAAAGTTGATTTGTTTCTAAAGGAATTTATCTTGTATAACAAAAAGAATGAGAAAAAGAACGATTTATAGGAACAGATTTATTTTTCTGTGCAAAAATTTCATGAGTACTTTTTAAAAGAACAACTAAAATCAAGAGGTAGCACTATGAAGTAGGTAGGTAGGACTAACATCCCTTTCATACACATTCCCCCACTAAATTATAACAAATCACTTTGTTCATACTATCTCTCTGCAAAATGGGAATAAATTTAGCCACTTGGCATTAAAGTCCTTCAAAGATGGCATTAGTGATCATTCTAAAGAATTCCCAGAACTAATCAGGATACATGAGCTAATACATGCCTTGACATTATATTGGTTATGATTTATCTTTCTCAGAGATGGGACATCAAATAATCTTGGATCGAGGATATTTAGGATGGCATTAGACATTGAAAGACAATGTGAACATAGTGACAAGGCCATTTTCACAGTAATATAGGATCCATGTCTAAAAATAATTTCTAAGTCCTGGCCATCCATGTGGGCAATATCTCCAGTGCTTTAATATCTCTAGAGCAAAAGTGTCCACGTTGTACATTTTCATAGGGGAAATATAATATACATGATATATACATTCATCCAACAATGATTTTAATAGATAGAGAGCATCAGCTAAGGCCATTAAGAGGTTGAAAGGCCAGAACTTATATCAATATAAGATAGTTTATAATACCAATGCTACTCCATAAAGACCTTTCTTGAGAATACAGTGGAACTGACAAGTTAAAACAACAGGTCTATGTTCATCCTACCCACCCCAAAATATCTAGGTACCATGTACAAGTATATAACCGTAGCAATGGGACACCTCGATTTCATAAAGTTGTGTGATGGGTACCTTTGAAGTCTTTCATCATAGTTCAAAGCAGTGAGAAAGAATGGGCCTAGCATCTAATGAACAGCTACAACAAAGAAGCACTATGAAGCATATTTTGTCAACATGAATTCCCTGAATGCTTCAAGTATTCCTCACAAGCAGTTTGTTTAATCCCATTTCACAGGTGAGAAAGAAATTGTCACCCTGACTGGTTTGGCTCAGTGGACAGAGCGTCAGCCTGCGAACTGAAAGGTCCCAGGTTCGATTCCAGTCAAGGGCATGTACCTTGGTTGTGGGCACATCCCCAGTAGAAGGTGTGCAGGAGGCGGCTGATCGATGTTTCTCTCTCATCGATGTTTCTAACTCTCTATCTCTCTCCCTTCCTCTCTGTGAAAAATCAATAAAATATATATTTTTTAAAAAAAGAAATTGTCTGCGTGACTTTCTTACGCTGATACAGCCAGGACGTGTACGGGATTTGTTCTTTGGGTTATGTTTGGTGTATTCTAGGAGCTGTAGAGGAATGCAGGGATATATGCCTTTCATCAAATTATTTGCAAGTCAGTGAGGTGTATATAGATACACATACAAATGTAATAACGCACTAGGATAAAAAGAGAAAGAGCCCGGCCAGCGTGGCTCAGTAGTTGAACGACGACCTATAAACCAGAAGGTCACAGTTCGATTCCTGGTCAGGGCACATGCCTGGGTTGTGGGCTCGATCCCCAGTAGGGGGCATGAGGACGCAGCTGATCAATGATTCTCATCATAGATGTTTCTATCTCTCCCTCTCCCTTCCTCTCTGAAATCAATAAAAATATTTTTTTTAAAAAAAAAAAAAGAGAAAGATTGAGAAACACAAAATTCAGAAGGGTGGTTACTCTTTTCCAAAGAAAGAGAGGGATTAAGGAAGGACACTTCCACTTTTTAAGTAGAGTGAGGGTACATTGATTCTTGTTTTATTATTCTTTATTACATATATTACATTTATGTGTACAAAACAATGTAGTACATATTTTTGTTTTGTACGTATAAAATAAGGGACTTCGTGTTATAAAAACACTATTACAAATACCTAAGCTGTATGTGATTTACACCAGACCTGCTAGTGGGAAAGTTCAAAATATAATTTACGTATCGATTAGCTGTTATGTGATTTGGAAGAAAATAGTTTTCAAGTTGTATATAACTGATGGGCTTGGTCTCAGAAAAGCCATTTGATAATTGGTGAAACTACAATTAAGCACTCCATCCTCATACCACATTTGTGACAGCTGTTAATACCATAAGATAAGAATATTTAAAAATGGCTAATATTGTTATATAATAACTTCCTTCTTCATAATTGAAGATATTCCCCAGCCACACTGTGAATCCACATATTCCCTGTAGCAAATATGACAGGGCCTTAAACATAGTGGACACACAAACGAGGGCTGCATTTAACATAACTAACACTAATGCATACTTACCATCTAGGTGCTTTACATACATTATTTTTTATCCTCACATCCACTCTGGAAGATAAGTGAGCTTTTCCCACTGTCATTGTCAAGAAACTGTGGCTCAAAGAGATTCAATATTTTGGCCCAAGGTCACAGGGGTAATATATAGCAAACACAGTATTTGAACCAAGGTCTGTTCCACCAGACAATCATCTAATGGCAGGTAACAATAATCCTCACTACCATCTTGTAAGGTATGTTCTGTTGTCATCCTAAATTGACAAATAAGGAAACTGAACACACACTTGACTTGGACTTGAGGAGACTTAAGTGGGAGGGAGATTGGACCAGTTCTCATGTCCCCACATCTGGGTTTGTGCCAAGCACTATGGTAGAAGAGAAAGACACCGTGTCATGTGCAAACTTTTCTATGGCAAACCAGGGCAGAACCCTCACTGAAAGGCAAACAGTACTCTCTGGATTTGAGTGGCCTGAGACTGGAACATATATACTCTGCCCTTTGGCCTCTTAAGAGTGGACAGAATCTCCTACGTAGCCCAGAAGACCAAAATCCACAGCAATATGCACTTAACACTTGAGTTCAGTGCCCCATTAAAGTGTGGTGAGTCAAGAATTTCCCAAAAGCTATCTCTATTTCTCCTTCTCACAACCAAGCTTTTAACATCAAAGTTTATTGTTAAAGGTATTCTTAATAGAAATATTGCTGTATATATTTTCACTAGAAAGAAGAATGTCAGGGAAATTTGTCATGATAGGTGTTTACCATAAGTTTGACATGCATTGTTAGATCGTTCTGCTCTCCTTCCATAATTTTTCTATGCAATTTATTTATATGCATATTTAAATGGTGTGCTCTTAATTGAAATTATAGTGTGTTCAAGCCAGATTTGACACTGACTGGCAGTTGCTGTTAAGGAATACTTGGAACCTATGTATGAACGGGTCATTTTTCAAATAGTACAGACTTAACCATGTTATTCAGCAGAATATTTCAGGAAATCAAATAGTTGATAGTGTCAATACAAGTACCTCATTCATTCCATGCAGGATTGTGTGTTGGTCACCTTTATAGCCCATAACCCCAGAACCACATATGGCATCACAAATAGTGGGCCCATTAGCTTCTTTTCACATATACTGCCTACAAACCCAAGGGCCTTGAAAATAAGTCTTTTTAAAAATATGTTGTTATTGATTTGAGAGAGAAGAAAGGGGAGGGAGAGAGAGAGAAAAAAAACACTGACCAAGCCCACAACCGGGGCAATTATTCTGACCAGGAGTCAAACCAGTGACCTTTTGGTGCATGGGACTATGCTCAACTGAGTCACACTGGCCAGGACAAAAATAACTTTTAAAAAATTATTCAATCCTTGGAATACTTCTTTTAAAATGTGGGTATTTGTATTTTATACAAACAAAACAGTATCTGATTCAGTTTTTAGTCATTTTCATCCAAATATTTATTACTAGAGGCCCAGCGCACGATTGAAATCGCGCAAGGAGGTGCCTCACCTCCTGCCGTGTGAGGAGGCACCCTGCGGGAAGGGGGGGGAAGGGGGGAGTGGGACCCGCACCTGACTTGCAGCCTCCCCCGGCCCCGCTGCCTGTGTCTGCTCCGGGGCCTCGCGAGCCACCACGCCGGCTCAGGCAGGCCCTCTGCCTCTGTCTCCGTCTCCGCTCCGGGCCTCACCTGCGTGCGCAACCTCCTCCTGTCTGGTCATGACCCATTGCGGAGTCCTGGCCTAATTTGCATATTACCTCTTTATATATAGATTATAAAAGTACAGCCTGTGGCAAAGGAAACAAATCCAGACTATTACAGATAGAAGATTCTTGGTAGGGTAATAGCCCAAACAATTCAAGGAACCAACAAAAACACCAAATAGGTTTTTTGGTTTTTTTATTTTAGAAAGGCTCACATTTTATAAAGAGTAGCAGATACTTTATCTTCCTTTTCCTTCCCTTGTGTCTTCTAATCTGCATATCTCCTCTAGATCTCAACCACTCTGTGCCTCCATTTCACTCAACCACTCTGTGCCTCCATTTCATCATCTGGAAAATAGGATAATAATAATAATACCCTTCTCTTTGGGTTGTTGGTAGATTAAATGAGGTAAGACAGTTGAAATGTACAAATCAGATACTTGGCATGTGATAAGTGCTATATTTTAGCTAACATAATTTTTATAATTATTGTTCCATTATTATTATTCCATGATTGTTATACACCATAACTTATCTTAAAATAGCATCTAAGAAATAAATTTAAAGATCATGTGTGGGGGGAGGTCTTCAGAGAGGAGTGGAGGGATCAAGCAAGAAAAAAAGAGAGAACTTATGGACATGGACAACAGTGTGGTGACTGTGGGGGTGGGGTGGAAGTGGAAGGAGGGCATAGGGGGGATAAAAGGTAATGGGAAAAATAAAATATCATTTGAGGTACATTTATGAATATAAAAATGTATAAATATAATTGAATGAGAATTAGTATATAACCAAAGGTCACTTGGGGAATAATAGTCTTGAAAATGATAAAATGAAGCCACTATTAAAAAGGCTTTCCGTGGCCAGTGTGGCTCGATTGGCTGGAGCATTGTCCCTTGCATTGAGGAGTCATGGGTTTGATTCCCAGTCAAGACACATGCCCAGGTTGCAGATTAGATATCCTGCCAGGGCTACTGTGGGAGGCAACCAATCTCTCACAATGACGTTTCTCTCTCTCTCTCCTTCTCCCTTCCGCTCCCTCTCTAAAAATCCATTTTAAAAAAGAAGAAAGGCCTTTACTTTTCCGCAGACTAGCTTACATGGCGTCCTGATGTGTTCAGAAAAGAATCATCAACCCCATATCAAATGTACCGATAATGCAAAGAACTTTGCTACAGGGAATGTCTGACCACTTGGTCGTGGTCTCTTCAAGATTATTTTTCCCCTGTCACTTTTGTTTGGCAATTCGAAATCAACTAAATAGATAAGTAATCAGACTTAGAACTATTTGGGATTCAAAAGAGGAAAGGAACTAACATTTGTTGAATACCTTCTAAGTGCCAGAAAGGTTACCATGTGCTTTATATGTGGTCATTATTTCATTTAATTCCCATAACTATCCCCCGTGATAGAGAGTATCCCTATTTTACAAGTGAGCACATTATTTCCCAGAGGCGTCTTCATCTGATATGATTAGTCAGCTGAGAAGTAAGTGGTGGGTCACCTAGAACCTGGATTTATCTATCTCTTACGCCTGTTCTCTGTATACTGTACAATATTATGTTTATTTTGAGCAACTGCTTTTGACTCACTATTCTTGTATAGTACCAGTCCTCCAAATTATCTGAGAATCACCTTTAGAATATGACTTTATGACCTTATGGGAAGTGCTAACAAAATTTTCTTATTTTCTGAATCTAATTAAAAAGATATTTCTGTTTAATTTGTGGGGATTCTGGCAACATTTCTACAGAGAAAGGGTTCCTAGGTAGCAGCTGTTGAAAAATCTCCATAAACATTTCATTTGATATTCTCATATTTTACATTAGTGCAAGTGTTTTGCACACCCCAGGGATGTGAAATGTACTATAAAAGATGCAGTGAGCTGCCAGTCAGTGCCCTGCGGGGGCAATTCTGAAATGGAGTCCTGCAAATGTTGTTTGTTTCTTTTCAGCCTAAACTGCATGAAATTTTGAACCAAATCGCAGGGTGGATGAAGGGGTACAGGAAGCTAATACAGAGCTCTGCACCCCTATGGATGCTGAATAAATACTTGTGGCCTGAATGACAGACTACTTATTGCCAAAGTCTAAAACTTTTTGTTTTGAGATGTTGGTTTTATGTGGCTCCTGTGGTTTTTCAAACAATTTCTCCAATTACCATCATCATCCTTAAGAGAAAGCCAGACGCTACTCCTGAGCTGCTCTCCCTGTCGCCTGTGAGGAGAGAGGCTGCCTGGGAGGTGCCCGATTCTGTATTCTGCTTGGGTTTACCTTCCGGGACACAAGAAGGATGGTTAGTCTCAGGAAGCGGAAGGAGCTGGACTGATTGGGGAAGCATCTGGTTTCATGGGAAAACTTGGTCTTTTACGGGCCTGAGTTTTACTCACAGCTCTTTTGCTTTCTGATTGTGTGGCTTGGGCAAGATTTTGTTGCTTCTCAGACACTCCACTTTCTCATCTCTACTACAGGGAAATAATGTGAGGATTAAATGAGACAGTGTAAGGCATGGCACTTACTAACTGGTAGCTATTGTTATTTTCATTACTGATGAGGCAGTAACCACAAAAGCATTATGTACTGAATATATACTCTTAGAAGTCTGAGAGATTTTATATCATTTGTTGCCACTTAAATAAAGACTTTTTTTTTACTTTAGATATCATAGATCAATCCAATAGTGTTCCCTTTTCACTTAGTGGCTGCACATACAGTTTGAATGGAAACTAATACCTTCTCCAGTATTTCTTCTTCAGCTGTCTTATTCTCCCGGAGTCTGTATTGCACACTGCCTCAGATTATCTCATTGATTACTTAAACCCTGTTGTCTAAATAAGAGGTTGTAAAATCCTAGAATCTATCTTCTATGTCTAGAGCCAGTTAGCCCCGCGGGGGATTATTATTATTCTCAAAAGAGCTGTACTACCTGGAATTAATGTTGAAGCTCTCCATTTTCAGAAACTAGACAGCATGAAATACTCCTCGTGGGCCATCCTTTTTCATTGTTTTTTATATAGTGGCAGGTGTTTTAATATGCAAAGCACAAAACTGGTCTTGAACAGTGGAATGCGTTTTAGAGTTGTAGCGGATGGTTCATCCTTAGAGGGAGAATGGGCTTTTCTGTTTACTGTGTTTCAGTAAAAAAAAGTTAAAATTAAAGTTTTGTTGTCATGAATTAAAACACCACACAATGAAACTGAAGTAAGTAAATTAAATTTTCAGTAGATTCTATGAGGCAACAACACAGGAAAAAAAAGAAACATGACCAACACTTCAAGTATGAAAACACATAATTTCCATCACTCATTCCAATATTTTTTTTCAGAGAGCCCCAAACTCCTATATATTTGGCTCTAACTAGATCATTGTTTTTCCAAAGCAATAAATGAGATATTAGTGGTGTATAGGTGAAAAATGATTTTCATATTTACTTATTTATTTTAGTATGCTTTCAGAAATTTAATTGGAATATTAAATTATAATGTAAAATTTCCTTTTTAAATAAAATTACTTATGTAAAAAGGGGCAACAAAAATATTAAGAAAATGATATTATAGGAGTTAATATGGAAATGGCAAAAGTTATAGAACTGAAGTTCAGAAAATACTGATCTAAGTGACTAATTGAAAATGTGTTGGCACATGTTTGATAATAGTTATTTTGTTGGATGGTTTCACAATATTAGAGGGTAAGCACCTGATGACTTAAAGAAACCAGGTTGAGCCCAGCCGATGTGGCTCAATGGTTGAGTGTCAATCTCTGAACCAAGAGGTCATGGTTTGATTCCCAGTCAGGGCGCATGCCTGTTTTTGGGTTCAATCTCCAGTAAGGGGCGTGCAAGAGGCAGCCAATCAGTGATTCTCTCTCTCTCTCTTAATCTCTGAAATCAATAAAAATATTTTTTAAATGAACCTATGTTGTGACATTCTGCAATCAGAGTCTTGCCTGATTAAATTAGCAGAGTAATATAGTATATACTTTTCTATCTATCACTCCTTACTCTGAAATAAATCCCAAATGGAACAAAGATCCAAGGGGAAGAAAACAATTTTGTTTTGCAATCTTGGAGTAGGAGAGGTCTTTCACGTACCTCTCAGAAGACTTTGATGAAGACCTATCAATTTGACCACTAAAACCTTTTTAATTTTTTGCATAGCAAGATATGTGGGTAAATAATAAATAAAAGCAAAAAGCAAGATTAAAGTTATTTGCAGCACATATGACAGACAAAAATTAATTTTATAACATATTAAAATTCCCCACAACATACTAAAATAAAAGATAACTAAAGGATAATAGAAGAATAAATGTTATGAACATGGTCACAAACTAAGAAACATCAATGGCTTTTTAACATATAAAAATATGCTTATATTCTCTCATAATAAAAGAAACGGAAATTAAAACAGATACTCCTTTTTTACCTGTGTGGCAAAACTAAAAGTTTAATAAATATACTGAGTATTGCCAGCTGGCATGGCTGTGGTTGAGCATTGACCTATGAACCAGGAGGTTACAGTTCAGGTCGCCGATTTGATCCCCAGTGTGGAGTGTGCAGGAGGTGGCCGATCAATGATTCTCTCTTATCATTGATGTTTCTCTCTCTCTTCCTCTCCCTTCCTCTCTGAAATCAATAAATATATGTATTTTTTTAATTTGCTGCTTTTATTTTTGCTTTTTTTTCTTTATCGATTAAGGTATTACATATGTGTCCTTATCCCCCCATTGCCCTCCCACCCCCCTGTTCCTGCCCTCAACCCCTTAGTGTCTGTGTCCATTGGTTATGCTTATATGCATGCATACAAGTCCTTTGGTTGATCTCTTCCCCTTACCCCTACCCTCCCCTACCTTCCCTCTGAGGTTAGATGGTCTGATTGATGCTTTGTCTCTGGATCTGTTTTTTTTTCATCAGTTTATGTTATTCATTATATTCCACATATGAGTGAGATCATGTGATATTTGATTGACTTATTTCGCTTAGCATAATGCTCTCCAGGTCCATCCATGTTGTTGCAAATGGTAGGAGTTCCTTCCTTTTTACAGCAGCATAGTGTTCCATTGTGTAGATGTACCACAGTTTTCTAATCCACTCATCTGCTGATGGGCACTTAGGCTGTTTCCAAATCTTAGCTATTGTAAGTTGTGCTGCTATGAACATAGGGGTGCATATATCCTTTCTGGTTGGTGTTTCTGGTTTTTTGGGATATATTCCTAGACGTGGGATCCCTGGGTCAAGTGGGAGTTCCATTTTTAGTTTTTTGAGGAAACTCCATACTGTTCTCCACAGTGGCTGCACCAGTCTGCATTCCCACCAGGAGTGCAGGAGGGTTCCTTTTTCTCCACATCCTCGCCAGCCCTTGTCATTTGTTGATTTGTTGATGATAGCCATTCTGACAGATGTGAGATGGTACCTAATTGTCATTTTGATTTGCATCTCTTGGATGATTAGTGACTTTGAGCATGCTTTCATATGTCCCTCGGCCTTCTGTATGTCCTCTTTTGAAAAGTGTCCATTTAGGTCCGTTGCCCATTTTTTTATTGCATTGTTTATCTTCCTTTTGTTAAGTTGTATGAGTTCCCTGTAATAAGATATACAAAAGAAAGGGGGAAAGAAAAATAATCTATTGCTCTTTATAAACTTTTAGCTTTTCTAAATTCAAATTTTAAATCTGAGGCTATTTGGTGTTTTTTTGATTCCTTGAAATTGCTTTGGCTGTTGCTCTACCATGAACCTTCTTTCGACAATAGTCTGGATTTGTTTCCTGTTGCCATAGGCTGTATTTTTAAAATACAAATATCTGCATGAAAAATACAGAAGACTGAATCAAATACTAGGGTGTATTATGTAAACAAAACCAATACTTAGATTTTTTAAAAGAATTTAGAGGACTGAGTGCTTTTTTAAATCATTTCAGGACCCTTGGATTTGTAGGCAGAACCTTTTCATGAGAAGACTAGTGGCCCGGTGCATGAAATTTGTGCACGGGGGAGGGGGGTGTCCCTCAGCCCAGCCTGCACCCTCTCCAATCTGGGACCCCTCGAAGGAAGTCCTACTGCCAGTTTACAGGGAACAGGCCTAAACCGGCAGTCGGACATCCCTCTCACAATCCAGGACTGCTGGCTCCTAACTGCTCACCTGCCTGCCTGCCTGATTGCCCCTAACCACTCTGCCTGCTAGCCTGCTCACTCCCAACTGCCCTCACTGCTCGTCTGCTTGCCCCCACTTCCCCTCCCCACTGGCCTGCTTGCCCCCAACTGGCCCCCTGATGGCCTGCTCACTTCAAACTGCCACCCCCCCACACTGTCCTGATCACCTCCAACTGACCCCCACTGACAGCCTGCTCACCCCCAACTGGCCCCCCTGCAGGTCTGCTTACTCTCAACTGACCCCCCCCTGCTGGCCTGATCACCCTCAACGCCCCCCCCCCCCCAACGGTCACCCACAACTTCCATCCCTTCCGGGCCTGATCACCCACAACTGCCCTCCCCTCTTGGCCTCTAACTGCCTCTACTTCGGTCCTGCCACCATGGCTTTGTCCAGAAGAACATCTGGAAAGTCTCCTGGAAGGTCTCCCAGTCTAATTAGCATATTACCCTTTTATTAGTATAAATAGAGGCCTGGTGCACAGGTGGGGGCTAGCTGGTTTGCCCTGAAGGGTGTCCCGGATCAGGGTGGGGGTTCCCTTGGGGTGGCCTGGGCGAGGGGCCTGTGGTGGTTTTCAGGCCGGCCATGCTCCCATGGGGTGAGGGTCCCTGCTGGGGGGGCATGGCCAGCCTGAGTGAGGGGCTGATGGCTGTTTGCAGGCTGGCTATGCCCCCCAGTGGGGACCCTCACCCCATGGGGGCATGGCCAGCCTGGGTGAGGGGCTGATGGCTGTTTTCAGGCTGGCCATGCCCCCCAGCGACATAGGCTCCCAGCCCCTGCTTTTTTTTTTTCTCCAGCCCCTCCTTGAGTGGAGGCCAGGGCCGGCTGGTAGCCTGGGTCACCCCCGGAAACCCAGGCCCCCAGCCACTCCTTGAGCAGCAGCCAGGGCGGGCGGGAAGCTTGGCTTCCTCCATCACCAGGGGCAACCCAAGCCTCCCGCTTGCTCCAGCTCTGTGGCCACCACCATCTTTGCTGGGTTAATTTGCATACTCGCTCCTGATTGGCTGGTGGGCATAGTGGAGGGATGGTCAATTTGCATGTGTAGTGAGGAAGCTAATGGTACTACTATCTGTCTATGCAAGCCCTCATTAAACACTCAGTCACAGTGCTCATGCCAACACAAGCATGGCTGGAACCAGTGATCAAGGGAGAGAGTGTGAGGAAATGAATTCTGAGATATAGCCCGAGGCCAGGTCTTTTTAGGCCTTGCAGGCAAGGCGAAATATTTTGGACTTTATTCTAAGTGTGATATGCAACCACTGGAGAATTTTATTTTTGATCATGTCATTTTTTTATGTGACCTGATATATTTAAATTAGAGAAGTCTACTGAAGCCATTTTTTAAATATATTTTTATTGATTTTTTTACAGAGAGGAAGGAAGAGGGAGAGTTAGAAACATTGATGAGAGAGAAACATCGATCAGCTGCCTCCTCTACGCCCCACAACCAAGGTATGCCCTTGACCGGAATTGAACCTGGGACCTTTCAGTCCATAGCCCGATGCTCTATCCACTGAGCCAAAGCCATTTTTTTATCTATGGTGTCTCTTATTCTTTATGGCAAAGGGTATTTTACTTTTATAACACTTATTATTTTTACATTATGAAAGAAATGTATGCTTTTCTCACTATAGAAAATACAAAAAATATTTAAAAGCAGGTAAATACATTTGTAAATCTAACCCAGAGTTTGGCAAATTATGGCCAATAGGTCAACTGCCTGCTTTTTGTAAATCAAATTTTGTTGGAATAACAGCCACATGCATTTGTTTACTATTATCTGTGGCTGCTTTCCACATCACAATAGCAGAGTTTAATAGTTCTAACAGAAATGATATGACCTGCAAACCTAAAATGTTTACTACCCAGCCCCCCAGAGAAAGTTGGATGACTCCTGTCTAACCCTCTGAAATAATGTTAATTTGTTAGTACATTTTTCAAAGGTATGTACTAGACACATTTTTAAAGAGTCACGATCATACTGTAAAAGTAATTATATATATATTGCTGAGTTCACTTACCACTATATTATCAGCATTTTTGCACAAAGTTAATATTCATTCATTATGAAAGATAGCCAGAAGCCAACATTTTTAATGCTTGTATATAGTCCATCTTATACCTATACCATCTTCTGCTTAAATAATTCCTTATTTATTCCCCCATGTCAGACATTTAGACTTTTCAAATTTTGATTTATAAATAATGATGTAGCGAATATCTTTGTTTGTAATTGTTTTCATTTCTTTAGGCTAGATTTCTTAAGGTGAAATTATGAAATCAAACAGTATCAACATTTTTAAGGCTCTTCATAAATACACTCAGGTTTTGAATTATTGTTCTCCAAAGCTCTGGATGTCTATAAGGATGTATAACATGATTTGGGTAAACTACAGCAGTGGAGATTACTTTGGAGTATCTTGGGACATTTACTAGTTTTCTCATGTTTTGGATAGACCATTGTTGATTTACATGCATTAACCCATTTAATCCTTACAGCTAACTTTGGGATAGGTGCTATTATGTCTATTTTAAGGTGGTGGTCCCTGACACTGGTTAGGAGCTTTTCTAGAAGCCACTTTTTTTTTCTTTTTTCTTTTTTCCTGGAAACAACCAGGCCAAAATGTGTTATTATTAATCTTATTTTACAGATAATCATATTAAAAGGGATTACATAACCTGCCTAAAGCCATACAGACTGTGTGTGGCAGAACCCGTTTTCTACCCCGTTGGCTCTCTCTCCCTTGGTGGTGCATGTGTTATGTCTACATTCTGGATTATGTCTCCCCTTCAGGGTCCAATCCAAATTCCATCCCTGCCATGGTCACTGTAAGGAGGGAAACAGTATTTGAGCTGGCTCCTGAATAGGAGTGTGTAAAAAAATAACAACAAAATGGTGGCAACAACAATAATTAATTGAAATTTAGAGTTTGTTGTATGCCAGGCTAAGTGTTTCAGATACTTTACCCCATTTATTTCCCCTAACAACTGAAAGTGGTGGCTACTATTATTATTTCTTCTATACATGAGGGAATTAGTCATCAAGAGTTTAATCTTGGAGTTATAAAATTATTAATTAGCAGGATTGTTTTTCAAAACTAGCTGTAATTCAGAACTCAGACTTTTAATCGCCTTTCTTGAAAAATACATATGCTCGCTCTCACACACACACACACACACACATGCACACACGTCACATCACGTACACACACACACACACACACACACACACACACACAGCCGAGCATGGTCACATTGGTATGACCTTAAGCATGTAGAAAATAAAGGTTAGAAGATGGGGTAGGGAAGGTGAGATGTAATAGATATTGAAACTGATAAGGTATAATAGGACCAAATATTTAACTTTTTAAAGATTTCCATTAATTTTTGTTTTATATACATTGAGTCTTTGTTTCTGTTTCATTACTAGTGCTTCATCTGTCATTGTAAACATTACCAAATTGTGCTTTTTCAGGTGTTGAAAATTATCATGAGTACATGAAAGCTGGCCCAATTATTGTGCAGTTGAGAAAGATTTAGCTAAGTGTAGATTATTGTGCATTTGGAATATTCATGTCAACACCTGGTTGGGTGAAGGCCAGAAAATTGCAATTACAGAAAGTGAATTATGAAATTCAGACCAGTACACCTAGTAGGCAGTTAATAAATGTCTTTAAAAATAAATGCATGAAAAATTACGGGACAGTCTTTTATTTAAAGACTATGCCTTAATACAATGGTGATCTGCATAGAATAAACCAAAACCATTTTGAAAATAAAACAGCATTTTTAAGGGCTAATGCTTTTCTATGCAAATTAAATGATTCCCCAAACATATTTTCAGTAATAGCTTTTATTAAAAAGTCACCTCTCTTGCTATTTTCCCTACTATTGCTTTCATGCAAGCAGTATAAAAACATCTTTTCACATTCTTCCCACCTGATGTGATGTGTCAACACTGATCTAAGGACTTTCTCCTGTTAAGTATGTTATGTATTTATTTGTAATGCCTCTCTCTTACTGTATGCAAAGACACCCAAAATAGAGGACCTGGCAGTATTTATACTTTGGCCCATTTGGTTCAGAGCATTTTCTTGCAGTATCGACTGTCACATTTATTCTCTGAGCATCATGGATGCATATTTTTGGACTTTTCTCTGGATGTGTTATAGGACAATGGTATCAACCATCTTTCTCTAACAATCTATTGGTGCACTTAGTACACTTTTCTCCGCTATCATGTATGCTTTGGTAATAGACTTTAGTCAATTATATAAATGAACTTTCATTATCACATACATTGAGTCTTTGTTTCTGTTTCATCACTAGTGCTTCATCTGTCATTGTAAACATTACCAATGACAGGGAACCATGGGTTCCAGAACACGGCATGGAAACCATAGCTATGGGAATGGGTATTCATTAAAGGTGAGAGGCATGGCCCTGACTGGTTTGGCTCAGTGGATAGAGCGTCGGCCTGCAGACTAAAGGGTCCCAGGTTCGGTTCCGGTCAAGGGCATGTACCTGGGTTGCGGGCACATCCCCGGTGGGGGGCGTGCAGGAGGCAGCTGATCGATGTCTCTCTCTCATCGATGTTTCTAACTTTCTATCCCTCTCTCTTCCTCTCTGTAAAAAATCAATAAAATATATTTAAAAAAATAAATAAAAATAAAGGTGAGAGGCATGGACAGATCTGCATTTTAGAATGGCAGCTCTGGTCATGAAATGGAGGGTGGATTAAAGAGGGGACATATTGCCGAAACCGGTTTGGCTCAGTGGATAGAGCGTCGGCCTGCGGACTGAAGGGTCCCGGGTTCGATTCCGGTCAAGGGCATGTACCTTGGTTGCGGGCACATCCCCAGTGGGAGGTGTGCAGGAGGCAGCTGATCGATGTTTCTCTCTCATCGATGTTTCTAACTCTCTATCCCTCTCCTTTCCTCTCTGTGAAATATCAATAAAATAGATTTAAAAAAAAAAAAGAGGGGACATATTAGCAGCCAAGGTAATTGGGAGAGACAATGAAGGGTTAAACTTTGGAATATGAATTAGAAAAAATGCAATATTTGAGAAGTAAAATTGATTTAAAAATTAGACAATTATTTGTGATCAGAATTGATGAATAAGAAGAGATCACTGATGGCTTCTGGCTTTGGAGACCAGCATAAGTGATGGTGAAGCTGGTGAAGACCAAGGAGCATTCTTACCTTGGTTCACAGTGAGGCCGATAACAAACTTGATTTTAAGCATGGCAAAGCTGAGGTAGTAAATGTCCAGTGGACAGTTAAATACAGATCTAGAACTCAAGAAAAAGATTGGGGCTGGCTTTGAATCTTGTAACCAAATTGATAAAGCATGGGAGTGATGCTTTAGAAGAATAGTGTTTAACAATGATATTCTAGACTGGTTGTGGGATGAAGAAATATATAGAAAACTCTCCTCCTTTTTTCTTTTACTCCACCATATTGACCATATACAGGCTCCTCAGGATCATTACCTGAGAAATAATGCCATTTATACCAAGAGAGTCCATTTTGAATAATATAAAGCCTAGAACCAGTCAGAATTGGGTTCCAATAGCAGCTCTGAGTTTCACTCACCAGGTAGCCTTGAGATATTCAGTTAGCCTCTCTAAATCCAAGTTTTCTATCTGTAAAATGACAATGATAATTTTTACTTCATAAGATAATCCTGAGAACTAAATTTATGTAAAGTACCCATTACAGTGCTTCAAACTAGCAAATGTTCATTCAGTAAATGGCTATTTTACCACAAGTGGGTTAGATTATAGACCAAAAAGGGAATTTGTGGACTGTTCTAAAAAATGTACTATGCTTCTATAGGAAATATCCATGTTCCAAGCAAATTGGCTTTGATACTATGGTCTTCATTACATAAATATTTAAATTCTTACTTTAAAAATTCTATTTACTTTTTAAAGAAATAGCTGATTTTTCCAATTGCCAATTCTTTTTATTTAGCTCTTCAGCCACCATCTTAATCTCATAACTAATATAAATACCACCCTGAATTGAGAGTTCCTTAGAAGTAAGGACCATGTCTTATTGAATAATAATTTATTGAGCATCCATCTGCCAAAAACTGGACATAAAAATATACTGATATGTACAATATAGTTCCTCCTCTCATGGGGCTTAAATTCTACCTGGGGAAAATGATATT
The DNA here is from genome assembly GCF_963455305.1 of Plecotus auritus. Classification (NCBI taxonomy): domain Eukaryota; kingdom Metazoa; phylum Chordata; class Mammalia; order Chiroptera; family Vespertilionidae; genus Plecotus; species Plecotus auritus. The sequence continues at coordinate 187,535,791 of NC_137771.1, read as the reverse complement.
CAAATATAACCCAAAATAATGTGTGTTATAATAAAGACTAGAGGCCCGGTGCACGAAATTCGTGAACGGGGTGGGGGTGTCCCTCAGCCCAGCCTGCACGCTCTCCAATCTGGGACCCCTCGAGGGATGTCTGACTGCCCGTTTAGGCCCGATCCCACCACCGGAATCAGACCTAAACGGGCAGTCAGACATCCCTCTCACAATCCAGGACTGCTGGCTCCCAACTGCTCGCCTGCCTGCCTTCCTGATTGCCCCTAACCGCTTCTGCCGGCCAGCCTGATCACCCCCTAACCCAGGGGTGGGCAAACTTTTTGACTTGAGGGCCACAATGGGCTCTTAAACTGGACCGGAGGGCCGGAACAAAAGCATGGATGGAGTGTTTGTGTGAACTAATATAAATTCAAAGTAAAGGAGCGGAGGGGAGAGCAAGCGAACTGGATAGAACAGCCGGATCCGGCCCGCAGGCCGTAGTTTGCCCAAGGCTGCCCTAACCACTTCTCTGCCAGCCTGATTGATGTCTAACTGCTCCCCTGCCAGCCTGTTTTCCCCTAACTGCCCTCCCCTGCAGGCCTGGTCCCCCCCAACTGCTCTCCCCTGCAGGCCTGGGTCCCTCCCAACTGCCTTTCCCTGCAGGCCTGGTCGCCCAACTTCCCTCCTCTGCTGGCCTGGTCACCCCTAACTGCCCTCTCCTGCAGGCTTGATCACTCCCAACTGCCCTCCCTTGCAGGCCTGATCGCCCACAACTGCCCTCCCTTGCAGGCCTGGTCTCTCCCAAATGCCCTCCCTTGCTGGCCATCTTGTGGTGGCCATCTTGTGTCCACATGGGGGCAGGATCTTTGACCACATGGGGCAGCCATCTTGTGTATTGGAGTGATGGTCAATCTGCATATTACTCTTTTATTAGATAGGATAGAGGTCTGGTGCATGGGTGGTGGCCAGCTGGTTTGACGTGAAGGGTGTCCTGGATCAGGGTGGGGGTTCCCTTGGGGCATGGGGTGGCCTGGGCGAGGGGCCTGTGGTGGTTTGCAGGCCGGCCACGCCCCCTGGCGACCCAAGTGGAGGCCCTGGTATCTGGGGTTTATTTATCTTCTACAATTGAAACTTTGTAGCCTGGAGCAGAGCCAAGCCTTTTGCTTGCTCCGTGGCGGCAGCCATTTTTTGGGGGGATTTATGTATCTTCTATAATTGAAACTTTGTAGCCTTACGCAGAGGCCTGGGCCGGCCAGGGTGTGTGGAAAGCTTGGCTTCCTCCATCGCCCGGGGCAACCCTAGCCTCCTGCTCTTTCCAGCTCCATGGCTGCCACCATTTCTGTTTGGGTTTATGTATCTTCTATCATTGAAACTTTGTAGCCTTGAGTGGAGGCCTAGGCCGGCAAGGGCAGGTGGAAAGCTTGGCTTCCTCCATTGCCAGGGAAACCCAAGCCTCCCTCCTGCTCTCTGTGGCTGTAGCCATCTTGGTTGGGTTTATTTGCATATTCGCTCCTGATTGGCCAGTGGGCGTGGCTTGTGGGTGTAGCAGAGTGATGGTTAATTTGCATATTACTCTTTTATTAGATAGGATGTGTACCAAGGACTATGGAACAATGTGGCCAGTGTGGCTAAGTGGTTGAGTGTTGACCTATGAATTGGGAGGTCATAGTCCAATTCCTGGTCAGTGCACATGCCCAGTTTGGGGGCTTGATTTCCATTGGAGGTGTGCAAGAGGCAGCCAATCAATGATTTTCTCTCATCATTGATGTTTCTCTCTCATTCTCCCTCTCTCTTCCTCTCTCAAATGAATAAAAAATATTTTTTTATAAAGAACTATGCAGCATAGTGGAAGAAGAAATTCATATCATCTGAATTGACAAGAAAATCTTAGTAAAGAGGGTGATGTTTAAACTAGACCAAATGTGCAACAAGGTCAATAATGAATGAAAAAGACATTAGGGAATAGGGAGGTATACATGAGATGCTACTACAGGCAAAGATTCATAAGTAGGCAAAGATTTATTTGGACTTTGAATACAGAAGATGATGATAAAAGGTGGAACAGCTTGGCATGCATCTAGGCATGTATGCAATGGTAAGATATTAATAAATAGTAATCTGATTGATGGGAAATAAGATCAGAGAGTGCTACCCCAGAACTAGCCTCTGCAGATCCCTGGGAACTAAGCAAGAAGGTCCCTGAAGTTCCAAAGATTTTATGCAGTAAGCAAAAAAAGAGGGATTATACATTCTGAAACTAAGGTACCCTATGTGACATGGTAAAAGAAGAGTTGGAGGAAGGTTTTTTCCATCAGGGATGTTGTAGGTAAAGATGGCATATTGGGTCATCTTGAAAGCTATTTCAATAATGTGTGTGTGTGTGTGTGTGTGTGTGTGTGTGTGTGTGTGACCTGTTGTAAGTCTAGGGCTGGTACACCTTTGGAGAGCAACTATAAAGATATAAAAATGACATTTTGTGAATATCACCTGGGGTATTTGAGTAATAATATCGCTAACAAATATAGCAAAGGTGACATGAAAGATTATCAATTGTTGGGATAACTTCAAGCATACCAACATTTGCATCATGGGGTTGCTGGAAGGAGAGGAGAGAGAGGAAAAAAATGAAAACCTTTTTGAAAAAATAATGACAGAAAACTTCCCTAACTTGGTGAAGGAAATAGACATACAAGTTTCAGGAAGCACAGAGAGTCCCAAACAAGATGAACCCAAAGAGGCCCACACCAAGACACATCCTATTTAAAATGCAAAAGGTTAAAGACAAACAGATAATCTTAAAAGCAGCAAGAGAAAAGCAGTTGGTTACCTTCAAGGAAGTTTCCCATAAGACTGTCTGCTTGAAACTTTATAGGCCAGAAAGGATTGGCAAGAAATATTTTAAGTGATAAAAAATAAGGACCTACAACCAAGATTACTCTACCCAGCAAAGCTATCCTTAGAATCAAAGGACAGATAAAGAACTTCCCAGACAAGAAAAAGATAAATTAGTTCATCATCACCAAACCAGTATTATGTGAAATATTAAAGGGTCTTCTTTAAGAAGAAAAAAGATTAAAAATATGAACAATAAAATGACAATAAATACATATCTATCCACAATTGAATCTAAAAAACAAAATAAATGAACAAGCAGAACAGAAACAGACTCATAGATACAGAGATCATTTTGACTGTTGCCAGATTGTAAGGGGGGTAGGAGTATGGGTGAAAAAGGTAAAGAGATTAAGAAGTACAAATTGCTTGTTACAGAATAGTCATGGGGATGTACAGTATAGGGAATATAGTCAATAATATTCTAATAACTATGTAAGGTGTCAGATGGGAGCAAAATTTATCAGGATGATCATTTAGTAAATTATATAATGTCTAATTACTGGGGTATACACCTGAAACTAATGTAATAATATTTATCAACTGTAAACTGAAAAATTAAAAAATAATTTAGCACTAACCAGTTTGGCTCAGTGGATAGAGCATCAGCCTGCAGACTAAAGGGTTCCAGGTTCGATTCCAGTCAAGGGCATGTAGCTTGGTTGCAGGCACATCCCCAGTAGGGGGTGTGCAGGAGGCAGCTGATCGATGTTTCTCTCATCGATGTTTCTAACTCTCTATCCCGCTCCCTTCCTCTCTGTAAAAAAATAAATAAAATATATTTTAAAAATAATAATTTAATTTTTTTTTAAAATAATAAATTGATTAACTTTACCATTTACACAACCAATGGACACAAGACACGGGGGGGCGGGGATGAGGGAATGTGACAGGAGGTAGGGGAGGCTGGGGGAAGGTCAATGGGGGAAAAAAGGAGATATATGTACTAATATATGTAATACTTTAAACAATAAAATAAAATAAAATAAACTTTACCATTTACTTTGTCCATTCTGAAATATGCCTATTTTTATATGACAGAGCTTTTTAGGCAGCAGTTACTACTTGTCAAGACATTCTTATAAAAGTCTGATATACTACATTGAAATAAATTTTTTAAAGAAATCTTTATTGTTGAAAGCATTACATACGTCCCATTTTTGGAAATAAACTTTAAACTCCTCAAAAAAACAAGAAGCACAAAGTTGGCATTTAATAATATATTATTATCTGCTCAAATAACTGAGGCCAGAATTATCAGAAAACTAGCCTAAGTCCTGGATGGAGTTGGAAGTAAATAAGAATGGAATCCACTTTCTTTATTGCTATATAACTTCCTAATATTGATAGAGGGGGAAAAGTTCTAAACAAGACCATGTCATTCTAGATAGTAAAACTATGATTCAGTTTATCTTGTGATATTCAGTAGAACAAATTTTATGGATCTAAGAGATCAAGGGAAATAGTGAGAAATCATGTTTCCTGTCTATTAAGGTGTATGTTTTCACTTTAAAAATGTGATCTTAAAAGAAGGGTGATGGGGAGGTGGTGGGGGGAATAAGAGAGAAAATTAGTTCAATCATTCATAGCAACATATATACTTCACCTGAAGAAAAAAAAGACTTTAATTGCACAAAGATTAAAAATAAAATGTTTGAACATCCTTCCTTGACTAGATTCCTGGCTTTCATGTGAGAATAAAATATACTTTTACAGTAATTTTTGATTTGGGGGTAGAATATCAAGCCCTTCAACATATCCTAAAGGATGAATGTGACACTCACATACTAGCACTTGCTTGAGCACTTTTAGAAAGAGCAGGGGAGTCTGTGCAGTAAAGGAGTTTAAAATGTTGGGTAGAAACCAGATGGCAGCATAGGTAAACACCTGAACTTGCCGCCTCACACAACCACTTCAAAACTACAACTAAAAGACAAAACGGACATCATCCAGAACCACAGGAAGGTTGGCTAAGTGGAAATTCTACAACTAGAAGGGAAGAGAAAAGCACATTGAGACTCAGAGGAGCTGCAGAAGTAAAGTGCAGAGGTACAGAGGTGCACGGAGAGGGCTGGCAACTGAGTACGCGGCTGGCTTTTTCAATCCACAGGGAGACACAAGCTCCTGACTGCTCTGAACTCCAGTTCCGGCCGAGACTCTGGGGACCCAGACTCATACGGGAAGAAACTGGACTGTCTGGCAGCGGGCGGAACTCGAGGGCGGCTTTCTCTCAGAGGTGCTTGCAGCGATTACCAAGGGACACTGAGACTCGGGGCCTCTTAGGGCAGGGTTGACGGGAAGCCATTGCTGTTTGCTCTGCCCTGAGACTCCGCCCCATCCAAGCTGAGTGCAGAGGCTTTTGCATATGAATACCCTGGTCCTTTGAAATCTAAACTTACCTATCAAACTGCACCTGAGTCAGAGAGACCCAGAACATCCAAAAGAAGGTCCAAGGCCCCACAGCAGCTTGCATTGCTTCACAGCTGGGCCTCATCTGGGCACCTCCAAACCCCAAACAAAGAAGAGGAATCTGCAGATCTCTCCGTAGCTCCTGCTGGGTGGCCTCAGGCAGAGGCTAAATTAGCACCTCCTTGGAGATCCAAGAGCCAGTGTACCCAGGGGTCAGAATAGGACCATCTAGATTACAACTCCTCAGATCCATAGGGACACACTCAGGGGCAGACTCAGTGAGCACCAAAGCCCCACTGAAGCAAGTCTTATCTCATAAGGCTGTCTCGAGCACAGAAGTTCTCCCAGCATAGACACAGTTGATCCTCACAGCCAATTAGCCTGGAGGTCAATTCCTCCCAGTGATACCAACAACAATCAAGGCTTAACTACAATAAGACTGTGCACACAACCCACAAAGGGGTGCACCAAGAGTGTCCACCTCAGGTAACTGGGGAGACTGAACCACTGGGCCCTATAGGACACCTCGCACACAAAGCCACTCTATCAACACAGGGAAGCAGCCAAAATGCAGAGACAAAGAAACAGGTCACAAATGACAGAAATGGAGGAAAGCAAACTACTGGATATAGACTTCAAAACCATGGTTATAAGGTTTTTCAAGAATTTTCTAGAAAAGACCGATAAATTTAGTGAGACCTTTGAGGATATGAAAAAGGACCAACTAGAAATTAAGCATACACTGACTGGAATAAAAAATAATATACAGAGATCCAATAGCAGACTAGAGGATTGCAAGAATCAAGTCAAAGATTTGAAATACAAAGAAGCAAAAAACACTCAACCGGAAAAGCAAAAAGAAAAAAGAATCCAAAAATATGAAGATAGTGTAAGGAGCCTCTGGGACAACTTCAAGCATAACAACATGCAAATTATGGGGATGCCAGAAGAAGAGAGCAAGATACTGAAAACCTATTTGAAGAAATAATGACAGAAAACTTCCCCCACCTGGTGAAAGAAATTGACTTACAAGTCCAGGAAGCACACAGGACCCCAAACAAAAGGAATCCAAAGAGGACCACACCAAGACACATCATAATTAAAATGCCAAGAGCAAAAGACAAAGAGAGAATATTAAAAGCAGCAAGAGAAAAACAGTTAGTTACCTACAAGGGAGCACCCATACGACTGTCAGCTGATTTGTCATCAGAAACTATGCAGGCCAGATGGGAGTGGCAAGAAATATTCAAAGTGATGAATAGCAAGAACCTACAACCAAGATTACTCTACCCAGCAAAGCTATCATTCAGAATTGAAGGGCAGATAAAGAGCTTCACAGATAAGAAAAAGCTAAAGGAGTTCATCACCGCCAAACCAATATTATATGAAATGCTGAAAGGTATTCTTTAAGAAGAGGAAGAAGAAGAAAAAGGTAAAGATAAAAATTATGAACAACATATACATATCTATCAACAAGTGAATATAAAAATCTAGTGAATATAAAATCTGATGAACAGAATAATCTGGTGAATATAATAGAATCAGGGGCATAGAAAGGGAATGGACTGACAATCCTTGGGGGGAAAGGGGTGTGGGGGGTGCAGGAAGAGACTGGACAAAAATCATATACCTATGGATGAGGACAGTGAGGGGGGGGGTAGGATAAGGGCATGGGGTGAGGTGGGAACCAGGTGGAGGGAAGCTATGGGGGGGGGGAGAGGAACAACTGTAATAATCTGAACAATAAAGATTTTAAAAAAGAAAAAAATGTTAAGGATGTTTTCAGTGAGAAACAGCACCTACTCAGAATACGGCAAATCTGTGTTCAGAATCTATGTTGTCACTCTAAGGTTCAGGAACAGTTAAGGGAGGAAAGAGAATTTCAAGGTCACTGGGAATAGTCCTTAGAGTATTCTTGCAGGGCTTATCTGTGCTCACATGCCTAATTTTTTTTCCAAGTGCAGAGAATGGCCACTTGCTTGACACAGGCCCGGTGCCATCCTTTATTCAAGTTCTTTTATATTCCTCTTCTTAAAGAAGCTGTCAAGTTCTTTTTCTGCAGCTGACAGAAAAGGCCAAATCTGTGGTACAGGAAAGGAGGCGCAAAAAGAAACTTTTTTGTGTTGATGTTTTACTAAGTGAGCTAAGGAGAAATTTAGAATCATGTAATTTACTCTGGAGGCATTTACTGTACATAGCCATAGTGATGGTAATTTCTTTCATTGTTGAAGTGAAAAGATAACCATCAATCAGTTGTCAATTGGTCAATTGCAGAAGTGATGAAAAGAAACTGGTAGGAACAATCACTTCTGTGGCTACCTAGACCATTTGTAGGTTTAAGAAAACTATGGGAACTGGATTGTGTTTTAAAAAGGGATTGGACCAGATTTTCAAAAAGGTTAACAGGCATAACTTCCTTGTAAAGAATGGCTTTGCAGTTATAAATAATTAGAAAATGCATTGTTTTAAACATAAAAAAAAAAAGTAAAAAGACATGAGATTAGTTAAAGGAGTAAAAAAAATTATTAAACTAGATATCAGAAACGTAAGCCCAAAAGACCTTGAATTTCAGTAAGTTCTTAATGGAGCAAATATACATAGCTTACTATTAACCCAAGACATGTATCTGAAAACAAATTAATGAAAATTACTTGGTACTTATGTATTAGTCTCAATATTGGGCACTTTGAAACAAATATCTTTCCAAGTATTTGTCATATGAAATTGAAAGTCCAAGTTAATTGTGAACACTGTTACTGAAACATCTAGAGCTAATTTAATTTTTGAAACCTCTGGAAGCTCACATAAAGGTTAAGACAAGTTTGAAAATCATCAACTGGCATAAAAGGCAAATGGCACTCTGGATTTAGTGTTATAAGCAACATTTCATTTTAATGTATCCTATTTTCCTGAGAATAGCAATATTATTGATTTATTCTGAGAGAGTTTCCCCCACACACAGTGATTCCTTTTTTTACTGTGGTAGGTAATAAAAAGGATTACAGGCCCCCAGAAGGATGAGATATCATCAGTTTGTAATCCAGCCCATGGTTTCCTAGATACCGTATTGTCTATTCTGTTCCGCTATGTGAAAAATGTTGAATATCAACAATGGGTTTCAGTGCTGTATTGTTGAGTTTTGTATGAACTAATCTAGCTTCACTAAGGAAAAAAAAAGAAAGAAAGAAGAAAAAAAAAAGAAAAAAAACCCACAGCTTTGGACAAAAGTCTATAGCCCGTGCATTTGAAACTCCCCTTGCACAAGGGCTGACTGTAGCTGGGGAAGACAGTTTACTCATTTGCTCTCTCCTTTCATGCAGTCAGCTGGCCCTCTTCTCAGGTGTAGATCACCTAACCTATTATCATTTCACCTGTTTTGATTCTCTGATGAGGAAAGTCCCAGGACTTATCAGCTGGGATAGGCCTCATTTACAAGACAGCTCTGTTCAGTGTATCTGGAAGGTAAGCTATTTGCACAACTTCTCTGCTGTAGTGTGCTGGCCTAGCTCTAGAACTTTGCAGCCTATCATTTATGTTTAACTTTCACTTTTTCTTCTCTCTTCTTCTTTTGGAGAAAGAAAAACCTGACAGGTTTCTCCGGAAAAGTGGCCTTCCATGGAATGAATGAAATGTTCCCTTTCTATTCCAGTAAGTAATTGACTTGTAACTAAAAATTGAACTGGCTGCTGTGTCAACTGCAATGTGAGCTGCTGCTGGCACAGGTGTTGCTTACTCTTTAGCCTGGAAAGAAAGGGGGCTTAACCTGTGATTAAATTTCAAGTCAATTGACCTCAACATGATAGCACATAATTCTCACTTGCCTCCCAAATGGCCCGAGTTCTTATTTTGACCCTGATTCTGGCACCTGTGTGTTTAATGCTTGGTGTAGCTAGAGCTGCTCTTTTGGTTAGAAATAAAGTGGGTGGAGAACAGTTCTGAGGGAAAAACAAATGATGGTCAGCCAACTGCGTCTTTAATCCAGTGCTCAACGTGTTCCATTTCTTTAATGCATAAACTCTAAGTTCATGTAAATTACTTTTTAAACCTTTATTTTAAAAAGTATGGATTCACGGACAACCATTGTATTGCTAAAAATGCACAGTAAATCCAAATCAGTGAATTATAAATTAGCACTGGATGTGAGAATTATGATGCCAAGGGTTTCCCAATGCTTAACTTTGATTATGTAACTTATAAGTTTTCTAAGTATGTCTTGCAATTTAATGATGTTTTTTAGACCTGGGAGTAAAAAAGCAGCATTGTTTTTCCCAGTTTCTGTGAATAAAACTAAAGACTGTTTAACTTTTAGCAAGATGACACTATTTGAATTTTGGAGACAAACCTCTGTTGACTTCCCAAAAGCAAAATAAAAAGTCAGTGACATCTAAAATTACCATTTACCCTTGAAGCTATTCTCCATTCATTTTATGTGAAATGCTGGTCTCTGTAAGATGAGAGCAGCGTGGACCGTTGTTTTTTAATTCTTCGCTTCCTTATTAACCTGAGAGTCAGAAGAAAGTGCTGCTGATGCTTGCTTAACCCTGCTTTTAGTGCCAGGCTGTGACCAGCTCTCTGTGAAACCATTTCTGACCCTCTGCTTGCAGTAGTGAGCCTGAATTTTTCCCCTTCCTTGCCCATCACTGTCAGTCAATTATAGGATTGAACTGAACCAGAAAATCTGGTGCAGTCTGGTAATTAGTACAAAGGGTTTCCAGTCTAGTGTAAAGACGGAGATGCAAGAGCCCCAGCAGTCACAGAAATCGTTTTGATTGGCCACGGACATTGCCTTTTAGTGCTGCTCGGTGACTTCCTAAAGATATTGCCTCTTACCCTACAGGTCTTCTCCTTCAAGTACATTATGGACCTTTTTTTTTTTTTTTTAAGTCGTGTGTGTGCGTGCGTGTGCGTGTGTGTGTGTGTGTGTGTGTGTGTGTGTTTCTTTTTTTAGATCCAACTTCTCCCATTTTTAGTCTGTCATTTTTGCCTATCAAACAGACACATTTTGACTTGCCCAACAAAGAACCAAGTTATCAACACTCACAGAAACTGACATTTTTAATTCAGGCTTCATGATGTCTTTGAATTATGACAGTGAAGTACAAAGACATTTTAAGGGTTTTTTCACTATTTTTTTAAATCCAGCATTGGGATGTTTATCTTCCTTTAGTATTCATATTTCCTTTTCTACCTTTATTCTCAGTAATATGTAATTAGCATTATCAAAACCATCAGCTATTATCCTTTATGACTTTTGACCTTTTTTTTTTTTAAGATGTCTCAAGCTAGCATTCTCTAAAATAAGTAAAAACTCCATGAGAGATTTTAATGAAATATTTTAAGGGTATAGAAATAATGAAATAATTTAAAATGTGAATCTCTTTTAAATGTCATCATTACATGACAAGACAAGGAATGAATTATATGATAAACTATAGCAACAAAGTACATTTCAAAAAAATATTTTATAAATCAAACTTGCATTTGATGGTTAGTACAATTTTATAGGCAATTTTTCATAACACATTTTTAAGTACTACTTTGGAGCTCTTGGCTTATTTTCTCTGCTGTTTTTGCATAAATTATATTTTTAGTAGAAGGTATTGTAATATATTACTCATTTGGTCACACATTAGCTACAATGAAAGTACTTGGTAGCTTGTCACTATAACAAATGCCTGCCCCCATAAGATAAATATATGTATATAACTAGGGGCAAATTTAATTCGAACACCAGAAAGCAACAATGCCCAAAATAACAGAAGCAAATGAAAGCACAAGGTTTTTCGTTTTCAGGAATGCTGTCTTTAGAACAGTCCACACCATGATTTTAGGTGTGATGCATGTATTCTGTGAATCTTCTAAAGGACTCTTTACCCACATCTTAATGTAGCTTTAAATATCTGTTGTATCCTATGCACAATCTTAACAAAAGTAGTTGTGGTTCCATGTCTGGTACAGATTTTTATGTGTCTGACTTTGCTATTAAATTTCAAGAAGGTTAATATTGCTTCTGTAACCCTGTCATGAGTAATGCATTTTCCCAGTCAACATGTCATAATTTTAAAGGCTGTTCAACAAGCAGTGTTTCTGTTATAATGGTTTTGCATTCATTTCTCTGTTGTTTTTACCCATAATATAGTGAAAGACTTTGAAAAGAATACACATATTTATATAATTAACACTTTTTGGTTTTAGCAAAACCTTGCCCATTAAAAACTAAGGGTGTCTTGGGAAATCCTATGGGAACTTCTCAGTCACCACATTTGCACTCAGTTTAATTTGGGGTTAAGTCTATATCTCAAAATGCATCCATAAAGTAACTAAGGGAAGAGTGCATTCTGATAATGTTTTTCTTACTTTTTTTTTAATTTAAAATATATGCTTAAATTTAAAAGATTTTTGACACACATAGTCTGGCAGTGTTCTACGTTCTATAATAGCTAAATGCTGTGTGGATCTATATGAAAACTCTCATATGGACAAGAATGTTCTTTTCTACCTTGGTCTTACTCCTAGTGTCTGGAATAAGACTTGGAAAGAATCCTAATGATTATCTAGCCTTGTGATTTTCAAATTGTGTTCCCTTGAGCTCTTAGGTTCTTTGAAGATACTGAGGGTGTGGGGGTGGGGAGACTAAGTGGCCTCTTACCTCCTTGAGATCAGAGCATCTCTGCTTTTATCTGCTTTGTCTGTTAGAGCTGCATATAAGGTGAAAATCCCATGTTGAAGGGGAAAACATTACAAACAGGCCATCTTATAAATAAGGAAAGCAGGATTTACTGAGTCAGTGACAATGTCACTTTGATAATCTAATCTTATCTCCTAATCCCAAACTCACTCTATGAGCTATAATAAACTGTATCTACATAGCCATGGATCTTTTTTGTGTAATCTTCCTAAGCTATATATTAAAACACACACACACATAGACCCATAGCCCTATGCTGAAAAATCATTATACTAACTGAAGATACAGTATCTAGGTGGTAAATGCAATTGAATAACATGTTGACCAAAATCAAGGCCTTTATTTGGTAATACCATTAAGTTTGGGTACATTATCACAGCCCTTAGGTAAGATACTGATTCATCTATTACTTAGTAAAGTAATATTTGTGAGTAATTTAAAAAGTTTTAATTGTGATTAAAAAATATATACCAAATTTCCCATCTTAACTATTTTAAGTGTAAAGTTCAGTAGTTAACTATATTCATATTGTTGTGCTTGGGGGTGTTTTTCACAGTTGAAATTACTAATTTGGACTTAAAACTAAAAGAAAGGCAATTAAAGAGAATACAGCTGAATTAAGATACTACTTTTCTCAAAACATGTTTTCTGGAACACTATTCCGATAAGCTGTGCCATGTAAAAGAGTACAATGGTCAAACAATTTTTGGAAATGTAACATGCTATGACCCTCTCTAGGAAATTCACAGTGAAAATTTGCAAATGAAAAACCATGAAAAATCATAATTGTAAAGATCTCTTTGAGTTTTGTGTAATATAGAGTATCCCAAACTAGTTTTTCATAGACTATGCTTTTTATTTTGGTGGGGAGGAGAGAGGGGAGGCGGGATTAACCTGATTTCATTCTTTAGGGCTAATGTTTTGTTGAACACATTTTGGGAAATAATCCTCTAGTAGAACTTTTGCAGTAAAAAACAAACAAACAAAAAGCTTGTAAGGTCATGTTTATGTTATTTGTGTTAACTAGTTCTGTATTCACTAATCCTTTATCCTCATTTTATGGATAGGATATCAATGGACATCCATTAATTCAATCACTCAACAAATATTTAGGCACAGTGCTAAATGCTGGGAATATAGTAATGAGTAAATCAATCAGGGCCCCTGACTTTGTAGAGCTTACAGTCCTAGTGATTAAAAAAGAAAAAAGAAATGGAGGGAGTACAAGCAATATTAGCTGTTGCTGGCCCTCATGGCTTATCAGGCTATGTTTGTTTTGTTTTGTTTTGTTTTGTTTTGTTTTGTTTTGTTTTGTTTTGTTTTCCCTGATTGTGAAATGAGGGAAGAGAGGAAAAAATGGGGAGCGGGGAGCAGAACACTAGTCCAGAAGTTTACAATCTGCTCTTTGAATAGAGATATCCCATATTTTCCTGAGATGCACTTTATGCATCAGCAATTAGACCTATGATAAAATTCTCTACTAATCCAAAGATGGATTTTTATTGCTTAGGAAAAAGGTAGGAAGGGAAGGAAAAAGAAAGCAAGGGAGGAAGTAAGGAAGGAGGAAGGAAGGAAGGAAGAAGGAGGAAATAAGGGAGAAAGGAAAGAGAGAAGGAAAGAAAACAGAGTTCCCTGTTTTCTTCTATTGTAACTCCTTAGCTACTGATGTTACTTCCCTTCTATATAAGAAGATCCCCTTCAAGTCTCAGCTGAAGACCTTGTTTGGTCAACAGTCAGCATGTCATCATTGTCTTTCTAATAGTTCAAATTGTGTCTCCCAAACAGATTCAACTCTTGGTGGTAACCATGGGTCCTACCTCTGTCAGGAGATCTCTCTAGCTATCCAACTTTCTCTCCCAGGTTCTGACTCTTATGCTGGGGAATCTGTTTCTTCGCATGAGCAGGTGTCTCCTAAGCAATGGAAAAGACAGTCTCGTGGGCATAGACAGTGCATGGAGAGAACTGTCCCATCCCTACAATCCCTACACAAAAATATTAGAAAATATTTCAAGAAGAGCCTTCTTTTCTTATTGTACAGTCCTCTTACTTCTCATTTTAAGTGATGCAACTGAGTGACTTGAGGGGTAACTCCTAGATATAGCACTTGAAAATAAATGTTGTGGGTTACTGATCTTTGGTAACAAATTTGGGAGGAAGGAAAGGTTGTAAATTTTTTAAAAAAAGCTCACAACTAAGAGAAAAATAAGGAACAATTTAGGCCAGCTATAGTGTCTTAACTAACTGTCATCAATGTGTTACAGATGATTCTATAAATCAAGCCTGAGCTCAATCCTCTGGGACAGTGCAACTTTGGTTTGCTGCTTCCCTTCTGCTCCTCCAACATTTCCTTTGATGTGAATAATGTGAGATGGGATCATTGTGGGAAGGGACTTAGAAAAGAATTTAGGATTTTCAAGTTAAAATTAAAAATTTGTTTTCTTCTTGTTTTTAGCTGGGAATCAATTTTCTAATTCCTTCTCCTCTCTGTCATTTGCCTATTGATAATGTGCTAGGCCATGCGATACTTGTCCCTTTTTATTCCTTCTAATTAACTTTTTCAATCAATTATGATTACTTGTATGGATTTCTGTTCTCTCTTCTCATCAAATTTGTTTGGCTTATTTTTTATTTACACGCCACTACCCACCGCTGTGAATGAACAATAACAAAAAATCTGCACTCTTCCCTTCCACCTCTTGAACTGGAGAAACAGTTAGCTAATAAGAGGCTAAATGAGCCTCAGAGTATAGAGAAGCTGGAATCCTTAAATTATTTAAATTGAAAAATGGCTGGTTTTATAATCAGAAAAACTCAAGTGGACCATAAGCCCTACTTGATTGTCCCCCCCTTATCTGGATGATCTTGTAATGACAGCTGGAGTTATCTGCCATCAGCATCACTGTCCACAAAAGCTTCTCTGCTTTCCGCTCAACTCTTTTGCAGCCCTGGGGAGCTGGAGCTATTTCAGGGGAGAGGGCCCTACAGGATTGGAAACTTTATTAAAATGCAAAGCTGTCTCTAGTGACATAAAAGCTCAGTAAAAAGTGATGGATCTAAGACCACAGAGCCAGAAATTATCTGCAGAATGAAAACCTGAGGTTTCATATACTGCCATCAATAGGTAAGGGTCAGTGTAAAGTAAAGAGCCATGTGCAATAAACAGCAGTGTAAATTAAAAGCAATAGACGGAGGGGAAGGGAAATAGGTTGTTCAGCGTGGATAGTGCAACAAATGCCATATGTCAGACTGGCCCTTGCAGAACTCTTTCCCGGGAAGCAGCCCTGTGGAATTTATTGTGGGATATCAGGGTAGTTGTCTGCTTTGAAAGATTAGGAAAGTACCCCTAAAACATCCCTGATTTTCTTTTGGTAAGCAACCCTTTCTTGAACTATACCACATGAATTTTCTGAAACTCTTCTTACTAACAGAATTAGTAGTAATAAGATAGTGATGGGTTCCATCACACTTTGACTTCAAGTCTGAAGGTGGTTCTTCCTTTCACTTGCCATAACACCATGCAGAATCAAATCTTCAAAATATATGTAAGTGCATTTGCCCAATTTGATACACTGTACTATAAAATAACAAAACAAGATCTTAAATTTATTTGACACTGTCCATTCAACTCAAAGGACTCCACATATCTTATCTTACTCACTAATAAGTTGAGATGTTGAAACAAAAACCAAGGCATAAAGCATAAAACAACTAACTAATTTGTTATAAACAAGGAAAATTAAAAACAAAGTCCAGGTGATTTCAATTTTAGTGTACTAAGTTCATCATAAATCCCTCTTTATTTTGCATTCAAAATGCTTTACTGCCCTGGCTGGTGTGGCTCAGTTGGTTGGGTGCTGTTCTGTATACCAAAAGGTTGCCAGTTCAGTTCCTGCCAGGGTACATGCCTAGGTTGCAGGCTCGATCCCCAATATGAGGCAGGCAGCCAATCAATGTTTTGCTCTCACATGGATATTTCCCTCTCTCTCTCCCTTCCTCTCTCACTAAAAATCAATTAAAATATTTTTGAATGCCTTACTATTTAAAAAATGATTCTAAGCACAGTACTCATAAAAACCAAAGTAGTATGTTCCTTTCTGTACTTCACTGCTTTGAAAAAATTTTTCAGGAGAAATTTATTAGCAATATCATGACTGCCATGGCAACTATCAACAACCATTTATTGAGGGTTTACTGTCTCCCCAGCCCTTCCCCCTTCTCCAAGCCTTGTCTTAAAGCCTCATTTTCTCTTCTCAGTAACCTTGAAAAGAAAAAAAAAATCTAAGTATTGGTCTAAATTATATAACTAGTAATTTCTCTTTTTATGCAACTAGTAAGTTCAGTTAACAGATGAAAAGCTAAATGAAGTACCCCATTCCTTCATTTTTAGCAGAAGACACTAAAATTACTAGTCAGATCAAAATTACTCTAAATATCAGGAGAACCCCCCCCCCAAAATATGTAATTCTTTTGTTATTATTTTTTTCCTAAAAATATCGTGTTTATTTTGACGTGTTTACAAACTGATATTTTTGTGATGAGCAGATTGGCAGAATTACTTAAGACTTTATTTTCTATTTTTAGTTCAGAGATGGCTTAAGGTATGATCGTATAAATAAGCTTCCTTATCCAATGGAAGAAAACAAGGTCCTCTCTGTCCCCCAAAAAGAAACTGGGCACAGAACACAGAGAGGCGCCTTTGTCCAGCTCTGCCCCCCACCCCCATTAGTATGCACTGCTGCACACTCAAGGCCCACGGAGCAACTTCTTTGACTTGGGAGGTTGGTTTTTACAAAACCCCAACCTTTGTTCCACAGGGCCACTCATGTCAAATGACAGTCCCCCATCGTAATTGTAACTCCACCATGTTCCCCCATTCAAGACAGCACATCCAAGTGCAAGTAGAGTGAAAATTATGCTATTACGGGAATAACCTTGAATTTGCTGGAATTAATTCTTATGTGTTGACTACAAACCCCAGAACTTTATTATTAGTTCACATTTCTTATAATCCCAGCTGATCATGACACACCAAGAGTCTCATGCCACTGCAGTTGAAAAATATGCTTTTGGCAAAATTGGCAGCCAAACTGAGAGACTAATAAATGATAAGAGATCCTTAGATCCCTGGAGCTCACTGGAGACCCGAGAGAACACTCTGAACCAACACTTAGGAATCTTTCAGCAAATGATAGGGCCTCGTCATACTGCTCTGCTCCCTTCAGCCTGGTGCCCCTCACTCCAGGTCGGTTCCACAGCTGCAAATTTATGGGACAGGGCTGGACAGAGTGTGTTTACATTAAACAAGAATTTAAATAAGCTTCAGACACCTAACTAACAGCATGAAATTAATTGTATGCACCGTGACTAAATTTCTGTCTTTTTGTTAAATGTATTATTGTCATGAGTTAACTTGTACTTTACATTGAAAACAAAATTATATTTTTACATTTTCAGTGTTCAGAATGCTATTTTGATTCTCTGGGGAGCTTTTGAAAAGGCCCATCCTGAGACTATACCCCAGGCACGTTAAATCAGAGTCTATACCCCAGGAACTAGTAATCTTTAAAGCTCCACGGGTAATTCCAATGTGTAAGCAAGGTTAAGAACCATTGACCTCAAGGAAGGAAAAGCAGAGGAAAGGGAGATTAGTCTAGGGAGGCATTAAGAAATTGTGGCCATCCAATTATAATTGGTGTTATTTAGATTTGTCAACCTAATATCCTGAGAGCTGCCAGTGACATTGGATATGAACCTAAAACATTCCCAGACATGGTCTCTCCCTGCCTCTATCCATGCATATGTCCGCGGAGCCTTGTGTCCCTGTGAGCCAAGGGCAAAGAGGAAGTGGTAACCTCTCCATGGCAGCAGAATTCTCTCAAAATTGATTCAGTAAAAACTTTCTCTGCTTCTCCCTTCTTAGAGGCAGGTAGAAGTAAAGAATCCTAGACCTACCACAGACTTCCTCAGAAAAGATAGATTCAGACCAGAGTTTTAAAAATAATACAGAACACCTGGCCAGCATGGCTCAGTGGTTGAGCATCAACCTATGAACCAGGAGGTCACAGTTCGATTCCCGGTCAGGACACATGGCCAGGTTGTGGGCTCATTCCCCAGTGTGGGGCATGCAGGGGGCAGTCAGTCAGTGATTCTCTCTCATCGTTGATGTTTCTATCTCTCTCTCACTCTCTGAAATCAATAAAAGTATTTTTTAAATAATAGTAATACAGATTGTCTGTAGTGGGCAAGGTGCTAACTTAATCCTTACCACAACCCCATGAGGCAAGTGTATGTGCCTCCGTTTTACAGATGAAGACCCTGAGAAGGAGCCACATGAGAAGACTGTCCAAGGTCATGCAGCTAATGTGTGCCTAAGTCTGGACTTCTCGCTCTAAGACAGATGGAAAACTGACCAAGGGTCACCCAGCTATTCTTGGACAGCTGTCTGTGTCAAAAGAATCTTCCATTCTTTAAGTAGAGAATCAAATTAGTATGCTAATTGTGTTCTTTGCTAGTATGTATAAGCAAGCATTATACTCACATAGAAAAGAATCTTAGTATTCAGACACCAGTATGGCATTTGTCCTCTTTTGAAACATCATCGCTATTTCTCATGACAAATTTAAGTCTACTGGAGTTTCTTTTATTAAAAAAAAAAAAAAAAGTTGAATAATTAAGAGAACCCAGCATAGGCATCTAAACCCAAGCTTACATGGAACCTTAGAAAACAAGAGTATAACTCTTTATAACACTTCTGAAAATGGAAAAGCTCTTGAATTCATGGTGGTAAAAAAAAAAAAATTATTTTGCATGAAATCCTAGATTATGATAGTGAAATTGGAAGCTGTCATCAACCCCAAACAGCTAGAGCCATCCGTTTCCTCTTCTGTAAGCTTTTTCTTTTCTTTTTTTAAATATATTTTTATTGATTTCAGAGAGGAAGGGAGAGGGAGAGAGAGGTAGAAACATCAATGCTGAGAGAGAATCATTGATCAGCTATCTCTTGCACACCCCCTACTGGGGATTGAGCCCGAAACCTGGGCATATGCCCTGACAGGGAATCAAACCGTGACCTCCTGGTTCATAGGTCAACACTCAACCACTGAGCAACACCAGCTGGACAATAAACGTTATCTTAACCAGAAACTACAAACTACCTAAAGACACAGCCCGAGGTAGGGCCAGCCCACAACCAATTTGTAGAAAGCAGTTTATCTTTTCTTTACTGGTCAGTCATCATCTTATGTCGATGTATGTTAAGTGCCATTGCTCTAGCCATTTCATTTTTACCTCTTTCCCAACTTACTGGCACTCCTTGTCCCTCTTCCTCTCACACTCCCAATGGCCTGTTCAGTCCTTCCAGCCTCTAAACCAAAACCTATTCTCAGGTCCTTCATTCATATAAAGGTAAAAGTGGTTAATAACAGCTAATAAGAGTTATGATCTCCAGGGTGATATGCATTTTAACAGGGATTAAATCCTTTCGGATAAAAAGGCAATGCTCTTGGGATGTAATTACAGGCAGTGGTTTTCTGGAGGCGGATGAAGGCTGCTCCAATCTGGCCACTCAGTGGCAGCTGTGCGCTCCTGAGGTCAGTTCTGTGCCTTTTTGTGTTTTTATCCCGAGTGGAGTTCCTGTCACAGCAGCTTTGGTCCTCAATCATGAAGGAAACTTTAGCCTGAGGGAAATAAAGTACAGCAATAAGGATGCCCTGATATAGGGAATGGGAAGATGTTGGAGTGGTTTTGAGCCAGAAAGCCATGGGAAGGAGCCAGGTAAAGCAGTAAGAGGAGATGACCTAGATTCATGGTGTGAACGCTTCTAGAAGCCAGTGTCAGTTCTGAGAGACTTCCTCAGCAGCTCTGCTACATTTCAATTTGTTACGTTTGAGTTGCACTGAAATTGGGATAAAGACTAAATGAATCATTTAAAAAACATTTCTTGAGCACCTACTCTGAGACAGGAAAGCTGCTAGGCATTACAGAGATAGCAGTATGAAACCCAGTTCCTGCCCTCATGAAGCTAACATACTCCTTAAAAAGCCTGATGTGAAGACACTACTTATATAATCCATTTCATTGGAGTCATACTAAGTGCTACCAAAGAAAATTGCCAGGTACTAAAAAATCTTATAGCAGACCTCATGACCTAATCCAGAACATCAGGCAAAGCTTCTCAGGAAAAAAAAAAAAGCCATTTAAGCTGATTCCTGAAGGATGAGTAGGAGTTAGCCAGAGAATTCATAAAAGTACTGGCCATTTCAAACACCTTTAACACGTGGTACAGTAGAGCTAATCCTGAGAATTGCCTTGATTACTTTTCTTGAGGTCTTACGACAAGCTGCCCATTCAAGGCTCTGCATTCAGACAAAAGGAAACATTGGCCAAGAGAAAGACATTTCCATGGATGTGGGCCGCTTCATGAGGCACACACAATATACTGTGACCTCACCCATTACTCTTTCTCTGTACTCTTGCCTAGGTCATGAGCATAAACACCCCTTGGACACTCCCTATCAGTATACCCTAGGCCAGCAGCTTTCAAATTCTGAAATATCCATGGACTAGACTTTCTGTACTCCTTGGGCAAAAGAAAAGGAGTTAGGAAAAGGGAATGAACCAAGAAACTGGAAACCTCAGAGAGAGCCTGGTCTGTGTAAGGGATACTTTAACCGTCCCACCCACACTTCCTTTGAACACGGAACCAGTGCTTTGTAAGTTTGCAAAAAGACGGTCCCACATCCATCATGCTACTTTATGCATCATGTTATTTTATATCACCTTCCCTTGGCCCTCTTCTTTAGCTAATTAAATTCTTGTTCCTAAAAACTCAGTTCTGGCATCTTATCCTCTTACCTCACTGTCCCAATCTACTTTAGATATCTTTCCTCTGTGCTCTCATAGCAAGCTGCACTTTCATACCTCATCACAGCTACACTGTAGTAATTGATTTACTTATCTGACTCATCTACTTCTTGAGGGAGTAAGTTCCTTAAGGGTAAGGCTCATGTTTTAATCATTTTTGTATCCCTGGTCCCTAGCAGAGTACTTACAAAATACACCGAATGAATTAATGTTCATGCGTTGATAGTTACTTTCTTTTTCTTAGCCTCTGGAGAGATATGGAAACTCAGATTTTTTGCATATCCAGTAAACAAGGCTGGTTTTGTATGTAAGAAACTTTTGACCCCTTGCCAGTCTAATATCTTCTCCTTTATAAGGTAAGCCTATTGTAGTTAGCTTGACTACTTCTATAGTCTTCCTTTGGAAATATCCTAAGAACTAAATAGGCCAGTATTCATAGTCCCATTGACCAATATATCAGTCAAGAACAAGATTGGTTTTGATATTCAGCACTGAATTAGATATAACCATATGCATATCTGATCTTTTAGTCAGTGCATTTTATTTTATTTTATTTTAATATTTTTATTGATTTCCGAGAGGAAAAGAGAGGGAGAGAAAGAAAGAAACATCAATGATGAGAGAGAATCATTGATCGGCTGCCTCCTACACGCCCCCACACTGGGGATCGAGCCCACAACTGGGGCATGTACCTGACTGGGAATCAAACTGTGACCTCTTGGTTCATAGGTTGATGCTCAACCACTGAGCTACGCCAGCCGGGCTAGTCAGAGCATTTTAAATAATGCCCATGTTTCATATTAGGAATGGCATAATTTCCAAGATAGAAGCAAGGAAAGAATAAACTATTCCTAGCAGGATATTTGTCAAGTAATTAAATATTTATTTAACGAAAAAAGGAAAGGATGCATTAATAAAGGACTAATTACATGCATTTATAAATGTAGTACAATCTACAGGAATCAAGCCATTAGTTAAAATAATGGACTTGTCAATAGCAAAATGACAAAGCCATCAAACATGAAAAATAAAAGCTATTGGAATAACATATTTCCCAACCTGAGTCCAAATATCATTCAAATAGTGAAAATAAGGGTGTGCTTTAAAAAAAAAAATACTACTAACCTGGAAGAGGCAGAAGTTTGATATGTGAAAAGAACATTTGTAAATTAGAGAAATCCTCATACCATCCCATCTTTCTCCTCACACCCCCTGGCCCCCGATATACACACACAAACCATCCTCACATATACACGTCATGGTCTTATCTACTTGCTTTCCTGAAATGACCTTGATTTGAAAAACGGGAAGTTGGAGACAGTAGAGTAAGAGAAGGTTCTTGTCAGCTGAAATTCTCCTTCCTTCTCTGCCTATTCTTCTTCTTCGAGATAGGCACAATTGCCACTCTTCTGTGAAAACGCTTTTTTATCCTCTGTAGCCCCCAGCTAATTGCCCCCTTCCTCTGCCCTGTCACTGCAGTTTACCTCTTTCCTTCTTTTGCACCTATTTTACTATCTTCTCTTACAGTTGCCTACATCTGTCCTTCCTATAGACTAGGAGCCTTTCAGGAGGGATTGCGACTCATTTATCTTTATATTCCATTCTCTCTGCTTTCTCCGTTCCAAACCCAACGCCCAGCAAAAAGCAGGAAGTCAGAAAACTATTGGAAGGCTGGAAAGGAAGAAGAAAAGAAGAAAAAGAAGGAAGTTTATTTTTTAAGGAAAAAAAAAAACAACTGCCTGTCTTCTTTCTTCAAAAATACTTTATCTTTCTAAAATCAGGGGACAACCCCCCCCCCCCAAAGTGTTAGGGTATGTGCCCTGAACACCTCACTTTGGCAGAGAGCCCAAATTCCATCTCCAACCAGCTGAGTCATTTTCAGTCTCTTTGTGGTTCATTCATGCTTTTCCCCTTCATTGACACATTAACATTTCATGGTGAGTGGGTCCTGTTCATCTGGCAGCCCTGCTCAGCCCCCCACACCTCTAAGCTGTCCTCACTTCACTAGTTCCCAATTGCCTGCCTCCTGGGGAGTTCTGTCATCATCACCATGTGGTTGGAAGGGCTGCTCGTTTGCTGTTGCCATACCTAAGTTTTGATAATTAACATGAAGCAAACTCAGCGAATGAGAGACCTCTGCTAGAGGCCATCTCCTCCTATGTTTTCTTTTCAAAAGCACCCCATTTGTTTTAAGAAAATGAGAGAAATACAGACAATGCAGGAACTGGACAGATCTAATATCTGCTTTAATTTGGTATCTGGTCAAAATCTCTAATTTTTTTTCCTCTCAAATACCTATATATCTCTTATCTCCAGGCCCTCTGTAGTAGGGACTATTACAATGAGTTTCTAGATCCACTTTGTTTTGTAGGTCAGCAATTTCTACCTTAACCTCAAAACTAGCAATAATCCAAGAGCAAATTAGTAATTAAAAACTAGCATCTCTAAAGCTAGTTTATTGACTTCCAAAAGGGAATCTCTCTCTCTCTCTCTCTCTCTCTCTCTCTCTCTCTCTCTCTCTCTCTCTCTCTCTCTCTCTCTCTTTCTCACACACACACACACACACACACACACACACACACACACACACATCTGTTAGAAGTTTAGCATTTCGGATTCACTTTGGGGCCTTAAGCCCTTAGTAGGTGCTCAATAACTCCCTGCTGACACACTGATTAGTTTTAGTAGCTCCCTGTTATTTCCAAGAAGACAGCATTTTCTAGACTTTTCTGATCAACAGATGAAACGTACGTTTTCTTAAAGCTGTGGAAATAGAATAATTCATATTGTGAGGTTGTTTATTACCAGCCAGACCCTCATGTTACTCTACGGGGCTCTGATAATCACCTATTTCAGAAGCCATTAGCCTTCTGTGTGTTGTAAAGCACCCTTCCCTGTAGCGGGTCTATGCCTTTGTATTCTCGGGGGAGGAACGGTGTATACTGAAGTAACAGACCTCTGCTGACCAAGGAAGAAAGTCTTTGATGCACAAATAGTACATTAAACTGCTTTTATTTGATATTGTTGAAATTAAACAGTGTGTGGAATCCCTGCCCAGGCATGGGAACATATAAAACCTTTGAGAAGTTGTACATTAATCCATTCTTAATATTACAGAAACACAAACGTCTAAGAACAAATACACATCGAAAGAATGTGACAATCAGGGCTTAGGCACTTACAGCAGGACAGCAGGAGCTGGATTTAACTTATTGATTTCAGAACCACCGGTGTTGTGGTGTGTTTTTTTTTAAAAAAAAAAAAGAGGCGAGATATTGCTTTTACCGTTTTCAGATAATAATGACTGTTGTGGCAAATTATAAAATTTAATTAGCTATATAAATGCCAGAGGAACAAATAGTGTGCTATTGTCTTGATATCTTTCCAGAAATTAGTCTTTTAAAATAAATTTGCCATATTAATCATCTAAAAATATTTTTGATCACTGAATTAATAGTTTGCAGCCTGTTTCCAGGTACTCATTGCCATAGGTGATTGCTTCTTAATTACTACATGGGCTCTTTCTATTCTCTCATATTAATTCATGTTTTCTGGCATGGTCCCAAAAGGCAGCCTTGCCCTATATCTTCTAATTACTTCTATAATTGAATTTGCCCACTTTTTCTAACCTATTTTTTAAACTGACTGTGTTTGTTCATGGTTTATTGTGTCTTTTTTGTGTCAGTTCTCTGCAAGCAGAATGTACATTGATTCTTTCCTCGTTTCTCATTAATTTTCAAGAGCTTTGCGGCATGTCTGTTTTTTCAGTCTGTCAGACCTATTGCTAGACCAAAAAAAAAAAAAAAAGACTCTTATTATTAAAGGTTAGGTAAAATAGACTGAAGTTAATTAATTCATTAGTAACTCTGAGCCAATTACTGAAGCCTTCTCTTATTTATATACTTGTTAACAAGACAGAAATGAGAAAGGCCAATTACAGGCATATGTCCTTCAGAAGTTCAGCAAAACCAGAGCTTATGCATTTATTGACACCCCTATACAAAAAAATTCAATTTATATGTCAGCTATGTGAAATTGCATTGAAAAGTTATTGGCTAATACTCTATTCTATTCATAAATTTTCAAGGTTTCCCCCAATCTAGATATCTTTGAAATGTCTGATATTATTAAATTCTCCCAAACTTATCTCAAGGAGCATTGCTGAGCTTTAGAGCAATTACAAAAAGAAAAGAAATTTGATTTAATTTTCTGGTTTGCATTCATCTCTTTTTTACAAACTATTAAGTTTGTAATTCTTCAAATGAGATCATTGATTAGCAGATCTCAGAAACGGGTACCCTTTTAAATATGTTCTACTTGATTTTTCTTGAACAGGCCAAAACCTTACAACATGTGGGAAGGCGGTTTTTCCTGAATGTTTTCTGTGACTAATATAAAAAATGTTACTGCTTCATCCTCATAAACTACCTGCACAGTACATACTATTACTTCCCCTTCTCTCCTCAGAAATATTTTGTTCATTTAACAGGGGTTCGGAGGGAAGGGGCCAGTGATTGATTAGTTTTCTGTACATCTGTATTCTCTTCATATGCTGGTGTCAGCATGGGACCAACAGATCAACAGGCAGCCAACACTAATGTCTCAATAAGTTGACTGGTTGTTTGAATTCAAACTAATTTGAGCTTTGGGGTTTTTGTTGTTGTTACTGGTTTTTTACCTTTTTACTATCATGTGGACTCACATTTTCATATTTAAGTGACGCCAAAATAATGTCAGGGTTACTGCTGCCTAACTCTCTAGTTTTTCCTAAGTCTCAAATGTATTGAAATTTAATCAAATATTAGATAGAATCAGAACGAGGACCGCAGCGCTGTAAAATGGAGAGGAATCTCAGCAGGTGATTAGCCCAGGTCCTTGATTCTTGGAAGACAAAAGGGAAAAAAGGTTAAAATGTGTAACATACCTTTCCAGGAAGCCTTGCATAATGCTTCCTAACTTTCATACCCTCTTATTTAAGAAGTTCTTTTTAACTTTTCACTTTTTTAATAGCATGTATCTTTTTCTCTGCTGATTTATAACCTACTTGAGAAATAACTGTGTTTTATGTCCTCAGTAGCCCCAGCATTTAACACAATGCCTTGCAAATAGCAGGCCCTCGATAAACGTACTGTATGTCAAAAGAATTAGGGATGAGAAGTCCATAATCTCCTTTTCACGTGTTTGGTGCCTAACCCCCCTCACTGTCTAGGTTAACTAAAGAATTTCATGCTTGAAATCAGTTAATGTATCTTAATTTTCTGTGGCAACTGCAATAAATTGGTAACAAATGCTCCATTATTAACTCCTGTAAGCTTCTCTGCTCCAAGATTAAAAATCTATACTAATTTTCCCTCACATGAACTGTTTTTTATTCTTTTAATTATATATGAGCTTTTTTTGAGGCTTTACTGACCTCAAGTTTGTTACTTTGGGCCAAGACCACACAGGACCTTGTTACTCTTCCCAGTTCCATGTGCAGTGCGGTCTCTGTGTTTTCAGAAACACCTGCGTGAAACAAATTAGGTTTCCTCGACTCTACTCCTTGGGGCTTTCACCGATTAGTTCCTCATGCCCCTGCTTCAAGGAAGCTGGTTTTCCTCAGGCTAACTTTTGTATATTGTCTCTGCCTTCCTGCTTACTCTCTCTCCTCTCTCCCTCTCTTTCCCTCTCTTTCTCCCTTCTTCTCTCCTCCCCTCAGTCCCTCCCTTCCTCCCTCCCTTTCTTCCTTCCTTTTTTCTTTTTCTGTTTTTTGAAATGTTATTGTATAGCTATGTCTACTAATACCAGCACTACATATGTTTATAATGATTTTCCAGTGTACAACCTCTTTTCACAGGTACCATATCATTTGATTCTTACAGGCTAAGTAGCATGCCAATGAAGAAACTAAGATTCAGAGAGGTTAAGTGACTTGCCTAAGGCCACAGAGCTAGTTACAATTTGTTTTTAAATTCTTTAATCATCCTTAAAATGAGGGTGATAATACGGATCTTAGTCACTGAAAGCCAAAAGAATTGACTTTAGTTTCCTCTCCACCACTGCCTTCCCTTTCAAGTGAGGCTCACTACCTGGTGAATTATGTACAATCTCCTCCCCTTGAACCTCAAACCTTCAATGTTAGCGCCAAAGTCACCTTGCCAGCTTGCTCTCTCCCTACTTCCTACTCATACCTTCCATGCAGCTAATGCATCGATTTCCTCTTTTTTTGTTTTTTATTTAACATATTTTCTATTGATTTCAGAGAGGGAGGGAGAGAGAGAGAGAGAGAGAGAGAGAGAGAGACATCAATGATGAGAGGGAATCATTAATCGGCTGCCACCTGCATGCCCCCTACTGGGGATCAAGCCTGCAACCCGGGCATGAGCCCTTGACTGGAATCAAACACAGGACCCTTCAGTCGGCTTTAGTTTGAAGGCCGACACTCTATCCACTGAGCCAAACCAGCTAGGGCAAATTTCCTCTTTTTGATCCACTTTTGTCCCTCTCGATCCTCATCACATCTATAGAAATTTTATCCTTCCTGTGGGTTCCTTCTCCCATCCAGGCTCTTACTGGAAGCATTTTTCCTGATATCCATCTCCTGCCTCCCCCAACTCCCATTAAGATATGTCTCCCTGGCATTTGAATTCTCATGACACTCTCTTGTGTCTTTAGATGTTTTCTTTTGGATTCTCTCTAATGTGCTAGTTATTTCTGTCATTATCTCTTCTCCTCTTAGACTCTAAGTCCCACGGGATGAGGATCAGGTACCATTCAGATATCACAGTGGTAAGAACATAGCTTTGGGGTGCACAGACCTGGTTTGTACCTCAGCGCCATTTGCCAAGACAAGCCTCATAACCTATCTGAGCTCTAGTTTCCTCATCTAGAAAAGTAGGTGCCAATAATACCCAACTTGCAGAGTTTCTGGGAAGGAATGTCTATAAAACACCTCACAGAGCATCCAGCACATGTAAGGGCTCACGTCAGTGAAACTGAGTAGATTGGAACTGACTATGTCATCCCATCACAGCGCAGGCATTTATTCTAGTGTAGGAACAACTGGATCCAAGCCCAGCCTTCCTATTTCTCTCCTGGCTATGTTTATGTCAGTATTGAGTCTTATCTGAATATTCCATGTTCAGGCCTCTTAAAATTAAGGTACATTTGTTGGTATAGTTTAAAGTACTAATAAAAAATTAACATAATATGTTTTTTTAAAAAAGCATGTGGTTTCGAGTTAACACTGGGTGTGAATCCAAACTGCCACTGCTCTCTAGCAGTTGCCCTACCCTCTCCAAACTATGACCAACTCAGAAGTTGTATTTGGATGTCTTTCACTTTCTTCTTTATTGGTCTGTATGTTTTGGATTTTTTAAAATAAAGAGCATGTATTTCATAGCCCAGAAACAATAACAATATTATAATAGGTGACAGCAATAACTTATTTTTGTAATTTGGATTTATAGATTTTGCTTGATTGTTCAGTGCCTTATGCATGTAAATATCTCATGCATTTCAGTAATTGCTAAGGAGCAGGACATTTCTTTCTTAATTATTATCAACTAATTTTTAAAATAACTAAATAAGTCAATAAAGTACATCACCAATCAGTTTAACCTTTAAGAGGACTTATTTTTTTAATAACTAAAAATTAAATGTTGTCCATGTAACCAAAGTTGACTCAAAGCCTGGACACAGAACAAAAGTTGGATCCAAATTGCATCTAAACTTAGGGCAGTCAGAGCCAAAGTCATGGCTATAGTCAGTATGTTATTTTGTTAATATGGGTAAAGAGGGCTTTTAAAAGAAAAATAGAAAATGGGGCAAACCTTGTTTTAATCAGGGAGTGTAAGGAAAGAAAATTAAATGCCTATGTTACAGCTTATTCTTTCAGACTACCAATAACATTTTCCCTTAGCCTCAAGAGACAAGCATAAAACAATGGCTCACAGTGCTTTAGAACAGGAACTAAAGTTGTGTACTATGCATAGATTTAGTCCTATATAAGAGGAAGGCAGCATTTAAAGCTGCTGTTGCCTCCTGGGGGGGGAGGGGGGAAGAAAAAACACTGGGATTCTGAGTCAAGTATGTATGCATTTTCTTTTTTTCTGTCTTGTGGGTCTTTATTGCTGTAAATATTTTTATGAATCGCTCTGGGCATTTTTAAGCTTAATGTGTTCTTGTTTGTTCATTTGCAAATCTCAAATCATGACATAATTATGAAATATCTTGAGTTATTAAAAGTAGAGAAATTTCACTTTGTGAACTGAACAGCAGACCAGGCAATGTCTTCAGAAACAAAGATTTTCTTTTTTATGGAAAAAAAAGTCCTTTTTCATTATAAGTTAAAGGAGGGATGATACTAGGACAAAAAGACAGAAATTGTCAGCTTGAACGCTGTAATGTTGATGCTGTCTACATAGCTGTAAATGAAATAGACATTGGTTTCTTTTTCTTGACTTGTTTGGCCAATGTACAGCATCTTATTGGGCGATCAAACCTTGAAAAGTCACCTTGAGGTGTAAGTTACCAATCTGCAGCATATCAATGACCAATCTAACAGCAACAAAGTGATATTTCATTTTACTCCATGCAGCATAAACATGGATTGAGACACACTCCATGAAATAAATGGTTACAAGCATGGGCTTCAAGTCAGACTACCCTGAATGTGAGCCTTGGGTCTACCACCTTTTAACTACGTGATGTTGAGCAACTTAACCTCATGAAGTCTGTTTCCTCATCTGTAGCATGGGGATTATAACATTTCATCAGAGTTAAGATGCATATTCTTTCACATTTTATCATCTCTAATAATCAGGATGCATCTTATAATTGATGGTATGTCTTGGTTTCATTAGCAACATTTTTTTCTTTCTTATTGGTACATAAATTAATTGTGTAATTTATAAACTATAGCATTTGCTATTCAATTAAATAACTAATATACATTTCTAGAGTTGTTTTGAGGTAAAAATAAAATAATTATATAAAAACGTATGCCCAAAGACTCTCAGTAAACAATACTCATGAATGTTGTACAGTATGATTTCTGTAAATGCTGGCATTTTCCAGTCTTTTTGGTCATAATATTTTTTCCAAAACTGGAAGTTAATTTCTTTGCTAAAATCCTTGTTATTGGAACAGTCTGCCTACCAAATTGTTCATCAAATTTCCTCTAATATCTCTGACAACAAGATATTGACCCTAAGGGCTTAAATCTGAAATGTGAAATGTGGTCAAAATAAAGTTTGTAAAAGTCTACACTGGTTTGTCAGATTGAGTTGTCTGCAGACAAAAAGAGGAGTAAGTAGTGAGCGTGCTGCCACAGTGCCTAGCCCTAGCCCATAGTGAGCACTATACAGGTACTGTTGTAGAGAGTGGTTAAAGGGCATAGATTCTGGAGCCAAACTGACCAGGTTCAAGTCTTGGCTCTAACCTTTACAAGCTGTGTAACCTTGGACAAGTTATTTAACCTGTCTGTGGCCTCCATTGGCTCCTGGGGTTGTGAAAATTAAATAAGCAATGATCAAAGAAGGTGCTTTATAAGATTGCTATTATAATTGAAAATACACCTGTCTTGTGTTTAAGTTCCTTAAGTAAGGTCTGAGTTTTCTGATACTGAAAGGGAGTATTACCATCAATTTACTTTTCAAGCAGGTGATTGTTATAATTCTGTTAGAGGTATGTACCATATAAAACATATAATCTGCTAACAGTATCTTTGAAGTATTTGTGATGATGTGACCTAGCTGATAAAACTAGCCTATCTAGCAGTAAACACATGACTGAAAACAAAGTTAAGTCTGAGGTTGTTTCTAACAGCCTCGGGGGTGCCTGTATACTATTATCTTGTTATGACTTAGAATTCAGTATAATATAGGTCAGCCTGTATCCCCAAGAAAGGGTCATATGACTATAAACTGTAGGATGTCCTCTTCTTACATTTGTTCACATGTAACCCATGTTATTCTAATTATTTTAAGTTGTGAGCATAAAAACATGGTGTGAACATGACTATTGTGCCTAGAACAACTATGGCCTCCAAGCATGTATCTCCAAGTATTGGTGTGGCTTTTAACTTATTGAGCAACCCTTTTAAATATAAAAAAAAAATCAACTCTGATTACCAATAGTTCATCATTCTTTTTTGAGTGATAATTATGTGGTGATTCACTTGAATAATGGTAATCAGCATTATTTATTCATAACCAAAATACATTTTTTAGCTTTCCTCTTCTTCACTTTTCACCTCTATCTAATATCTGTCATCAAAGTCAGTAGCAAGGGACTATAACACAATGTGTTGGAACATTGGTGTCCCAACAACGTGGCTCCAAAACTCAGTCTGTCACTCAGTTGATCCCCAAATCTCTACTAATATTTGTTCTTGCTCATGTCATAAATCTACTACAGGCCATTGGCCGTCCTTTACCCTGTAGCTGTGCCATCTAACATGTGCCTTCCACAGTCACCCTGGTAGGGAAAGCAGAACCTGGAGGGACTCTTTCAGGAGCCAGTACTAGAACTGACTTACATCAACTCCATCCAGTTCCATTAGCTAAAATGCAGCCATGTGGCCCTAATTAAAGTACAAGAGACTGAGAAATAGTCATTCTTCTTGCCCAGAAAGAAAATAGTGTGGTGAACATGTTGCATTTTCTCTGCCACAGCTCCTTACTAGCTGTATAACTTTATGCAAGTTACTTAACTTCTCAGAGCCTATTTCCTCATTTGCAAAGTGGCAATAATAATACCTATCTCACAGAGTTGCTGTGTTGATAAATAAGGAAAGGTATGTAAAGCACTTAACATATGATAAGAACTTTATAAAATTGTCCTGTCTTCTTACTAATAATCAATAGTTTCTCCCTAAAACACATAGGACCCAAGTTATGAGCACCTGAGTTCTCTTGTCCACACCAGTCTAGCTCTCTGTTGATCCTTTAGCTCCTGCCCAGCCTCTCAGGGATGCAGGACTCACGGCAGCTGAGAGTCTTGGCCAAGGGGCTAATATCAGTATAAGTACTATACCCCAGGGGCTGAGATAAAGGGAAAGCAAAGCCAGGACAGGACATTGAGAATGGGCTCTAGGTTCTCCAGGAGTCTCAGAGGGAAGGGTTTTGAGGAGATTAATTAAAGGAGTGGAGGATAGAGGGGAGAACTAGTTGTGTGGACTTGCACTTAAAGTGGACCCCAAGTCCCAGGATAGCAGCTGCAAGAAAGGGAGAAAACGAACACATATGGAGTATTTACAAGGTAGCAGGCATCATCCCGGGGTTTTCAACAAGTGACCTCATTTAATTCTCACAAGAAACCTTGGGTAGGAACCTCAATTCCAGTTTTCAGTTCGGTTAAAGCAGTGGTCGGCAAACCGCAGCTCGCGAGCCACATGCGGCTCTTTGGCCCCTTGAGTGTGGCTCGGCGTTAGAACCACTTCTTCAAAATAGACTCGCCCAGGCCGAAAACCGACTTCTGCGCATGGGCCACGAAGTTTCAATCACACTGTATGTGCGCGCCCGCACGTGGTATTTTGTGGAAGAGCCACACTCAAGGGACCAAAGAGCCGCATGTGGCTTGCGAGCCACGGTTTGCCGACCACTGGGTTAAAGTAACGCACCTAGGTTTACATAGCTAATAAGCGACATAGTTGGGATTGGGTCTTCAAAGTCCCAGTGTAGTGTTCTTTGTACTACACCACTTTCCATTGGCCAGTGACGCTGAACTGTGTGTGCTAAGGACCAGATCTCAGAGAATAGACAGAGAAGGTCAGGAGAGCAATCCTTCCTAACCCTACTTCCCACATGACCAGAACAGCTTACTCGGGGTCAGCCTATGGTACAAT
This sequence comes from Plecotus auritus, assembly GCF_963455305.1. Lineage (NCBI taxonomy): Eukaryota > Metazoa > Chordata > Mammalia > Chiroptera > Vespertilionidae > Plecotus > Plecotus auritus. Next base: position 187,503,143 of record NC_137771.1, on the reverse strand, counting down.
GTATTTTCAGTAGATCCCAGACTCACACAAGCATACCTCTATCTGCTTGCTAATGTTAGAAATAGATTTCACTGAGAGAGGCAATGCGTGTGTGGATGGCTTTCCATTAACATGTACATGCAATAATTTCCTATTGGGGGTACGTGGTGGATAGAATGATTTTACTGAGTAGAGCAAGAATTTAGATAGAGGAAGCTTATCAAACCAAGGCCACAGCTTTTTTATTTCATAATCTCACAGCCTGTACACCAAAAAAATGGTCCGGAAGAAGTTTTAAGTCCACTGTAACCATACAGGCCTGGAATATGGTGAGAACTAGTCCCATAGAATAATCTCATGAAATGAACCCTGAGTTATCACTCCATGAAGTGCCCTCAGAGTACCCCAATATACCCAGAAAAACTAAGGGATTTGGGGCTTGGCATTTTAGGAATATGTTAAAACAGAACTACAGCCCTAGCTGGTTTGCTCGGTGGATAGAACCTTAACCTGCAGACTGAAGGGTTCCGGGTTCGATTTCGGTCAAGAGCACGTACCTCGGTTGCAGGCTTGGCCCCCGGTTGGGGCCCATGCAGGAAGCAACCAATCGATGTGTCTCTCTCATCATTGATGTTTCTGTCTCTCTCTCCTTCTCCCTTCCTCTCTGAAATCAGTAAAAATATATTTAAAAAAACCAACAGTACTACAACTGCAGCAGAACTGAAATGAATATAAGACTAGGTTTTTCTAATCTGTCAAAATACATTTCTTGGAATTGTGAGCAGCATAAACTCTGTAAGTTCCAGTCTCTGCCTCTATCTCTAACACATGTGAGGGTTCTACCTACTGATTTGGACAAGTATGAGAAATAGTTCATGACCCAATATGCCTCTCATACTTTGAATGTATTTTGGGACTCTTTTGTCATTTCTATGATGTCTTCCTAACCATTAATTTTGTCGTCTTTTAATTAAGTTAAATTTATTTATTATTGTTGTTGACACTATTACAGATGTCCCCTACTTTCTCCCCCTTTGCCCACCTCCACCCAGTCCCAGCTCCTCCCCCATCCTCTGGCCACCACATTGTCTGTGTCCATGAGCTAGGTATATATGTTCTTTGTCTAATCTCTTCACTTTCTTTTATCCAGTCTCCTCCCAACCCCCCACCACTCTGAGATCTGTCAGTCTGTTCCATGTACCCATGCCTCTGATTCTATTTTGTTCATCAGTTTATTTTGTTCATTAAATTCCATGTAGTGAGATCATATTGTACTTGTCTTTCTCTGACTGGCTTATTTCACTTAGCGTAATAATCTCCAGGTCCATCCATGCTGTCACAAAAGGTAAGACTTCCTTCTTTTTTATAACCTCATAGTATTCCATGGCTTTTTTAACCCACTCATCTATTGATGGGCACTTGGGCTGTTTACAGATCGTGGCTATCCTATCTAATAAAAGAGTAATATGCAAATTAACCATCACTCAGTTACACCCACCAGCCATGCCCACCAGCCACGCCCACCAGCCACTCAGGGGCGAGTATGCAAATTAACCCAACCAAGATGGCTGCAGCCACGGAGAGAGCAGGAAGGAGGCTTGGGTTTCCCTGGCAATGGAGGAAGCCAAGCTTTCCGCACACCCTGGCCAGCTCAGCCTCCACTCCAGGCTACAAAGTTTCAATTATAGAAGATAAATAAATCACAACAAAAATGGCGGCTGCCAAGGAGCGAGCAGAAGGCTTGGCTCCGCTCCAGGCTACAAAGTTTAAATTGTAGAAGATAAATAAATCCCAGATACCAGGGCCTCCACTTGGGTCACCAGGGGGCGTGGCCAGTCTATAAACCACCACAGACCCCTCGCCCAGGCCACCCCACGCCCCAAGGGAACCCCCACCCTGATCCGGGACACCCTTCAGGGCACACCAGCTGGCCCCCACCCATGCACTAGGCCTCTATCCTATCTAATAAAAGAGTAATATGCAGATTGAACATCACTCCAGCACACAAGATAGCTGCCCCCATGTGGTCAAAGATCCTGCCCCCATGTGGACACAAGATGGCCACCACAAGATGGCCAGCAAGGGAGGGCAGTTGTGGGCGATCAGACCAGCAGAGGAGGGTAGTTGGGAGGGACCAGGCCTGCAAGGGAGGGCAGTTGGGGGTGATCAAGCCTGCAGGGGAGGGCAGTTAGGGGTGACCAGGCCGGCAGAGGATGGAAGTTGGGGGTGACCAGGCCTGCAGGGAAGGCATTTAGGGGGGACCCAGGCCTGCAGGGGAGAGCAGTTGGGGGGGACCAGGCCTGCAGGGGAGGGCAGTTGGGGGTGACCAGGCCTGCAGGGGAGGGCAGTTAGGGGTGACCAGGCCTGCAGGGGAGGGCAGTTAGGGGCAAACAGGCTGTGAGGGGAGCAGTTAGGCATCAATCAGGCTGGCAGAGGAGTAGTTAGGGGGTGATCAGACTGGCAGGCAGAGCGGTTAGGGGCAATCAGAAAGGCAGGCAGGTGAGCAGTTGGGAGCCAGCAGTCCTGGATTGTGAGAGGGATGTCCGACTGCCCGTATAGGCCCGATCCGCCTAAATGGGCAGTCAGACATCCCTCAAGGGGTCCTAGATTGGAGAGGGTGCAGGCTGGGCTGAGGGCCCCCCCCCCCACCCGTGCACGAATTTCGTGCACCGGGCCTCTAGTTATAAATAATGCTGCTTATGAACACAGGGGTGTATATATTAGTTCTGATTGGTGTTTTCAGGATTCTTAGGGTATATTCCCAGAAGTGGAATTACTGGGTCAAAAGGCAGTTCCATTTTTAATTTTTTGAGGAATCTTCATACTGTTTTTCATAGTGGCTGCACCAGTCTGCATTCCCACCAACAGTGCGCTAGGGTTCCCTTTTCTCCACATCCTCACCAGCACTTGTTGTTTGTTGATTTATTGTTGGTAACCATTCTGGCAGGCATGAGGTGATAACTCATTGAAGTTTTTTAATTTGCATTTCTCTGATTATCAGTGACTTTGAGCATTGTTTCATCTGTCTGTATGTCCTCTTTGGAGAAATGTCTATTCAGGTTCTTTGCCCCTTTTTTAATTGGACTGTTTGTCTTCCTGGTGTTGAGATGTATAAATTCTTTGTATATTTTGGAAACTAACCCCTTATCAGATGTATCATTGGCAAATATGTTCTCCCATACAGTGGGCTCCCTTTTCATTTTGTAGATGGTTTCCTTTGCTATACAGAAGCTTTTTTATTTTGATGTAGTTCCATTTGTTTATTTTCCCCTTGCTTCCCTTGCTCTCAGAGATGTACTGACAAAATATTGCTACGTGAGATGTCTGAGATTTTACTGCCTATGTTTTCTTCATGGGTACTACTTAGAACAGGGTTTTCATAATCCACATGTTACTCAGAGGCAATGCAGTGCAGTGGTTAGCGGTTAAGAGGCTGAGCTCTGGAGTACCTTTGTTTGAAGCCAGGCTTTATGATGTACATGCTGTCTACCTTTGAGCAAGTTACTCCTGTGTGCCTCAGTTTCCTCATGTGTCAAATTTAGATGTTAATAGTGCTACCTGGCCAGTGTGGCTCAGAGGTTGAGCATCAGTCTATGAACCAGGAGGTTGCAGTTTGATTCCCTGTCAGGGCATATACCTGGGTTGTGGACTCAATCCCCAGTAGGGGGCATGAGGAGGCAGCCGATCAATGAGTTTTTCTCATCATTGATGTTTCAATCTCTCGCTCTCCTTTTCCCTTCTTCTCTGAAATCAGTAAAAATATTGGGGGAGGGAGGAAGATAACCATTTAAAAATATGCTAATATGTAATGCTTTCGACAAAGAATTATTAAAACAAATGCTACCTCATAAGTTTGCTTTAAGCATGAAATAATCCTATATAATAAAGAGGTAATATACAAATTGACCATCACTCCAACACACAAGATGGCCACCCCCATGTGGTCAAAGATGGCTGCCCCCATGTGGACACAAGATGGCCACCACAAGATGGCCAGCAGAGGAGGGCAGTTGTGGGCGATCAGGCCAGCAGGGGAGGGCAGTTGGGAGTGATCAGGCCTGCAGGGAAGGAAGGGCAGTTAGGGGTGACCGGGCCAGCAGGGGAGGGCAGTTAGGGGTGACTGGGCCAGCAGGGGAAGGCAGTTAGGGGCAATCAGGCCAGCAGGGGAGAAGTTAGGTGTCAATCAGACTGGCAGGGGAGTGGTTAGGGGGTGATCAAAAGGCAGGCAGAAGCAGTTAGGGGCAATCAGGCAGGCAGGCAGGTGAGCGGTTGGGAGCCAGCAGTCCTGGATTGTGAGAGGGATCCCAGATTGGAGAGGGTGCAGGCTGGGCTGAGGGACACTCCCCCCACCCCCATGCATGGGGCCTCTAGTTTAATATATATAAAGACTTAGAAAAGTGGCTGGCACACGGTAAGAGCCCAGTTCTTTAGCAAGGACCTCGAGAATGAGGAAAAAGGCCCCAGGGACAGAATTGCCAATCTTCAACCACTGTCACCTTGACGTGGGAGAGGGAAGAGCTGGCACAGAGCAGCTGAAATTTGTCTCCTGAGTCCATATCTCAACAGTTGAGAAACAAGCAGCAGCGCTTCTCAATTTTAATGTGCCTATGAGTCACTGCGGAGCTTAATAAAATGCAGATTCTTATCCTTTAGGTCCAAAGTGCAGCTTAGCTTCAGCTTCCCGAACAGGCTTCCTGGAGGTGCTGATGCTGCTGGCCTGCAGACCTCACTTTGAGGAAGAAGGGCGAATGCTAAGTGGGCTCTTTCCCTCGTGGGAGAGAACTCTCCAGGGTCTTTCCTTTCACCCAGTCTCTTCTGTCATTTTTGTCATGGGTCGTGGTCAAGAAAATGTTTAAAAATAAGGATTGCTTCAGAGGGAAAATACATAGATATTGTACTTTGAATTATATAAAATATTTTAAATCCTTAAGCATTTGATGGTGCCTCCACCCCGCCCTAAGAATTCAAAATTAGTTTCTCCTTTTTGCTCATTAATTAGAAACTACAGGATTGAGAGTATTTTTAGGTAGGCAAAATGTCTCCCTCTGCTCTTCAAATAGGGATGAGATCAGCAAGACAAGCATCCTCTTTCTTATTTTTTTATTTTTATTTTTTGTTGTTAATTCTCACTCAAGGGTATTTTTTCCATTGGTTTTCTTAGAGAAAGTGGAAGGGAGAGAGCGAGGAGTGAGAGAAACATCGATGTGAGAGAGACACATCAATTGCTGCTGGCACACGCCCGACTGGGGCTGGGGGTCGAACCTGCAACCTAGGTACATGTCCTTGACTGGGAATTGAATCTGCAACCCTTAGGTCTGCAGGCCAATGCTCTAACCACTACGCTGCCGGCCAAGGCACAAGCATCCTCTTTCCAAATGAGACCTTTGCCAAGCAACCAGTCCTTTCATTTTAACCTCAATGCATATTTCAAGGGAAATGTAAACCACATGTTTGTGTTCCACTGACATAAATCATTATTTGATATTTCACATAAAATTTTTTTTTATTGTTAAGGAGCTTCCAACGACCAGGCTGGGTTTTGCTAAGACTGAAGTTGGGCCTTAGCAAACAGCTAAATTGAATAGCCTTCAGATTGGAAAGTCTAAACCCAGTTGAATGATTTCACACATTCAGGCTAAATTAATTTTTAACCATTTAGTCAATTTCTTCACTATCTTCTACAGATACTTCCTCACAGAAACTCAGGCTATGCAGAGACTTGAACTGTGTGTGTGTGTGTGTGTGTGTGTGTGTGTGTGTGTGTGTGTTAAAATCATATTCACAAGCAAAATCAAGCAAAATTAAACCAGAACCTTACAGCAGGAGTGGGCAAACTTTTTCTGTAAAAAGCCATTAGTAAGTATTATAGGTTCTGTGGGTCAGATGGTGTGTCAGTTTGCCAGAGCAGCTGTAACTAAGTACCAGGGCCTGGGAGGCTTAAACAACAGAAATATATTCTCTCACAGTTCCGGAGGCTGCAAGCCTGACACCAAGGTGTCAGCAGGGTTGGTTCCTTCTGAGGGCTTCAATAATCTGTCCCATCCTTTCTCCTAGCTGTAGGTGGTTTACAGGCAACTTTGGCATTTTTTGGCTGCCTCACCCTGATCCCTGCTTTCATCTTCACGCAGCGTTCTTCCTGTGTGCATGTCTGTGTCCAAATTTCCCCTCTATAAGGATGCAAATCATATTGGGTTAGGTACTCAACCTGCTCCAGTATGACTTCATCCTAACTTTACTAACTAATATCTGCAAAGAACCTGTTTCCCCAAATAAGGCTACATTCTGAGTTACTGGGGTTAGGACTTCAACATATGAATTGGTGGGGGGTGAGGGCGGGTGGACACGATTCAACTTATAAAATACAATTTCTGAGCAACCAAAGGACTTGTATGCATGCATATTAGCATAACCAATAGACACAGACACTGGGGCGGTGGAGGCTTGCCAGGGGAGGGAATGACTGAGGGCGGGAGGCGGGGGTTAAGCAGGGAAAAAGGAGACATTTGTAAAACTTTAGACAATAAATAAATTTTTTTAAAAAGATAACCCAGACTCTGGGGCCATAAAAAAATAATAATAGCCCTAAACCGTTTGGCTCAGTGGATAGAGCATCGGTCTGTGGACTGAAGGGTCCCAGGTTTGATTCCGGTCAAGGGCATGTACCTTAGTTGTGGGCACATCCCCAGTAAGGTGGTGTGTAGGAGGCAGCTGATCGATGTTTCTCTCTCATCGATGTTTCTAGCTCTCTATCCCTCTCCCTTCCTCTCTGTAAAAAATCAATAAAATATGTTTAAAAAATAAATAAATAAAATAATAATAAAAAATTAAAATACAATGTCTGTTCCAACTACTCAACTCAGCCCTTGGAGTGCAAAAGAAGTAATAGAAAATACATAAGCAAATGGGTGTGGCTGTGTTACAATAATGCTTTACTTAGAAAGGTGCAGGTCTGTGGCAGTAATTTGCAGATCCCAGTGTTAGGGTACCTCTGATCCCTTCTGAATATGAAAGAAAACAGGGAAAGATTTGGCACTTGGCAAAAAAAGAGAGAGAAGAAAAAACTTTGCCAGTTTGGGCAATACCTTCTTTATATTTTGTATACTAGTTACTATGTTTTACATTTAGCTTTAATATGTCTTATGCTTACATTCAAATATAATCTGAGTTAATATACAGTTTCAATTAAGCAAACTGCTATAAATTTTATAATGGTAACTCTAATTACTGTATCATTATATCCCTTTGGGGGGCTGCTACTAAGTTCTAGAATGACCCAGAAATAGACTTTTCCATTTAACATTATGCTGCATGCTTCCTAATATGAATATGTCTAAACATTGGTAATTAATTATGATTTTAATCCCTTTAGAAATGTATGTATATTTATCCCCATAAATGCATGTGTATATATTGCTTTTCACACAATTAATATTTCTAGAGTGCCTACAGGCACTGTATTAGGTTGTATACAGTGACCTCTGGATAAGACACAAACATTGCCTCCACGTATTTACTGTGGCCTGGAAGAGATACCATTTCTTTCTGTAAAGAAAACAGATAATGTAATAACATATATTCAAACACCATCCAAAGACTTACATATCCATCTGCTTTGTCCTGCTGGGTCTGCATGCATGTGTATGCATATATATGAATCTTGCATCTTCACTTATGGAACTTTAAATGGAACCAAATTAGAGAATGATATATAGGGTCATAGATGTAAGTGCTTAAAAAAGCTTTCACGAAAAGCTTGAAAGTTGACTACACAGGAAAGAAAAGGTGTCAATCGGGCACATACGATATATCTTGCAATAGTAACAGAGGCCATGCTCCCACTTACATTAAAACATAGACTGGGCTTATTAATGTCCTTTTATATGAAAACGCTAGGCATCTGGAAAACCCTGGAACTCTTCCTCCACACGGTTATAAAGGTGGCCAGAGTCACCTGCTTTACATTTTAAGGGAGCAGATGTGCAAGTAGTGAGTGGTCTTATGGAGGATGAAATGATCCACTCCCAGGTATCAGTATTGGATGTTGGGGGCTCATTCATCTTCAGCAGAGGTGCCCTGTGAAATCACTTTCTTGAAGTTCCCCAAGATTGGACTTGTATTTAGGATCTGAGAGAAAATGCCCACTGGATTGTACCAATTATAAAACAGGTCAAATTTGGGGGCCAAAAAAGTGGACCATATGCCTTTAATCAGGTTTGTTACCTAAAACATTTTCAATTCAGGCAGAAATTTTCAGAGAAAGTGTCAGCTATGAAGGCATATATATAAAACGCTATCTGACCTGAAATGTCAGGTATATGTGACTTTAATGATTTTAACCATTTTAGGCCCAAAGAAAACTTCTAAAATAATAATGAAAATGTGATTGATCTCTTTATAATTATAGAAACACCCATGACCTTCAATAATACAAGCTAAAATATGCCTTTACACATACAGTGGATTTCAGAACCACATATAATTAACTTGGTATTTTCTGAAATACAATTTGAACTCAAGGAATAAAGCTGGAATTTATTCTACAAATAAAACAGTACAGCATTCCTAAACTTTTTAAAAAATGTATTTTTATTGATTTCAGAAAGGAAGGGAGAGGGAGAGAGAGAGATGGAAACATCAATGATGAGAGAGAACCATTGATCAGCTGCCTTCTGCACACCCCCTACTTGGGTCGAGCCTGCAACCTGGGCATATGCCCTGACCTGACCGGGAATCAAACTGTGACCTCCTGGTTTATAGGTCAACGCTCAACCACTGAGCCACACTGGCCAAGCCCTAAACATTTTTTAATCTGGAAATTTTTTTAATCTCTTGGATTCCCTGGTTTATAGTTTAGAAGTGACTGTCCTATCCTAAGAATCTTGTACACATTTTTTTATATGGGGCAGTTTCTCTCTTTTCCTTCTACTTTTACTAAAATAAAGGGAAAGGCTTCCATCTTCCCACAGAAACTAGAACAAGAAGATGGAATTAAATGGCTTTTTTCTTCTCGACATTTTGCAAACTTTAAGAAACGAAGCACTACAGCATGTCAATGCAGAATAATGATAATATTAATAATGATGGTGCTGATGATGATAATGATGAATTAGACAATATAATTCTCTTCTTATTCTAAGTGTGAAAACTGAAGCAAAATGATGAAGTGCCTTTCCCAAGCTCAGTGGCTCCACAATGAGAACTCAGGCTTCTCCTCCCCTCACACTTCTTCAGGGGAGAACAAATATCACTAATGTTCATCCTCACCAGGAGAAAGCCACACTGGCCCATTCAATGGCCAATTAGAATAAATTGTAAATTAGGACAAATATCATAGGTAATACAAAAATCAAAAGCTCTCCAAAGAAAAGGAACAAAAAACCTGAATAAATAAGCTTAACGGTCCATTGTTTGTGGGGAAAATGATGAAATTATCATCAAAATATTCTATGAATTGAAGACAAATTTTTATGTGGATAGATTTTTATTTTAAAAAACCTACCTAGAAAAAGTAAGACTTTTCTAGGACAGGTATTAGTTTTCATAAAAGGGGCATTAGTCTGTCTGATAAGAGATTTTAAAAAAATATGCTTTGTGTGAGTCTTAGTAAACTGGTCAATTAAAATTCTTCATACTAACCCACATTGTAAAGTAATGTTTGTGACTGGGCTAAGCATTTGGACATTAAAACTGTGTCCACACCGGAGAGTGTACTAATTATCCCAGAATCAAGCCTACAGGGACTGAATCATTCAGGTGAAAATACCCTTTTTCTTTAAGAGCAATTTTAGGGACTCACATTACCAGCAAATACTATAACACTTCTTTTGCCCTGTGAAAGACAAACCTAGTCTAAATATCATTGTGCAGATGCCAAACCTGTGTTTCAACAATGTGCCAATCTGCTTCCCTCATCAAAACTCTGGGTGAGGTATTGTTTTCACATTCAGGGGCATTAGCCCAGCAAGGCAGGGGGAAAAAAATCTTCATTTGGACAGCACATCTTTCAGACATTCCCTTCTTTTATTGATTTGTTTTCTCCTGTCCCTTTTCTCCTTCTTTTGTTTCCTTATCATAGCTTCAGGTTATTTCGTGCAAAGTATTGATGGGAATGGATGGTTTTGGTCGATGGAGAGCTAATGCATCCCTAATCCTACTATTGTTATAGAGTTATGCTTTACTCTGGTCTCTGATGGGGGAAAAGGTGCAAAGCTGTTGATCCTAGTTTTATTTGTCACAAACCCATCCATCAATCAAGCGCAAGCATGTCTGAATGCTGAATGACATGTGGGTCTCAGCTGAAAAAATTCGATAACACTGTATTGTCAGGTCTCTCACTCTTTTTTTGATAAGAAATACATTTGACTGAAATAGATAAGCATGCAACTACTAAAGACTTGAAGAGAGAAAGTGACATATTGGCACCAAAGGTTATTTATCTTTGGTATTAATGATACTTATAAGTAAATAAAATGGGAGGGGCAGCTACAGCGAGAAACATACAACGTCCCTAAGGCTTGGTTATGTTTAACTATCCGCTCTACTATTATTCAGATTTTCAAATATTAATCTGACCATATTTCACAGTTGGCTGCCCTGGTTTTAAAATGCTAGCAAAGGCGCCATTGGTGAAGGTGACGGGGTGCAGGGAATAACTATCTCTTGTTTACACTGCTCTGAACAGTACAGACAGATCTCTTTTTGTTGTGTATGCTAGGTAGACCCTGGCATATTTTTGTGTCTGTATGAACTCGTAAGTTCGCAACTGTCTCCTCTTGTGAGTGAAAGCATTTAGTGGGGGAAAAAGGCCTTAATGATTTTAAACTGGAAATATATATGCATGTCATTTTAGTAGTGATTTAACTTATAATTACAGTCTCAAACATGGTTTCTGTGTGTCCCTTTTATTCCAGTTACTAAATTAGGTACTTTAATACATTGTGAAAGCCTATCTTTTCAGCTATATACAATTTTCTATTCATAGTCATTTCAAGATAATTGCATTTGGAAATAGTTGAAACGTTAAAAACAACACTACTCATATAACATAATTTTAGGGGCAAAATTAATCAACAAATCAGAACATTTTAAAAACCATTTTATTTTCTTGTCATAACATTTGAGAGAAGACAAGTATTTTTTAAATGACCTAAAAAAAAGCCCACTGAGGAAGGTAACAAAAAAGACAATCCTGAGTTAGAAGGCACCAAGATGAACGTTTTGTAGCTGTATCACCACACTATGAGGGATGAGTACACATATGTAATACCTTAATCAATAAAGAAATTAAAAAAAAAAACTATAACCAATGATGAGAAAAAAGAAAAAAAAAAGAAAGTAAGCCATTTTTTTCTCTGTTCAGTGACTAGGGACTAGGAAACTGCAAAAATCAATGTGGGAGTGCTGTGGATTTGTGGGGTAAATTACATGTGCTTGGCCGCTCCTTTGTATCTGCCCTATATTCTACATAAGGTACTTTAGATGGAGCTGTCACATAATACATATACTTCATATTGATTTTTATAGATTTAACAACTTGAATTGAACTTCATAATAAGGCAAGAAGAGAAACTGTATCTCCCTCAGATCCCTAATACCTGAATTATTCTCAAAATTAACTAAATGGCAGCTCCCAATTCTGAATTCATACTGGGAGACCAAAACAAACAAACAAAAAAATCAAGTTCAATTCCTAATTCTCTTCACGTTCTGTTTTTTTATTCTCTTATTTAAATTTTATCTTAACTTCCCCATCCCTTTAAAAACATGTTAATTATTTTTATTTTGTTTTTTATTGAATCTATTGGGGTGACATTGGTTAATAAAATTATATAGGTTTCAGGGGTACAATTCTATAATATCACCTGTATATTGTATTGTGTATTAACCACCCCCTCGCCCCAACCATCTTTCCCTCTGGTAATCACCATACTGTCATCTGACTATGAGGGTTTTTTGTTGTTGTTGTTGTTGTTTTTTGCTTAATCTCCTCACCTTTTTCACCCAGACCCCCTATACCCTTCCCTCTGATAGCTTTCAGTCTGTTCTCTGTATCTAGGAGTTTGTTTCTATTTTGTTTGTTAGTTTATTTTCTTCATTAGATTCCACATATAAGTGAAATCATATCATAGTATCTTTCTCTGACAGGCTTATTTCACTTAGCATAATACTTTCCAGGCCCATCCATGCTGTCCCAAATGGTAAGATTCCCTTCTTTTTATGGCTGAGTAGTATTCCATTATGTAAATGTACCACAGCTTTATTTTATCCACTCATAAACTGATGGGCACTTGGGCTGTTTCCAAATCTTGGCTATCCTATCTAATAAAAGAATAATATGCACATTGACCGTACCTCCGCTACACCCACAAGCCATGCCCACCAGCCAATCAGGAGCGAGTATGCAAATTAACCCAACCAAGATGGATGTGGCCACAGAGAGAGCAGGAGGCTTGGGTTTCCCCTGGCGATGGAGGAAGCCAAGCTTCCCGCCTGCCCTGGCTTGCCTTGGCCTCCGCTCAAGGCTACAAAGTTTCAATTATAGAAGATAAATAAATCCCAGATACCAGGGCCTCCACTTGGGTCGCCAGGGGGTGTGACCAGCCTGCAAACCACCACAGGCCCTCGCCCAGGCCACCCCATGCCCCAAAGGAACCCCCACCCTGATCTGGGACACCCTTCAAAGCAAACCAGCTGGCCCCCACCCATGCACCAGGCCTCTATCCTATCTAATAAATGAATAATATGCAAATTGACCATCACTCCAACACACAAGATGGCTGCCCCCATGTGGACACAAAATGGCTGCCACAAGATGGCCAGCAGGGGAGGGCAGTTGGGAGGGACCAGGCCAGCAGAGGAGAGAAGTTGGGGGCGACTGGGCCTGCAGGGAAGGTCAGTTGGGGGGATCCAGGCCTGCAGGGTAGTGCAGTTGGGGGGGACCAGGCCTGCAAGGTATGGCAGTTAGGGGCAAACAGGCTGGCAGGGGAGCAGTTAGGCATCAATTAGGCTGGCAGGGGAGTAGTTAGGGGGTGATCAGGTTGGCAGGTAGAAGCGGTTAGGGGCAATCAGGAAGGCAGGCAGGCGAGCAGTTACGAGCCAGCAGTCTTGGATTGTGAGAGGGATGTCCGACTGTTCATTTAGGCCTGATCCCCGGATTGGGCCTAAACGGGCAGTCGGATATCCCTTGAGGGGTCCCAGATTGGAGAGGGTGCAGGCTGGGCTGAGGGACACACCCCCATGCACGAATTTTGTGCACCAGGCCTCTAGTTGTAAATAATGATGCAATGAACATAGGGATGTAGATATTCTTCCAAATTAGTATTTCGGGTTTCTTCGGGTATATTCCCAGAAGTGGAGTCACTGGGTCATAAGGCAGGTTCCATTTTTAATTTTTTGAGGTAACTCTATATTGCTTGCCACAGTGGCTGTACCAATCTGCATTCCCACCAACAGTGCATGAGGGTTCCCTTTTCTCCAAATTCTCCCTAATACTTGTTGTTTGTTGATTTATTGATGATAGCCATTCTGACAGGTGTAAAGTGATATCTCCCTGTAGTTTTCATTTGTATTTCTCTGATTATTACTGACATTGGGCAACTTTTCATATGCCTATTGGCCATCTATATGTACTCTTTGGATAAATGTCAATTCATGTCCTTTGCCCATTTTTATTTTTTAAATATATTTTTATTGATTTCAGAGAGGAAAGGAGAGGAAGAGATTGATAGAAACATCAATGATGAGAATCATTGATTGGGTGCCTCCTGCATGTTTCTATTGGGGATGGAGCCTGCAACCCAGGCATGTGCCCTGCCTGGGAATCGTACCTATGACCTCCTGGTTCATAGGTTGATGCACAACTACTGAGCCACACCTTTTGCCCATTTTCAATTGGATTATTTGGATTCTTGGTATTGAGTTTTGTAAGTTCTTTATAAATTTTGGATATTAAGCCCCTATCAGATGTATCAGCAAATATGTTGTCCCATTCAGTGGGTTGTCTTTTCACTTGTTGATGGTTTCCTTTGTTGTGCAAAAACTTTTTAGTTTGATGTAGTCCCATTTGTTTATTTTTCTTTTGTTTCTCTTTCCTGAGGTGACATATCAGAAAAAAAAAAAATATTGCTATAAGAAATGCCCGAAATTGCCAAAACTGGTTTGGCTCCGTGGATAGAGCGTCGGCCTGTGGACTGAAGGGTCCCGGGTTCGATTCTGGTCAAGGGCATGTACCTTGGTTGCGGGCACATCCCCAGTGGGGGGTGTGCAGGAGGCAGCTGATCGATGTCTCTCTCTCATCGATGTTTCTAGCTCTCTATCCCTCTCCCTTCCTCTCTGTGAAATATCAATAAAATATATTTAAAAAAAAGAAAAAGAAATGCCCGATATTGTACTGCCTATATTTTCTTCTAGGATTATGGTTTTGATTTTAACATTTAAGTCTTTAATCAATTTTGAGTTCGTTCTTGTAAATGGTGTAAGAAGGTGGTCTAGTTTCATTTTTTGCACATATCTTTCCAATTTTTCCAACATCATTTATTGACTAGACTATCTTTATCTTATTGTATGTTCTTGCCTCCTTTGTCAAATATTAATTGACTATAAAGATGTGGATTTATTTCTGGGCTCTCTATTCTGTTCCATTGATTAATATCTCTGTTTTTATGCCAGTACCATGCTGTTTTGATTACTATGGTCTTATAGTATAGTTTGATATCTGATATTGTGATACCTTCAACTTTGTTCTTCTTTCTCAAGATTCCTGAGGCTCTTCAGGGTCTTCTGTGGTTCCATATAAATTTTTGGAGTATTTGTTCTAGTTCTTTGAAATACACTATTGTTATCTTGGTAGAGATTGCCTTGGATAGTTTGGACATCTTAATGATATTAATTCTTCTTATCTTTGGACGTTTTAATGATGTTAATTCTTCCTATACACTTATTTGTATCTTCTTCACTTTCTTCAGTGTCTCATAATTTTCCAAGTACAGGTCTTTTATATCCTTGATTAAATTTATCCCAAAATATCTTTTTTTTTTAATGCAATTGTAAATGGGATTGTCTTCTTAGTTTCCCTTTCTGATAATTCATTATAGGTGTATAGAAATGCAAATGATTTCTGAATATTTATTTTGTATCCTTCTACTTTACTGAATTCATTTATTGGTTTTAGTACTCTCTTGGTGGAATCTTTAGGGTATCATGTCATCTGCAAAAGAGGACAGTTTTACTTTTTCCTTTACAATTTGGATGTCTTTCATTTCTTCTTGTTGTCTGATTGCTGTGCTTAGGACTTCCATTACTATCCTATATAATAAAAGCCCAGTGACCGAACAGCAGAACAACCAGAACAATCTCTCAACCAGTCGCTATGACACGCACTGACCACTAGGGGCAGAGTCTCAACACAGAAGCTTCCCCCTGGTGATCAGTGGGCTCCCACAGTGGGAGCACCACTCGGCTGACCAGGATGAGCGGTGCTCCCACAGCGGGCCGATCCCCACAGGCCATGCTCCCCACCAGTGCACAAATCCCATGCACCAGGCCTCTAGTGTTGAATAAGAGTGGTGAAAGCAGACATCCCTATCTTGTTCCTGTTATTAAGGGAAATGCTTTTAGTTTTTTCCCATTGAGTATGATGTTGGCTCTGGGTTTGCAATATATGATTTTTATTGTGTTGAGGAATGTTTCCTCTATTCCCATTCTTCTAAGAGTTTTTATCATAAATGGATGCTGGATTTTATCAAATGCTTTTTCTGTATCTGTTGATGTGATCATGTGATTTTTATCTTTCATTTTGTTTATGTGTTATATCATATTTTTTGGTTGGTGAAGTTTGTAGCAAACTTGTATCCCAGGAATAAATCCCTCTTGATCATGATGTTTGATCATTTTAATGTATTGCTGGATCTTGTTTGCTAACATTTTGTTGAGAATTTTTGCATCTATATACATCAAGGCTATTGGCCTATAATTTTCTTTCTTTGTAGTGTCTTTATCTAGTTTTGGAATTAAGATAACAGAGGCCTCATAAAAGGAGCTTGGGAGTATTCCTTTCTCTTGAATTGTTAGTTCCTATTTGAATGTTTGGTAAAATTCACCTGTGAAGCCATTTAGTCCAGGACTTTTGTTTGTTGGGAATTTTTCTATTACTAGTTGTAGTGAAATTGAAACAATTTTTTAGTTTTTTTTCTTATGATTGATTTCTAGTTTTATACCATTATGGTCAGAGAAGAAGAGAAGATGCTTGATGTGATTTCAGTCTTCTTAAATTTATTGAGATTTGTTTTGTATCCTAACATGTGGTCTATCCTAGAAAATGTTCCATGTGCACTTGAAAAGAATGTATATTCTGCTGCTTTGGGGTAAAATGCTCTGAAGATATCAATTAAATCCATTTGATCTAGTGTGTCATTTAAGGCTGCTATTTCCTTGTTGACTTTCTGTCTGGAAGATTTATTCATTAATGTCAATGGGGTATTAAAATGCTCTACTATGTCTGTATTACTCTCAATATCTCCCTTTATGTCCATCAAGATTTGCTTTATATATTTAGGTGTTCCTATGTTGGGTGCATAAATGTTTACAAGGGTTAAATCTTCTTGTTGGATTGCAACATGTTACTTCTTAAAGCCTTCACAGTAGGGCCCATAAACCAGCAAATGGGAGCCAAATAAACCTTTGAGAATCACTAAAAGTTACTGATGACTATTCTTTTGGGTTTCCAACTTGTTTTAGTTTGGACTCACTTTGCAGTGATTTTTTTTTTTAATTTTTACCCAAGGATATTTTTCTATTGATTTTTTTTTTTTTTTTGCTGTTATTGTTTATTTTTTATTTTATTTTTTAAACAATTTTACTGTTTAAAATATTACAAATAGTAGTACAATGTCTCATTTTTCTTCCATTGATCTCTCCCTGGCCTCCCCTACCCTCCCCCCCGGCACATGCCCTCACCGCCCCCCCCCCCCCCAGTGCCTGGTGTCCATTGGTTATGCTTATATGCATGCATACAAGTCCTTTGGTTGATCTCTTAACCACCCCCCCCAACCCTCCCCTGCCTTCCCGCTGTAGTTTGACAGTCTGTTCGATGCTTCTTTGCCTCTGTATCTATTTTTGCTCATCAGTTTTTAATGTTCTTTATATCCACAAATGAGTGAGATCATGTGGTATTTAAAGAGAGTGGAGAGAGAGGGAAAGACAGAGAGAAACATTGATATGAGAGAAACACACTGATTGGTTGCCCAGGCCAGGGAGGACCCTGCAACCAAGGTATGAGGTACGTGCCCTTGACTAGAATCGAACCCCAGACCCTTCAGTCTGCAGGCTGACACTCTATCCACTGAGCCAAACTGGCTAGAGCTGCAGTAATTGTTTTAATTCCTTTTTTTCCTTTATTGATTAAGGTATTACATATGTGTCCTTATCCCCCCATCGTCCCCCCCACCCCTCACTCATGCCCTCACCCACCTTGGTGTCTATGTCCATTGGTTATGCTTATATGCATGCATACAAGTCCTCTGGTTGATTTTTCCCCTTACCCCCACCCTCCCCTACCTTCCTTCTGAGGTTTGACAGTCTAATCGATGCTTCTCTGTCTCTGGATCTGTTTTTTGTTCATCAGATTATGTTGTTCATGCCATAAATGAGTGAGATCATGTGTTACTTATCTTTCTTTGACTGGCTTATTTCACTTAGCATAATGCTCTCCAGTTCCATCCATGCTGTTGCAAATGGTAAGAATTCCTTCTTTTTTACCACAGCATAGTATTCCATTGTGTAGATGTACCACAGTTTTTTAATCCACTCATCTGCTGATGGGCACTTAGGCTGTTTCCAAATCTTAGCTATGGTAAATTGTGCCACTATGAACATAGGGGTGCATATATCCTTTTTGATTGGTGTTTCTGGTTTCTTGGGATATATTCCTAGACATGGGATCACTGGGTCAAATGGGAGTTCCATTTTTAGTTTTTTGAGGAAACTCCATACTGTTCTCCACAGTGTCTGCACCAGTCTGCATTCCCACCAGCAGTGCACGAGGGTTTCTTTTTCTCCTCATCCTTGCCAGGACTTGTCATTTGTTGATTTGTTGATGATACCCATTCTGACAGGTGTGAGATGGTACCGCATTGTCATTTTGATTTGCATCTCTTGGATGATTAGTGACTTATAAGCATGGTTTCATATGCCTTTTGGCCTTCCTTATGTCTTCTTTCAAAAAGTATCTATTTAGGTCCATTGCCCATTTTTTTATTGGGTTGTTTATCTTCCTTTTGTTAAGTTGTATGAGTTCCCTGTAAATGTTGGAGATTAAACCCTTATCGGTGATAACATTGGCAAATATGTTTCCCATGCAGTGGGCTTTCTTGTTTTGTTGATAGTTCCTTTTGCTGTGCAAAAGCTTTTTATTTTGATGTAGTCCCATTTGTTTATTTTCTCTTTAGGTTCCATTGTTCTAGGAGCAGTATCGGTGAAGAAATTGCTTCAGCATATGTCTGAGATTTTGCTGCCTTTGGATTCCTCTAGTATTTTTATGGTTTCCTGTCTTGTGTTTAAGTCCTTTATCCATTTTGAGTTTATTTTTGTGTATGGTGTAAGTTGGTGGTCTAGTTTCGTTTTTTTTTTTTGTTTTTGTTTTTGTTTTTTGCATGTATCTGTCCAATTTTCCCAACACCATTTATTGAAGAGACTGTCTTAACTCCATGTTCTTGCCTTCTTTGTCAAATATAAATTGAGCATAGTGGTTTGGGTCGATTTCTGGGTTCTCTATTCTATTCCATTGATTTATATGTTTGTTCCTGTACCAGTACCAGGCTGTTTTGAGAACAGTGGCTTTGTAATACAACTTGATTTCTGGTATTGAGATCCCACCTACTTTGTTCTTCTTTCTCAGGACTGCTGCAGCTATTCGGGGTCTTTTTTTATTTCAGATGAATTTTTGGAGAGTTCATTCTAGGTCTGTGAAATATGCCATTGGTATTTCAATGGGGAGTGCATTGAACCTATAATTGCTTTGGGTAGTATGGACATTTTAATGATGTTTATTCTACCAATCCATGAACATGGTATGTTCTTCCATCTGTTTATGTCTTCCTCTCTCTCTTTTTTCAGTGTCCTATAGTTCTCAGCGTACAGTTCTTTTACCTCCTTAGTTAAGTTTATTCCTAGGTATCCTTATTTTTTTGGCGTGAAGGTAAAGGGGATTGCTTTTTTAGTCTCTCTGTAAGTTCACTATTGGTGTATAGAAATGCCATAGATTTCTTGGCATTAATTTTGTATCCTGCTACATTGCCGAATTCATTTATTAAGTCTAATAATTTTTTGATGGAGTCTTTAGGGTTTTCTATGTTCAGTATCATGTCATCTGCGAATAAGGACAGTTTTACTTCTTCTTCAACTTGGATGCCCTTTATTTCTTCTTCTTGTCTGATCGCAATGGCTAGTACTTCCAGTACTATGTCAAACAGGAGTGGTGAGAGTGGGCATTCCTGATTTCTTCCTGTTCTTAGGGGAAATGGTTTTAGTTTTTGCCCATTGAGTATGATGTTGGCTGTGGGTTTGTCATACATGGCTTTTATTATGTTGAGGTATGATCCTTCTATTCCCACCTTGCTGAGAGTTTTTATCAAGAAAGGGTGCTGGATTTTGTCAAATGCTCTTTCTGCATCTATGTGATTTTTATCTCTCAATTTGTTTATGTGATGTATCATGTTTATTGATTTGCGGATATTGTACCATCCTTGCATTCCCAGGATAAATCCTACTTGGTCATGATGTATGATCTTTCTGATGTACTGCTGAATTCGATTCACTAGAATTTTGTTGAGGATTTTGGCATCTATGTTCATGAGGGATATTGGCCTGTAATTCTCTTTCATTGTGTTGTCTTTAACTGGTTTTGGTATTAGGGTGATGCTGGCTTCATAGAATGAGCTTGGAAGTGTCCCTTCCTCTTGAATTTTTTGTAATAGTCTGAGGAGGATAGGTTTTAGTTCTTCCTTGAATGTTTGGTAAAACTCCCCTGTGAAGCCGTCTGGCCCCGGTCTTTTGTTTGCTGGAAGCTTTTTGATGACTGCTTCAATTTCTTCCATAGTTATCAGCCTATTGAGATGTTTAGATTCTTCCTGAGTTTTGGAAGGTTGTATTTTTCTAGGAATATGTTTATTTCCTCCAGGTTGTCTAGTTTGTTGGAATAGAGTTGTTCATAGTATTTTTTAACAATCCTTTGTATTTCTGTGGGGTCTGTTGTTAGTTTGCCTCTTTCATTTCTGATTTTGTTTATTTGGGTCCTCTTTCTTTGCTTCTTGGTGAGCCTGGCTAGAGGTTCATCAATCTTGTTTATCCTTTCAAAGAACCAGCTCTTGGTTTCACTGATCTTTTGTATTGTTTTTTTTTTGGGGGGGGGGGTCTTTATGTCATTTATTTCTGCTCTGATCTTTATTATCTCCTTCCTTCTGCTCACTCTGGGCTTTTCTTGTTGCTCTCTTTCTAATTCTTTGAGTTGTAGAGTTAGATGATTTACTACCATTTTGAGGTAAGCCTGTAGAGCTATAAACTTCCCTCTCAGGACTGCTTTCATTGTGTCCCATAGATTTTGGATTGTTGTGTTTTTATTGTCATTAGTTTCCAGAATGTTTTAATTTCTTCTTTGATATCTTTGGTAACCCAATCATTATTTAATAGCATGATATTCAGCTTCCAAGTATTTGAATTTTTTGGATTGTTTTTATTGTAGTTGATTTCTAATATTGTGCCATTGTGGTCTGAGAAGATGCTTGATATGATTTCAATCTTCTTGAATTTGGGGAGACTTTGCTTGTGACCCATATGTGATCTATTTTTGAAAATGTCCCATGTGCATTTGAGAAGAATGTATATTCTGTGGATTTGGGGTGAAATGTTTTAAAGATGTCAATTAATTCCATCTGATCTAGTGAGTCATTTAAGATTGCTGTTTCTTTGCTGATTTTTTGTCTAGAGGATTTATCCAGTGGTGTATTGAAGTCCCCTACTATGATTGTATTGTTGTTTATCTCTGCCTTGATATCTTCTAGGAGATTTTTTATGTATTTGGGTGCTCCTACATTGGGTGCATATATGTTTATCAGGGTTATATTCTCTTGTTGTATCGATCCCTTTAGTATTATGAAGTGGCCTTCCTTATCTCTTGTTATGGCCTTCACTTTGAGGTCTATTTTGTCAGATATAAGTATTGCTACCCCAGCTTTTTTTTCATTTCCATTTGCCTGAAAGATATTTTTCCATCCCTTTACTTTCAGTCTGTGTGAGTCCCTTCTTCTGAGGTGGGTCTCTTGTAGACAGCATATATATGGGTCATATTTTTTTTTTTTTATTTTATTGATATTTCACAGAGAGGAAGGGAGAGGGATAGAGAGCTAGAAACATCGATGAGAGAGAAACATCGATCAGCTGCCTCCTGCACACCTCCCACTGAGGATGTGCCCGCAACCAAGGTACATGCCCTTGACCGGAATCGAACCCGGGACCCTTCAGTCCGCAGGCCGACGCTCTATCCACTGAGCCAAACCGGTTTTGGCTGGGTCATATTTTTTTATCCATTCACTCACTCAATGTTTTTTGATTGGAGCATTTAGTCCATTTACATTTAAAGTTATTATTAATAGGTAGGTGTTTGTAGCCATTTTTTTTTTGTGCCTGTGTTCCTTCTTACCTTTCTATTTCTTCTTTTTACACCAGTCCCTTTAGCATTTCTTGCATTCCTGGCTTGGTAGTGATAAATTCCCTTGGTTTTGTTTTTTTTGTTTTTATTTCTTTTTTTTGTTTTGTTTTGTCTGTGAAGCTCCTTATTTCCCCTTCAATTTTGAATGATAGCCTTGCTGGATAGAGTATTCCTGGATTCAGTCCCTTGTTTTGCATCACTTTGTAAATTTCCTTCCATTCTTTTCTGGCCTGATGTGTTTCTGTTGAGAAATCATTTGATAATCTAATGGGAGATCCCTTGTATGTAACTTTCTGTCTCTCTCTTGCAGCCTTTAAGATTCTCTCTTTGTCCTGAACATTTGCCATCATAATTATGACATGTCTTGGTGTGGGTCTTTTTGGGTTTATCTTGTTTGGGGCTCTCTGTGCTTGTGTGACTTTTTTCTTGCCCACATCAGGAAAGTTTTCTGACATTATTTCTTCAAATATGTTTTCTAACCCTTGTTCCTCTTCCTGTCTTTCTGGAACCCCTATTATTTGTATGTTGCTTTATTTCATGTTGTTCTAAAGCTCCCTTAGGCTCTCATCCTGTCTTTTAATTTTTTTCTCCAATTGCAGTTCAGTTTGGGTGTGTTTTGCTTCCCTGTCTTCTAATTCACTAATTCAGTCCTCTGCTTCTCCTAGTCTACTGTTGAAACTTTCCATGGTATTTTTTATTGCAGCTATATCACTCTTTATTTCTCCTTGATTCTTACATAAGTTGTTGATTTTTTCATCTATCTGGTGTATGAACTATATGACCCTTATTCTGAATTCTTTTTCTGACATACTGCATGCCTCTGTTTTATTTAGCTGCTTTTCTGGTGATTCCTCCTTTTCTTTCCTTTGGGGGTTTCTTTATCCATTTTTGCTACCACCAAAGGATCTAGGTATCGAGTCGTGCAGGGGCTGCTCCTTGGGTGGCAGTGGCTCCTTGGGCAGTGGCTGATCCTCGGGTGGTCACGGCAGCAGCTGTTCTCAATTGGCAGCAGCTCCTCTGGTGGCCGCTGTTAGCAGCAGTGGTGGCTCCTCTGGCTGGTGGGGGCAGGCTGCTCGCGTAGCTGCTGCTCCTTGGACAGGGGCAGGCTGCTCGTGCAGCTGCTGCTCCACAGACAGGGGCAGGCTGCTCACAGGCGCTGCTACTCCTCAGACTGGGGTAGGTTGCTCATGAGGCTGCTGCTCCTTGGACAGGGGCAGGTTTCTTGCAGGCCTGCTGCTCCTCATATGGGGGTGGGCTGCTTGTGGGGCTGCTGCTCCTCTGATGGGGGGTGGGCTGTTCACGCGATTGCTGCTCCTCAGATGGGGGGGTGGCTTCTCGCACAGCTGCTGTTCCTTGGATGGGGGTGGGCTGCGTGCAAGGCTGCTGCTCCTCAGACAGGGGCCAGGTGCTAGCACAGCTGCTGCTCCATTCTGCAGGTGTCTTCTGCCCTTCCTGGATGTGGATTGTCTCACCAGCTGTGTCTACTTCACCAATTCAGGGTGAATGTTATTCAATTTAGTTGCTCATTCTATCTGCTCCGGGACAAGGCTCGGGACATGTCCATCTATTCTGCCATCATTTTCTGCAGTGATTTTTAAGAAGTGGTAAATTCTGGTCCCATTTCAATAAGGTATCTGAAGCCACCATATGGGTTTGAGCAAGGGTCAGGAAGTCCATGGTTATCCCAAGGGCAGCCTCCTTCAGTCAGACACTTCCTATGAGGTTCCAAACAATCCTATCTGAGAGAAAAGCAATTCAGCTCCTTCTCAGGCAAATACAATGAAGTTATTCCTATCAACTCTGGGTATTCAGGCCATGGACTTGGGCAAAACTATAACGTGGTCACTTCATACAAGGATCTGGCTAATAAGGATTTATTGAATATGGGGTGGCCTTAGTTCCTCAGTGAGTCTTCAGAAGAATATGGACTTTGTAATTTTATTCAGGATGATGAGAAACAATAGCAACATCAAGAATACAAGAAATCACCTTGAGATTTGGTAGCATTAGGGAATCATTTCATCCAGAAATGTCTTGGCAAAAAAGGATAAAATGTGTGATAAAAGTGATTTGTGAGACATTTTGAAAAATTTTTGAAATATTATAGAAAATATATATTATAGAATATTATAGAAATAGAAATCATTTATAATGGCATCATCCCCAAGTGTCATTTGCTGCTTTTCTACAATATATGATATGTGATACAATGAATTAAGATTAATTCATTGATCTCATGGGAATATTGTTAACGTGGCTAATTCCACATAATAATCCTATTCCAAACCTTCTCTAATTAAGGAAAAATCATTAAGAAGTCTGTTATTTATAAGTGACTTGGAATCAATTTTTTTTACATAAATGAATGTTAAAGGTGTCTAGGATAGTAAATGATACCTATTTTCCCATAGGACAGAGAATTTTGAACTCTACTTATCCAAAGATGAAAGGGTCTAGAAACAGCTTTTTTTAAATGATTATGAGATAAAGTTCTAAGGACTTGTAGCACTACTTCACACAGCAACCAAGTGTGTGTGTGTGTGTGTGTGTGTGTGTGTGTGTGTGTGTGTGTGTGTGTAGAAACTGTAATTCAGAGCAAAGAACCCAGGGTACAACTTACAATTTGTTGGGGAGATAGATGGGTGGAGACCAATGAAAATTCTGAAGGCAAACTATCATTTCACAGTATGTCCTGGTGATCTGATTACATATACACATACCCACACATGTATGCATACACACATATCAATTTAATGTCCACTGACACATGAGTTTAAATCCAGTCAGGTGATCTTGGGAAAGTTACTTGGACTCTCTGAAGCTAACTTTCTTATCCACAAAAGAACATAGTACCTATATTCCTGGGTTATAGGTACTATGTTCTTTCAGAGGATTAGTGGAAGTGCATGTACAGATCCTACAACACTATCTGGCACAGAGTAGGCACTCAAGAGTGGTATTCTTGTTGCTGTTCCTATTCCCAAAACTCCTTGTGACCTATAGCCTGTCTCCCTTGATCTCAAGAACATGGCAGGAGCTGCTTGAATGTGGTCACACTCGGAGTGGCTGGATCTGGCTAACAAGGTTCCGGCCACTAGTTCCTAGTCATCACTCGCAATACTTTCTTCATAGTTCAGCCTTGAGTGCTACACAAAACCTGGAATCTATGCCCATTTCTGTGAAAATAACTTATTGATCTGCACAAAACAAAGAAGAAACATCAAGTTATTGTATCTTTATAGCAGTATAGATCTGGGTACTTTGAAATAGTTTGGGTCTGGACTGAATAAATGAGTTTTCAGTGTAATAATTGGTATCATGCACACGTGGTCTCTGTTCCTCCTGTTGCATCTAGACCAATTTGAATCTAAGCTCATCTTGTGTCTGGCAATCCCAGAAGCCATCAGGCTGCAAAACTTGGAATGAATCATTTCCTCTCTTCTCTTTGTCCTCCTTTTCCTCTTCTTTGTCCTCCTTCCTTCTCTTCCTTCTTCATTCTCTTCCCTCTCCTCCTCTTCCTCCTTCCTTTTCTTCTTCATTCTCTTCCTTCTCCTCCACTTCCTCCTTCCTTTTCTTCTTCATTCTCTTCCCTCTCCTCCTTTTCCTCCTTCCTTTTCTTCTTCTCCCCCCACCAAGCTATTGAATTTTTTATTCACTTCCCTTAAAAACTAGACCTTACTCTAGCCCTGTGCTGCTTAATAAATGACTAAGTCAGTTTGACATCTTATATAAATGATAAGGCAGTCAAAATAGTGGTTGTCTAATACCTATCTCATAGTCCTTAATAGTTCTTCATAATATGTAAAAGAAACCTGACAGTAATTTTTAAACGTTCAGGGCTCATAACATAGTAGACATTGTGCCCTGCTATTTCTCTAAAGAAAAATAAGTAAGTATCTCACAGCCCAAAAGATTCTAAAAAACAGGAGGGTAAGGAAAAATCTTGGCAATTACTCTTAGAGCTCAAAGTATCTGGTTCTCCAATGGATAGATCCACACAGAGCAATCCCCATATGATCAACATTGCCATGAAGTTAGGGTGATCATATACCTGATTGCTTCTAACTCTTTTAACAATGAAAGGGATGTTATTAATTGTAATAATTATCAATCCAGGATGGGCCTGGGAAACAGGGATGTATAGTCATTCTACCTAAAGGCAGCAAGACTAAGATTTGGGCCCAGCCAGTGTGTCTCAGTAGTTGAGTGTTGATCCATGAACCAGGAGATCATGATTGGATTCCCAGTCAGGGCACATATCGACATTGTAGGATCTATCCTCAGTAGGAGGCGTGCAGGAGGCAAACAATTGGTGTGTGCTCTCACATTGATGTTTTTCTCCCTCTCTCTTCCTCTCCATTTCTCTCTAAAAACAATAAACTAAAAGAAGAAGAAGAAAGTTATAATTTAAGTAGAGAAACAGTGTAGTGATATAGAAAAAAACATTGACAATGGAATCAGAAAGACCTGGTTTATAGATCTAACTCTGTCATTCACTAGCTTTATGACCTTGGATAAATTATTTAATCCCTCCAAACATTGTTAGCACTAGCATCATCTACAAAATAGGAAGACTACCTATCTAGGGATGATAATAATAATGAAGTGTGATCATGTTTTAAAAAGTCCAGCACTGTGTCTGCCATATGGAAGCAGCTCAATCAATGGAAGTTATTCAGAATAATAAAATGTTCAGTAGGTTCTATTTAAGAAGAATGTTATCCTGAATGGCAAGACACATTACCAGATTATCACATCGGGACCTTCCCCTATGGGATGCTAACTAAGCCAATTTAGGACAGCAGATTGTCATGGCTTTCATAGGCATAAAAACCAACCAGGCATAGTCATGCAAGTAAGAAGAATATGAGTAGTAGACACTCATAGACTGACAGGCCAGAAAGTGGTTGGAGCAGGACACGGGTGATAGCTCAGAGGCAGAGTTCAGGCAGTACTAAAAATGCCTGGAAAACAAGGTCCTTTTTCCAGAGTCAGGGCCTAGAATTCAGTGGCAGGCCATTGGACCAGTACATGATATTGATTAAATAATAATAATAATGATAATAGAATAAAATGTTCTTTGGGTAAAATATTAGGCTTTGAAATTTCTTAGAGTAAAAGAATGTTTATAAATGGGTTGCACTGCCTTAAGATGTAGTGAGTTTTCCATAAACAAAAGAGCATTCAAATGTATCTAAAAAGCCTCTTCTGTGGGCATTGTTGAATGGATTTAAGCATTGGCTGGAAAACTGAATTAAATCACCTAATGATGGTCCTTTCTAAATTAAAACAATATATCACTTATGTGGAATAATTTAGAGATTCATAAAAATGCTAAGCAAATGAGATGCTATTGTAAATAGTGTATTTTTTTCTGATTATAAAGTGAATGTAAGTAAATTTAAGAAATTCATAAGGTATAAAAAATATATACAAGAGAAAATAATCCTGATTCTACTGTTCCAGAGACAACCATCATAAACATTTTCTCCAATCTCCCTTCCATATATTTTCCCCAAAAATAGAGATATACTGCACATACAATTTTATTCTACTTTTTTTACTTTATTATATCATAATCATACTTGTGTCATCAAAATTCTTTTAGACAGTGTTTTAACATTGCAAAACATTACAAACTCCTCAGCCATTTTTTTGTTTGTTTGTTTCAGCTCTTTGATTTAACTATAAAGCAATGGATGAATAGATGCTATTGATCTGGAAGCAATGGCTTGCTCAACACGGTTATTTAAAGGAAGGACAATATCTATTTCTATTGTTTTATTTCCTTTTTTATTGTGATACAATACACATAAAATTGACTATTATGACATTTAGTGCATTCAGAGTGTTGTATAACTTGCCAATATGTTTTCAGGCCACATTTCTCAAAGATAGTCAAACATAATGTACAGAAAGGAAGACAGGGAATATAAAAGGTTTAGCCTTAAAATACCTTTCATGAAAAAGGAAAAATAACTTCCTCATTCTCAAATTTCATTAATAAATCACTGGCTCCAATCACCAAATTATAACCATCTTAAGTCTTTTCTGTTAATATATACACTTATTAAAACTTCAGCTGCCTATATCTGTGTAATCAAGAAGAGGACAGCTGAGAGGGGACTCCCCCTCAAGGAGTCCCATTATAGTTCAGGCACTGTGGAAGATGGTTAATGAAAATGACCCTGAGACTACAAGTGATAACTCTCATTCTCCATGTTACAGATGAGGAAACTGAGGTTTGGAGAGATACAGTAATTTGCCTAAATTTACACCGCTAAAAAGTGGCAGAGATGGGATTCAAACTCAAATCTACCTGATCCCCAAGTCCCATGGTCTTTTCATTATACCACACTGTTTTGTTGTTATAAGTGTGCAATATTATCCTAAGAGAAAGAGATTCTCTGAAAGTTACAGCAAAAATTCCAATAACCACCTAGATTAAAAAAAAAAATCGTAAGTCTACGAACCAGAGAATCCTGTTTTTGTAGCTTTTCTTGGTAATTGATACAGTTCTAACATTTCCTTCTCCTCTATTGCTGTCAGTGTATCCCCTGGATATTTCAGATCTCTGAAAGGGTTATTCTGAATGGATTAGACATTGGCACTCTCAATTCTGTGCCAAAACACACACAGGCTTGTTGACCCAACAAGAGAATACTTGTAGAACAGCTTTACATAAACTGAAATCACAGATCTCAAAAACTTTCTCACTTCTTCTATCGCAGGTTTTTGTTTTTTTTTTCATATCTGACAATAGACATTCAACAGACTACCAAGAAGAAAGGGGAAAAAGTTTTTCATAGGAAGAGTCACTAGAGTTTAGTGATAGAAATTAGCAGTGAAAAATAAGAGTCCTGTGTTCAGTCTCATTTCATCCAAAGCCTTGGTTTTTATTTGCTCTTGTTTTGGGGTTTTCTGTGATTTGCAACACAGGAATAATGTAAATGGGTGGCTCTGGAGCACATAAAATTATATTCGTAGAGCATTTCGCTTTGAGGAGGATTAGAAAGTCATGCATGCGGGTATGGAGCCCCTAACACTGTGCTAAGCACAGTTAAGGAGAAATACTAATGCTGAGTGGTGCCTTATGAACATGGTTCCCCCATCCCAGCATCCCTGAATGGATTAGTGTATGTGGCTGCTGAGTTCAACTTTCCTGACAGCTGGGCAGCAGGAATGGCCTATAATTCAGTTATTGGAAGCGACTAAACTTCTAAGTCTATATTTTACAACCTATATTTTAAATAGGTTGTATATTTCTGCCATTCTACTTCTCTGTCCCTAATGTTTTTATATAGAGGTCCCTTTCTGCTTCCTCTGATTTTACCTTACTTTCATTGCACCCCTCACTGCCTCACCCTCCTAAGCACTGCATAACTTCCTGGAGATATTACTAACCTTCTTAAGGATAAAGGAAAAGACCTGGCAAATAATATAAACCTTAGGGGGAAATCCTTCCTAGGTGACCACATTTGACACCCTACTATGTAGTCTAAACAGAAATGATCAATTTTAAGTTAACCATCAACTTTTTCTTTAGGTATTTTTATTGATTTTTTTATTTTTTTATTTTTTTTTAGAAAGAAAGGAAGGGAAAAGGGAGATAGAGAGAGAGAAACATTGATTGGTTGCCTCCAGTACACACTCTGACTGGGGATCAAACCTGCAACCTAGGCGTGTTCCCTGAGAGGGAATCAACGCAGTGACTATTCAGTGCACAGGCCGACACTGGCTAGAGCAACCTTCAACTTTCAGGTGGGGTCAGAGTTCCCCACTCTTATATCAAGTTCAGTGCTTTTGGGTCAGGGATCACCATGTATCCATAGAGCACAGTACTCTTTTTTTAGTGACATTCATCTGCCCAGACAAAATTAATTCCATCAGCAGGAACAAGTTTACAAAATAATGCCTGTGTGGATTCACAATGAAATCTCCATTAAAATCTAGAATCTTCTAGGGCATTTTAACCAAAAATAAAAACTGTGAAGAATTACGTTTCTCTTTCCCTCTATCCCTCTCTTCCTCCCTACCAACCCCAAAATGATATCAATATTCGGTGTAACTTTTTAATGCTCCATATGTTGTAATAGTAAAAAGGCCGGGGGATGTCACGTCAGTCTTTCAATAGGTAAGGAAGATGTATACATAAGAAAAAGGAAAGTATCAGAGAGGCATTTTATAGTTTATCAAGATATGAATACTAGTGCCCTGGCTGGGAGGCTCCGATGGTTGGAGTGTTGTCCCATAAACCAAAAGGTTGCAGGTTCAGTCCCCATGTGGGGTGAGTTGGGAGGCAAACAATCAATGTTTCTCTTTCACATCTCTCTTTCTCTCTGTCTCTCTCTCTCTCCCCATTCCTCTCTCTCTAAAATCAATGAACATATCCTCAGGTGAGGATAAAAATATATATGAATACTAGTAACTAATTATTGTAACCTAAAAGGAAAATAAAGCATTGGGTATGATTATCATATAGAAAGTGTCTAAGCACTACCTCCAATGACATTATCACAGGCTGCTGCCTTCTGGATATTTGGACTGGTAGGACACTCAGTGCTCCCTGAGTCACGGCACCAACATGGTTGCTTATTCCACCTAGAACTACAGCTTCAACCTTCTAGAGTGTGACTACAGAATGTAAAAAAAATAGCTCATAGAATAGTTTGAGTCAAGCAAATTGTTAAGAAAAAAATCATTGAAACCTATCCTTTAGGCAATTTGGAAAATATCTATCAAAATTATAAATGCATGTACCTTTAATATAACAATTCTACATCTAGGAATTTATTCTAATGAAATACATGTATACAGAATGACATATATACAAAGTTATTTACGGCATCATGGTTTATTATAGGAAATATTAGAAATAAATGTTCATTAATAAGGAATTATTTAAATACATTGTAGTACATCAATGTAGCAGAACGTGAAGCTATAAAAAAGAATGAAAAAGCTCTACATGAATTGATATAGAAAACTCCACAAGAGCTAAATTTAAACTAGCTGTTAAATTTTAAAAACATAAATTATTTCCGGAAAACTACACAAGAAACTAATGTTGTGAAGAGAGGAATTAGGAGGTTGGAGGTCCAAGATGGGAGAGAAATTTTTCCATGATTTGAATTTTGAACTATCGGAGATAGTTTGGTCAGTTAGATCAAAACAATTGATGTGCACAAGGTCTCAAAAAGTAAAACATTACAATTCATGTATGTTTCAAACTGCAATGCACAGAAAAGCTGCTGAAAGTATTCCTCTTATAGTGCTTTCAGACTCCAAGATAAAAAAATTACTAAAGATAAATAGGCAAATCAACAATAAAAAGACTTTAATTATATAGTTTATAATATATGCATATACACAAACACAATGAAAGGCAATTTAATTTTTTGCCTTTCACATAGCTTAATCATATCATGTAGGCATCATTATTTATTTTATCAATTAGGAGAACAATTATTCTTTATTCTCTTAAATATATTTTACACACCTACAAGATATCAAGTGCCAGGCTGGATTCTGGAAAGTCTGTATTGAATAGGACAGTTATGGACTTTGACCTGCTAGACAGTTCTGGTACTTTAGCTCCTCAGGGAAGAAGTTCCTTTTTTAGAATGATACATGCAACACTCAATAGCTGCTTTCCCAGCCCAGGAAAATAGTAAACATTCAAATGTGAAATGAAAACATCTGGAGCAGCTGGAGACAATTTAACTTTACATGGAAAAAAATCCCCAGACATAGACTACTTCTCTTCTTACACACCAGTAACTCCCATTCGGGAGGCTCAGTGTGTAAGGACAGAGTGGGAAAGACCCCTCTCTTCCTCACGTCTCCATCTCCTTCCGGTGCGTGCACAACCTCCTCAGCCCGGAAAGAGGAAAACACACGAGTGCTTTTAACAAGGTTCCACAATTTATGGTTGGATTGAATGATAGTTTGCTGGATAGAAGCTGCTTGTGCGACATGTGCTGTCTTTCAGAGTCTAGAAACTTGTTGCTTAAAACTTGTGAGGAAATAAATGGTTGCACGGTCTGTTTTAGGATTCACTAGCAGACTCGATCTTGTTATGGAGTTTAGACATACAATCATAGATCTCCCCTAACTAGCCAAGCACACTTTGGTGAAAGGTGACATAGGGAATGGTCTTCCAAAAAAGCAGCAGCACTGAAGGGAGAATGGGGAGGTGGTGAGCGTAACGTCATCCTCGAGTGCCTCCTTCACACATGAGAGCATGATCCTTCAAAAATAAGATGCTTTCCCACCTGAGAAAATCAGAGTCAGGGAGGAGCATAGTCCCCAATGAGGAAATTAACAAAAGACACCAATGACTAGTTAACGTACATTGCCTTCAAGCCTGAGCAAGTCACAGGGAGGGGGCATGGAGGGAGGCCCACTGCCTGGGGAATACCTGGACCTCAAGGGTGGGAATACAGCATAATCACAAACAGAACATCAAGAACATGTTGAATAGCTAAACTGGTCTCATCGCGGATCACTTCATCAAGTGAATTTCTTTCTTTGCTTCCATGATTCTTTTTAACTATTATTGGACATACACATTTCTGCAGATATGCACAAGTTTCACAAGCAAAAAAGCCTGAAGGAAAACAATTTATACTTTATAAACCCAAGTTCCTCTGCTGAATGAGAGAGATCAGTTTCTAAGTGTTTGGGGGGAACCATTAATTACACACAGAAAAGGAAACAGCCTCTATTATATCATTGCGTTTCTTTTGCTACCAGAATAGTGGATATGATTTGAAGCAACTGTATGTCAGTAACTTTATGGTATAAAGAATTCCAAACTGCCTCATAGTTTGTAAGACCACACACTTGCAAATGTCTAGCACACACAATAGAAATAATTAGTGAGTGTTGTCCCTCATGCATTGAGATGGGGTGGTGGGGCATGGACGTAAATAAGCTAATGTTGAGATGAACTGGTGAAGACAAATTTACTCTTGAAAATTCTAATATTCCACAGAAATAGTCCTGTGTTGTCTACTTATCACATATATAAAGGGCACCAAAATGTTGTATTTATTAGAACCATATGGACTTTTGTGTATTTGAGGATTAAAACATTAAGATGCCAATGCAATTCTCTTATGGCAACAGCCCAGGAAGTGGTATGTATCTCTTGGGTTTATGGGGAAATTAAGTCCTGTAAAGAGAAATGAAAACTAGATTGTATATTTATTCATTCTTCAAAAGGCTAATATGACAAAACAGTAAATTTTCATGTATCTCATTAATGCTTATTCCTTATCAATTTTTGGCAGTTTAACCAAACTTCTAAGAAACAATAATAAGCAATTTGTTTTGATAGGTATAAGCAATCTAAAAGTAGGCCTGATGCAATACAGTGCAGAAAGTCAGTAAGATCTTTGAAAAATTAGTTTTTATAAACAGGAAAGATAGTATAGATTATCTTTGGAATCATTTTTCAACTCTATTACTTGATGGTTTTAAGGAGTTGATAATGATTTTAAGTCCATAAATATGAGACTACAAATGAAATTCTTTACATAAGGAAAAAGTTTACTAAATTTTTACAGTTCCTGGGGGATTTAGGGCCATCTTAAACCACAAATTCTGTAGTCTTCTAGTTATCATGTAAATGCCAGTAGTAGCAGCTAATGGCCAATACAAAATCTTTCCAAATGAATGACTTGAGCATCACCATCTATATTGTAGTTGATAAAGCAATTGAGAACAAATAAGATTATGTTGTCTGATTAAGAGGCCTTCAAAAATCTGAATTTATTAGCTATTCCTAAAATTCAACTTCTGGGAATGCTGCCCAGTTCTCTGCTGCTATTTCCCTAGGAGCTACCTTTTCTCTTCTTTCATGTTCTTCATTCACCAAATATTTATGGAGCACCTACTAGGCACTAGGACCAAAGCAGCAAATGAGACAGACAAAGGTCCTGTAGTCCAGGTTTAATTACCTTTGGTCCTTCGTTAATCACCAGCTACTCACTCATACCATTCCTAATTCATCAAGGTTGCAAAAGTGAGGTCTCCTTTCTTAAATCCTATATTTAGTTGACTAAACATAAAATTTCTTTTCTTACAGCTAAACCTACAAAATTATTTCAGAAGCATGGTAAGTGTGACCTTTCAGTCTGTCAGCTTCTTCCTGAGCCCATCCATCCCAGGCCAAGGTTTTTAATATATTTTTATTGATTTCAGAGAGGAAGGGAGAGGGAGAGAGAGATAGAAACATCAATGATGAGAGAGAATCATTGATTGGCTGCATCCTGTATGCCTTATACTAGGGATCAAGCCTGCAACCTGGGCATGTGCCCTTGACCAGTATTGAACTCGGGACCCTAAAAGGTCCACAGGCCAACACTCTATCCAGATAGGGTTTCACTTTTTTTAATATATATACCTTTGGAATTCATCCCATCTTATATGTTGACCATTTGAATATTTATTCATTGGTTAATATATAGCTATATTTAACTATTAATTTAAAGCACATGTCTCAATGCCCTGATGAAAAATGAAATATTTGGTAAATTAAATGTTTATTTGCACTAATTTCTGATTTACTAACTCTTTAGGTAGATGTTTTAATATTGTATAAAATATGGCTCCTAAATTTCTGGATTTGTAGGAGCCATGTTTTATACAATATTACAGAAATCTACAGAAAACTGCCACCAAAAAGATGTTAAAACAATCTATCACTATCATTATAATAAAAGAATGAACTTTTTAACATTTAAAAGTTAGAAATGACAGCCCTAGCTAGTTTGGTTCAGTGGATAGAGCATCGCCTGCCGACTGAAGGGTCTCTGGTTGGACTGATGTCAAGGGCACATATCTGGGCTATGGGCTTGATCCCCAGTAGGGGGCGTGCAGGAGGCAGCCAATCAATGATTCTCTCTCATCACTGATGTTTCTATCTCTCCCCTTCTCCCTTCCTCTCTGAAATCAATAAAAATATATTTAAAAGTTAGAAATGACATAATATCAGTATGAAGGGTAGTCTTAATTTGAAATGGATCAATTTAATAATGAAAACTTCACTATGTTGTTCTAATAGTTCTATTTCACCACAGGTGGGGGGAAATTTACTCATATATCATTACTTAGGAACCACTGCTATAGATAATGCCAAGTCTAGATGTATCAGTTATTTTGAGAATTGCATTTGAAAGGTATTTGTGAAATTTTTGCTGCCTTTATTTTTATAATCCTCACTGGAGGGTATGTTTTACTGATTTTAGAGAGAGGAGAAGGCAGAGTGAGAGAGAACTGTCGATGTATGAGAGAAACATCGATTGGTTGCCTCCCGTACATGGCCCCCTTAAGGGATCAACCCACAACCTATGTAGGTGCCCTGACTGGAAAGCAAACTGGCAACCTTTCAGTGCAACGCTCCAACCAACTGAGCTACACCAGCCAGGGCTGCTGCCTTTATCTGGGGTTAAGTAAGCCATTATTAGGCTTTGCTGACCAAAATAAGTTCTTAAGACTTGTGGGGGGGGGGGTGGATCTCCCTCTGCTTCTAGGTGAGGCTTTAATAATCTATACTATTCTGAAAAAGCAATTTTTAAGAGCTTCCAACACTTCTTAGGATAAGCCATTTTGGGGTTTTCAATGGTGTTGGAGAACTTTGAAGATCTGTTGCAGTTGTATCTAAGACCTCAAGGTGGGTTAGTAGGGGATTAAATATTTGTTACCTATCAATTGTTTGATTCACACACACTCTCAAAAATGAAAGCCAGATGTAGAAACCACAAGTTCCTATAAACATTTCCAGAGAGGCAGACAATATAACTTTTCTGTTAAAATGAAAAAAAAACAGACCTTTGACAGATACGCCATCGCTGTGTTCCATCTCCTCCCCTGTGTGAATGGGAGGCATTCACTGCAAGGGGTTCTCATTCCAACCCTATGTGAAAACAGAGCAGGGACACCTCCGGGTTTGAAATGATGCCATTCCCAGATACTGCTGTACAGCGCAGTAAAGACAAAATGGATCCTGTCCCATCTGCATTATTTCTGATTTTTCTCCTAAATATAAAGGTTTGCCTCCTAATTTTCCAAAAGTAAAAATTATTTGAAATACAAATGAAGTAATTTGATCTTATCATGTGGAATAAATTTAGGAGAATCTTGACCTTCATTCATTTAGTTATTGAAGTTAAGAGTCTATAAGATAATATTTCTTAGAAAAATAAGGAACAACTTAATGATGTAGGTGCTATATAAATACATGAATGCCTATAATTATGTTATTTATCAACACCCCATTTTTCATTATAAAAGCTTTTTAAAAAGTGAAATAGGTTATTTTGTATCAACATATGCATATGCCCATAAAGACATATGTGAATCTGTAAAAAGCTTCATTAAACTGAATGGCATCTTTGCTCTGTTTCCCAAGTATATGTCAGAAATTTGACACCATGTAAATGCATTCTGAACTTCTGTTGCTGATAGTAAAAATAAAAAATAGTAAGAGAAAATGTATGGCAATAATACTGTATGATAAAAGGAGTTTATAATAATAATTTGTATTATGTATGATACTTCATCAGAGTTTAATGGAGAAAACAATGAGGCCTCTTAGTCTGTTATTAGTCACATATATTAAATATTTATTATATTACACTAAAGGCCTGATGCACGAAGATTCATGCAAGAACAGGCCTTCCTGCCAAGAGACATACGAAAACCTGCTCAAAGTTACTAATCATCAGAGAGATGCAAATCAAAACAATGTGGTACCATTTCACACCTGTCAGAATGGCTATCATCAACAAATCAACAAATGACAAGTGCTGGCGAGGATGCAGAGAAAAAGGAACCCTCCTGAACTGCTGGTGGGAATGCAGACTGGTACAGCCACTGTGGAGAACAGTATGGAGTTTCCTCAAAAAACTAAAAATGGAAATTCCATTTGACCCAGTGATCCCACTTCTAGAAATATATCCCAAGAAACTAGAAACACCAATCAGAAAGGATATATGCACCCCTATGTTCATAGCAGCACAATTCACCATAGCTAAGATTTGGAAACAGCCTAATTGCCCATCAGCAGATGAGTGGATTAAAAAACTGTGGTATATCTACACAATGGAATACTATGCTGTGGTAAAAAGGGAGTTCTTACCATTTGCAACAACATGGATGGAGATGGAGAACATTATGCTGAGAAAAATACACCACACAGAGAAAGATAAATATTACATGATCTCACTCATTTGTGGAATATAATGAACAACATAAACTGATGAACAAAACAGATCCAGAAACAGAGAAACATCAATCAGAACATCAAACCTCAGGGAAGGTAGGGGAGGATGGGGGTAAGGAGGAGAGATCAACCAAAGGACTTATATGCATGCATATAAGCCTAATCAATGGACACAGACAACAGGGGGGTGGGGGCATAAATGGGGGGTGGGGGGTAATGGGGGAATAAGGACACATATGTAATACCTTAATCAATAAAGAAATTAAAAAATAAATAAATAAATAAATAAATGTAACCAGTACCCAATAAAAATCTAAAAAAGAACAGGCCTTTCTTCTCCTGGCTGCCGGCACCGCCTTCGCTCCGGCCCGGAGCTGCCTTTCCGCCTTCCCACACTGCCCAGAGGCCGGGAGAGGCTGGGGCGGTGCGCAAGCATCCTGCCCCGCTCCCAGCCGCTCAGCGCCTGCGTATGCAAATTAACCCGCCATCTTTGTTGGGTTAATTTGCATACCACTCCTGATTGGCTGTTGGGTGTAGCGAAGGTATGGTCAATTTGCATTTTACTCTTTTATTAGTATAGATTGTAGTAAATATATATTTTGATTTACTGGATTCTAAGTTCTTATGAGATATTTTCAATCTGCCCAACCAATTGACCAATATGGAAAAAGTAGGCACATTTAGGAATCAATAGATCAAGTTTTGGGACTTGTGTCAGACTCAGCAATCCAACTTCTGTCCATTCACAAAGTTTCAAATAAAATTTTCAATGTTTCTTTGGTGTAATATGGATCCTGCTTTATTGTTTGTAAAAGAAAATGGACATAATTCTTATCCACTGGGATCTCATACAGACATCTGTCCATTCCCATGGAGTAGTTCTTTCTTCAAACATTTTTATTCAGGTCTGGATATTGGAACATGAGTGGAAGTTCAGCTTTATGAAAATGAAAAGAAGGAAAGAGGATAGTGTCCCCAGGAGGTAAGAAAGTAGAATTAAAAGTGAAATTTAGCCCTAGCCGGTTTGGTAGATAGAGCATCAGCCTGCAGACTGAAAGGTCCTGAGTTTGATTCCCGGTCAAGGGCACATGCCAGGGTTGTGGGCTCCATCCCCAGTAGGGGGCATGCAGGAGGCAGCTGATCAATGATTCTTTCTCATCATTGATGTTTCTATGTCTTTCCCTCTACCTTCCTCAGTGAAATCAATAAAAATATTTTTAATGTGAACTTAAACTAAAAGAGTACCATTATGATAAATCTACCTCACAGCAATGCAATGTCATTGACTATTTGTTTCATTCATTAAATCAATATGTATCAGATGACTACTGAAAATAAGACACTATTAGGTATATAATTTTGATTTCTCTTCAGCAGAAAACAGATGAATTCTTTTCCTTCCCATTTTCTATCTTAGTAACTGCAAAGAAGGAATTTAGTACTTGACAGGTAATATAAAGACATTTTTTAGTTCTTTAAAAAATTTAATGGATAATATATTTTTTAATTTCAAAATACAATATATGGAGATAAGATATACAATGAAAAGTATCTCTCTTATTCCTGCCCACAGTATGCCCATTATCATTACCAATAACTGTTGAACCACTGTTATTATTTCCCTCTGCAGGGAGAGTTAGTTGTTTCTAAACTTTTGCAAATATAACCAAAAATAAAACCAAGTTTGTTTAAATGTCATTTCACATATCTATATATGCAAGTCCATCTATTGGAAAAATTCCCAGAAGTGGAATTGCTGGGACAAAGGATAATTTGTAATTTTGATAGGTATTTCTCAATTGCCCTCCATAGTGGCTATACCAATTTATACTCCTACAAGCAGTGTACAAGAATATCCTTTTCCCTATAGTCTTGCCAATATATTGTCAAATTTAAGGATCTTGTCAATTTGATAAGTGGGAAATGGTATTTCATTGTAGATGTAATTTGTACTTATAAAGTATAAGGTTGAACATTTTTTAAAATATATTTTTATTGATTTCAGAGAGGAAGGGAGAGGGAGAAAGAGACAGAAACATCAATGATGAGAGAGAATCGCTGATTGGCAGCCTCCCGCATGCCCCCCACTGGGGGTCAAGCCTGCATCCCCGGCATGTGCCCTTGACCAGACTCAAACCCCAGACCCTTTAGTCTGCAGACAACGCTCTGAGCCAAACCAGCCAGGCAAGGTTGAACATTTTTCCTAGGTTAAGATATTCCCTTTTCTAGAAAATATCTGCTTATACGTTTCATCCGTTATTCTTTGTATTTAGAAGTTTTTTATATATTAAGGAGGTTAGTCCTTTGTTTGATATGTTTCAAATATTTGTCTCCTGACTTTATGGTATGTTTTTTGTCATAGAGAAATGCTTTTTTATTGCAATTTTTAAACATAATTTCTGAAATCATTGTTAAGAATACTTTTCCAACTCAAACATTCAAAGATTAAAAATAAGTTCTGATTAGAAAATATAATCCAAATTCCTCTCTCTCTCTCTCCCCTCTCCTCCCCCCCCCCCCCCCCCCCATCACACACACACACTCTCTCTCTCTCTTTCCTATTCCTCCTTCTCTTCTACTTCTTGGCCCCCTTCCTAATTATCGTTTTGAGTCCCTGGGAGGAAAAGTTGAGCTCTCCTAATTCATGAATTTAGGAAGTGGGAAGACATGGAGGCTGAGGGAGGGTGTATGAAATCAAGTGACAGTTCTCCAAACAGCTGCCATCTTATCACATATCATAAACTGTTGTCATTCACCACTGTGGAGAAAAGAAAGCCAGTTTCATGTAAGACTGTCCCCCGGTAAAAATTATTACTTTTTTTTACATTTCAGCCCTTTAATACAAGTCATTCTAATATTCTGTTGCAAAATGGGGAGTACACATGAAGCCCTTCTGCATACTGAACGAAGTTGCAAGCTGGGCCACTAGCACCTTTTTTTCATTTTTATTTGAAAGAACAATTGGTAAACAAACTATGGTTTATTCAGACTTGGGTATTTGGTACTTCCTCAAAAATAAACAAAGTGACTCCGTAATCTCAAGGGAGGTGGGAGTGGGAATGACAGTATTGTTGCCAATAACTTGCAAGTGAAATTTGAGTTTTGGAAAACTTGCATCTACCACTGTGAGCATTACCACTTCCCAATACTTAAGCACTTTTCTGATGAGAGCAACATTATGCATAATTAACAAATGTGATTTTTAAAATATTGTGTAATGATATGCATAACTCAGTGAACCACTGTTTTCCAATTGACCAATGAATGAAATTACAAAATCATGTATGGTTAAAGGATTTATCAAAGTACAAGACATGCCAGTAGATTTTAACATAACAAACTAGAAAGCTCATTGGGAATGGTTTCAGATTTCACAATGAAAATCACCTTCAAGAAACTACCACTTGTCGAGCTTTAGTGCAATATCAAAGAAATATATCCACAATTACCTGAAAAGTCTGTTAAAATACTCCTCTCTTTTCCAACTACATGTCTGTGTGAAGCTGGATTTTTTAGATGTACTTCAATCAGAACAACATTTCACAAGAGATGAATGCAGAAGCAAATATGAGAATCCAGCTGTCTTCTATTAAGTCAGACATTAAAGACATTCGAACACATGTAAAATGATGCCGCTCTTTGTACTAATTGTTTGTGTTGCAAAATATAATTATTTAAAAATTATATTGCACTGTATTTTATATTTTTTTTATTTTTACTTTTTTATTGAATCTATTGGGGTGACATTGGTCAATAAAATTATATAGGTTTCAGATGTACCATTTAATAATACATCATCTGTATTTTGTATTGTGTGTTCACCACCCCAAGTATTTTTTTAACCCTCACCCCAGGATAAGTTTATTGATTTTAGAGAGAGAGGAAGGGAGAGAGAAAGAGAGAGAGAGAGAGGGAGGAAGAGAGAAAAACATTGATGTCAGAGAGAAACATTGATCATTTGCCTCCTATATGCACCCCAACCAGGCATTGAACCTGCAACTTAGGTATGTGCCCTGACCGGGAATCAAACCCACAACTTTTTTGGTGTATGGGATGACACTCCAACCAACTGAGCCACCCAGCCAGACCACCCCAATTATTTTTTAAATGTTTTGTTAACATTTTATGGTTTTATGATTGTCATTTTAAAATTATTAAATATTTCAGTTTTAAAAATTGAATATGTTAAATAATAAAGCTCTTCGGCATCCTCGATAATTTAAGAGTGTGAAGGGATCCTGAGACCAAAATACTTGAAAGCTATGGAATAGAGTTTGCCTCTCAGATCATTGAAAGTTCCCATCAGTCAGGGAGCCCATGTCAACACCCTCAATGTGTGCTAGACACATAACTATAACTTTATCTCTGGCTATAAATAATGCCATGAGTCTCTTTAAGGAAAGAACAGGAGTAAAGGAGATGCATAGTAAATATATGTTTTATTGTTTTTATTATGAAACTAGAGGCCCAGTGCACAAAATTCATGTGGGGGGGGTCCCCTCAGCCCAGCATGCACCCTCTCCAATCCGGGACCCCTCAGGGAATGTCCGACTGCCGGGATTGGTCCTAAACTGGCAGTCGAACATCCCTCTCACAATCCGGGACCACTGACTCCTAACTGCTCACCTGCCTGATCACTTCTAACTGCCCCCCCTGCTAGCCTGATCACCCCTAACCACCTCTGTCTGCCAACCTGATTGCCCCTAACCACCCCCCTGCCGGCCTGGTCACCCCCAACTGTCCCCCCTGCTGGCCTGGTCACCCCCAACTGCTCCCCTGCTGGCCTGGTCACCCTCAACTGCCCCCCACTGCTGGCCTGGTCACCCCATGCAACCTGCTGTTCAGTCACTTGGTCATCCCTCACTAACCCCCCTGCCAGCCTGGTTGCCCCACGCAGCCTGCTGTTCAGTCATTACTGTGATGGCATCCCAGACAATTTGCATATTCCTCTATTATTAGTATAGATGATATATAAGTTACAGCAAAAGATTGGAAACCACCTGAGTTTTTGCTTTGTTGTTATTGTTGTTAGTTTTAAACCTTAGATGCACAGAAAAAAGGTTGATTTCATTGTGGTCTTAATTTATCAGTATGCTGTCATCTTGAGTCCATGCAAAATCCCTCTTCTTCACTCTGTTTTGCTCTTTCTTCAAATTTCATTGTCATTTGTCTCTTCTAATTACCCACCCATTTTAAAGAGATTGGTATATATCTTTAAACATATCCTATATAATAAAAGAGTAATATGCAAATTAGCCATCACTCTGCTACACCAACAAGCCACGCCCACAAGCCACGCCCACAAGCCAATCAGGAATGAATATGCAAATAAAGCCAACCAACATGGCTACGGCCACAGAGAGCAGGAGGGAGGCTTGGGTTTCCCCAGCGATGGAGGAAGCCAAGCTTTCCGCCTGCCCTTGCCGGCCTAGGCCTCCACTCAAGGCTACAAAGTTTCAATGATAGAAGATACATAAATCTAAACAGAAATGGCGGCAGCCACGGAGCTGGAAAGAGCAGGAGGCTAGGGTTGCCCCCGGTGATGGAGGAAGCCAAGCTTTCTGCATACCCTGGCCGGCCCAGGCCTCCGCTTAAGGCTACAAAGTTTCAATTATAGAAGATACATAAATCCCCCCAAAAATGGCTGCCATGGAGCAAGCAGAAGGCTTGGCTCCACTCCAGGCTACAAAGTTTC
This sequence comes from Plecotus auritus, assembly GCF_963455305.1. NCBI lineage: Eukaryota > Metazoa > Chordata > Mammalia > Chiroptera > Vespertilionidae > Plecotus > Plecotus auritus. The sequence goes on along the minus strand of NC_137771.1, from coordinate 187,460,540 downwards.
AATCATAGAAGATAAATAAACCCCAGATACCAGGGCCTCCACTTGGGTCGCCAGAGGGTGTGGCCGGCCTGCAAACCACCACAGGCCCCTTGCCCAGGCCACCCCACACCCCAAGGGAACCCCCACCCTGATCCGGGACACCCTTCAGGGCAAACCAGCTGGCCCCACCCGTGCACCAGGCCTCTATCCTATCTAATAAAAGAGTAATATGCAGATTGACCATCACTCCAACATACAAGATGGCTGCGCCCATGTGGTCAGAGATCCTGCCCCCATGTGGACACAAGATGGCCACCACAAGATGGCCAGCAGGTTACGGCAGTTGGGAGGGACCAGGCCTGCAAGGGAGGGAAGTTGGGGGTGACCAGGCCTACAGGGAAAGGCAGTTGGGAGGGACCCAGGCCTGCAGGGGAGAGCAGTTGGGGGGGACCAGGCCTGCAGGGGAGGGCAGTTAGGGGCAAACAGGCTGGCAGAGGACCAGTTAGGCATCAATCAGGCTGGCAGGGGAGTGGTTAGGGGGTGATCAGGCTGGCAGGCAGAAGCGGTTAGGGGCAATCAGGAAGGCAGGCAGGTGAGCAGTTGGGAGCCAGCAATCCTGGATTGTGAGAGGGATGTCCGACTGCCCATTTAGGGATGTCCGGTGGGATTGGGCCTAAACGGGCAGTCGGACATCACTTGAGGGGTCCCAGATTGGAGAGGGTGCAGGCTGGGCTGAGGGCCCCCCCTCCCCTGTGCACAAATTTCGTGCACCGGGCCTCTAGTGTAGTGTTATAAAATAGGTATAGTTGTTTTGTAAAGAATTATGTGTGTTTTATTTAAATGGTATTGTACTAAACCTCTCATGATGTTTTCTATTTTTTCTCTTTTTTTAATTTTTATTGTTGAAAGTATTACTGTACGTCCCCTTTTTTCTTCCATTAACCCCTGATAGCCTGCCCTGCCCCCTCTCCAGGCCTCTACCACCCTATTGTCTGTGTCCTAGGGTTATGCATATATGCATACAAGTTCTTTGGTTGATCTCCTTCCTATTTTTTTCATGATTATGTTTTATAAATTTCTCCATGTTCAGTTAATTCATTGCTTCTTACTGCTGCATAGCATTTCATAGTATGCATCTACTATATTTTACTTGCTAATTAAATTTATTGATTGATTAATATTGGACACCCCAGATGCATCTAACTCTCTACTTCTATTAGTTATAGTAAAATATCCATGAATGTGCCCCCATTCAAACTGGAAAAACATATCTGTGAGTGGGATTGCTGTGTATGCTATTGCTTTCCAGAGTGATCGTACAATTTATACCACCACCAGCAATGCAAAAATCTCCACTCCCCATGTCCTTTCCAGCACTTAGTATTATCCACTTCCTAATTGCTGCCATTCAAATACTTATAATCTTTCATTGTTGCTTTAATTTGCATTTCATTATAATGCACTTTAGCAACTCTTCGTATATTTGTTATTCATTCAAACCTATTCTGTGAACTAACTGCCTGTCTGCCCTCTTATGAAATTTATCCATTTTTCTCTTGGGTTTCCTATCTTTTTCTTGTTGGTTTAAGGAGTTCTTGCATATTTTGGATATTATCCCTTGGTGGTTTTAAACACTGCAAATATAGGGAGAGCAAAAGTAGGTTTACAGTTGTGAATATGTAAAAAAGAGTTTATTCTTATATTATTATGTATTAACTATTATATTATTTTCCAACTGACTGTTGCTACCCCTGTATTTTTTCCCATCTACATCTGTTTCTTAACTTTACATATGGCACACTACGTTGAACAAAATGTTTAATTTTAGTGTAGCCAATTCCAACCACGCTTCTTTTATTCTTAGTTGGTGCTTTTGAAATTCTGTTTTTGAAAACTTTCCCAGTCCCTTGGTCACGAAGATTTTATTTCACATTTCCTCCCGTTATCTTTATAGAGTTATTGCTTACATGTAGATCTTTAACTTATTTGGAGCAAAGCTTTGTGTGACTTAGAGGTCTTTATTTTTCTCCACATAATAAAATAGTCACCTTAACATCATCTACTAAACAATTTATCCTTTTTTCAGTGCTTTGTGATACAAACCTCTATCATACAGCAAGTCCTTAGATATAAATTGAGAGCAATTTCTTAGCTCTCAATTCTGTTTCATTGGTCCATTTATATATTGCTGGGACAATTTATCAACAGCATCACCATCATTTATGGTATGTCTTAATATCTGATGAGTGCGAGTGACTAGTATTTGGCTTATCATTTTCTATGAACATGTTTTAAAAATTTGGGGACCTTTAGACATTCATTTAAATTTTAAATTTTATTGTGTTCCTCACAAATTTAGTTAAAATTTTCATTGGAGTTTTATTTACTTTGCATGTGCATTTGGAAAGAATGGATAACTTTACTAGATTAAATCATACCAACCAGGAACACAGTATATTTTTCCATTATTCAGATCTTATTTTATGTCCTTTTCTATTTTTCTTCTAAAAAATGAGGATTTGTATGTCTTAAAATAATATATTACTTGTATTATTATAATAACTTTTTCTAAAAGGAGTGCTTTTAGAGTTAACTTGTATATTTCTATCAATCTTGCTAAACTTTTTTTTTTTGTCTAAATTTTTCCATATGTCTTCTTTTTCCCCAATTGACCCCCTCTCCCCCAGCCATTCCCACTCCGGGCAATCCCCCACCACCCCAGTGCCTGTGTCCATTGGATATGCTAATATGCATGCATATAAGTCCTTTGGTTGCTCTCTAACCCCCTTCCCTACCATTTATCTGTGGATCTATTCTTGTTCATCAAATTATGTTGTTCATTATATCCCACATATGAGTGAGATCATGTGATATTTATCTTTCTCTGACTGGCTTATTTCACTTAGCACAATGCTCTCCATGTCCATCCATGCTGTTGCAAATGGTAAGAATTCCTTCTTTTTTTACTGCAGCATAGTATTCCATTGTGTAGATGTACCACAATTTTTTTAATCCACTCATCTGCTGATGGGCACTTAGGCTGTTTCCAAATCTTAGCTATGGTAAATTGTGCTGCTATGAACATAGGGGTGCATATATCCTTTCTGACTGGTGTTTCTAGTTTCTTGGGATATATTCCTAGAAGTGGGATTACTGGGTCAAATGGAAGTTCCATTTTTAGTTTTTTGAGGAAACTCCATACTGTTCTCCACAGTGGCTGCACCAGTCTGCATTCCCACCAGCAGTGAAGGAGGGTTCCTTTTTCTCCGCATCCTCACCAGCACTTGTTGTTTGTTGATTTGTTGATGATAGCCATCCTGACAGGTGTGAGATGGTACCTCATTGTTGTTTTGATTTGCATCTCTCGGATGGTTAGTGACTTTGAGCATGTTTTCATATGTCTCTGGGCCTTCTGTATGTCCTCTTTCGAAAAGTGTCTATTTAGATCCTTTGACCATTTTTTGATTGGATTGTTTATCTTCCTTTTGTTAAATTGTATCAGTTTTCTGTAAATTTTGGAGATTACAATCTTGCTAAACTTTTGGTAGCACTGATAATATGTTGATTCAATTGGATTTTCTGTACAGATAATCATATCATCTGCTAATAATGATTTTTATCTCTCCCCATCCTAACATGCCTTCTGACTTTATACTGCCTTAAATAATAGGACCTCTTTCTGAGTTCCAGAAATTGCTCCCTCTACTCATCCTTTTGGACCTAGGAATGTTAACAACCCCTGCCATTGCTCCTGGGATACTACACGAATCTTTGCGGTGTCCCACACCTTGTCCACATATTTGTAAATAGTCTCTCTAGTAAACCTTTCTTGGTTATCTGAATTTGAACATGCCATCTGTTTCCTCCTGGGATCCTGACTGATATGCCCTTATATACTTGTACAGAGAAAGTCTATCCCCCAACCCTCCACATTAATAATTAGTAAATGTTTGGTGTGCATCCTTCCAAACACAAAACATATTTGTGAGATGTATAACACAAAAACATGCACATAAAATAGAAACTATATTTTTTAAAGGAGAACCTTTTAAAAAAAACTGAACATTTCTGGTTGCTAATGACATCACTTCATTTTTAAAACTCTTTATTTTCTGGTCTCTGTAACTCTCAGTCTGGTATCTCTGTCTCCCCTGTGGGCTTATCTTCTTAACTTTGAGTATCCAGGTTCTGTCCATAGTTCTCTTCTCTCACCATCCTCTCTCCCTCTTTTTATTTATTTTTTTAATCTTTATTGTTGAAAGAATTACATAGGTCCTCCTTTTTCCCCATCAACCTCTTCCAGCCAGCTCCTGTCCCTTCCCCGCACCAGGCCCTTGCCACCCCATTGTCTGTGTCCAGGGTTATACATATATGCATATAAGCCCAGCCGTACCACACCCACCCTTCCCTGTCTCTCTCTCTTTTTGAGACCTATTCTCTGAGGAGTTGCAATTATTACAATGCAAATAATTCCAAAATTCTGAACAACAAAATGGCAACAAACACATACCTATCAACAATTGAATCTAAAAATCAAAATAAATGAATGTGAAATCTAATGAACAGAATAAAATGGTGAATAAAATAGAATCAGAGGCATGGAAATGGAACAGACTGATGATTTTCAGAGGGAAGGGGGTGGGAAGTGGGAAGAGATTAAACAAAGATCTTATATGCATACTAGAGGCCCAGTGCATGAAAATTCGTGCACTGGAGTGGGGGTCCCTCAGCCTGGCCTGCCCCCTCTTACAGTCCGGGAGCCCTCAGGGGTGAGAGGTGACCCAGTGATCATAGGAAGGTGATGCCCCATCACACCTCTGCTGCTGCCACTGCCGGCAGTGCAAGCCTCAGCTGGCCCTGGTTACCTGAGCCTCGGGTGGCCCTGGGCGGCTGAGCAGCCACCATCCGAGGCTTGCCTGCACCTCAGACCAACCCTGGGTGGCTGGGGGGCTGAGGGGGCTGGGGGACTCCAGAGGCAGGCATGCCTGGGGGCAGGCCCAGCTGTACCGCACGCCTGCCACCCAGCAGGGCTGAGGAGACTGGGCACTGCCATCTTGTGGCTGTGGGTGCCTCCATCTTTGAGGGCTTGGCAGTCAATTAGCATATTCCCTCTTTATTAGATAGGATATGCATTACCTGTGGACACAGACAATAGGGTGGTGAAGGCCTGGAGCAGGGTGGGAACAGGGTGGAGGGGGGCAATGGGGGAAAAAAGAGGGACATCTGTAATAATCTCAACAATAATGATTTTTAAATAATAATAATAATTCTAAAATTTGTCTCTAGCTCTGACCTCTCTCCCAAGCTCCTCCATTTTCTTATCTCTGATGGCTATCCCAACATGAATGCACTAACAACACTTCAAATCCAACAGGATCAAACCCAAATTCATATCTTTCCCACTAAACCACTTCCTCCATCTGAGTTTCCTCTTTCCATTCCTAACAGCTTCTGTCTTAGTGTCTTCCAAGCTCAACATTTTGGCACCATACTTGATTCCTTTTCATTGCTTCTCAGCACTGCTATTTAGGACAGGTGTTCGCAGCTCACATAGCGACAGCATCCATCCAGTATTCATCTCCTCCTTTCAGTCACCACAGCCAAGATCCAATGTGATACTCCTCCCTGGAATCTCACAACACCCTCTCAACTCAGCTCCCACCACTAGTTTTCCCTCCTGTTGTACCTAGCCATCCAACAGATTAACAGCCTAATCCTCCTATTTCTATGTTCTGCATACCCAGTATTCCCTGAATTTAAGTTTAAGCTTCACGGTGTGTATCCAGATGTCTCTGTTACCTGACCTTACCCTACACAGGCTTTATCCCAATACTTCCACCCTGTGCCAGTCATGGAGCCTTAGGATGTTCTGTTTCTCTGCTTATAAAGTCATCCTCATATCTCTGCTGGTTTAAATTATTCAAGGTGCAGCTCAAACTCTGCTTCCCTAATGTGACTCCCTTGAGACATTAATCATATTCTGCTTTAGAGTATATTATATGTGTTCAGTCGTTTTGTTCATCAAAAGTTCCCTGCCCAGCAGGCGTGACTCAGTGGTTGTGCGTTGACCTATGAACCAGGAGGTCACGGTTTGATTTGACATGTGTGTGTCTTCTTGGGAGAAGTGTCTGTTTAGGGCCTCTGCCCATTTTTTAATTGGATTGTTTGGTAATGTTGAGTTGTATGAATTCTTTGTATATTTTGGATATTAAATCCTTGTTGGAGCTGTTGTTTACAAATATCTTCTCCCATTTGGTTGGTTGCCTTTCATTTTGTTGGCAGGTTCTTTTGCTGTGCAGAAGCTTTTTAGTGTGATAGAATCCTGTTCATTTATCTTTGCCTTTACTTCCCTTGCCTTTGGGGTCAACTTCAAAAAATCCTCTCAGAGACCAAGGTCCATACGTTTAGTATCTATATTTTCTTCTATGTAATTTTTTGTTTCAGGTCTTATGTTTAGGTCTTTCACCCATTTTGAGTTAAGTTTTATGGTGACAAACAAGAAGGTTTGATACCTGTTCTTTGCAAACTCTTCCCAAAAAAAATGAAGAAGAGGCAATTCTTCTTTCATTTTTGTTTCCCTCACAGCACCCTTAGACCCTTCTTTAAAGGAGAGTCAGAATTATAAGCAAATAATGGGAAAATAATCTAAGTGTAAAGTTTGTGCCAGCAATAACAGTAGTACAGGAAAAGGGGGAAAAAAGTGAATGTTGTAAATGGTTGTATCCGTGAGAACTTTATCTAATCTGGTTTTCTGTAGCTTACTCTAAAATATCATCCACTGGACAAAACCAGGAAAAAAAGAACATGTTATAAGACTTAAGCATTTGAGTAATTTATAATGGCTACACTGGTTATAAAACTTCCATTCATTTTGGCAACATGATGAAATTGCTGGTCTCAAAGTTGAAGAAAAAGCATACAGCATTGCAGGGCCTGAGGAGAACATACAGTTGCATTTCATAGCAAGTGCTAGTCCCCTGGCCAGCGTGGCTCAGTGATTGAGTGTTGACCTATGAACCAGGAGGTCATGGTTCGATTCCCAGTCAGGGCACATGCCCAGGTTTCAGGCTTGATCCTCAGGATATGCAGGAGGCAGCCTATCAATGATTCCCTCTTGTCATTGATGTTTCCATCTCTCTCTCTCCCTCTACCTTCCTTTCTGAAATCAATAAAAAAATAATTTTTTTAATAAAATAAAAACAAGTGCTAGTCATCATTATTTTCTGTAGTCAGGAGGGGAAATGTTTGCTTACTTCAGATTTTAACAGCATATTTACCTACCTTAGATTTCTTATCTCAGAGCTAAACATTTTAACTTCAAGCAAAGCCACAGAGAATTATTTCTCTGAATACATATTTAATTAATTGCTTATTTTCTTGGCTCTCTCTGTGAGCTTCTTTTAGGACAAAGACTATTTCCTATTCATCGTCACATCTAATGCCTAACCACAATTCCTGGCACACAGTAGGCAATAAATACTGTTCAATGAAAAATGTAAATACAGACCTTTAAATCTTTACCAGCTCTCAATATTCAAATTATTTTATGCTCTTCATTTGCACCTTTTTCTTATCCTCATCCTACCAATAAAAACAAGAATGGGAGAGGATTTCCAATTAGCCTAATATGTAGTGTATGGGTGTTTCAACAAACGAAAGCCTCAGGATGTGCCAGGAAACTTTAATTCTAAAAAAAGAGAGAGAGAGAGAGAAAGAAAAAAAACACAACTCTTTATTTATATTTCAACTCAAAATTGCACACTTCCTAAAAATGTTGGATATCTGGTCGATGCCTTGAGCAAATAGAAAACCGCAGACATGGCCCTAAACTTCACTTAAAATGATTGTATTCATTATTTTTATTTTTCCCCTCACTTTTCACTGTAGTTGCTGTGAATGGCTTGGAACATGCAAAATATGCTAAGAAACACAGCCCGTACCTGAAGAGCTAGCAGTTGAAAGGCGCAAAGAGGTACAATGGATATAAAAACCTCTTGAAGAACAGCCTTTTGCTGCATATGTGCCAGGCAAGACAGTATGTGGCAGGAAAAGAGTTGGGGAAACTGCTTTAAAAACCTATTAACTAGGAATGTGAAAAAGCAGGGAACAATTGGGAAAGGAGGGAGGTGCTCACTGCTTTAAAAGGCTTTTAAACGTGACCATATTTTTGTTGGCTTTTTGCCTGCGATATAAAATGAGGATGGTGTGCTGAATGGCTAGCGGGGCCGCTGGAGGTGGAGTGAATGGAAGCGAGGCTAGGAAGTCAAGGCTGAATTTTGAGATGCCACTCCGGTCCGTGTGCAGCTGGTGAGACAACTCTCAGCAATGATTTAGTGCAGGAAACACAAAATTCAGTCAGCCTGTTCAATCACCCTTTCATTCAAATGTTTTTCTTGGTCCCATAAATATTTGCTTATGTGATCTCTGCTGCAGATATTAAGGAGTTAATAAATTAGCCAGCCAACAGGCAGGAAGAGAGAAAAGCCACAGAACTTAGAATTGAACAGCTGACAGCGGATTCTGCAGGTGTGAGATGGGACTCAGCTCTGCATTTTCTCTGCAGCACAATTTGCTCTGTGATGTGGCCTGATTTTCTAGCCTCTTCAGGACAAGCTGGGTTATACGGCTTGTTGCAAATAGTAAACGGGGGGGGGGGGGGGGGGGGGGGAATTCCAGAGGGTCTTGCTCTATGATCCTGAGAACTTTGACCTTTAAAACCACCTCCCTCTATGTTTACACTGATAGCATTACATATTAGTGGTGGCCTTGTATGATTTTAGTTTCATATTAGGAAAAGAAAAATACTCTAGAGGCCATCCTACTTAAATAAGAAATGGTGGATTAAATTGCATAGCACAATAAACCGGCCTCTTTCAATTGGTGTCAAGAGATGAGCCTGCTGTGTGTGTGTGTGTCTGTCTGAGGGAAGGGGATAACTACTTGCATTGAATATATAAGTGCCACAGCAAAGCAGAGTGGGGAAAGGAGAGAAACGGACTGTCTGAAAGTGCATATTTCTTATAGACTAGTTTATCAGATAGTTCTTCCAATCATTCCATTTACTGGTAATGGACATTCAAGGCTAAACTCCACACTGTGGCAATTCTTCCAAATCTTTTTGACTTATAGTGGTAAAAATACTAATTATGTAACTCAAAAATATTCAACATGATCCCTTGATTAATAAAATATTCTAGTGTTTCTCCTGTAAAGGGCTTTGGATTGCCTTCAAGAGTGATAGGGACTAACTAGAGAAAAGTAATTTGATTTTTTTTTTATGCTGGTGAATATGACATGTACATACACACCTTTTTGACCAAACCCTATTATGAGGAACATATTTGGAATAAGGGTAGAAACACTCAGAGATCTGAGAGTTTTTCTAGATAGACTCCAGGAAGGACAGATAAATGCCTTCAGTTATCGACAGTCAAATTGGAAGCTAGTACCTACCGTTCAATCTCATTTAGAATCTTCTCTTTCTCTAAGACCTATTTTATGTTTCTAAAATCCTATGCTTCCAATTTCTCCTTCTGAAAACAAAGATCCTATGATTTAGACCATAAAAGGTTGGCTAATTTCACATCTGAAACCTATATAATTTTTTTAAACAATATCATCCCAATAAATTCTTTTAAAAAGTAAAAATAAAGATTAGCTACTTTCAGGAATACTGGCCTTAGAGAGCTCTGAAAAAGTCTCCCCAATCCAAAAATATCTTCTCAGACTTATTTTAAGACTCTTAAAATTCTACCATTAGAAATTTTAATACTTCCAATAAGCTTTTGTCCTTTAATGATAAATTATTCACTTTCAAAGCACAGCAAAATTAAATGAACATAAAAACCCAAAGGTATGTGTACTAACCTAATTTTTAAGCATGTATGGGTCAAAGATCAGAAAGGAATATAGAAAATGTTAAGTTATTTATGGTGTTATAGTGATAGTATTATAGATTACATTTTCCTTTTTAAATTTCCTTTTAATGTTCTTGAAATAAACATCAGTAAGAAAAATATTAATATTACTTTTAAAGATTCTAATTCTGCTTGACCACTGTATCTAGCTATTGGGACCTAAAATATAAATACATTTTAAAAATGTGAAAGTTTACTCGCAGTGATATAGATTGATGATTGGTTGATGGATGGATTGATTTAGGGAGAAAAATATAAAACAACAAATAACTCATTTACCAGTTGATGTATGGGGAAGGCACTTTGTTAGGTGACACAGAGGATACAAAAATGACTAAGGTCTGTGCCATGTCCCCCTTCAAAGAGCTTCTAGCATAAAGCTAGTAACTTTGAAGAAAGAACCCATTGTTTTTATCAGTCATTAGTACATTATGGTGAGTCCATTTATTAGCCATTTGTTTCAGATTTTGAAAAGCGAAAGGATGGGGCAAGCCTGGGACACTACCTAGGGAAGATCAGCCTGGATGAAGGCCCTTAATGAAGGAAGAGGAGGGCCGTGGACACAAGCCGGGAGCGGCACCAGCACAAAAGAGGGAAGGAGAGGAGAGCATGCTGACTGCAAACTGTGCCTGTTCAGAGGGTTGATCAGAGCCAGCTCTGACTTTTGAATATAATTTTTAACGTATAAAATGAACCCTAACAAAGTATTATTCCTGTCAATTGAGGAGTGCCAAGTAATCAAGAAGGAATATTTGTAGACAAATATGCCTTCACATTCACAATACAAACTCTGAAATAGTATATATTTTCTTAAAAGCCACCACTGCAGTGAAGATTGTCTTAGTCCAATAATTTTTGAAGCTCCCTCTAGTATCTGATGTCCCAGATATCCTTGTTCCATTATTCTGTTCCAAGTATTTGAAACCAGATGGATCCTGGCCCGTGTGGCACAGTGGTTGAGCATCAACTTAAGAACCAGGAGGTCACAGTTCAATTCCTGGTCAGGGCACATGCCTGGGTTGCAGACTGGGTCCGGGGAGGGGGGGATGGGGAGGAAGGCACCTGCAGGAGGCAGCCGATCGATAATTCTCTCATTGTTGATGTTTCTATCTCTCTCTCCCTCTTCCTTCTTTTCTGAAATCAATAAAAATATGTTTTTAAATAGGAAGTGTGCTGACTATTAAAAAAAATAAAAACAGGTGGGAAAAAGTATTGGGGAATGAGTTACTTTCTCTTTTCCCCACCTTTTCTAGACATCAACATATATTGATTTTTTTCCTTGCTGGTAAAGAAATATGACATTGTGTAATACTTCAAACAATTAAAAAATAAAATAAAATTTTTAAAAAAGAAAAAAAAGAAATATGACATTGGCAAATATCAAATAAACCCATTTTAACAGACTTCAAAACAATACTACTCAGCTATTATTTTTAAATGTTTCACTTTCCTACACTCATTTCTTACAGCTGATCTCTCTCTTTAGAAAACAATAACACTCACAAGCCCTAAATTTTTATTTGGTCTCTAAACTCCATTTGGTCATCAATATCGTCTTTTGCATCCCCCCACCCCCACCCCACCTCCCAGCCTTATTCTCTGTCAGTTTGTCTCACATTTTTCTTTTCCTTTTAGGCACTTTCTTTCATTTTTAATCTTCCTTTTGGACCAAGTTGTCTGCCTTTTATATCTATATTTACTTCCTCCTTCTTCTCATTTGACCTTCTCTAGATTATGAATGTTGAAATTTGACTCACTTTTTTGCCATGGTGACCTCCCATTAATAAAATTTCCCTCCTCTTGAATTGTTCTAAGAAAGCATAATTTCAAGCATCCCCAACTGTTGCCCAAATAGAGATTTACTTTATTTCATTCTTCACATGTGTTAAATCCAATGCGTTCAAGGATATGATTTCCTACTCCTATTTTTACTCAGTATTTTCTGTGAGTCTCCTTTATTATACCTTTCAATTGCAGTGTAGAAATCTTAGCTATCTGTGGCCTACTCTGAACTGTACATGGGACAGTGATAATGACCTTCTGACCCTACAGTTCTTCCTGGCTGTGGGTAGAATTGATAGCACTTTTTCAATTTCTCCCTTGTCTTTGCTTGAACATACTGGAATTACAACCTCTGACAAAGGTAACATCCCTTTTGTCGTGGAAACATAAGGGGTGTGTAATGAATTGGTTAAGATTACATTGCATGTTTAGATGATGAAATCCAACTGCAGCTCAATTCCTTTATTTTCTCGAGCTGGGCCTGGTCTTTCAATAAGACATTATGGACTGGCATCTTCCCCAGAACAGGTGCTTTGGAATAGAGTCTTGCTGCTTCGAGTTCTTTGGACTGAAAAATAACTCTAATATACGTCAAAGGAATCAGATATGAGACAGTAATGCCTAGTATCTTAGGGGGAGTACTGTAGATGATCCATATTTAAGTACACTAAAAGAATGAAGGGTCCTTGGATTTATCTGATGTGCTAACCTTTTTAAAATTAACTTTAGTTATAAGATGGCAGGATGTGAATTATAGTTTTATATGTCATTTTGCTGCAAAATTCTAGGACTGAGAGGAGCATGGAAAAATGAGAAAGACAATTTTTTTATAACTCATCACTACAGATTTTGGTATGCTGACATTATAAAGTGAATTTTTAATCTTTATGAATATGGAATCAATTGATGCCATGATTGTGGGATATTCACAAACGATTTTTTAATCAGAAAACATACCATGTTTGGTTGCTTCAAATAGCAAATTATTGGCCTCTCTCTACCTTTCCCCTTATTTTACATGTACTTGTATCTTTACTTTTCAAAAAAAAAAAAATCACTTAGAATTTTTGCTTTTCAAAATGGTATAATACTGGCATTGGCTGCAGAAAATATTTAAAATATGTGTTTTTCAAAAAATGATCAGATCATTTATTCGTCTTTTAGAGAAAAATTATTCTATTCAACTCAATTATTTTTGCCAAGGACTGTAACACTAATTTTACTCTTTCTAAAAATTAAAATAGCGAACAGTTTATGTAAGGTGTTGATAATTACCTATATTATTGTACTGCTGTGACAGATGTTGGCAAAAAAGCCTAAAATGCCTACAGCTGTGCACTCCATGACATCTAGTTTATACTCAGACAGAAGGCTAACAGATGTTCTGAACTGTCACTTTGCCTAAATGTTTTTTAGTCTAAGGACCTGCTTTATAATTCACCAGGGTCTGGTTTGGTTTCACAGAGGTCCTCAGAATTCCCATCTGTGAAAATTAATGTTAAAGACATTGATAAATCAAGTCGTGTTTTCTCTCTTCTTCAATAAACAGGCATCAGTTCATAGATGAATTGTAGATGTAAAAGCTATTTTTATATACATCCTAGTTGTGAAAATCTTTCCTTAAACACAAATAGAATTCATGAGGATCTGTTTTGAGCTGGGTGTATGGAAAGAGCCAGGGAATCACCCATCTTTTTTTTTTTTTCCACTTTGGAAGTACCATTAACTATTTCCTAATTAATGAGTTATATTTTTCCTAGTAAATAAAAAAGTGGTTTGTTCTTTTTATTTGGTATTTTAATAACTCTGTTCATAGTAATAATGATTAATTGTGCAGCCTGTTAGGGTAATGGAAGAACAAAATAACTAGCATTTACAAAGCATGCAGCACATCTTCTCCTGCTTGGCACCCTAATACTCCCTCTTCCCAAACATACCTTCAGATCCTTCATACAGAATGACTGCCCCATGCAAAGGCCATCAATGCCTTATTGGCTGTTGCTCTTAATTTTAACAAGCTGGATTCCTGCAGTACACTTGCTTAACAGTTTAAACGTTCTGTTAACAATCAGGTGTTTGGCCTATCCTGTTTCCCCTCCATTCTGTATAGAAATATAACTCCAAATAGTACATCTTCCTGGGTTTGTTTCTAAATTAGTCCCCACACTTAATTATGAGGATGAGAGGGATGCCTTATTCCTCTTTGTTATAAGCTAAGCTCTCAGTAATCCCAAACAAAAGAGCCAGTTCTGGAAGATATAGGATTTGCTAGCAGGATTATGGTCTCATAGATAATGATGTGCAGTCAGCAGAAGCGAAGCTTTATTTTAATTCAAATAAGCTAGTAAACAAACCACTGACAAGTCTGCTGGTGAGAGTAACTGGCTGCTGTTGCCACATTGGCAGCTAAATTATAGAAAATCTATTATACCCTGTTCACCATATGTTTAATTTAATACAAGATACAAATTAAACTACCCACAGTGCCTATTAAAACAACAATACTTTTTTAGATTTGAATGTCTTAAAATAATTTCTACTGACCTTTTAAAGGATGGTTTTTATATAGGTGATTATTTGGGGGGATAGTTAATAGAAGGTCAAAAATTTTTAATTGTCTTTTTTGAGAAAATAAAAATATAAATGTTCATTGGTTTGCAGTTGTTAATAAGGTTAATTAGTAGTCGTGTGTTCTGCTATTACTATATGTCCCTCCCACTCTTTTGGTTTCTGAGGCTTGGGTTTTAAGAGTGATACTTAGTTTGACCTATGAGTCAAAACTGCCCTTGTGAAATCATTACCCTGATCAACTCAGCCTCTGGGTAGCCTTAAGCCAGATGCCAATTGAGACCTATGTTAGGAAAATTGACTTTCAACTCTAGGTCCAACTTTGGCACGGCACAGGAAAAAGATGTAGACTTTCCTATTCCTGCCCCAACTCAATCTCTTCATAGCCAGAGATTCTAAGGAGAGCCAGAATTTACAGGTGGCCTTCCAGGGAAAGGAGAGAAGGAGAAGAAAAAAAAAAACACACACACACACACACACACACACATACTATTCACAACCAATTTCCTCCTGTATCCACAACAGCCAGTAACCAATGATTCTTGCTTGAGTCCATCTGGACGCAGTCAATCAGATTCTAAAGACCAGGCTCAGTTTTAGAATTTCTGAGCTAGAAGAAACCCAGGCCTACTATTTCCCAGCTGTGTAACTGTAGATATTTAACCCACCTGGATATTCCCCTTACTCTGTTAAATAAAAAAGGGGGATGATAATTCCAATTTTATAGGATTATTATGAGAATTAGATAAGAGAAGGCAACTGGTACATAATAGATGCTCCTCAAAAGTTCGTTCCTTTCTTCTTTTCAATCGTCAAGCAAATGGAATGTTGCTGTTTCTTTAAGGCTGAAGGAAGAATGTGAGAAGGAGGGATGGGAAGAGATGGTACAAATAGAAAATCTCCCTAGGATCACTTTCCTTGGATCATTAACTTCTTTCCAGAGGCAAAACCCAAAATGGCAAGCTCCTTTTCTCCCAATATTCACCACAATATTTACTCTCTTTTAAGAATGTATCAGTAAGCCCTAGCTGGTTTGATTCAGTGGATAGAGCATTGGCCTGTGGACTAAAGGGTCCCAGGTTCAATTCCGGTCAAGGGCACATGCCTGGGTTGTAGGCTCGATCCCCAGTAGAGGGCGTGCAGGAGGCAGCCAACTAATGATTCTCTCTCATCATTGATATTTCTATCTCTCCCTTCCTCTCTGAAATCAATAAAAATATATTTTTTTAAAAAAGAATGTATCAGTAAGCCACCCAAACCAACTGCCTATCCTTGGACCTCTGAGAAATAAACAATGCTTACCACACTTCAGTGTACGTAACTTTTCAAACTATGCACATACAGCTTTTGTACTGGGTCTACCAGTGTGTCCATGGGGCTGCACTATGTGAATTTTGGTTCAAATACATGCCTATCAAATCCACCTGTGTAGTGGGAGTTACAATACTGGATGAGGTGTACATGTGGAAAATGTACATGGTTATTCTTTTTATAAAATTGATTTCAGGGAGGAATGGAGAGGGAGAGAGAAATGAAAACATCAATGATGAGAGAGAATCATTGATTGCCTCCTGCACGCCCCACAATCAGCATCCAGCTTGCAACAGGGCACCCTGATGGGAAATCGAACTGTGACCTCCTGGTTCATAGGTTGACACTCAACCACTGAGCCACGCCAGCCAGGCTACATGGTTATTCTTGAAGTCCAGCCAATGAAAATATTCTATCCAAAATGCAACTTAATTTATCTTAAATTGATACAAGAGGTAATTTCAGAAGCATGGTATGGTGAGCATATGCCAGAGGGACAAGGACAAGACAAATGTCCCATGGTCCCTTCCCTCACTCCACTCTGTTACTCCCAGGCTGAGAGACTGGAGATATTTCCATTTATCAAACCTCTGAAATAGTGATAAAGTAAAAAATTGAACAAAAGGGGTCACAAAATGTGTGGCATATTTAAATGTTTCATATTTTAAAATTAATACTGTTAACACATAAGCACAAAACCTGTGGTTGCGTGTATAGCTTCATTTGATAAATAACAAGGAAATGTAAGGGAATGCTCCCCAGGGGCCTCGCTACCACCTCCGATTTTCCTTAGTTATAAAAGGACACCCTTCTCTCGTCCCTGCTGTCAGTCTTAGCATAACAAGGACTGATGGAACCACGGAGAGTTCCAGAAGTTTGGACACGGGTGGGAAAGAAGGCCATGCTGGGGGTTTGGCCGCTAGGAGAGCAGGCCACCTTCGAGCCTTCACTTCCACCTTCCACACCTCTTGCCAGCTGCCCTCTGCCCCGCCCTGAGTTCCCCACTCTCCATCCCTGAACCCCTCCAGGCCAGGGGACCCTGGTCCAACCTCAGGAGCATGCGCGTTTCCCAGCGCTCCCCAGCGTGGCCAGGGCCGCGCCCGGCTCGGTGTCCGCGCGCGGGGGCGCCCTGGAGAGCAAACCACGCTGGGCTCTCTGTGCGCGCGGAGCGAGCGGCTCCCAGACTCACTTTGACATTTGAGTCCAGTCGGGAGCTCTGGCCAGCTGGCGGCGCAGCCGGGGCGGCGAGGCGCGGGGGTGGGGTGGCGTGGGAAGCCGGGCGGGCTGTGCGGGCCTCGCGGGGGCGGGGGCTGGGCCCAAGCCGAGAGCAGGAAACCTGGCGGCGCGCGAGGGCGGCGGGCCGCTGGGGGCGCAGCTCCTCCCGGGCTCCGGGTGACCCCTGCGGCCCGCCAGCCTCCGCTTCCCAGCGCGAGTGACATCGGGTGGGGGCTGCCCATCCCGAGGGCCGGGCCACCCGAGAGGCCGGCGGCTGGGAGAAGGCGCGCCCATCCTCAGCCCCCGTTCCCCTTGGTTTCCACTCCCGAGGCCAGGATCGGGGGAGCCCAGAGGCTTGGAGCAAGAAGGGCCCGTCGCAGCACGCGCGCGCTCGGGTGGGATGGTAGAGCTGAGCGTTTGGACGGGAAACCAGACCCTGCCCGGCCTGGGAGCGCGCGCATCAAGTGGCGGCGTCGCGCTGTGGCATTTTGTCTACGTGGACAGCTGAATGGCGGTGGGCGAGTAGAGCGACCACCTGGTCTTCTAGTTGCCAGCACCCGCGGCCCTAACGCCCCCGCGGGCAGCGGGAGCCGCACCCGCCGCCCTGGAGCGGCCGCTCCCCTTTGAGCCTCACGCGGGGCAGTGGGGCGGCGGTGCAGCCAGGAGCGGGAGGTTCGGCCGCCGCCCCGCGCCCCCGCACACCCAGAGGCGTCCCCTGGACCCCGACAGGCCTCCCGGGAGGCTGCGGCCAGACCACCGGCAGCCAGGCCCACCAGAGTCTGACTTATTTCCACGTGGTGAGGGCAGGGCGGCCAGTGGGGAATGATTGATTGCTTAATGAGAGGGAAGCTACAGCTTTCCCCGTAGCTGATGGCTAAAGCGGGACACTATGCCACCTCAGTGGAACTCCTGATTTGTAGGGGCATTGGTTCGCTGGGACACCCAGACCCTGATCGTGCGTATAGTGTTGCCTCATAAGAAGCACTCGCCAGTATAAAACCAGGGCGGGGTGCCCCTTGCTAATCACCTCTGCCTTTGGTCCTTTTACATCCCCGTTTTTATCCGCTCTCTACCTTCCCTTTCCTCCTCCCCCTCCAGTCTTTTCTCACTCCCTCTCTCCCTCTCCCTTCCTCCCTCCCAGCCTTCCCTCCACAACCTTGAGTCTTCGTGCTGAAGGCCACTCACTCACCGACACCCCCAGTCCAGGAGCGGCGGGGTAAATCCCCACACCTCCCAGTGTGGTTTGCACTTGTAGAATTGGAGCGCACAGGTTGGACCCCAAAGCACTTCTCATTAGTGACGTTTCCTATCAGAGCCCATAAACAGGTTGACAAGGATTTCCCCAGCCCCTCAGAAAGCCGTTTCTATAACCTAGCATCGTTGTGGCTGTGTGTCTGCTCCAACAAGAAAGGGACTGACCAGCCGGCTTACGTTCTGGATACAGAAAGATTATTTTAAAGGTAGTTTTCCAGTTGCAGACAACCGATCAATTCTTGATTCCCTCACCAACCAAGGCAGTTTGTCATGGTGGCCCTTCACTTCAACACACCCCACATTTCTTAAAGGCTCAGGTCTCCCCTCCATCAGCTAGAACGCACTACAGCTTTTGAGACAACTTTTGAGCACTTGCCTACAAAACTCTTCCTGATCCTTCACAAGAGAGTAAGGCCAACGGAGAGATTTTAAACTTTCCTTACGCCTGGGCCTGAACAGATTCGATTGATAAGATGTGTGAAGCTTACTCACCCTTAGTCACAGATGGCTTCTCCCTGATGCCTTTCTATCTTACAGACTTAGATTCAACCCCAGCCCCCTCCCTCAGTGGAGAAAGCACAGCAGTTCAGATTCTTATTTCATGTCATCATAAAAAGGAAAATAGCTTTTAATCAGGTTGGGCATCCTTTATAAGATGTTCCCTTCAGGAAAAAAAAAAAAATATGACAAGGGAAGCAGGAAGAGAGTTCCATTATTTCAGTGGATTACTTTTTAGTGCCAAGTTAGAAAAATACTGGCTTAAACATTTTAAGTTGGCCTCTCCCACTCCACCTTTAGTTGGGAGAAGGGTTTTTTACTACTGACTTTTGCATAATGCCCCCCACCTCCTTTCCTACAATGCCAAAAGTAACAAATACACCTTCCTTAGCCTGCTCTATTAAAGGTCACCCTTGATTTATACTCCTCATCTCCCCATCCACCAATACACTCCCACTTATACAAGCACATTTTCCTTGATCCAGAGAGCGTTGAGATGTGCATAACTTGTTTTAGTATTGCCCTGACTTTCATTCTTTTCAGACATTAACGTGTTCACCTGTTTTGTGTGTGTGTGTTTGTTTTTCAGATTTCACAGGAAAGGTTTGAATTGGTGTCTAAGTAATAGTCACCAAGAATCCCTTATTAGATGCCTTCCAGACCCCTTGTAAACCAATAACATTATTGTTGCCAAATGGGAAGTAGAAGCTAAGATCAGTTTTGTCAAGATATTCACTTGAGCATTTATCTTCCTGTTATTTTGGATGGTTTGTGGGAAGAAAGGGAAGACTGATGGGGCAGGGGACCAATGAGATAGAGAACCGATGGACACTTCTTTTTAAAATTAAAGGCATTTTCCCAGGCTGCTGTCTTGCCACCAATGAAAATATACAGAGAAGAGGTCATGAAAGTGGATTATTGTCACTCTGGGCTATGGGAGGCCTGGAGAGCCCTGGCCTTAATTCCTAGAGAAAGGTAGATAAACCTAGCCACCTGCCCCTTCCCTCGCAGCACCCTCATTGCCTAAGGATTCGGGGCTCTCTCAAAGTTACGGACCTCGGCTGGGTCTAGGTGGAAGGAGGCAGATGCTGTCCATGGAACTGAGGAAGAAGGGGACTGGAAGAAGCCTGAGCGGGTGGGGCGCTATAACCAGAGGGCTGTGGCCACTGGCAGGATGGGTCAAAACTAGCTATGAATCAAAACTAGCTTTCAGTGTATGAAAGAGAGTCAAGAGTAGGACCCTTTGGGTGCTAGAGACCAATGTTTAGCTTGTTCCACTCCTCCCCCTTGGGCTCCCAACCTAGGTTTTCTGGAATTGGAGACCTACCCAGAGGAGAAGGTTAAGGACACACGCCTCGCCCCTGCCCAACACGCAGGCACGGATGGGCGCTTGTAGAGATCAGGAGACACATCTCAAGTCCTCAGTGGTCTGTGTGTCTGGCTCATGCAGTTGTGCATCATCAGCAGGGGAGGGGAGAGGAAAGCCTCGCTGGATTTCCTTAGTTGCTCTCTCTGGGGTTGTATGTCTCCGCTCCCCCAATCCTCTGCCTCACCCCATCAGGACCAAATAAAATTAAAACTCCATTGCCTTTGCCTGCACGGAGCCTAAAAATTCAGGTTTTTGATAAGGTTACTGCACCATCGATACAATTGCTGATTTTTTTAAAAGCCTCCTCAAAGAGACAGATGTTTGGGCTGATTAAGAATTCAGGAGAAAACCTGCAGCTGCACCAAGGAATAATCTATTGGACAAATATTTTAATAAAAAGATATGAAGAGATCAGCCCGACCTTGCAAGGTCTTCTGCTTTAAAAAAAAAAAATCTTTATCAAACCCCTATTCTATGGCTTCAATAAACAGAACCCATTACCTCACGGCATCTTTTGTTGGCCCCATACAAGAGAGAACAAAATGGTTATTCAGGGGAACGCTTTCGATTTTTATTGTGGGTAGCCTGCACAAAGAGCTGTGTTATTGTATTTAAAAGAACCATCTGTAGCAGAAACAATGGCATCAAATTATCTTTGAATACCCACTGAAAAAACATAAAGCTTTTTTTTTATTCTTCTTCTGTACGGTGGGGGGGATAGAGCAGTGTTAGGATAACTGACTTTTTTGTTGTTCTCTGGGTGCATTCTTCTCGCTCCCCCTCTCTCCCCCTCACCCTCTCACTCCTCTCTCTCTCTCCCTCTCCCTCTCTCTTTTAAAAAATCAGCCATTTGGGGTTTTAAGCCATAAACGATTTTTCTTGTTGCAGGGGATTGCAGTGGCAAAGCTAGGCTAGGTCTTGGAGGCTGGTGTAAGGCGAAGCGGGTGAAGGCAGGAGGCTGATGGAGAGACTGGGGGGAAGAAAAGCCGAAATGGATTCACCGTGCCTTGGATGGAGGATGAGAAAGGAATTGCAAGCTCCTTCAACTGCTCTGTCCGGTGAGAAGTGATCTAGCTTGGGCTGACAAGAGGCTGAGGGAGCCCTCACGTTCTTTCGCTTTTTTACCTGCCAATCAAACTGCCACAAGACAACACCCTGATCTGCCATGGACATGTAAGTAGTTTGCAACCCAACTTTGACATTCAACTGCTAGCTCACTCCTCTCCGCCCACCCCACCCCCAACTCACTTTATTCCCCTCTCGTTCTTTTTTTTTTTTTCTTTTGACCTTTAAGAGATCTGGAAATATACCCTGTGTGACAGTCATTTAACACAGGCAGATTTAAGTCTGAGAGCGTTAAGTTTTGGAATTAAATGCTAATGTTGATTTCTTTAACAAATGCAGAAATGAAGTGGCATTATTTTATTCTCCTACCAGTTTTAGTGCTGAACATAATCAGTTGCCTTGCAAGGGTGTGTTTGTTTCCTTTTTTATGAATATGAAGAAATCTCTGAGCCCCCAAAGAGAAATGCAGAAATGAAAGATTCAGACTTCCATTTTAAGAATGTTACATTCTAGCATTTCATCCCTACAAAGAACCTTCTCCGGACCCAGATTACACAGAATGGAAAGAGTGGTTTGAGCCCAAAGATACATGTCATTAAGGGGTTGCTACTATTTCACCTGGCGTCTTCCTATTTTGGTGGTGGATGCGGGGTCTGGGGGGGGGGGTGTTAAAAAAAGAGAATGAAAAGGACGTGGCGACACCTCGTTCTTTATGAGAGATTGTCATTGACATCTAGAGATGCAAGAGGGCAGGATAAGCAGGAAATATTACCTGAGAGAAAGAATTACAGAGCATGGGGAAGCTGGAAGCTGGAAGCTGGAAGCTGGGAGCTGGGTGGTGAGGGGGAGATTCTGTGGGAGGTTGTGTGCGGGCGGATAGGGGCTTGTTCTCTGGCGCCCTCTAATGGTAATTAGAACCACTGTTTTACTTTCTTAATTCAGTTCTGGGAAAAGCAGCTGGGTTTTTTTGTTGCTGCTGCTGGTGGTGGTTTTTTCTCCTCAGACTTAGAACTAGAGAATATTCGTGGATTAAATTGATTCTTTTCATCCCAGAAACTTATGCATATGTCTTTAAATTATCAATGTTTTCTCCTCAAACATCCCCTCCTCTCCCAAAATTTTGTTAGACTAATAGAGGAGGAGAGGCTAATGGTAAATTGATTTATGGAGGGTGGCCCATGCCCAATTAGTAACTCGGAGAAAGGGATTCCTTTACTACCTGAACATCATTTGGACTCTTATAGGAGTGTAGGATGTGGGGTAGAGTGGGGAGGGGTGATTTGGAAATTGCAGATTCTGACATGGGTTCATTATAATACAATTTAAAGGGGGCTCTTAGGAACCTCTGTTATTGCGACATGTGGTGGTCAGGGGGCTTTCCTTCCCGCCTCCTTTTTCTTTTTTTCTTTTTCTTCTTTCTTTCGTTCTTTTTTTTTTTAATTTGGTAGATAAAGGTTAATCTTGGGCTGAATGATAGAGCTATGATTGACAAGAGAAAAGGTGTTGAGGGCAGGTCGAGCTGTCTTATTTACAGCCCACTGCTTGCTGTAGAGTCTTTGTTAGGACTGGAAAGCTAATTTAGTGCTGATCAAAAGCACCACAGAGTTAAAGGACTGGTAATGACTGCTAATTTCATTTCAGCCTCATGCATCCCCAACTGCTGTAATTAAAGACACGCTATTTAAATACAGGTGAAGGTTTTTGGTTGTTTTTTTATGTTGGGGTGGGGGTGGGTGGATTACAATTTTATTTAGATTTCATCTTATACATGGGTGTTATGTAGTCCAACACCAGATTTATTTTTAAGAGCCATTTCATGTCATTTATGCCTGGCTTTGCAGAATCGACAGTTTGAAATGTGTCAATCCATAAAAGCTCCCATTTAAAGAAAGAAAGAAAGAAAGAAAGAAAGAAAGAAAGAAAGAAAGAAAGAAAGAAAGAAAGAAAGAAAGAAAGAAAGAAAGAAAGAAAAGGGGGGAGGATGCAGAGGAGTAACTGTTGGGGGGGATTTAAATATTTGGGTCTCTTCCCCTACCCCCCTTCAAATTAATAGAAGGGCCTTCGAAATAGCTAAAGTATTTGAAACTTGGGGCAAGGTTAACAGGCCAGAGGGATCAGTGTCAGCTTTTAAGACTTCTAAAAAGCTGATCATGTGAACAGATGGAAAAATATATTTTTAATTAAATAATTTCCCTTACACTGTAGCTGCAGAGTTGGCTCAGAAACCGTGTAATTCCTCAACCGATAGGAGTTTCTTTATGAGAACATCAAAGCATAAAAAGCTCTACATTTTCGGAGTTGGTTAAAATTGATAACCATCCCCCCCACCCCCACACACACACCCCAAAAAAGAATTTAGTCTTTAATCTCTTTTTATCCCCGGAGACTAAAGCTCTGTACTCGACCCGGCAAGCGGCTTTCGCCTTCCGGGGCTGGAACCCGGCTCAGATGTGAAGCGGCAATGAGCCGCCGCGCAGGTTCGTGCCCAGCGCCCCCTGTTGGACACAGTAGAAGCTGCGCAGCGCCAGTCCTGGAAATCGCTAGAACCTTGCTCTGGGTTAGATACAACTCTTTATTACTCTCCAAAAAGGAGATGGGCGCAAAGAAACAGGCCTTTATATCCTTTCTTGATAATTTAATTTTAAACCAATAAAAATTACAAGGAGATAATACAATTTTAATTTAGTAAAAAGTAAAGCTTAACCTCCTATTCCTCTTCTCACATCTTACCCCCATTTGGGTTTAGGGCTCTTACTAAAGATTCTGTGATAGTAAAACAGGTAGGGAAGCATGATTTAAAAAAACAAAGAATTTCTTCTGTAGCAGTGGAGAATCGAGGAAAAGTTACTTCTCCCGTTAGGTACACATTCAAAAAATAAAACAGACGATGCTGCTGCTTGCTGTTTTGACGTTGTCAACAGCATCTTGAATGCCATCAGAGGTCCTTCAAGTATTGTAACTGAGTCTCTGAATAAATGAAATATGTGCTCCTTTTTATTTGTTTATTTTATTTTCATAATGTAATTAAAAGGCCAGTCTGTTCTTTGAATGTTTCCCATCCCCAAACCGATCTTGATCAAACTTTTCCTTTCCCCGTTAGTGGTTAAATTCCAGATATTATTTAAGGAACAGGTAGGTGCCTGACACCTTTCTTCTTTTATCTCAGCCTTAGGATTTCAGGGAAAGTGTACCAAGGATAAAGAGTATTTTCTTTTGAAATTCATCATGTTCATTGACCAGGAATCCAAACTATCCTAGGGCAGTGGTCGGCAAACTGCAGCTCTCGAGCCACATGCGGCTCTTGGGCCCCTTGAGTGTGGCTCTTCCACAAAATACCACGGCCTGGGCGAGTCTATTTTGAAGAAGTGGCGTTAGAAGAAGTTTAAGTTTCAAAATTTTAGCTCTCAAAAGAAATTTCCATCGTTGTACTGGTGATATTTGGCTCTGTTGACTAATGAGTTTGCCGACCACTGTCCTAGGGGGAAGAGGACTATTTTTACACTTCCAAAAACTACCTGTCTACATAAGAAAGCGCTTTGACTTGTTCTTTGGTGAGCAAATAAAGACAAAAGCACAGTCTGCATTCTTTCAGAAAGATAAACTATAAAAATGAGACATCTTTTGAATTTAAAACAATGGGAAAATATGGGTTTATTTAGGTGTTTAAAGTCAAGTTGAAACAATTGGTGTGCTAAATGAACAGATGAGATCTCAACGAGGTGTTTTATGATTTCAGTCATCAGGGATGTGCTTACAATTTTAATTTTTAGATAAAATTTACCTTAAAAAGTTTAGGGCTTGTTTCGCTCATTGAAGGAAACCAGCTAAACTTTCGGGCATAATGACTTTTAAAGATATTTTAACTGTGGCTATGCAAATTCTTTTTGTTGATCTTTGCTTTCTTCCTCCCACCTCCCAAAATCAGTGGGTCCGAGATTGTGCTTTTAGGGAAATTGCTGAAAACAATGAGAGATGCCTTCTCCATCTGATTCCAGAATCGAATCTCGGCTTATGCTTCTCAATAAATTAGTTCGGATACTGTGGCAGGAAAAGAATCAGCGTTTGGGGGTGTTTTGTTTTGTTTTTATCCATGTTTACCCGGAATTCTATCGAAATGAGCAAGCGGGATTCCGCGCTGCAGACATTCCTACCCTTTGCTTTACCAAAGACTAGTACCAGGACAGTCACGTCCAGTTCGGGCAGCTTGGGAGCCAGCGCCAAGCCGGGAAGGTCACCAGCGAAGCGCTGCCGGCCGCGTTCCAAGGCTGCCGGCCGCGTGGGGAGGCCAAAGCCCGCAGAACCTTGGAGGCGACCCCACGACGTGGGATCTACGCCTGCGGTTCGGAATTGATGTAGAATTTGCAACAGCCGAGGCGCGGAGATTCTGACCCCGTCCCGCCCCCTCGAGGATCCCAACTTGTAGGGAGAGGCCAGGGGGGAGGAGGCGGGCGCACCTGGCTGCGTGCTGGCTGGCGGCGCGTCCCCAGCTTCCCAGGGCCCCAGGAGAAGGCGCGACTCCCAGTGCAGGGAACGGAACTGAGTAAGTGGGTGGCCTAGGCCTGGGAACGCCGCCCAGCTCTCCCAGCGCAGTGTCATTTCTGCGGTTTCAGGCAGCCTCAGCCCCTGCCGGAATCGCACGCCCCTCAGCCCGCCCGCAGCAAGGCAGCCCTGGCGTGCTTGGGGGTTGGGGAGGGGGCAGCGAGTGGCCGGCTCCTTGGTAGCAGGCAAAGCCACGGCTGGCTGAGGCTGCGCTCTTCCCCCGCAGCAGAGAGTTCTTTAGGGGCGGGGCGGGCATTTTTGGTGTGTCGTCCCAGCGGCCAGGCCTGAGCCCGTGCCCGTTGGCTGGGCGCCCTGTTTTGTAAGGAGTCAGTCTTGCCCGACGCGGAGGGCGATCCAGGAGGATGGGCAGCCCAACTTGGACCCAATGAGTCGGTGCCAAGTCCTCAGCCTCTTCTCCTCTCCAGCACATCTTTCCTGGTGAACCCAAGCCTCGTCTGAAAGGCCCATATAGTAGGTGGCTTGGAGTTGATTACCTGTTTTGGAGTGGAGAAAATGACTGATTGTTAAGACTGAGATTTAAGGATGAGCCCTCGTTTATCGTTTGCTTTTTTACCTTAAAAAAAAAAAACACAAAAAACTTTGAAGATACTTCAGTTTCTTGATCCAACCCTGAGACGGCCAAAGCAGCCAGGCCTGAAGGAGCTGAGATACAGACAGATGCGCGCCTCTCCATCACTCAGCGGGCAGATAAACGCTGCCAGACTCCGGGTCCTAATCCAGGGCCCAGCTGCTGTGTGGGTTGCTCCAGGGTGTTGAAACCACAAGTACAACTTGACACCATTGAGCCCACGGTGCTTGTCAATAATCTGTGAATTAGGTGCCGAGACTGTCACTGCAGATCATAACAGTTTCTGAAGGACTCATTACAGCCTATCGTGTCAATGATCTTCAAATTAAGGAGGGAGGGTGGGACGGGAGGGGAAAGGAGTGGGGAGAGCCTACAAAAAGGCAAGAAGGGTTGGAGGGGAGATAAAAGTCAGAGCCCCAGCTCGGAAAAAGCCTTTCAAGATTATCAGGCTAGTGATCTGAGAATTCCATTGGGATGGGTTTGGAAGCCCAACTCCATTTGAGCCAGAGCTGGAAGGGGGTGCTAGGGGTGAGCAGAAGTGGGCCCCTGGGAAGGCAGACTCCTCAGACATTTCTTTTGAGGCCAGAAGAGCTTTTGGGAGAGGGCTCCAGATATCCAAGGGAGGCCGTGAGGATGCCAGCCCGCCCAAGATGGGTGTACACTTTGATTTGGAGCACTTTCCAGGACGAGCCAGAGCTGCAAATGTTTTGAAAAAAGAAAGTGGGTAACAGTTTTGTTTAGGGCTGATGTGATTATAGGGTGATTTTTTCCCCCCAATGGTTTGCTTTCAGCTTCTTTTCATGCAAACAGGTAAAAGAATATCTCCCTTTCCTTTTGATAATATTCCTGTCCCTTAAGCAGATCTAATTTATTTCACCAACTTGTTTTGGGGGATACCAAACACCTCTGCCCTCTGAGGTAGTTGGCTTTGGTCACTTTTTGTGAGTTTGTATCATGCCTGATTATATACTTCTGTAGGAAGAAGACTAAATGCCATTGCTGCAGGTTGGAATGGCCAGGACTAGGGAAACACCATCTCCCTGCTTGGGGGATTGCCGTGCAGTGAGTGAGTAGCCTGGCATGCATTGGGGTGTCACTCGTGCGCCATTTAGGTTTGTTTTTCCCACAAAAGTTGAGGTCACGACTAAATGACATAACCACAGTTGGAGAATTTAAAACAATCATCTTTTTCCTAAAATGAGGGTAACAATCCTAGTCACTGGGAAATTAGGGTTCTAAGGAAGCCCCTTTCTTTGGTGTGATTGATTGCACAAGAGAGTGTGGTCAGTTAGGGAGATATGCGTGTAGACTCCCAGGCAATGGTTTGGAGGTGTGAACGGCCCATGCGTTTGTTGGGCCAGTTGCAGTTCCTGGTGATGTTTGCCAGGTCTTTGTTTTTCATTCCCTTCTCCTAATTTTTCAAATAAAAATCGCAGGTTCTTTTATTATTATTTTTTTCCAATGCAACAGAAAACCACTGGTGAAAATTTTGAAGTACCAATATTTTCAGGTTGTCTTTTTTTTAAAGAGAATTTCTATTTTAAATAATTAGATCATTGAATGGGCACACTATGTTTTTCCCCCCCCTGGACAACAGCTGCAGAGCAGAGACAGAATTTTATGTTAAAGTAACTTGATAATTCAGAAATGAAATGAAATTGTGGAGTGTGAATCCCCTTTTCCAGAAAACACTTGAGCTGGAATATATGAAGGATGTGCATATATATGTAATGCTATAAGCAATATGATGGTTATTATATATAGCACTCAAGACATCTACAAGTGATTATATATCACTTTTGTTGCTATAATTTGAAGAGGAAAATATATTTAGTTCTCTAACTGCCGAATTCTTTTTAAAATGTATTTATTTCATCAGTGGGAATTAGATGAAAGAGAATGAATATGAAAAGGAGTTGAATGCAGAGCAGCTCTACATTCCTTAGGTTTCAAGGGTCCTTACAGCTCTTGAGTGAAATTATTTGGTGAAATTGGGTCTGGACTGAAATAGCATTTGTTATCGCCTTGTTCATTTGTTATGTGTAATACCACTTCTAGAAATTAAAGGCAAGGCACTGAAGGGACAGACAAGAAGAAAAAATATGATTAAGCAATTTTAAATTGCCAATCTACCATGCCTCCACGTGCATGTCTATGCCTTAGTCAATAAAGAGGGATAGAGGTATATGCTTGTCTTTGTATCATCTAGAAACATTTCTTATAGTTCCTGTCAATAATCCTTCACACTTCCAAAATCTGACAAGTTTGGCAATAGGAAGAAAATGAAGGAAATGTAGATGAAAGCGCTTCCATCATTTTGAAAATTGCTTTATAAAAATTGAAGTGTCCCCTCTGGGATTTCCTGTGAGGGATCTTTCACAGTTATCTAAAGCAAATGTAGTTTGATCCCAGTACAATTCTATTCTAATTTTTGCTCTTACTTTCAATAGCCTAACTTTTTCCAGTTTATGTCTTATCAATTATTTTTTTTTGAAAATATGTAAAATATGTGAAGCTTTCTCAAGGAAAAGAAATCCTCTAATACCCTCTTTTACCTCCATTTATCTGTGTTTGTTTCACAAATCTTGGAGAATCAAGTCTTGATCATTTCGGAAGTCTTGTGGCATGTTCCAATTTGGAGTGATTGGACTGTTTTTGCAATTTAATGGGGAAAAGAAAACATTTTAAAAATTGGCTTATACCCGTCTCTGTACTCTGTAATTCTGTTTTCTTGTGTTAGGGGACAAGTATCAATAAAATCTCATCTTACCAGATTGCACCAGTATTGTCCTAAACACTGGACTTTCTCTTTATTTTTGGCTTTTAAAATCAGGACATTTTCTTGGATTTCCATACTTCCCTTTTTACCTGCCTCTGACTTACCACGCTGGCTTGTTCTCTTTCACAGCAGCATGATCACTGCTCTGGTCACTTTCCGTGGAGGTAGTTGGAAGGTTAGGATCCGGAGGAAACATAACAAAAAAGGAAGAGAAAAAAAACAAAACCTTCATTTGGCCAGATCTGGCTCCTAATACATTTAACCAGTTCCAGAATTAGAAAGCCTTTCTGTACATTTTCTTCTATTTTGCTCTCTTTTTTTTCCTTACATAATGAAATTAAAACTTTTGGAGCCCACAGTTGACATTTTTCAGAAAATTGAGTTATCAAGGCAGTAATTATTTCACGGGGAGATAAAACTCTCATAGCCCTAACTGTCAAATAGGGCCCTTTTCAGATTTTAATTACAAAATAAAATTAGTCTGCTCTTCCTCAGAATGGTTTGTGAGTGGTTAAACAGAGCTTTCCCCCCCAATACTGGTGGTCGTCGTCAAACTCTGCTAATTAGCAATGCTGAGAAATTCCAGTTAACAAGGACATTCTCCAGGACTCTGCAGGTTCCCTGCCGTTTGCCTTCATTTCCATAAGAAGATTAAGAGAGGAGGGGAACACACTCAAATGCAGATGCAGAAAAGAAGCGTTTTTTTAACAAGCATCATAATAGTAAGATGCTTGGCTAGTTCTCACCTAATTACTGCAAGTTAAACCTCTATTTGCCACTAAGAAGAAAAAATAAGTCTACAGTCCCCTATCCACAAAACTGTTAGTTGGCTTCAGATATAACACTTGAGGAGGGATGAGGAGGAGTTCAGGATAAAAAATATCAATGCAAAAGGTTTTTAAATAAAATTGAGCTACATTTAATCAGTTAAGGATTTTTGGCTGGGGCCTATAGTAGAACAAAATCAAATCTGAATAGCCCAGGAATTAGGCATTTTTATTCTTAACTTCTAATCTTGCTCTAAAGTGTGCTGCTTTTTGCTGCCCACTCTCTTTATATTAAGCACTTCCAATTTTCATAAATTGTGCCAATGGCAACGTTTTAAATGTTGGAAGATGAAGTCTTATTTTGGTTCCCTGGTAGTCAGTGATGTGTTGTTATTAGTACTGGAACCGTCTGTTATAAACCTGAAACAGTACTGTTTCTGTCATCTATTGTGATTGTTATAGTTATTACTATATTTAGGTGCTGGAGATAGTGCTGCATTGAAATAGAGTGGCCGGTGATCTGATTTTTTAAATGCATATGTTCTAAAAAAAAAAAAAGTCTAATGAGAAAATTATTTCTGCTATCACCATCTTCTTTAATCTTACTTTCATAGCACATTATTATGCATAAACACCAGCCACAGTTAGTTTATTGCCTTGATAAGTACTGCAGGCTTAATTAAAATAAAGCTGTAAATAAATGCAACCAATGATAACACAATTGTACTGTATTTCCATGGCTTATTTATATGATAAAAACAATTAGCAAAAGACCTAGCCATCCCCTTTAATCTCTTAAATGAATTATTATAGAATTCAGGCACAAACACATGCATCTGAGAATGTATAAAAGCTTTTATATATTATTCCAAGGAAAAATTTGTGCTTCTTACTACTTACTACCGAGAGAAAGAGAGATTAAAAACATTTGCTTCTATAACCATCTGTTATTAATATTTATTTTAATACATATACACCACCAATACCCACACCACTTCTTGGTTTTGTCTTCAAACTTAATTAGCCATAAGCTCTTCCCCCCTAGTTTTTGGAATAATGCTACAAGCACAGACCAACACATACACAATCATAAAATGAATGCTTGTTTTGCCCTTCGTGATGTCTGGACAATCATAATTCATTCATATGTTGAATCTCATAATTTGTACCTCATTTTTCCATGGTTTAACCTCCCACTTATCTCGAGGTTATATATGTGCGTTTCTAAGTTAAGCAAATTAAATCTGACTCCTATGATTTGGTTGCATAGCTTATATGATATGTTAACTTCTCTTTTGTTTAAATTACATGTAATTAATTTGATCTTTCTCCCATCCCCCTCCTGTTTTTTCTTTATTTCCAAACACCTTTTAAAGGTAAAAGCCATAGTCTTGGGAAAGCGAATCCACCAGTAGGGGGCGCACCAGCCACATCCCTGAAACCGAGACGCACTGAAAAGCCAGTCTCCAGATCCACGCAACCTTTTCTCTTTCCTAGTCTTCATGTCCGAGATTAGCTTACTATTACACCTCGAATAAACAGAAGACATTGCTTTATTTTGAAGAGTGGCATATTTATGCGTTTCGAGAAGGCCTGTTTCTTCCTTCCCAGGTTCCCAAGAACCAAAAGAAAACAAAGCATAACTTAAGAGGAAAAGGAGAACTACCGGAGGGGGGTGGGAGTAGGGGTTGGTTGGAAATGATAATTTATTAAGACAAGTCTACTGCAGAATTCTGTTTCTCAACTTTTCTGCGTTTCCAGTGAGCGAGCATACTTACCTTGAGTCTAACAAGAGCAGAAAAGCTTGGGAGGGCAGAGATTGAAGACGTTAGACTGGGGGTAATGACGGTTTATGGGAAGGTTAGTAAGGCACAAAACAATGCAAAGTTTTGTAAGGATAATAAATGGAACGTGGCCGACAGATAACTATTCAGTACATTTTCTTTGGGTGCGTAAGGGTGGATCAGGGGACGAGGGGGCGGAGAGGGTGTTACAGAAGAAAGAAAATAAGTAACCCCGATGGTTTAAGCCCTTTCTAAAAAAGAAATGGCATCAGGGATTTTTTTCTCTCTTCCCCCCCCCCCCCCTTTGTAGTCAAGTGCATTTTAGCCACAAAGATCCCAACAAGAGAGTGGAAGGAAACTTAGACGGGGCTTTGTTTGACTCCGTGTAGCGACAACAAGAGAAACAAAACTACCTATTTGTAACGGACGTGCTGCCATTGCTCTCCGCATTGAGCGCCTACCTATTGAAATCTTTACGTCCGGACAATGGGAGAGCGGCTAAAATTACCCTCTTGGGTCCTGGGCGGGCAGGATTTCTGAGCCCCAACCCCCGCCCTCATCCCATCCGATTCTAGCCCTGGCCTTGCTGGGCTCCCCCTTTTCCTAGTCCTGGCCGCCCTCTTCCTGCCCGCACTGCCTGCACCTGTGCCTGGCGAGCACCACCCAGCCTCCCAGACCTAGACCCCCCTCAGAGCTCAGCCTGCAGACCCGGGCGGACCGTCGGGGCAATGCAGTCACTTGGGGTGGGAATGCCAGGGCTGGTTCTGCTTGCGTCCTGGAAACTCTGCGTGGGAGGGAGTTTGTGTGTGCGGCCCAAATGCCACCTCCTTAGAGCCGTGGCACGCCAGGAAGTTGAGCTAACGCTCCCCATAGCCTGCACTTCTGAGCGTCCTTCGGCTGAGCTCTTTCATCCCCAGCCTCCTTTTGAAACCGGCACAACTAAAATCCTTCTTTGGGGGCGGCTCAGCAGGAGGATGGGGAGAGAGAATGAGCATCCCCTTTGCACCGACTGAATGGAGCAAGGCTGTGGGAGATGTGGCTGGGGGAAGCTGACAATCTGTGGTTTCCTGCGCCTGAGCTGAGCTGAGCAGGGCAGGGCAGAGCGTGGTCGCGGCAGCTCACCCAGGGCCTGCCCAGCCTCAGCTCTGCACTCGCCCTCCTTGCCCGAGCAGGATTGATTTTTAAAACAGAGCAAACTGCGTGGAAGCTAGGAGGGTTTTGAGGATAGAGCTTTCCGCCTCCTAACTTCTGGTCGGGACAGTGTGAGGAGGGGGTGAGCGAGTGCGGACGACTGTGGAGAAAAAGGGGCCAAGGGGAGAGCGAGGCTCGGGAGCAGCGCTGGAGGGGCTGGAGTTGGAGGGAAGGAAGCGTGCGGAGGAGCGGGAGAACAATAACACACCAACTCCGGCGCTGCCTGTTTCCTGAAATACTAGTAGGACAGTCGCCCTGAACCACCCACTCTGCCCTGCCCCACCCCCACACCTTAGTGGCTTCTCGCGCCCCTTCCCCATTTCATCAGCCCGCACCAAAAAGTAAATCAGCACTAAGTTTAAAGGAAAAAAATCTCAGTCTTAGTGCTGTTTACCCACTTCCTTCGAAAAGGCGTGTGGTGTGACCTGTTGCTGCGAGAGGGGATACAAAGGTTTCTCAGTGGCTGCCA
Source organism: Plecotus auritus (assembly GCF_963455305.1). Lineage (NCBI taxonomy): Eukaryota > Metazoa > Chordata > Mammalia > Chiroptera > Vespertilionidae > Plecotus > Plecotus auritus. The sequence goes on along the minus strand of NC_137771.1, from coordinate 187,427,464 downwards.
GGCTGGCTGTGGGAGCCGCCTCCCCCTCCCTCCATCCCCTCCCTCCTTCTCCCTCCTTCTCCCTCCTCCCCCCGCCTCCCCCGCGCGGCCCGCGGCGCGGCAGGCCCCGCCCCCTTTCATGCAAAACCCGGCGGCGAGGCCGCGCTCGAGTGGAGGAGCCGCCGCACGCTGATTGGTCGCTGGAAATCCATTTATTCCCTGACAGCCCCCATCACATGGATGGTTGTCTATTAACTTGTTCAAAAAAGTATCAGGAGTTGTCAAGGCAGAGAAGAGTGTTTGCAAAAGGGGGAAAGTAGTTTGCTGCCTCTTTAAGACTAGGACTGAGAGAAAGAAGAGGAGAGAGAAAGAAAGGGAGAGAAGTTTGAGCCCCAGGCTTAAGCCTTTCCAAAAAATAATAATAACAATCATCGGCGGCGGCAGAATCGGCCAGAAGAGGAGGGAAGCGCTTTTTTTGATCCTGATTCCAGTTTGCCTCTCTCTCTTTTCTTCCCCCAAATTATTCTTCGTCTGATTTTCCTTGCGGAGCCCTGCGCTCCCGACACCCCCGCCCGCCTCCCTTCCTCTCCCCCCGCCCGCGGGCCCCCAAAGTCCCGGCCGGGCCGAGGGTCGGCGGCCGCCGGCGGGCCGGGCCCGCGCACAGCGCCCGCATGTACAACATGATGGAGACGGAGCTGAAGCCGCCGGGCCCGCAGCAAACTTCGGGGGGCGGCGGCGGCGGCGGCGGCGGCAACTCCACCGCGGCGGCGGCGGCGGGCGGCAACCAGAAGAACAGCCCGGACCGCGTCAAGCGGCCCATGAACGCCTTCATGGTGTGGTCCCGCGGGCAGCGGCGCAAGATGGCCCAAGAGAACCCCAAGATGCACAACTCGGAGATCAGCAAGCGCCTGGGCGCCGAGTGGAAACTTTTGTCGGAGACGGAGAAGCGGCCGTTCATTGACGAGGCCAAGCGGCTGCGAGCGCTGCACATGAAGGAGCACCCGGATTATAAATACCGGCCCCGGCGGAAAACCAAGACGCTCATGAAGAAGGATAAGTACACGCTGCCCGGCGGGCTGCTGGCCCCGGGCGGCAACAGCATGGCGAGCGGGGTCGGGGTGGGCGCCGGCCTGGGCGCGGGCGTGAACCAGCGCATGGACAGCTACGCGCACATGAACGGCTGGAGCAACGGCAGCTACAGCATGATGCAGGACCAGCTGGGCTACCCGCAGCACCCGGGCCTCAACGCGCACGGCGCGGCGCAGATGCAGCCCATGCACCGCTACGACGTGAGCGCCCTGCAGTACAACTCCATGACCAGCTCGCAGACCTACATGAACGGCTCGCCCACCTACAGCATGTCCTACTCGCAGCAGGGCACTCCTGGCATGGCGCTGGGCTCCATGGGCTCGGTGGTCAAGTCCGAGGCCAGTTCCAGCCCCCCTGTGGTTACCTCTTCCTCCCACTCCAGGGCGCCCTGCCAGGCCGGGGACCTCCGGGACATGATCAGCATGTACCTCCCCGGCGCCGAGGTGCCGGAGCCCGCCGCCCCCAGCAGACTTCACATGTCCCAGCACTACCAGAGCGGCCCGGTGCCCGGCACGGCCATTAACGGCACACTGCCCCTCTCGCACATGTGAGGGTCGTACAGTGGACTGGAAGGGGGGATTTTTCAAAGCAAAACGAGGGGGAAATGGGAGGAGAGTACGAAGCAGCGTGGAGAAAAACCCGGTATGCTCAAAACAAAAAAAGTTATCACCCACAACAAATGACATCTGTCTGCAAAAGAGAACACCAATCCCATCTACATTCACAAAAAAAGCCGCGATGCCGACAAGAAAACTTTTATGAGAGATCCTGGACTTCTTTTTGGGGGACTATTTTTGTACAGAGAAAACCGGAGGGGGGGGTGGGGAGGGCGAGGAGATGGACCTTGTATAGATCTGGAGGAAAGAAAACTACGCAAAACTTTTAAAAAGTTCTAGAGATACGGTAGGAGCTTTGCAGAAAGTTTGCAAAAGTCTTTACCAGTAATATTTAGAGCTAGTCTCCAAGCGACGAAAAAAAATGTTTTAATATTTGCAAGCAACTTTTGTACAGTATTTATCGAGATAAACATGGCAATCAAAATGTCCATTGTTTATAAGCTGAGAATTTGCCAAAATTTTTCAAGGAGAGGCTTCTTGCTGAATTTTGATTCTGCAGCTGAAATTTAGGGCAGTTGCAGCCGTGAAAAGAAGAAAACTATTCAGATTTGGACATTTTAATTGTTTAAAAATTGTACAAAAGGAAAAAAAAACTAGGATATGTACTGGTAAAACTATCTCCGTGGTCTTTAAAGGGGCAAAAAAGTTTTAGATTGTACTAAATTTTTTTAACTTACTGTTAAAAGCAAAAATGGCCATGAAGGTTGACATCATTGGTAATTTATAATAGCTTTTGTTTCCCAACTTTCCATTTTGTTCAGATTTAAAAAACAACATGAAATTACTGTGTTTGAAATATTTTCTTATGGTTTGTAATATTTCTGTAAATTTATTGTGATATTTTAAGGTCCCCCCCCCTTTATTTTCCGTAGTTGTATTTTAAAGATTCGGCTCTGTATTATTTGAATCAGTCTGCCGAGAATCCATGTATATATTTGAACTAATACCATCGTTATAACAGGTACATTTTCAACTTAAGTTTTTACTCCATTATGCACAGTTTGAGATAAATAAATTTTTGAAATATGGACACTGAAATTATTCTTGAGTCTTTTATTTATTTGGTTAACACTGCTTAGACATAACTCCTCAGGAAATATATGCTGTGCTCAGCCAAGAAAGCAAAATACCTAAAACCTTGGTATTCTGTTCGGTAGCATGTGCTAATGTTAACAGCAACAAATCTGTGTCTGGATGATTAATTGAGTAAGTACTGGAAAAAATTAAAATGCTCATGTCATTTCTAAAATAGAAACTAAAGACATAGATTGTAAATTCACCCCCCCTCCTTGTCTAAGCAGCATGATGGGGACTTAAACTGATTTATGCCACTTGTTGCCAGATAGGAGTCAATTCTGAAATTTTTCGTGTAGTTTAGCAGATGGGGTATTGAGCCAAATCGGGACCAGGTTGGCTGGTTTTGTTTTCGTTTTCTTCACAGTACAATGGCCCTTTGGAAATGTGGTTATAGGGGGAAATGCTTCTTGTATTGGAATAATTGCAAACTAGACATGCAAAGTGCTCGTCTGCTGGGTGGGTGTTTGGATTACTCCAGCCCTGCTATTGTCTGAGAGGAAACAAGTGGTTTGCTTTCTTTGTTCCTTGACTTCATAAACTTTCTCCTCTACATTTTCCTGTTTAGGGGTGAGAGAAAGCGAAGAGCGTCTTGCAAAACGCCTGACTTGCCACGGCTATTATTATTATTATTTATTTTATTTTTTCCTCTCTCTCCCTCCACGAATTCCATTTCTTAAATTGGCAGCGCGGGTCCAAGCCTGTAGCCCCAAATCGGATAATCTCTGCAGCTGATAACAAGCAAAAGAGAAGCCAGGCAACAGACATAATAAAGAAGAAAACAACTCCGAGGTAGATATTTTACTTGTCCGATCTAATCACATGTGGAGATTATTATGCTTTTGATCTGTTAACCATGTTTTACTACTAGTAATAGAGAGGGAGGGGGAGGGGAAGGGGTGGAGAAACAAGATTGGATTTGTTGTTTTCTTTTGCCCTAGGAAAGGTAAAGAAAGACTATAGTTGTCCTCAGTGAGAGCGGAGAAGTTGGGGAATCGCTATGGTCTTTGCCTTCGCGATGTTTCTGCATCACAACCGACTCGCGCTTTGGCGCAGCCGGAGAATCCTGTAAGACCGACTCCGGGACTTTTCTTCTTTATTTACTACTTACCTCGCTCAGCTTTCCCCGCCGAAGGGGACCAGGAAGCGAGAGTCAGTCAGGCATTCTTAAAAGCGTGGGTTTGCTTCCCACAGTTTCAATGGTTTTTTTTGTGTCAACTTGTTACAACTTTGGAGAAGTTGAAATCCGGCAGCGCCTTCCAACCTTGAGTAAAGTACCGGCTGCAGCCACTCAGTTAGCTCATCCAGGTGGTTTGCATCTTCTCGTTTTCCAAGAAAGTATTTCTTACTCGTGCTGTTGCTAATGGTTAGTTCTGGGTTCAGCTGAGGATATCTTCATATTTTCTGTATTTTTATCTCATGTGGATTGTTTTATTTTCAGGACATATTGGTTTTTATTTATTCCTTTCTTATCCTCATTTTTAGGGTAATATTGTACTGGGAAAGGAAAATTATTATGCCAGTTCCCAATTCCAATTCTAAGCCAGGTATTTCCCCCCCTAATTAATGCAGAAACTCTAAAAGAATTTCCCCAGCCTGGCCAGCCATTGTAATGCATATATGGATTATTCACGTGGTAATGAGCACTTTCGACAGTTCTTGCTCACACGTAGGAATAAAAGAAACTTTGAATAAAGATCCCAATGATCTTGCTCTGGGGGGCTGGGGAGGATATTCCCGGAATTTGAGCCAATCGACTATCTAAAGTGTACATATTTGAAAAATAGAGGTATATTACAAATATGTATTGGGGTTTAGAGTAATTGTACTGCATTAACCTCCCTTAAAAAAAAAAAAAAAAAAAAAAGCCCACAGAAGCAGACTAAAAAGAGCAACAACTTTTTGGCAAAAATTCTGAGGTTCAAATATTTTGCAAGAGGGAAGAAAGCAATGGTTGGGGAAGTTAAACTAGTTTTGAATGATTGCCACTGTCTGCATAAAACAAGAAAACTCCCATTCTCTCTCCTATCCCTCCACAGTCCCTAACCAAATAAAAGCCAAAATATATTAGTAAATATAAATTATTTTGACAAACTGCACTTAAGAAAAATGATTCTCGTTTCATCGTTCATTTGATTAGGTTAATTGGTTCCCCAAGATGTATGGTTTCATGGCTAGATTACTATTCAACATATACTATTTTAATTATAACATGATTCCCAAGAAGGGGGTAAACCCTTCAACTTGCCCAGAAGTGGTCATTTCCTGATGCTGAAGCTGTTCAGCTCCTTCCTTGGGATATTATTCTGCTCACTAAAACCATTTACTTTTCAGTCTAAGGGGGTGAATTTAATGTTTTGTTAACCTACAAACTGAATAGAAATGGGCAGAAGGATGAGATTATTGTTTGTTCCCCCTGCCATTTGTTCTCTGCCCCCAGCCCTCCCTCCATACTTTAAATAAAGAGCGCTAAAATATTTTGCTGAGCTATAGTAGATTAGCAAGGTTTCTTGCCAACGCTGGGAAGCTGGTATTACAGACGGTCCCAGGGGAAAATGGCTCACATTAACCACTAAATGAATATTTGACAAGGGCTCATTCGGAGGTATTATTACTATAAACGTGTCCCTACTGGACTTTTCAAGGGTCAAAGAGCAACGCTTCAATTAATTATTTAGTCTGCTAGTAGATTTGGTTGTAATAGCTGTACTTATTTCTAGAACCAACACATTCTTACAGTGGGAAATCTCAGGAGAATCTTCTCCATCAGCAATGCCTTGAATTGAAATACACACAGAGCCCTGGTATTCTGTAGCTGACTTTTTCATAAATCCTTTTCTTGGCCTGGAGAGTGGGGGTATAGTCTCTTTTGCTATTTCATTTACTGTTCGGGGTTTAGAAGAAAGAAAAAAAAAACAAGAACACAAGTTATCTTAATTTCTACATGCCTGGCAAGGTCTTTGAGGGCCTTTGCAATTTGGGAAGGGAGGGGAGGGGCTTTATTTATAAACTTTGCCTTTTCTAAGTAGATATGTCACAGGGTTTCAGACTCAGGCAGGGTCTGAATTTAGAAAGGGGACACATTACTGTTTACCAATACAATTTGGGTTTTTAAATGGAAGCTGAGTACTCTGAGATCTAGTAGCCTCGGAGTAAATTGGGTACAAGATAGTCCCTCCTCCTTTCCTTCCCACCTATTGGTCTGAACACTTCCAGGTGTAGTGGGGGCGGGAGGGGGGGCTGGCGACTGTTCTATTCCTGCGTGTCCTCCAGGGCCCTAGGTTAAATGGTAGGGGAATGATTCTGAGAGTAAGATTCCTTAACAATAATATAAGGTGAATGAATAAGAGATAAGCTGCAAGTGGGGGGGGGGGGGGAGATGGGATGCAGTAGTTACAAACCCAATTCATTCAGCTTTTCAGAACTTTTGTTGTGGGAGCTCCATTGACGGGATTTAAGCTGCCAGTTTTCTCACATTAAAAAGAACTGATCAGTGCCTCCGGGGGACAAGAACTACTGCTTAACTGCATAGTGATGGGGTCTTCATTCAGAACCATTACAAGAAGAAAATTAAACAGCGCCTTTGTGTGCACAAGGTTTACTTTCCAACTGCTAACAGTCTATAGCTAACTGGTCTGAGGTTGAAGTTTGACTGTGGTTTGTCACCTGCTAGTTGGCACTGCTTATTTATTTGTTTGTTGTAATTAAAAGAGCCTTTTATATCTCTGTCCCCTCCCCGCCCCCTTTTATTTCTTGCTCTTGGAGAACTTTTCAAAACAGGTCCTCATATTTGGCTTTGTGGAAACCATTTCCTTTGCCATGAGCCTTAGCAAAGACTTGAGTTAACCTTCTCCAGTACTCCTCCCACTCCCCCTTATTGCCTTAAAATATTTTGCATCTCACTGTGTTATGCTGACTTTTCTTGCTTTCAAAACAAAAGCTGCTTTTCAGGATGGCACTAGTGAGGTTTGGGATGGGGGTTGATTCTTTTCTTTTTGACTGAAGTTGGAAGATGACTGGGTGGATTTCCTTTGGGACCTCATCTATGAGGTGGATCCCTCAAAAACAGGAGAAGGGGGAGAAATTCTTGACCTTTACTGTGGAAAATGTGACTAAAGTTTAAAGGGACACAGCCTCAGAGTTCTAGAGTAAGCAGCTATGGAAGGAACTTTCCCAAGATTGAGAAATTGCCCAAACCAGAGAATTGATTTGGCGTCTTTCATAGTTATTTTCTATTAAAAACTTTCCTGGAAACATGACCTCTGGTATCACCCAGGGAGACTTATAACCTCTCTCCCTTCTCACGATGCTGTCCAGTTTTACAGTTCTTGTTTTCAGTTTTTGTTTTGCTTCCTGTGGCCTTTAGGAAATAATGGACTTGACTTTCTTATTTGGACGAGGAGACTTCTCTTTGGAAGGGTGGGTTATTAAGACAGGGCCAAGATTTCCCATGGCAGAGTTCTCTTTCTGTATACAGGTCTAGATGGATTTTATTTTTGGTGTAATGTTTTTGGTGTGCTTTTTTTTTTTTTTTTTTTTTTTTTTTTTTAATTCCTTGAACAGTGTATACTCCCTTTCTCTTCAAAAGCAAATAGAAGGTCCTTTCCTTTCAGGATGCAAAGATGTTTTGCTGCTTTGGGACTTTGGGACTTGAGATGCTTGCTGTACTTTGCAAAGAAGTGTCAGTTGATTTAAAAGCTCCCAGGAGTCATTCGTGCCATTACTCTCACCTGCCTGCATGTACAGAATGAAATTTGCAGTATTAGTAAAGATTTCGGTTCTCCGGACTATGACTTGCCTCCCTCCCAGGGCTTGGGTGCTGGGCTCAGGAGCGTGAGCGCGCGGGCCTCCCATCCGCCTGCCCCAAGGAGTGCACCGCCCTGGGGAGCGCACCGCGCCCAGCGCCCGGAGCAAAAGCTCCTGCAGATGGAAGCTGAGGCGGGCAAGTGCGGAGCCATGGCGCTGACGTCACCGCGGCCCAGACCAAGGCCCCATGCAGCTCCCTGGGAATGTTTTGCGTAGGGCTCAAGCTCTCTCCCTCCCGGACCCTTCCCAAAGGGCCGGATTTCCTCTCAGCTCTGGCGGTCCCGCGTCGGGCGAGTCTGAAAAGTCACCCAAGGTATTGTGGGCCCTCAGCCCTCCAGAGGCCTCTACCTCCAGCACCCCAGCCCCAGCCCCAGCCTCCTCTACGCTGACCTGTGACTCTGAAGTAGTTTTAGGACTCAGACTTCCCAAAGCAGATGTTGTCCAACTTAAGTCCTGGATCCTCTTGCCTCCCCCCCCCCGCCGCCCCCCCCCCCCCCCCCCCACACACAAGGCCTTTACTTTTAAGGGGTTGTTTGTCTCTGTTTGGGGCCAAGGCTCAGGCATTAGCAATCTAGCTCCTAGACACCAGAAGCCTCAGATTGGTTGTGGCTGGGCTTCCTGGGATTGGACCCCTCTTGGATGTAGGATCCGGGCAGGCAGGGATGAGAGAATGCAGACTCTTCACTTTCTCATTCGTAAAACAGGGATCAGACATATAATGCAGAAGATGAGTGCAAAGCCCCTGACAAAATATAAGATTTAATTGATAGGTATTACGTTTCTTACTGTCTAGTGTAGTTAGGTGATAGGGAAGGGAAGAGATTCTCACTTGAGACGCCAGAGATCAATACAGAAACTTGAGTCCTTCCTCTACTTTCTGGGTCTTAGGTAGTGAAATGAACCCTCATTCAGACCCTCTCTTCAGTGCCCTTCTGGCTTAGGCTTTGCCTACGGAGTTCCTACGGTGCGCAAACTTGCCACCCCTGGGCATCTTCCTGAAGGGAGGGATGCCGGCATTCCAGGCAGAAGCAGCCCCCCCAC